>NC_080572.1:132299472-133499472 GCF_030247185.1 Malaya genurostris
CACACACAGACATTTTCCGATCTCGACGAACTGAGTCGAATGGTATATAACACTATGGGTCTCCGAGGCTCCGTTCGAAAGTCGGTTTTTCCAGCAATTCTAATACCTTTCTATAGAGAAAGGCAAAACCCTTCTTAGTCCACTTAGTGGAATTTTCATATATCTTGAAAAATCACCATAGGGGGGAGTACATGAAATTTTCGAAATCGAAAAAAAATTTTTGATGCCAAAAGGCTTAGAATTGCATGAAACGTCGAGATTTAGTGTCATCTCGAAAAAAAATTTTTTTGAAAAAGTCGACTTTTTGGGACTTAGAAAAAATATGAAAATTTTTCTAAGTCCCAGAAAGTTGATTTTTTCAAAAAAAAATTTTTTCGGGATAACACTAAATTTCGATGTTTTATGCAGTTTTAAGAGTTTTGGCATCAAAAAAAATTTTTTATTTTGGAAATTTCATGTACTCCCCCCTATGGTGCTTTTTCAAGATCGATAATTGTCAAACCTTTACCACCGGGCAGCACCCCTTAAGCATGTCCAATTTAGGTCAAATTTTGCATGAAGGCTTTTTTCGAGGTGCTTAAACTTTTGAGCACTAGAACTTTACGAAAATAGAGTTGATCCCAAAATTTTGGCACCCTTATATATACAAGAGCGGTAAAAATCAACGTGTTTTGTCGGTTACGTCACTTATACAATCATATTTCTGGAACCAAAAGTCACAACCATTTGATCTTCGAACTTGATCAATGGCACGACAGTAGCTTTCAAACGAGCCCAAGTTTGTTGAAATCGGATCAGCCATCTCTGAGAAAATTGAGCGCGTTCAAATACAACGCTTTTTGTCGGTTACGTCACTTATAGAATCATATCTCCGGAACCAAAAATCACAGCCATTTGATCTTCGAACTTGATCAATGGCCCGACAGTAGCTTTCAAACGAGCCCAAGTTTGTTCAAATCGGTTCAGCCATCTCTGAGAAAATTGAGCGCGTTCAAATACAACGCTTTTTGTCGGTTACGTCACTTATAGAATCATATCTCCTGAACCAAAAATCACAGCCATTTGATCTTCGAACTTGATCAATGGCCCGACAGTAGCTTTCAAACGAGCCCAAGTTTGTTCAAATCGGTTCAGCCATCTCTGAGAAAATTGAGCGCGTTCAAATATCTTCGAAAAGTGCACACACATACACACACACACACATACACACACACACATACACACACACACACAGACATTTTCCGATCTCGACGAACTGAGTCGAATGGTATATAACACTATGGGTCTCCGAGGCTCCGTTCGAAAGTCGGTTTTTCCAGCAATTCTAATACCTTTCTATAGAGAAAGGCAAAAAGCCTTCTTAGTCCACTTAGTGAAATTTTCATATATCTTGAAAAATCACCATAGGGGGGAGTACATGAAATTTTCGAAATCGAAAAAAAATTTTTGATGCCAAAAGGCTTAGAAATGCATGAAACGTCGAGATTTAGTGTCATCTCGAAAAAAAAATTTTTTGAAAAAATCGACTTTTTGGGACTTAGAAAAAATATGAAAATTTTTCTAAGTCCCAGAAAGTTGATTTTTCCAAAAAAAAATTTTTTTGAGATGACACTAAATTTCGATGTTTCATGCAGTTTTAAGAGTTTTGGCATCAAAAAAAATTTTCGATTTTGGAAATTTCATGTACTCCCCCCTATGGTGCTTTTTCAAGATCGAAAATTGTCAAACCTTTACCACCGGGCAGCACCCCTTAAGCATGTCCGATTTAGGTCAAATTTTGCATGAAGGCTTTTTTCGAGGTGCTTAAACTTTTGAGCACTAGAACTTAACGAAAATAGAGGTGATCCTAAAATTTTGGCACCCATATATATATAAGAGCGGTAAAAATCAATGTGTTTTGTCGGTTACGTCACTTATACCATCATATATCTGGAACCAAAAGTCACAACCATTTGATCTTCGAACTTGATCAATGGCCCGACAGTAGCTTTCAAACGAGCCCAAGTTTGTTAAAATCGGATCAGCCATCTCTGAGAAAATTGAGCGCGTTCAAATACAACGCTTTTTGTCGGTTACGTCACTTATACAATCATATCTCCGGGACCAAAAGTCACAGCCATTTGATCTTCGAACTTGATCAATGGCCCGCCAGTAGCTTTCAAACGAGTCCAAGTTTGTTCAAATCGGTTCAGCCATCTCTGAGAAAATTGAGCGCGTTCAAATACAACGCTTTTTGTCGGTTACGTCACTTATACAATCATATCTCCGGAACCAAAAGTCACAGCCATTTTATCTTCGAACTTGATCAATGCCCCGATAGTAGCTTTCAAACGAGCCCAAGTTTGTTAAAATCGGTTGAGCCATCTCTGAGAAAATTGAGCGCGTTCAAATATCTTCGAAAAGTGCACACACATACACACACACATACACACACACACATACACACACACACAGACATTTTCCGATCTCGTCGAACTGAGTCGAATGGTATATAACACTATGGGTCTCCGAGGCTCCGTTCGAAAGTCGGTTTTTCCAGCAATTCTAATACCTTTCTATAGAGAAAGGCAAAACCCTTCTTAGTCCACTTAGTGGAATTTTCATATATCTTGAAAAATCACCATAGGGGGGAGTACATGAAATTTTCGAAATCGAAAAAAAATTTTTGATGCCAAAAGGCTTAGAATTGCATGAAACGTCGAGATTTAGTGTCATCTCGAAAAAAAATTTTTTTGAAAAAGTCGACTTTTTGGGACTTAGAAAAAATATGAAAATTTTTCTAAGTCCCAGAAAGTTGATTTTTTCAAAAAAAAAATTTTTTCGGGATAACACTAAATTTCGATGTTTTATGCAGTTTTAAGAGTTTTGGCATCAAGAAAAATTTTTTATTTTGGAAATTTCATGTACTCCCCCCTATGGTGCTTTTTCAAGATCGATAATTGTCAAACCTTTACCACCGGGCAGCACCCCTTAAGCATGTCCAATTTAGGTCAAATTTTGCATGAAGGCTTTTTTCGAGGTGCTTAAACTTTTGAGCACTAGAACTTTACGAAAATAGAGTTGATCCCAAAATTTTGGCACCCTTATATATACAAGAGCGGTAAAAATCAACGTGTTTTGTCGGTTACGTCACTTATACAATCATATTTCTGGAACCAAAAGTCACAACCATTTGATCTTCGAACTTGATCAATGGCACGACAGTAGCTTTCAAACGAGCCCAAGTTTGTTGAAATCGGATCAGCCATCTCTGAGAAAATTGAGCGCGTTCAAATACAACGCTTTTTGTCGGTTACGTCACTTATAGAATCATATCTCCGGAACCAAAAATCACAGCCATTTGATCTTCGAACTTGATCAATGGCCCGACAGTAGCTTTCAAACGAGCCCAAGTTTGTTCAAATCGGTTCAGCCATCTCTGAGAAAATTGAGCGCGTTCAAATACAACGCTTTTTGTCGGTTACGTCACTTATAGAATCATATCTCCTGAACCAAAAATCACAGCCATTTGATCTTCGAACTTGATCAATGGCCCGACAGTAGCTTTCAAACGAGCCCAAGTTTGTTCAAATCGGTTCAGCCATCTCTGAGAAAATTGAGCGCGTTCAAATATCTTCGAAAAGTGCACACACATACACACACACACACACACATACACACACACACACATACACACACACACACAGACATTTTCCGATCTCGACGAACTGAGTCGAATGGTATATAACACTATGGGTCTCCGAGGCTCCGTTCGAAAGTCGGTTTTTCCAGCAATTCTAATACCTTTCTATAGAGAAAGGCAAAACCCTTCTTAGTCCACTTAGTGGAATTTTCATATATCTTGAAAAATCACCATAGGGGGGAGTACATGAAATTTTCGAAATCGAAAAAAAATTTTTGATGCCAAAAGGCTTAGAATTGCATGAAACGTCGAGATTTAGTGTCATCTCGAAAAAAAATTTTTTTGAAAAAGTCGACTTTTTGGGACTTAGAAAAAATATGAAAATTTTTCTAAGTCCCAGAAAGTTGATTTTTTCAAAAAAAAATTTTTTCGGGATAACACTAAATTTCGATGTTTTATGCAGTTTTAAGAGTTTTGGCATCAAAAAAAATTTTTTATTTTGGAAATTTCATGTACTCCCCCCTATGGTGCTTTTTCAAGATCGATAATTGTCAAACCTTTACCACCGGGCAGCACCCCTTAAGCATGTCCAATTTAGGTCAAATTTTGCATGAAGGCTTTTTTCGAGGTGCTTAAACTTTTGAGCACTAGAACTTTACGAAAATAGAGTTGATCCCAAAATTTTGGCACCCTTATATATACAAGAGCGGTAAAAATCAACGTGTTTTGTCGGTTACGTCACTTATACAATCATATTTCTGGAACCAAAAGTCACAACCATTTGATCTTCGAACTTGATCAATGGCACGACAGTAGCTTTCAAACGAGCCCAAGTTTGTTGAAATCGGATCAGCCATCTCTGAGAAAATTTAGCGCGTTCAAATACAACGCTTTTTGTCGGTTACGTCACTTATAGAATCATATCTCCGGAACCAAAAATCACAGCCATTTGATCTTCGAACTTGATCAATGGCCCGACAGTAGCTTTCAAACGAGCCCAAGTTTGTTCAAATCGGTTCAGCCATCTCTGAGAAAATTGAGCGCGTTCAAATACAACGCTTTTTGTCGGTTACGTCACTTATAGAATCATATCTCCTGAACCAAAAATCACAGCCATTTGATCTTCGAACTTGATCAATGGCCCGACAGTAGCTTTCAAACGAGCCCAAGTTTGTTCAAATCGGTTCAGCCATCTCTGAGAAAATTGAGCGCGTTCAAATATCTTCGAAAAGTGCACACACATACACACACACACACATACACACACACACATACACACACACACACACAGACATTTTCCGATCTCGACGAACTGAGTCGAATGGTATATAACACTATGGGTCTCCGAGGCTCCGTTCGAAAGTCGGTTTTTCCAGCAATTCTAATACCTTTCTATAGAGAAAGGCAAAAAGCCTTCTTAGTCCACTTAGTGAAATTTTCATATATCTTGAAAAATCACCATAGGGGGGAGTACATGAAATTTTCGAAATCGAAAAAAAATTTTTGATGCCAAAAGGCTTAGAAATGCATGAAACGTCGAGATTTAGTGTCATCTCGAAAAAAAAATTTTTTGAAAAAATCGACTTTTTGGGACTTAGAAAAAATATGAAAATTTTTCTAAGTCCCAGAAAGTTGATTTTTCCAAAAAAAAATTTTTTTGAGATGACACTAAATTTCGATGTTTCATGCAGTTTTAAGAGTTTTGGCATCAAAAAAAATTTTCGATTTTGGAAATTTCATGTACTCCCCCCTATGGTGCTTTTTCAAGATCGAAAATTGTCAAACCTTTACCACCGGGCAGCACCCCTTAAGCATGTCCGATTTAGGTCAAATTTTGCATGAAGGCTTTTTTCGAGGTGCTTAAACTTTTGAGCACTAGAACTTAACGAAAATAGAGGTGATCCTAAAATTTTGGCACCCATATATATATAAGAGCGGTAAAAATCAATGTGTTTTGTCGGTTACGTCACTTATACCATCATATATCTGGAACCAAAAGTCACAACCATTTGATCTTCGAACTTGATCAATGGCCCGACAGTAGCTTTCAAACGAGCCCAAGTTTGTTAAAATCGGATCAGCCATCTCTGAGAAAATTGAGCGCGTTCAAATACAACGCTTTTTGTCGGTTACGTCACTTATACAATCATATCTCCGGGACCAAAAGTCACAGCCATTTGATCTTCGAACTTGATCAATGGCCCGCCAGTAGCTTTCAAACGAGTCCAAGTTTGTTCAAATCGGTTCAGCCATCTCTGAGAAAATTGAGCGCGTTCAAATACAACGCTTTTTGTCGGTTACGTCACTTATACAATCATATCTCCGGAACCAAAAGTCACAGCCATTTTATCTTCGAACTTGATCAATGCCCCGATAGTAGCTTTCAAACGAGCCCAAGTTTGTTAAAATCGGTTGAGCCATCTCTGAGAAAATTGAGCGCGTTCAAATATCTTCGAAAAGTGCACACACATACACACACACATACACACACACACATACACACACACACAGACATTTTCCGATCTCGTCGAACTGAGTCGAATGGTATATAACACTATGGGTCTCCGAGGCTCCGTTCGAAAGTCGGTTTTTCCAGCAATTCTAATACCTTTCTATAGAGAAAGGCAAAACCCTTCTTAGTCCACTTAGTGGAATTTTCATATATCTTGAAAAATCACCATAGGGGGGAGACATGAAATTTTCGAAATCGAAAAAAAATTTTTGATGCCAAAAGGCTTAGAATTGCATGAAACGTCGAGATTTAGTGTCATCTCGAAAAAAAATTTTTTTGAAAAAGTCGGCTTTTTGGGACTTAGAAAAAATATGAAAATTTTTCTAAGTCCCAGAAAGTTGATTTTTTCAAAAAAAAATTTTTTCGGGATAACACTAAATTTCGATGTTTTATGCAATTTTAAGAGTTTTGGCATCAAAAAAAAATTTTTATTTTGGAAATTTCATGTACTCCCCCCTATGGTGCTTTTTCAAGATCGATAATTGTCAAACCTTTACCACCGGGCAGCACCCCTTAAGCATGTCCAATTTAGGTCAAATTTTGCATGAAGGCTTTTTTCGAGGTGCTTAAACTTTTGAACACTAGAACTTTACGAAAATAGAGTTGATCCCAAAATTTTGGCACCCTTATATATACAAGAGCGGTAAAAATCAACGTGTTTTGTCGGTTACGTCACTTATACAATCATATTTCTGGAACCAAAAGTCACAACCATTTGATCTTCGAACTTGATCAATGGCACGACAGTAGCTTTCAAACGAGCCCAAGTTTGTTGAAATCGGATCAGCCATCTCTGAGAAAATTGAGCGCGTTCAAATACAACGCTTTTTGTCGGTTACGTCACTTATACAATCATATCTCCGGAACCAAAAGTCACAGCCATTTTATCTTCGAACTTGATCAATGCCCCGATAGTAGCTTTCAAACGAGCCCAAGTTTGTTAAAATCGGTTGAGCCATCTCTGAGAAAATTGAGCGCGTTCAAATATCTTCGAAAAGTGCACACACATACACACACACATACACACACACACACAGACATTTTCCGATCTCGTCGAACTGAGTCGAATGGTATATAACACTATGGGTCTCCGAGGCTCCGTTCGAAAGTCGGTTTTTCCAGCAATTCTAATACCTTTCTATAGAGAAAGGCAAAACCCTTCTTAGTCCACTTAGTGGAATTTTCATATATCTTGAAAAATCACCATAGGGGGGAGTACATGAAATTTTCGAAATCGAAAAAAAATTTTTGATGCCAAAAGGCTTAGAATTGCATGAAACGTCGAGATTTAGTGTCATCTCGAAAAATTTTTTTTTTGAAAAAATCGACTTTTTGGGACTTAGAAAAAATATGAAAATTTTTCTAAGTCCCAGAAAGTTGATTTTTTCAAAAAAATTTTTTTTCGAGATGACACTAAATTTCGATGTTTTATGCAGTTTTAAGAGTTTTGGCATCAAAAAAAATTTTCGATTTTGGAAATTTCATGTACTCCCCCCTATGGTGCTTTTTCAAGATCGATAATTGTCAAACCTTTACCACCGGGCAGCACCCCTTAAGCATGTCCAATTTAGGTCAAATTTTGCATGAAGGCTTTTTTCGAGGTGCTTAAACTTTTGAGCACTAGAACTTTACGAAAATAGAGTTGATCCCAAAATTTTGGCACCCTTATATATACAAGAGCGGTAAAAATCAACGTGTTTTGTCGGTTACGTCACTTATACCATCATATATCTGGAACCAAAAGTCACAACCATTTGATCTTCGAACTTGATCAACGGCCCGACAGTAGCTTTCAAACGAGCCCAAGTTTGTTAAAATCGGATCAGCCATCTCTGAGAAAATTGAGCGCGTTCAAATACAACGCTTTTTGTCGGTTACGTCACTTATACAATCATATCTCCGGAACCAAAAGTCACAGCCATTTGATCTTCGAACTTGATCAATGGCCCGCCAGTAGCTTTCAAACGAGTCCAAGTTTGTTCAAATCGGTTCAGCCATCTCTGAGAAAATTGAGCGCGTTCAAATACAACGCTTTTTGTCGGTTACGTCACTTATACAATCATATCTCCGGAACCAAAAGTCACAGCCATTTTATCTTCGAACTTGATCAATGCCCCGATAGTAGCTTTCAAACGAGCCCAAGTTTGTTAAAATCGGTTGAGCCATCTCTGAGAAAATTGAGCGCGTTCAAATATCTTCGAAAAGTGCACACACATACACACACACATACACACACACATACACACACACACATACACACACACAGACATTTTCCGATCTCGTCGAGCTGAGTCGAATGGTATATAACACTATGGGTCTCCGAGGCTCCGTTCGAAAGTCGGTTTTTCCAGCAATTCTAATACCTTTCTATAGAGAAAGGCAAAAAGCCTTCTTAGTCCACTTAGTGAAATTTTCATATATCTTGAAAAATCACCATAGGGGGGAGTACATGAAATTTTCGAAATCGAAAAAAAATTTTTGATGCCAAAAGGCTTAGAATTGCATGAAACGTCGAGATTTAGTGTCATCTCGAAAAAAAATTTTTTGGAAAAAATCGACTTTTTGGGAAAAAATATGAAAGTTGATTTTTTCAAAAAAATTTTTTTTTGAGATGACACTAAATTTCGATGTTTTATGCAGTTTTAAGAGTTTTGGCATCAAAAAAAATTTTCGATTTTGGAAATTTCATGTACTCCCCCCTATGGTGCTTTTTCAAGATCGATAATTGTCAAACCTTTACCACCGGGCAGCACCCCTTAAGCATGTCCAATTTAGGTCAAATTTTGCATGAAGGCTTTTTTCGAGGTGCTTAAACTTTTGAGCACTAGAACTTTACGAAAATAGAGTTGATCCCAAAATTTTGGCACCCTTATATATACAAGAGCGGTAAAAATCAACGTGTTTTGTCGGTTACGTCACTTATACCATCATATATCTGGAACCAAAAGTCACAACCATTTGATCTTCGAACTTGATCAACGGCCCGACAGTAGCTTTCAAACGAGCCCAAGTTTGTTAAAATCGGATCAGCCATCTCTGAGAAAATTGAGCGCGTTCAAATACAACGCTTTTTGTCGGTTACGTCACTTATACAATCATATCTCCGGAACCAAAAGTCACAGCCATTTGATCTTCGAACTTGACCAATGGCCCGCCAGTAGCTTTCAAACGAGTCCAAGTTTGTTCAAATCGGTTCAGCCATCTCTGAGAAAATTGAGCGCGTTCAAATACAACGCTTTTTGTCGGTTACGTCACTTATACAATCATATCTCCGGAACCAAAAGTCACAGCCATTTTATCTTCGAACTTGATCAATGCCCCGATAATAGCTTTCAAACGAGCCCAAGTTTGTTAAAATCGGTTGAGCCATCTCTGAGAAAATTGAGCGCGTTTAAATACAACGCTTTTTGTCGGTTACGTCACTTATACAATCATATCTGCGGAATCAAAAGTCTCAGCCATTTGACCTTCGAACTTGATCAACGGCCCGACAGTAGCTTTCAAACGAGTCCAAGTTTGTTCAAATCGGTTCAGCCATCTCTGAGAAAATTGAGCGCGTTCAAATACAACGCTTTTTGTCGGTTACGTCACTTATACAATCATATCTCCGGAACCAAAAGTCACAGCCATTTGATCTTCGAACTTGATCAATGGCCCGCCAGTAGCTTTCAAACGAGTCCAAGTTTGTTCAAATCGGTTCAGCCATCTCTGAGAAAATTGAGCGCGTTCAAATACAACGCTTTTTGTCGGTTACGTCACTTATACAATCATATCTCCGGAACCAAAAGTCACAGCCATTTTATCTTCGAACTTGATCAATGCCCCGATAGTAGCTTTCAAACGAGCCCAAGTTTGTTAAAATCGGTTGAGCCATCTCTGAGAAAATTTAGCGCGTTTAAATACAACGCTTTTTGTCGGTTACGTCACTTATACAATCATATCTGCGGAATCAAAAGTCTCAGCCATTTGACCTTCAAACTTGATCAATGTCCCGACAGTAGCCTTCAAACGAGCCCAAGTTTGTTAAAATCGGTTCAGCCATGTCTGAGAAAATTGAGCGCGTTCAAATACAACGCTTTTTGTCGGTTACGTCATTTATACAATCATATCTCCGGGACCAAAAGTCACAGCCATTTGATCTTCGAACTTGATCAATGGCCCGACAGTAGCTTTCGAACGAGCTCAAGTTTGTTAAAATCGGTTCAACCATCTCTGAGAAAATTGAGCGCGTTCAAATACAACGCTTTTTGTCGGTTACGTCACTTATACAATCATATCTCCGGAACCAAAAGTCTCAGCCATTTGATCTTCGAACTTGATCAATGACCCGACAGTAGCTTTCAAATGAGCCCAAGTTTTTTAAAATCGGTTCAGCCATCTCTGAGAAAATTGAGCGCGTTCAAATACAACGCTTTTTGTCGGTTACGTCACTTATACAATCATATCTCCGGAACCAAAAGTCACAGCCATTTGATCTTCGAACTTGATCAATGGCCCGACAGTAGCTTTCAAACGAGCCCAAGTTTGTTAAAATCGGTTCAGCCATCTCTGATAAAATTGAGCGCGTTCAAATATCTTCGAAAAGTGCACACACACATACACACACACACACACACAAAGACATTTTCCGATCTCGTCGAACTGAGTCGAATGGTATATAACACTATGGGTCTCCGAGGCTCCGTTCGAAAGTCGGTTTTTCCAGCAATTCTAATACCTTTCTATAGAGAAAGGCAAAACTCAGCAAACTCGTTGAATTGTCGACATATGGATCGAAATGGCTCATACTGTCCGTATACAGTATACTGTGTTTCAAGGAGCAAGAAATTACGCTGTCGAAGAGATCAATCATTCTGGAGCATACATATTCAGACGTTCGAGCAATGCGGGACAATCAGCAGCACCAAGAAGTAATTTCGCTGCCAATGTAGCTTGAGCATATGTCCTTCTTAATTCCAGGGGTTCAATGCTTAAGAGACGGCAACGATCCTCATATGACGGTAGCTGTATGGGGTCGTTCCAGGGTAAAAGTCTCCAAACAATCGCGTTCGACTCAAGCACTGACCGTACCAGCGAGCAGTATAATGATCGTATGCACAAAGGATTGCGAAACTCGGAGGAAATTTTAAATATGAATCCCAATTACCGATTTGCTTTGCAAATAATATTTTTATAGTAAAGTTTGAAGGTTATTTCGCGATCAAGAATCACACCGAGATCTTTCACATGTTCTGTTCGCGTTAGCGTGTGTCCTGCGATTTTGTAATCGAATACTATTGGTGCACTTTTTCGATGAAAAGATATAACACTGCATTTTTCGATACTCAATTTCAAAAAATTCTTAGTACACCATATTTGAAATGTATCAAGCTTTTTTGCAACTCCAGGCAATTTAACAGATTTTCAATAATTTTGAAAAGTTTCGTGTCGTCAGCATAGAACAAACGGCATTTCGGCGGTAACAGCGTTGATAAATCATTAATGAAGATAGAGAACAGTAACGGACCAAGGATATTACCTTGAGGCACTCCCGAAAGATTCGTGAAGGTCTCCGATGTCGAAGATCCAATTTTAATCCGAACAAAGCGATTCGTCAAGTAAGACTTAAACCATGCAACTCCTCGTGTAGAGATTCCAAGTATCTCTAATTTTTTAGGAGAATTCCGTGATCAACCCGGTCAAATGCCGCTTTAAGGTCAATATAAACCGCATCAATCTGCAGGCACGGTCCATGTTCCGTATACAGTTCGAAGTGAAGTGTAAGAGATTCGTTGACACGGAACGATTAGGGGAAAATCCGTGCTGCTGGGTGTCAATGTAATTTCTGCAGCAGACGAACAAGATGTCGTTGACAATGATTTCAAACAGTTTTGAACATGCGCACAAGCAAGTAATTCCTCGGTAATTAGCAACATTGCACTTGTCGCCTTTTTTGTGAACCGGAAACATAAAGGACGACTTCCAACACGTAGGAAACTCACTTTGTTGAACCGAAACATTGATTAGCATTGCTAACGGGTAACTCAAGACGAATGAACAGCGCTTAAGCATAGACGAAGGAATTCCATTAGGACCAGCAGCAAATGATAGCTTCAGTTTGTTCAAGGCTGCAATAACCATATCCTGCGTTATGTATGGCAACTCGAAACTAAATACGTCTCGCGGTAATCCAGCTGTTGCTTCATCAATATGCATCGTTGTGGCGCATCGTTCATGGAATGCATGCTTGAAATGGTGAGCAAACAGATAGCACTTTTCGATTTCATTGTTGGCTGTCTCATTTTCCAAGAACATTGAACGAGGAAGACCAGTTTCTTTTCTTTTGGAATTTACAAACGACCAAAAAAGTTTGGGTTTACGACGAAGGCTTTGCTTGATCCGTTTAACGTACTGAGAATAAAGGAATAGATTGTAGTGACCATATCTATTACTTCTAATGTTGAACTGGTGTTTGAAATACGGAGACCGACAGTTGCAGTATTTCTGGAGAGCAGCTGAACGAGTACGTTTTAATGCTTGCATAATACATACAATTGATCAACTAATTGATATTCGAAAGTGTTGAGAAACATGTCAGTTGTTTTCGTATTCACGACATCCAGTTATGTCTCTGCCATAACCCACCCACCTTCTATTGTTTGATTCCATCTGAGTGTAGTTTACATGGAATATTACTTTATATTATATCGATGAACTATTTTTAATCCGTGTTATGAATCGGCAAGATGGTTCTCCGAATTCAAAAAAACCCTTCGACAGATGTAGAAGTGCGGATCATTGATGTAAACGGTTCGTAAAGTCCAAAGCTAGTGCGATGGAAGCGAGGTACGAGTAAGGATGACGCAGAGATCTGGATGGCACTCGGATGCATAACGATGACAATAGATTAGGGCTGTCGACTTCTCCATTCAAAAGCTTTGCAATAAATCCAGCCTGTTGGATATAACGACGTCGTTGAAGAGTGTCCATATTTAGCAGCTTCCAGCGAGCATCATACGGTGGTAGATTTATCGGGTCACGCCAAGGAAGGTACCACAATGCAAATCTCCTTTGTTCTAATTTTACTCGTTTTCTGCCTGAAACGTTGCAAACAATAAACTGACAAAGTTAGGATTCGATCTGTGACGCAACATGTGTCGACAAGTTAAGCCCGTATCCGAGCGAATTGCGCTGCGGTACGCTCCGCGCGTGCGGGTCGTAATTGAAAAAATTCACTTCTCCCTAAGTATTGATCTTTCCACTCTAACACTTCGCCAAGATTAGGTTAAACCCTTAAGGTTTCTTTTTTCAACAAAAAAAGAAAAATTTAGGCCCAAGTTTGAATTTTTTTTATTTGTTTATTAATTTTTAACTTTTTTCATTATATTGACTTTGAAGGTTGTTTTATGAAATCACTTATTTGAAAGCTAAGCACATTTCACGTCTTGGACGAATTTTTGTATCTTTATTAGATTTTACAGTATAGACTGGTGAAAAATGCTCTTTTTCGAAAAAGCGAAATTTCAAAAAACCATATCTCGAAAATTTCACGTACCATATTGAAATAAAAAAATACGTGTCGAATATTTTCGAGTTCTTTATAGAAAAAAAATAGTTAGATGAAAAAAAAAATTTGGGTGGCTGATTTTTTTTTAAACTGGTTTCAATTGTCAAATTGTATGTTTTACGTGGTGAAATTGAATGTTACACGAACATCCCCTAAAATGAATAGAGTCATCACAAAAGATTTACGTGAATTGACCAAACGTCAAACAATCTACGTGAATTTCCAGTGTGAAAAATTCGATTTTGAAAATGGCGAACAGTGGCCCTCAAAGTGTGAGTAGTGTAAATATTTGCGAGAAATGTTATTCAATTACAATTTTTTACTACATCGACCGGACCATTCCAGTATGAAAGTTTCCATGTGTTCGACTGGACCGAGTGCCTGCGTGAGTCCGGAAGTGTGCCCGCTCCTGTCGAATGCTTCAAACAGGCCGTTGGTCCACCGAAAAACGAGCTTTGAATCGGTATGAAGCTAGAGACACTGAACCCATGTAATGCGAAATCAACCTGCATCGGTAGTGTTGTGGGAGTTCTTTGGTATCAAAATTTTATATGAACTGATAGGTAAATGTGATATGAGCAGTACATTATATTTCACCTATGAAACACGTAGCTTTTACTGGATTATGCCTTAAACAGTTTCTAAATGTCAGTTCATTAAAACGTAGGGTGGAAAATATTCACATAACTTTTCACGTAACTATAACATGATTATTATTTTTAGTGCGTATATATATATATATATATATATATATATATATATATATATATATATATATATATATATATATATATATATATATATATATATATATATATATATATATATATATATATATATATATATATATATATATATATATATATATATATATATATATATATATATGTGTGTATATATATGACCGGAATTTTATTAAAAAACGTGCTCAATCCACCTATCAGTGAGATGATACCTTTTTTTATCAATACGCATGTGATTTTTCATGAATATTCTTCGGTTTTCATGACATTATTTTAATGACCGTCGTTTTAAGCTGCAATTTGACATTTTAATCACTCATTACTCTATCTAAAAAGGTTACAATCGATTAAACTTTTCATGATATGTCGAAGTGAGTTCCACTTTAGAATGTACGGTAATTTAAGGTACTTCCAGAGCCGGTATTCAGGAACCAGCATAAACCAAACCGATTCGTATGGCCATATGACGAATAAATTGCAATAGTTTTGAGTCCAACTTTCAAGCTTTTCGGAATTATCATCTTCTATATCGGTTTGAATTTTAAAAATTCATCCTCCTGTAATTCCAGAATCGGAAGTCAGCATTGAATAAAATTAATTAATTTTGTATGGGACTATAAGTTTATTTTAATTTGAATTTTTTTCTAAAATTCGATTTGGCTTTATTTGTGAAAACGATTGAGCTTTGAGAAACGATTTGATACTGGAGCCAGGATTCGAAAATCTGTGTAGCAGAAGTCAGACAAATTCACCTGATTAGTTTACATTTGTTTCAATATGTTTAAAAATCAGTATAGCCATCTTTGAGAAATCGTAGTACAAGTTAAATTGTTGGGTGCCTTCCGAATCGAAAACTGAATACCACTAAAACTGAAATAAGTTTATTTGGTTGTCGACTATTCAAATCAGCAAATCTTAGATGATTCTTAGATATCATTTGAATCTTAGATCGGTTCAGTCATCTACGAGGAAAATAAGTTACACAATTTTAATTTCGTTTCACATATCATCCTGTAGTTCCGGAACCAGAAGTCGGATCCAAACATAATTCAGGAACCTTGTTTAGGAGCATACGAATTTTCATATGAATCTGAGTTTGTAGAAAACGGTTGAGTCATCTTCGAAAATAAGGTAAAAAATTGAGTGAAATTATTTGTCACATACGCATTTGCTGATCTCGACGAACTGATTCAAATGGTATATGGGTGTTTTGTTCTTCCAGCATTTATTGCTGTAAGCAGTTTAAATCAATATAATTATGAAATTGTTCAGAATTCGGAAGTACTGCCATCTTTCCAATACGTCATATTCGAACGATTATGTTGCCAAAAACGAACCGTGCTAAAATTGGTCCTAGGCAAAATGTCATGAAAAATAATGCTGTTCACAGTCTTTTTGGTACTTAGAAACTATTGTATGTAACAGTATAAAAACTCGTGTTTTACGTTGCTCCCAAGCCTTTCTTTGCCATACAGCGCTCAGAACTTATACTGCTGGAATATGGGGGAAAAGTCGCTTACACAAAAAATTCGATATCTCCGTTAAAAATGGACGGATTTTAACAATCTATGGCTTGTTGGATAGCTATTACCGTGCGGAATCGAAGTCTGAAAACATATTCTGTTTTCAATGTCAATTGTGACAGATACTGTCAAAAAACTGAAAATTTTACATAAAACTTCGTATAACTCAAAAAGTAAACATCCGATCTCAAAACCATTCAATAGCGTTCTGGGTGACGGGGAGACCTTTCATTTGCGACTAGTTTGATCAAAATCGGTCCAGCCATCTCTGAGATCTCGACCTCTTAGTTGACAACACACATACAGACACACACATACACACACACACACACACACACACAGACATTTGCTCAGTTCGTCGAGCTGAATCGATTGGTATATGGCATTCGGCCCTCCGGGCCTCGGAAAATTTTTCGAAAGTTTGAGCGAATTCTATACCTATTTTTTATATATATAAAAACGTGTTTAATCCACCTAGCAGTGAGAGGATACCTATTTTTATCAATCCGCATGTGTTTTTTGCATTAATATTCTTCGGTGTTTAAGTTTTCATGACATTATTTTAATGACCCTCGTTTTAAGCGACAATTTGAGATTTTAATCACTCATTACTCTGTAATGTCGAAACTGCAAATCGGATCGAATTTGAATCTAGAAGTGTGATAATCGATTAAACATGCCATGATATGTAAGTTCCACTCTAGAGTTTACGGTAATTTAAGGTACTTCCAGAGCCGGTATTCAGGAACCAGCATAACCCAAACCGATTCGTATGGCCATATGACGAATAAATTACAATAGTTTTGAGTCCAACTTAGAAGCTTTTCGGGATTGTCATCTTCTATATCGTTTGAATTTTAAAAATTCATCATCATGTAATTCGAGAACCGGAAGTCATAATTGGATAAAATTAATTAATTTTTGTATATAAGTTTTTTTTTAATTTGAATTTTTGTTTCTGAAATTTGATTAGGCTTTTTTTGAGAAAACGATTGAGCTTTGAGAAACGATTTTATACTGGAACCGGAATTCTAAAATCGGTATGGTCGAAGTCAGATAAATTCACCTGAGTAGTTGTATAGTTTACATTTGTTTCAAAATATTTGAAAATCAGTTAAGATATCTTTGAGAGATCATAGCACGAATTCAATTTTTAGGTGCTGTTGGCGACCTACCCTATTTTTCTGTCATTCCCCTGTACTAAAGTAGCGCATTTTGGTTACCCAGCGAAGCTCGAGCTACCAGAACAGGCAGCGCGGCAAAAAAGGAGTTTTTTTTTGGCTTCACCACGCAGCATCCCAGACAGATCAGAATTGGCTTCCAACGATTAAGCTGCGCCGAGTGCTCCGAGAATTTTTTTGTATTAGTTATAATTGTGTAGCGTTAAATATAATTAGATAATAAAGTTATTAAAGTGGTTTGAGTAAACGTTTAGACTTTATTAAGCCGAACTGGCACTGTTTCATCGCACACTTGGAAATAGTAAGAACTAAGACGAGCAGAACAGCACAATCCCGTGATCATCGGTAATAAGTATTGGCCAATCGATTCCGAATCCTATGAACTATCGAACAACTGGTCCTTCGAACCGGATCGGTAATACGGACATCTTAAACCCGCCAAACTTACCGTTACCATTTATTCATCGTGCATTCACATCGCGTTCGTGGGAGACGCCATCTTGTTTGAAGCGTCGGTAGCATCACCGAAAGGATTTCAGTGGATTATCCAATAATACAAGGCCTTATTCCTAGGAAAAAATCGGTGAGTGCAATTCCAATGATTTAGCTTCCAAATCCCAGTACTGCTCGCGGTCTTTTGTTTTACAAACGAATAGGTGCCTCGACGCATCACTAACGGTTAACCATCATTCGGAACAATCATCAATTATATCAACTTACACAAGTAAAACATTATTATCTCTGGTGAGAGACACTTGGTTCGAGGAGCATCTTTAATAATACACAAGGCTCGTTTCATGAGCCATCAGGTAATTGGCTCTCCAAACACTTCACCTCCCCCAAACTTTGCTACTTTGGTCTCATTTTTTGAGGAAAACATCATGCCTGCTGCATCGAAACAGAAGTCACCACCACTGAAAGCACTACAAACTAAACTTCGCGGCTTGCAGACATCTTTCAACAATATGTACCAGTTCATGCAACTGTGCCGTACCGATACTAAGCTGGTAGAGGTCAACGTTCGACTGGAGCAGCTGGATCCAATGTGGGATAAGATGATAGAGGCCCTTGACGAACTAGAATCTCACGAAGAGACACCCGATAACACCGAAGACTTCGTTAAAGATCGGATTGACTTCGAAAATCGATTTTACGAATTGAAATCGTTTCTCGTCGACAAAATTAAAGAAGATGGTGATACAAGTGCACTCAATCAGACTACTCGCTCACTCGATAATGCCCCCACCGGTTCCACTCCACATGTGCGTTTACCGCAAATAACCCTTCCAAGATTTGATGGAAAAATTGATGAATGGCTTACATTTCGTGATCTTTACACTTCTCTTATACACTGGCAAGCAGATCTTCCAGATATAGAAAAATTCCACTATTTACGTAGTCAGCTGGAAGGAGAAGCACTAGCGGTTATAGATTCTCTTCCTTTAACCAAAGCAAACTATACCGTAGCATGGGAACTGCTAACCAAACGATACTCAAATACTAAGGTTCTCCGTAAACGACAAGTTCAAGCTTTGTTTGAGTTACCTTTCGCTAAACGAGAGTGTGCTGCTGATCTCCATTCATTATTGGATACATTCGAAAAAATCGTAAAAACCTTAGATCAGGTGACACCTCAGCAAGCTGATTACAAGGATATGTTGTTATTACACCTGCTGAGTTCTCGTTTAGACAATGCTACAAGACGAAGCTGGGAAGAATGGTCATCAACCAAGGATATTGATACCGTGAAGGATCTTACTGAATTTTTACAGCGACATATTAGAATTTTGGAATCGTTGCCTAATAGGTCCACTGATCAGAAAATGGAACCTTCCCAATCCAAATATCCAAAGAAGGCATCAACGGTGAAGGCATTTAATACTACGGTTCAGAACCCTTCGGCGTCGGCAAAGTGTGTGGCATGCTCGTGTAATCATCCTCTTTATCAATGCCAATCATTTCATAGCCTACCTGTACCAGAAAGAGATGCACTACTACGAAGTAACTCATTGTGCCGAAATTGCTTTCGGCGGGGTCATCATGCAAAGGATTGTAACTCCAAGTTTACTTGCCGACAGTGCAAGGGGAAACATCATACACTCGTTTGTTTTAAGGGGAAGGCAAACGAAGGCAAGCCGAATAACAATACGGATCTGAAAGCGTCTGATAAGAGTGAGGAAATACCCGAAGCAAAGGTGGTCAATCTGGCGACTACTACCAATACTACTTTATCCTGCAATACGACTACTAGTTCTACGGGTGTACTCTTGCTCACAGCTGTCGTTATTTTAGAAGATGATCAAGGTCATAAGGTTCATGCAAGGGCACTGTTGGATAGTGCAGCAGAATGCAATTTGATCAGCAAGAGGTTGAGGAAATATTTATCAGTCAAAGAGGAAAGCAGCATGGTCGAAGTAGTTGGGATTCAAGGTTTAGCAACAAAGGTGCATGGGAAAATTACAGTACATATTCACTCTCGCGTGTCGGATTTTAAGCAAACGATGGAAATGTTTGTTTTGACCAAGATAGCTGCCCAAATGAATACAGCTTTAATCGACGCTGCCAAATGGAATATACCAAGTGGGATAGAATTAGCCGATCCAAATATTCTCCAAGATGATCATGTTGATCTCGTCTTAGGTGCAGAATTTTTCTTTGAATTCTTTTCCAGTAACCGTCGCATTCGATTGGGAGATAATTTACCATCGTTAGTTGACTCAGTCTTTGGATGGGTAGTTACAGGACGATATGCTGTGAATGCTCCTACTAAATCGGTTTTATGTGATGTGGCACTTACGAGTCGGTTGGAGGATATGCTAGAAAGGTTCTGGAAATGTGAAGATGTTGGTTTGGAAACTAATTATTCGCCAGAAGAAACTAGATGTGAGAATTATTTCCTTCAAACCACACAGAGAGATGCTTCAGGTCGGTATATAGTATCCTACCCTAGGATTGACGAACTGCTGACAAAGTTAGGCGAATCCAAGGCGATTGCGGAACGGCGATTCTTGCAATTAGAAAGACGGCTCGGTCGCGACGTAGAACTCCAGAGGCAGTACAAGGCATTCATGCTAGAATACGAAACTCTGGGTCATATGAGGTTGGTCTCCCAGGAAGAAAAGGCGGATATCACCCGTTGTTATCTTCCACATCATCCGGTGGTGAAGAACGAGAGTACTACCACCAAGGTACGGGTGGTATTCGACGCTTCTGCTAAAACTGCATCAAATCTTTCCTTGAATGACAGTTTATGTGTTGGACCGACCATCCAAGAGGATTTACGCTCGATCATCTTACGCAGTCGTACCCGTCAGATAATGCTTGTAGCTGACATAGAAAAAATGTTTCGACAGGTGGAGGTCTGCCCTCAAGACAGACCCCTTCAATCAATTTTATGGCGTACTTCCGCAAACGACCCACTATCAACATATGAGCTGGCAACTGTAACGTATGGTACCAAGCCAGCTCCATTCCTCGCTACCAGGACTTTAGTGCAACTTGCAAGCGATGAGGAAACTCGATTTCCTTTGGCAGCGACAGCGGTTCGAGAGGACTTTTATATGGATGATGCCATAACAGGAGCAGACGACGCTAATACGGCTAAAGAGTTGAGAATTCAGTTGCAATCTATGTTGGAGCTAGGTGGATTCAAATTGAGAAAATTTGCCTCCAACTGTGAAACAGTACTAAGCGGACTTCCGAAGGAAGACCTTTCGATTCAAACAGATGATGGAATTAGTTTGGATAATGACTGTATGGTTAAGACTTTAGGTTTGATATGGATGCCACACACGGATGTTTTTCGGTTCAAATTCGATATAATACCACTCCATTCTAGCGACCGATTGACGAAAAGGAAAGTTCTATCCATAATCGCCACCCTGTTTGACCCTCTGGGTCTCATCGGAGCCGTCATTACCCGTGCAAAAATCTTCATGCAACTTCTGTGGCAACTGGAAGATAGTTCAAAGGGAAAGTTAGCCTGGGATTCTCCTCTACCTACAAATGTAGCAGAAGAGTGGATTCGATTTCACCAACAATTGCCATCGCTCAACAACATTCGAGTTGAACGCTTAGTAATGTTGAAACGACCAAAATCATCTCAAATACACATATTTTGTGATGCTTCGCAAAAGGCTTATGGCGCCTGCGCATACATCAGAAGCGAAGATGTATTGGAAAGGATTAAGGTAGCCCTTTTGTCGTCGAAATCTCGAGTTTCACCGTTGAAAACACAAACCATTCCTAAGCTAGAGTTGTGTGGAGCATTGTTGGCAGCTGAGTTGTATTCAAAGGTGAAAAGGGCTGTCCGGTTCGCATCAGAAATATTTTTTTGGACGGATTCTTCCACAGTTCTACGTTGGTTAGCTGCCACACCCTCTATATGGACAACTTTTGTGGCGAATCGCGTGGCCAAGATACAAAATTTAACTGAGAATTGTCATTGGTTTCACGTACCAGGAGAGCAAAACCCTGCGGACCTCCTTTCGAGGGGAGTTGCTCCTGAAGATTTATTTGATAATAAATTTTGGTGGGAAGGCCCATCTTGGCTAGGTAAGAACCCTGAAACCTGGCCAAAACAACAATCCTGGTCGTCGGAATGTGTAGAGGAGGAGAGAAGACGTGTTGTGCTAGCGGCAAGTACTGAAGGTCACAGTTCCATAGAATACTATATATCCCGATTTTCCAACTATACGGCTATGGTTCGATGTACAGCATACTGTCTTCGGTTTATACAAAACTCTCGGAAACGGAAGAAAGGTAATCGAACGTTTGGTTCTCTAACGATTACGGAGTTGCAAGAGGCCGAATTTAGGATTTTACGGATTATTCAGGAGGAACAATTTAGCAGTGAGATGAAGGCTATATCCAACGGAGAATGCTTGTCACGATCATCGCCTTTGCGTTGGTACGTTCCATTCATAGCAGCTGACGGCATTCTAAGAGTAGGAGGAAGGTTAGGGCAATCGAGAGAGTCTGAAGAAGTGAAACACCCCATCGTGCTTCCCGCCAGACATTTAATCACCAAACTTCTTATGCGTCACTACCATTTAAAATTGATGCATGCTGGACCTCAACTGATGCTGAGTAACATTCGGTTGCGGTATTGGCCTCTTGGGGGAAGGAACGTGGCGAAAACGGTGTGTCATCATTGTTTAATATGTTACCGCAGGAAACCTAAGGCAATTGAGCAGTTTATGGCGGAGTTACCTGCGCAGAGAGTAGCTGTAACGAGACCATTCTCAACGACAGGCGTTGATTATTTCGGACCGGTGTATATACGACCAGGATACAGACGAATTGCAGTGAAGGCGTATGTTGCCGTTTTTGTGTGCTTCTCTACAAAGGCAGCACATTTGGAGTTGGTTACGGATTTATCGACAGCACGGTTTATTCAAGCATTGAGGAGGTTTATAGCACGACGGGGAAAGTGCGCCAATTTGTGGTCCGACAACGGCACCAACTTTGTAGGAGCACGAAATCAGATGAAAGAGCTTCTCTTGAACCTTAAACGTAAAGAGCATCACGATACTGTGGCGAGAGAGTGTGCGGACGATGGAATACAATGGAATTTTATTCCCCCCGGCGCTCCTCATTTTGGAGGTCTTTGGGAGGCCGCAGTCCGATCAGCAAAAACACATTTACTCAAGGTATTAGGTGACTCGGCGGTTTCTTATGAAGACATGGTCACTCTATTAGCACAAGTGGAATGTTGTTTAAATTCGCGGCCATTAACTCAGCTTTCGGATGATCCTAACGATCTACAACCGTTAACACCAGGCCATTTTTTGGTTGGGTCTGCCATGCAAGCTTTACCATCAGCAGATTACACACAAACTGTGATAGGACGGCTAAACCTTTGGGAGACTGTTCAGCGAAGACTACAAGACTTCTGGAAACGGTGGAGGACCGAGTATCTAGTTCAACTTCAAGGAAGAACTAAATGGTGGAAACCTCCGGTAGGTGTGAAGAAAGGTAGCTTGGTGGTAATACGTGATGATAATCTGCCACCAACACGCTGGAAATTGGGGAGAATAATAGAAACACATCCAGGACCAGACGGTGTAGTTCGTGTTGTTTCTCTTAAAACAGCAAGCGGAAGAGTGGAGAGACCAGTAGATAAAATTTGCATATTACCGGTTGCGACACCCGACGAAGAAGAACACGTGAAGAACGTTTAGGTTCAACTGAAACGATGGTCGTTTCAGGGGGGCGAGGATGTTGGCGACCTACCCTATTTTTCTGTCATTCCCCTGTACTAAAGTAGCGCATTTTGGTTACCCAGCGAAGCTCGAGCTACCAGAACAGGCAGCGCGGCAAAAAAGGAGTTTTTTTTTGGCTTCACCACGCAGCATCCCAGACAGATCAGAATTGGCTTCCAACGATTAAGCTGCGCCGAGTGCTCCGAGAATTTTTTTGTATTAGTTATAATTGTGTAGCGTTAAATATAATTAGATAATAAAGTTATTAAAGTGGTTTGAGTAAACGTTTAGACTTTATTAAGCCGAACTGGCACTGTTTCATCGCACACTTGGAAATAGTAAGAACTAAGACGAGCAGAACAGCACAATCCCGTGATCATCGGTAATAAGTATTGGCCAATCGATTCCGAATCCTATGAACTATCGAACAGGTGCCTTCTGATCGACAACTGAATACCACTAAAACTGAAAAAAAGTTAATTTTTTTTTATCGACTATCCAAATCTGCTAACCCGATAAACCTGATTAATTTATGTGGAATAGACATTTTTATACTATCCCCGAAACCGGAAGTTGGATCTGACTGAAAAGCAAGATGTTCTATAGAACCTTGAAACTTTTCATTTGAATCTTAGATCGGTTCAGCCATCTACGACAAGAATGAGTTACAAAATTTTGAATTCGTTTCACATATCATCCTGTAGTTCCAGAACCAGAGGTCGGAACCAAACATAATGCAGGAACTTTGTTTGGGAGCATACGACTTTTCGTATGAATCTGAATTTGTAGAAAAGAAATTTTCCGAGAAAATTAAGTGAAATTATTTGTCACACACGCATTTGCTGATCTCGACGAACTGATTCGAATGGTATATGGATGTTATGTTGTTCCAGCATTTATTGCTGTAAGTAGTTTAAAACAAAATAATTAAAAAAAAATCTGCCATCATCTGGTTTATATATGTCATATTCGAACGATTATGTTGCCAAAAACGAACCGTGCTAAAATCGGTCCGAGGCAAATTGTCATGAAAAAGGATGCTGTACACAATCCTTTTGGTACTTAGAAACAATTGTATGTAACAGTATAAAAAATCGTGTTTCATGTTGCTCCCAAGCATTTCTTTGCCAGACAGCGCTCTAAACTCCTACTGCTGGAATAGGGGGAAAAGTCGCTTACAGAAAAATTTCGATATCTCCGTTAAAAATGGACGGATTTTAACAATCTATGGCTTGTTGGATAGGTATTACCGTGCGGAATCTAAGTCTGAAAACATATTCTGTTTTCAAGGTCAATTGAGACAGATACTGTCAAAAAACTGAAAATTTTGACATAAAACTTCGTATAACTCAAAAAGTAAACATCCGATCTCAAAACCATTCAATAGCGTTTTGGGTGACGGGGAGACCTTTCATTTGCGACTAGTTTGATCAAAATCGGTTCAGCCATCTCTGAGATCTCGACCTCTTAGTTGACAACACACATACAGACACACACACACATACACACACACAGACATTTGCTCAGTTCGTCGAGCTGAATCGATTGGTATATGTCATTCGGTCCTCCGGGCCTCGGAAAAATTTTCTAAAGTTTGAGCGAATTCTATACCTATTTTTTATATATATAAAAATAGGTAAAAAAAGTAAAACGCAAAATTTCAATATTTAATAAATTGCTTTATTATCGCCTTCAAAGTACTCTCCTCCTGCGGCAATACATGCATGCCAACGCTTGATCCAATTTTCCATACAAGTTTTATAGGCCGCCGAAGGTATGGCCTTTAGTTCACGCAGCGAATTCACTTTTATGCTCTCTATGGGCTCAAAACGTGTTCCCCGCAATGGCAGCTGCAGTTAACAACTTACCCTTCGAGCAACCAGCAATTGCAACCAATATACAACAAGGTGCATCTACAGCAACTAGCAACGAAAAGTAGACGGAAATCGACAACAATACCATCGATGCGGCAATGGATGACGAGACGAACCACGAACGAAGTGCCCCTCAATCCTCGCAGGAGGGAAATGGAAGCTCATCTACCCCTAGAAAAAGGGTGACAACGAGATCCAACTCAAAAAAAAAATGTATATATATATATATATATATATATATATATATATATATATATATATATATATATATATATATATATATATATATATATATATATATATATATATATATATATATATGTATATATATATATATATATATATATATATATATATATACATACATATATATATATATATATATATATATATATATATATATATATATATATATATATATATATATATATATATATATATATATATATATATATATATATATATATATATATATAACGGGTGGCAACTAAAATTTTGGAATTTTTTCGAGGCCTGTATGCTAAGAAGCCCAACAACTGCTTGTAAGAAAGGTAGTGTGGAAGACCAGCTAAAATTAAAAATTATGGACGCAAAAGGACTTCGTTCTCTTTCTCGGGCCTTCCACAACAAGGATTCACTGAGCCAAAGGGATGCCGCAAAAATGTTCAACTGTTCTCACCAGTAAATCTGCAAACATTGAAAAGACTCCGAATAAAGTACCGAAAGAAGACACGAGCCCCGGAATATACTGACGCACAGATTTCAACGCTGAATTCCCAATGCCGCCTGTTGATTAAACATTTTTCCGGAAAAAGTTTTTTTACGACGAAAGTTACTTCCCTCTTTCGAAGACACAGATTCCCGCAAACGATCGATATTATTCAACGGTACATGATGCTGTACATTGTCATTTCCGAGAAAGGCATTTCTAAGCCATGGTTCAAGCCATCTGGGTTGGCAATTCAATCAAGATGTGTACCAGAATGAATGTTTGTAGAAAGTTTTGATCCCGTTTTTTTCAAAAACATCGTGCTGATTGACAATACGTGTTTTAGCCTGATAAAGCGTCATCGCATAGCGCCAAAGAACACAATCGTTCCTGAATACCCATTCGATCCCATTTGTACCCAATAACCACAACCCGAGAAATCTACCTCAGTGTCGCCCAATCGAAGATTTCTTCGGGGTTTTGAGCTCCTTGGTGTACAAAAATAACTGGAGAGCCACGAATTGCTAACAGTTGATTGGTAGAATCAAGAGATGCATTCGCAAAGTTGACATGAAAGCAGTACAACGCTCCTGTTCCGACATGAAACGGAAGCTTCGTCGAACATCCGATTACGGACCGTTTTCAAATGTTCACCATTTTTTTTCAACAATGGACAATGTATCTTTAATTTCAATAAATCAGATCTTTTCCAAGTATGTTTGTCGTTTTAGTTGGCACACGTATATGTAGATATATATATATATATATATATATGTATATATATATATATATATATATATATATATATATATGTATATATATATATATATATATATATATATATATGTATATATATATATATATATATATATATATATATATATATATATATATATATATATATATATATATATATATATATATATATATATATATATATATATATATATATATATATATATATATATATATATATATATATATATATATATATATAAATATAGCGATTTCAGAAACAGAAAATGACAATGAAAAAAGTTAAAAATAATAAACATATAAAAAAATTCAAACTTTTGCCTAATTTTGTTCATTTTTTTTGTTGAAAAAAGAAACCTTAGAAACCTCAATACTTTCGGAGCAGTGAATTTTTCAATAACGACCCGCACGCGCGGAGCGTACCGCTGTGCAATTCACTCGGATACGGGCTTAACATGTCGCACCACAGATCGAATCCTAATTTTGTCAGTTTATTGTTAGCAACAACGTTTCAGGCAGAAAACGAGTAAAATTAGGACAAAGGATTTAGGTGAGTAATAAAATAATGGTGACATAAAGTGCACAGTTGCAATTTTTCTATGATTTGGTTTTTCATTTTTACAAAAAATCAATACTTCAAACGTATCCTGAGAAGAGAAAACTTTCATTTTCAATCTCTTTTCTCCGTGCGGCTCAACATAGTAAAACGATTGTGTTCCAGAAGTTATTTTACATTTTTCGAAACGATTTTCAAGTAATTTCTCTGCTCTTACGTAATCTTCCAAACATTTGTATGTGACTGAAATATTGGGTAGAGAAGATGCTTTCCTAGTCCACTCGTACAATTCATTCGCGGTCGAAATTTGACAATCATTGATCATTTGTAAACTTGCGCGATGTGCCATTCTTTTGATAGTTCCTCCAGCACTGTCACATGGCCCTTCTCCATGAGCTGTCGCGTGATAATTCCACTGTGAAAAACGATGAAAATCACGCTCGTGATGAAAAATAATCGCAAAGTGTTTTACATTTTTGAATTGCCGAGAAGCGCCACCAGAAAAATAGATGCACTTGCCTATATGTGCATAGTATTGTGAAAAATATTGATTAAGCGCTTCGAGAAAAACATACACAGCTATTGCGTCATGTTTCTTGCAAACAGAAATAATTACTATTGTTTTATGATCGATTTTGCTGTTCATTTTATAATAGAAAACAATGGGGAATACAGTCGCTTGGTCGTTGTTCCAATGAAAGCCAGTTATGGCGTTTTGAATAACGAAGGCGTAATTTTCCGCAAAATCGCAAATCATTAAACAACACGCTGTGACTCTGGGCACATAAGCAATAGTTCGAACAAACCTTCCATTCCGATGTTCAACTAGCTGTATAGAGATAAAGAAAAAAACATCCATGCAGTAAAGAACTCATTGTGTGTGATAAGGCCTTCGCAAGTAAAAAGTGACAACTTCTAGTAACTTTTCTTTTGCCGGTTCGGATAGTAAATGGTAAAAGACCTTTATCACTACTTTCCGACATACCAGAGACTTGGGCGATTCGCATTGTTCAGATGCCTAAGCCCGACTCCTCTGGTAGAAGGTAAAAGTTAAGTTACTAAAAGATTTCTGCTTGCCTAAATGACCCTTAGTCACATCTCTCATTTTCCGTTCTATATATTCACATCCTTGCTCTCTCTTGAGTACTATCATTCTATAATTTTCATTTTCTGTTTCTACAAAAATGGTCTCTGGTTAGGTGAATATCGCATAAAAAGAAAAAAGAAATATTGACTTAGTCGTCAAAAAGAAAAAAGTAATTTAAGACCTTCTAAATGTCCATTTCTACAGCACAAAAATCCGCAAGACTTGTGATGAATTTTGAGAAGTGATCCGAGATAAATACCTGTCTTCGATTTGTGGAGAGCGGAAAGTCAAAGTCAATGTCTTGGCATTACATTCCTTTTGTGGAATTTGGCCTTTCTGTTTCAACAGACTTCGCAGCCGATTCTTAGAGTACAGAATCATTGTATGGCTATTACTATGGATCCTACTGACACTAAGAATCCTTTAAGGTCTTGGTGCAACGGAAAACATCTTCTAAATTTGTAGGTCATTTTAGTTGATGGCCATACAAAATTACTTTAGCTATACAGGTTGCGGTATCAGGTTCCGGAAGTAGCGGTCGAAAATTTCAAAACGAAACTCACATCGATTTCTCAGAGAGGACTTGAGGTTTGGGAACAGATAACAGTTCAAGAAGCCCAAATCAGGTGAACAAGGTGGATGAGCAAGTAATTGGAGCACTAAACCGTTGATTTTAACTGTGGTAGCGATTCTCATGTGCTTCATGTAACACCCTTTCACAGCGATTTCGGTCTTTAATCAATTTAGTACTCCAAAAGTATACTATGACAATCACAGAAAACCGGCATCGTGATCTTTCCGACCCACTGAGCCTCCCTTCCAGGCACCCATGCCGCGATGACTTCAGTCCTTTGTCGGGTAATCATTTATTCGAAGCGCATTTGAGTTCTTCTTTTTAGTCCTAAATAAGTATGTGAGAGATCCAGCGGCAGGATATCTTTCTAATTTGCAGAATCTTGCTCAATTATGATAAGCTCGCGCATTTTCATTTCCTAGTCATACTAAACAATTCAGTGTCTTATTATTATTGTCGTTTATTTTACCCCGTATTTCATTTTCATTTTATTTAGTTTTGACACTGTTCGCTTCGTATCAAATTTTTTTTGTTTCTGTTTCTGATTTCGGGAGGGGCCAGAGCCCCATCTCTGGGTACGTGCCTGGATTTTATTCCAGATCCGGCATTCCAATACATGCACACGCCGGCAGCTCAGTCATCACCGATGAAGAAGAAAACATCCCGGATCGTCCCGGATGATCCTGTCCCGCCCGTCCCGGAATAAACTTTTAGGCCGTACGTACCGTAAAAGTGGAAAAGGAGGATACGACAAGAAAATGTTTTTGTAAAATGGTAGGTGATTCAATCACCGAATTCGAAAAATATTTTGAGCGGTATGCCGTGTTAAAAGCAGGTTTGAAAGAAGGAGATGATGTATCCCAGAAGGTTTGTTGTTACCGTTAGGCCCCTTGTGTTGTGTTTAGTGCTTGTGTTGGGTGATTCGAGAGGAAACTTGCATAGCAATTTACAAAACACAGTGGTAGAGTTGGCAGAAGTTCTTGGATTTTTATTTTGGGATTGTTTAGCGCTTGGGACAAATGAGCAAGAGAAAATCACTCTACCTCCGTCGAATGAAAATGAGGAATCTCGAAACACAGCTCCTAGTGAAGATAGGCTAAATTCGATCAATTCAATGCAAGCAAAAATTTTGAATTTAGAAACTGAATTAGTGAAACGTAAGGAAGTAAAAGATGCTACGCATCAAATTCACTCTGGTCAAAATTAACCTGTAAACAATAATGTTTCGTTTATAAAGCCTCCCAACCAATTGGATTCTTCATCTAGACATCAAAGTTTTGTAATATCCAAAACTAGCCCAATCAAAACAACACGCCGAAAAAATAATTTTAAATTTAAACATATTGCGCTTTGAATTCAAGGGTAATTTATTTTGAACAGCGCATGTTTTCATTCCACTTTGAATCAAATACATTTGATATTTACTGCGAAGCTAATAGTTTTTGTTCTTACACACACAAATAAATAAAATGAACATTGAATTCAAATATATTGTGCTTCAAATGCATATTTTATTTCAGTCTGTATTTAATTTCAATTGAAATCAAATACAATTGTTATTTGATTCAAATAGAATAAGTTTTGTTTCTACAATTAGGCTTTCGTGCGATTGTGTGTAGATTCAATGATAGATTTTTTTTTTAAATTCAATCTGCTTTTTAAAACGAATTAATGACTGATTATAAAGCAAAGATTTGGTATTATATTCCTGTAATGGAATTTGACCTTCTGTTTCAACAGACTTCGCAGCCGATTCAGAGTATACAGAACCATTGCATGGCTGGTGCTACGATGCTACTGACACTGTGAGTCCTTCCAGGTCGGGGCTCGAACATACGACAGCTGGTTTGTCAGACCAGTGCCTTATGCATTGAACCGCCAAATCGGGACAAATGACTGATTATTGTAAATATAATAATCACCGTTGTCTAAAAAAAGGCAGGTGGGTAATGTCAGAGACATAACTGGATGTCGTAAACACGAAAACAACTGAAATGTTCCTTAACACTTTCGAATATCAATTAGTTGATCAATTGTATGAATTGTGCAAGCATTCCCCTGTTTCACTACTAGAATTAGAAACGATGCACCTAAACTAACATACGGATTAATTACATTAAACATTCTGAAACACGAATAATATGAAATAACCAGCATAGTTCTTTATAATAAAATAATATTGGCTGAGAAAAGAACCTTTTATGAAGGCGTTCGTCGTGTAGAGTGATGATTTGAATTTGAATTCCGATGGATGCCGCCAGTGGTGTACCGAGGAATTTTGGCGCCCGGGGCAAAATGAGATTTGCCGCCCAATCATTGATTTACAACGTTCTCAACCGATTATAATCTTCCAATGAAGAAAACATTAATTCGCTGGGTTGATCAATGATACAATAGCCCAGTGATATGAAAAGTATGATATATATCTACGACTTCCTACATTGATGTTCCTAGCAAATACTAGATCAATACATGTGCCTCCAAGGGTAGTAGCTTGTGAAAGAGTAGATTTCATATCCAACTGCATATAGTTGCTCATGAAATTAATGAATTAAATATTATCTTGTTTTGAGGCATCTATATTGAAATAGCCCACAACTATTATCGGCGTAATTTTACTTGAATATGAAAATAAATTACGCGTGATGACAAATTGCTTCTTTTTGCAGGCTGTATCTGGCGAAATATAAATAACAACCAACAGTATTTTTATGCCATTTAGCGTAACATCAATTGCTCATATGTCAACGACATTGTCAATGAATGAATAAGGAATCGCTATTTTTAGAAAATTTGCCTTCAGTTGAGGAGTTAAGCACTATGTATTTATTGCTCAAGTTAAAAACTTATCTCCCTCTCTGTCTCTTAGAGGGTACATTGCGGTGTTAAGGAATTCTTTCCTTTCGCAACATTTCAGTTTGTATTTTTCACGAGAAGTAAAATACCGATTAATCTGAAATGTGACAACCTTGTTTCGCACGGCATATATCGAGACGACATTGATACTAGTATAAAGATGAGTTCCATATCAATATTTTCTTTTTCACATTGCGAGACAGCGTTACTGTCGTCATTGAATGTGTTAGATATCACGATCAAAAGGCGCCCTATACTAAAGAATTCACGACAAAAATACAGATTGATCTGTATACGTGGCAACTTTGTTTCGCACGGCATATTTAAGAACGACACCCATACTAGTATAAAGATGTGTCACTAATTTCATTTTCGCATTGCACGAGTCGTAATTGAATGTGTTAGTGGCGGTGCAAACTTTGTCTATTTCCATGTTTATAAATCTGATGCTTTTGGTACGAAAGAGAAAATAAAATAATTTTTTATGATGATCTGTAGCACTGAAAAGTACATTGAATTATCTTCTTATTCCTCTTCTTCTTATCCCCTTTAGCGATGTTCTTCTGGGCCTTGCCGGACTTTTTGGCTGCCTTTCCACTGGTTTTCGGTGCCATCGTGCTAACGTTGACCTGCGTTAAGAGTAACTGTTTTCACGTAATTTACGATAGCTTCCATGCATAAATATCTGTTTATTAATCTCATTTTTGTGTATTACATCAACGTTTTACAGTACAAGTGTTTTGACCCTTTGGCCTTTCATCTTTGTTGTTCATACGATTCGTTATCAACAATAGGTGTTTTAGTAACACTTGTTTTACATACTAATGTTTAATCATAATATTTATTTTAATTATTAATGAAATATCTACCTACTTATAACTATCCCTAACCAAATATGCACAAAATTTGAATTATTTGTATTACAGAGATTGAGCACCTCTTTTCAAATTTCGTGCAGTTTTGTTCGAAATTTTGCTCTAGTATATCCAGGGAGGCCATCTCATGTACTTCACTAGTCCTAGTTTTACAAATTAGCGGATACAGAGACCTAATGAGTATGCTGCATTTTTGAACGATTTTGTCAACATGTGACCTGAGTATCATTTGTTTGTGAGGTGAGCCCTAGATAGATAACTTCGTCGGACTATTGGAAGACCTCATCGCTGAATCGTATTCGGTATTCGTCTGATGGAACAAGTTTGGGAGAACTTTAATGTGGAAACAATATGACCCGAGTTTTAGCTGCATTGATCACAAGTTTCCAGCTTGCAAAATTTTCAGTTAGAGCGTCCAGACCTGTAGCTTATTCTTCAGAGAATTAATTACACGACCTTTATAAAGAATGGCAGTATCATCAGCAAATTGTAACAGAACATAAAACACCCGGAAGAGGTGGGTTGTCTGATGTAAAAATGATGTATGGGATGGAACTTCCTTAGGCTACACCAGCAGGAATAGTAAATCTTTCTGAAAACACAATATTTAGAGACACCTGGAATGTTCTATCTGCAAGAGAATTTTTGATAATTGTAATAAGATACATCGTAAAATTATACCGATGCAGTTTGAACACCAGGCCATCGTGCCACACATTATCGAATGCCTTCACAATATCCAATATTGCTATGGCAGTCGTTTTCGACACTGATATGTTTTGCTGGGTGACGTTGTTAACTTTTTGTGAGTTGGTGGATGGTGGATTTTCCTTTCCGGAACCCAAACTGTTCTTCCAGTAATATATCCTGTTCATATGCGAAAGCAAGAATTCGCCTTTGTATTGACTTTTCAAACAGCTTGGATAGGGCAGAGAGTATGCTGATAAGCCAATAGCTCTTGGAAAAGAAAGGATTTTTCCCCGGTTTCGAACCTGGAATAATTTTAGTTAACTTCCACATTGAAGGAAAGTAACTCCCAGCACCTGTTGAAAATTTTAGCTAAGAAAATAAATGAGCGAATACTCAAATGTTTCAGCTTAATGTTGAACGTGTTGTCGAAACCGGATGCCTTCATATTTTTGGATTTTTTTCACAATAACCATCAGCTCATTCGCAGTGACTCTACTTTCCTCAGGAACCAAGCTGTCTGATTGGTCAACCTCAGCTACGCTATCAGCAACGGCTCTTTCATGTGGACTAACAATGTTGAGTCTTAAATTGTAAAAACACACAAACTGCTGGCTTAGCGCATTTGCCTTCTCTACCGGTGTGATCAAAGGTATTCCTTCAGCTGCGTCCTGGGGTGACGTCAGAGGAGGAATAGGCTTCGTTTTTTCTAAAGCACCTTCGTTAAGGACCAGAAGGGCATTGAATGTGGAAGAATTTCTCGAAGCTTTTGCTGGAAGTTCCTGTTGCGAATCTCAGTTATCCTTTCTTGGAGTTAAATTGTTATAAGAGGCCTTCTTAGCTAGGATGCAAGTTCGTTGATACTGTCTCCGGTAGATATTTCGAAGTCGGATGAGTTTCTTGGTGATACTGTCAATTTGAAGAGAGGAACTTGGCATATGTTGTACTGGAACCGTCCAATCACGAGCGACTATGATTGAATGCTGGAAGGAATATAGGGCCGCATCGATTTCCATCGGGAAATCTAGTGGCAAATCGATATTAACATGTTGGTCGGCGATTTGTTGAAATTCGACCCAGTCGGTGCGTTCCTCCGAGGTTGAATAGGCACTGTTTAGGGTGAAGATCCCAACGTCAATGTTACTGAAAAGTGGTCATCTCGCTTCAATGATACACATCTCGAAGATTGGTTTGTTTGGTGCAGTACGCTGCAATGATGATAATGGGTCCCATCGTCGTTGTAATCTCAATTCGAATGGCTTCTACAAGTTGCAATTTAAAGGCAGACAGAAGCCTGTGCTGAATGGATCGTTTAATGGCAATGGCAACTCCCCCTCCTCTGGTAGTTGTCCCGTCGAGCCTGTGAAATCTGTAATTGGATATAAAAATAGAAATTTCAGGATTAAGATGAGTTACAGTTAAAATAGCAATATCGGCATTCTTCTCTTGAAGAAAGTCGGACAATTCAGCAGTTTTGCTCCTGAGTGAGCAAGCATTCCAATTTACTACAACCAACTCATTATATTGCATATTCGATGATGAATTTGCCTTGGGCGTTGATTTGATCTAATCGCGTTCTGCAGTGTCATAGTTTTGTTGTCATTGTTTCAAAAATGACGATCAATTGTTCAGCAAAGAATAAGACACCAGAGTCATCCTTTGCTTGGGGTGGTTTATTGCCCCTTCCAGGAGTAATTTTTTAGAAAGAATCTTTTTGTGATCCAGCGGCTGAATCTTTTGCATTGCTGTGAGGCAGTGGCGGCAAATTTGAAATATTCCTCTTCGGTGCAGGCCGTGCGAAATTATTTTCATCCCTCTGTGTAACATTCTTACGCGTTGATTGTTTAAGGGACGCCTGTTGTCGAATTTTTGTGAACTCAGCACGTTTGGGACACGATTTCCTAGTAGATGGATGGTCGCCATCACAGTTCACACATTTTACTGCGATGTCATGTAGTAGGCAATCGTTGGTATTGTGTGATTCTTTGATTCTGACTTTTCATGTGGCAATTCCTCGCTGAATGGCCGTAGTTCAAACAGTTCGTGCACTGTACCGGTTTATACTTTAGCCATTCGATGATTATATGAAATAACGATTTTATCGTTTTTAGTTGACTCATGGTGATGGAGCCCTTCTCCAGATGAATCAAGTACAGTTGATCTCGATACTTTCGATTGTTCGTGTTGTGTCGTTTCATTTTAAACACCATCACAGGCTCTAGTCCAGCCTTCGACTTCCATCATGTCGGGTAGTCCTCGAAGTACAACCTTCATTGGTTTGTTGGTGGCAATATCGTGTGTGAAGTACAGGGTGATTTTTTAAGAGCTTGAGAACTTTTTTAAACAATAAAACGCATAAAATTTGCAAAATCTCATCGGTTCTTTATTTTAAACGTTAGATTGGTACATGACATTTACTTTTTGAAGATAATTTCATTTAAATGTTGACCGCGGCTGCGTCTTAGGTGGTCCATTCGGAAAGTCCGCTTTTTTATCGACAAATTTTGTTCAGCGATGAGGCTCATTTCTGGTTGAATGGCTACGTAAATAAGCAAAATTGCCGCATTTGGAGTGAAGAGCAACCAGAAGCCGTTCAAGAACTGCCCATGCATCCCGAAAAATGCACTGTTTGGTGTGGTTTGTACGCTGGTGGAATCATTGGACCGTATTTTTTCAAAGATGCTGTTGGACGCAACGTTACAGTGAATGGCGATCGCTATCGTTCGATGCTAACAAACTTTTTGTTGCCAAAAATGGAAGAACTGAACTTGGTTGACATGTGGTTTCAACAAGATGGCGCTACATGCCACACAGCTCGCGATTCTATGGCCATTTTGAGGGAAAACTTCGGAGAACAATTCATCTCAAGAAATGGACCGGTAAGTTGGCCACCAAGATCATGCGATTTGACGCCTTTAGACTATTTTTTGTGGGGCTACGTCAAGTCTAAAGTCTACAGAAATAAGCCAGTAACTATTCCAGCTTTGGAAAACAACATTTCCGAAAAAATTCGGGCTATTCCGGCCGAAATGCTCGAAAAAGTTGCCCAAAATTGGACTTTACGAATGGACCACCTAAGACGCAGCCGCGGTCAACATTTAAATGAAATTATCTTCAAAAAGTAAATGTCATGTACCAATCTAACGTTTAAAATAAAGAACCGATGAGATTTTGCAAATTTTATGCGTTTTATTGTTTAAAAAAGTTCTCAAGCTCTTAAAAAATCACCCTGTATTTCGCTTTTGTCTGCTTCAGGTAACAATCCACTGTTTTGTAGTGGTTAAAAGCCGGAACAGTCATTTGGTAGCCTTCAGTACATAAACGGATTGTTGTCTGTAGTCCTTTGCTGATCAGCGTGTTGAAATCCGAGCGTAGAATCGGTGGGAAGCCCTTCAGGTAGAAAGGTGGTATTTTTTCCTTCTTCTGCAGTTCCTCTTCGACATCAACTGGTCGATCAGCGTATTGGTTGTTACTCAACAAACGGTCGTTTACCTGTACATCACTTGGCTTCAGACACTTAGCATCCTTTGGATCCTTCTCGGATCTATGGCACGTTTTACCCATAGCGCGAGGAGAAAAGGCGGGTGAGTAATATCAGAGACATAACTGGATGTCGTGAATACGAAAAAACTGACACGCTCCCATCACTTTTCCGAATATCAGTTAGTTGATTGATTGTATGAATTGTGCAAGCTTTCCTCTTTTTCACTAATATAATTTGAAGCGATACACCTACATTAAAGTACAGATTAGTTACATTAAACAGCTACTATTCTACAACTATATATTCCAAACTTGAAACAATTCCTTTTTAATTTGCTAATATAGGAAGCTAGGTACAACAAATTTGTAGTTTATTTTTATTGAAGCTATGAAGTTCGAAGATATCTGATTCTTCTCGAAATTCCAGTACGAGACAATTGCAATGGCCTGGTCTGAAATGTATCTACGATCTTCGGTATGCAAGAGTGATTCTAATAATAATAATAATAATGATAATACATATTAATCTGTATATATGGCAACCCTGTTTCGCAAGGCATATTTTCACACGACCCCATACTAGTATAAAGATGTGTTCAACATTCGCTTTCGCATTGCCGTTCGTAATTGAATGTGTTAGTAATGGTACAAATCTGCTTTTCTACCTGTTTTCGGAGCCATCGTTCTGACGGTGTCTCGTACGTACAGAGTAGCTGCTTTAACTTAAATGACCCTATTTCTCACATCACATTTCCTTTTATACGTGCTAGTGGTAGCGGTGGACGGACTTCCCCTTTGTTAGAATTCCTTTCCTATACGCAGAACGGGAAACAGTGAAACGATATAAAAGAGAGAGTTAGCAGAGCGGCAGCCAGTACTGAATTGGTCGTCGAGCTGTTAAACACGCACACAGGAGGAACAGTTAAGGGCAAGGCAAAGTCCCGCTTAAACCGTGCATGGTCTTAAGTGCCCAGTTGGCGGCAGAATCCATCGTTTGCCTCGGAAGGGGAACAACGCCGAGCGTGTCAGTGCAGGTGCATCGGTCTATCTGGCGGCAGTGATGGAGTACTTGGTTGCCGAAGTGTTGGAATTGGCCGGTAACGGTATCTGCAGCTGGCCATCCGTTGAAAACCCCGTCCTTTTCAGGATGACCACATCACTGTGATAAAGAAATATTTAGAATTGCTTTAAGTTTAGCCAGTTCTGATACGCCTGGAAAGTAGAATGCGCAAATCAAGTGGAAACATTTGTTCTAACAATGTTTGTTTTCGGCTGCATACTAAAGTAATCGCGACAAAAATACATATTGATCTGTGGCAACTCTGTTTCGCACGGCATATTTGTATACTAGTATAAAGATGTGTTCAAAATCATCACTTTCGCTTTCGCATTGCCGTTCGTAATTGAATGTGTTAGTGACGGTGCAAATTATTTTAACTCCCATCTTGATGAATCTTTTGGTAGGAAATATTGAGATCTGAGATGGTTCTCGTGTGTGTCTCGTTTCGGCAATGGGCCTTGCTGGACTTTTTGGCTGCCTTTTTCGGTGTCAGTGTGTTGACGGTGTTTCGTGCATTCATGCCGGGAAACAATGAGACGACAGGTCCTCGATGTTGCTGTCGTGTGTCTTGTTTCGGGAAGAGTTGCTCAGCAAATGGTAGGAAAAATGAACCATTTAACTTTTATATGGATGCTCTTGTATAGATACAGACATCTCGCGTTCTGATTGGCTGGTACTGTCATGGGTTAAATCAAACAGGTTTTTCAATAGTGTACTATTGAAAAACTTCAATATTGTTGCAATACACGTTCAAGTTGAAGATTTTCGATTCTATTGGTAGTTAGATTATATAAATCCTTCTACAGATCACTGAACTATGAGCTTTCAAAATACGAGAAAGGCAAACGCGCCTTATGAATTATCTTCTTTGATACTCGTTTATACCAAACATTTCAGAAAAGTTAAGTTGTGAACTATTTAAGAATATGTCACACAACTGAAAGTTTTATCATAAAATTGTGATCATATTTCCGATGGCATGTAGCAAGAATTATGTTGATTCGTTAGATGTAACAGGAAATATTCACGATCAAAAACTTATCACTCTCTCAGAGGGTAAATTTTGAAAAGGCGCCCCATAGTAAAGTAAGTCGTATTCACGACAAAAAGTTGCAAAATCACCTATTATATCGCTGCAGTAGCACACATTTTGTTCTCTTCATCAGCACGCGTTTTGATTAGCTGGTGTTGAAATGGATCAAGTCAGACAGGTTTTTCAATAGTGTACTGTTGAAAAACATCAATGTTGTTACAATGTACGTTCAAATTTTTTTATTTATTCAATAGTAACATATTTAAAGGCACATTGCTAAGGCTCTAAGATGCCGATGGCATTTTCTAATTTTAATTAACGACTTACTTAAAACTAGGATATTATCATTAGGGTAGTGGCGTGTTCCGGTCGCAATGGCCGATTCTGGCAGATTCAGCCTGCAGCTGGCGATCGGAAATGGTCGGTGGATTAAATATAGCACTAGTGTCTTACAGATGACGATTATACGTTTCAATGGGTCCGCGAGAAACACCCCCAGGTCACAGAAACCCGGCGGGTGGCCCGCATGTTGGTCATCGACTGAAGCAATTTTCTCGTGGGCGATGATGGTGATGTTGCCTAAGAAAATGAAAGAAGTATAGAGAAGTAATTTTGTGGAAAACGGGGTGAAAAGGGTATGGGAACGAGTTACTAAAAATGACAAAGATCTATTTAGTTGACCTCGAGTTGGTAGAGAAACGTAGGAAGGGGTTACGAAAAAGTTAGTTACATGAAAAAGATCTTGTTATTTTCTACAAAGATGGTGGACAGGCGAGGGATTTAGAGAATCGGGCGAATGTTGGAGATGTGCGTTGAAAGTGAAGTGATTTGACATGAGGCGCGACATAACACGAATGAAATCGCGAATCACGTTCATCCCCCTGAACCAAGGTTTCGTCGATACCATAGGGATAATGGAATGTAGCCATCGTCCCAGTTCGCCATTGCTCGATGAAGTTTGCCAATTTTCGAAAGTTTTCTTACGAGAGATGCTGAAAAATTCATTGAAGCATATTGGTCTTTCCTAAATATCACATTCTAATGCGCCCACTTTAGCCAATTAATCTGCCTTTTTATTTCCAGGAATGGAACAATGCGAAGGAACATAAACTAACGATATCGTGTTCCCGTATTTTCCCCAGAAAATAGGGGGGATACGTTCCTGGTTTCATTGCCCGGAGAGCTTCTATTGATCTGAGACTGTCCGTGACAATGAAGTAATGGGCTTTGGGCAAGGTTTCAATAATCTCAAATGTGTACTGAATAGCAGCCAGTTCTGCGACGTAAACTGAAGCCGGATCACTGAGTTTCTACGAAGCGGTGATGTTCTGATTGAAGATGCCGAAACCTGTGAACTCGTTGATGTTTGATCCGTCAGTGTAAAACACCTTTTCACAGTTGACTGTTCTAAATTTATTATAAAAAATATTGGGGGCCACTTGAGAGCGTACGTAATCCGCAGTTCCACGAATCTCTTCTTTCATGGATGTGTCGAAAAACACAGTAGAATCAGAAGTATCCAAGAAATTAGCACGGTTGGGAACAAACGAAGAAGGGTTAATATTCTGAGCCATGTAATTAAAATACATGGACATAAAACGGGTCTGAGAATTAAGCTCGATAAGCCTTTCGAAGTTTTCAATCGCATCGGATTAGCAATCGATATGAGAGATCCCAAAATCGACGCCCAGAAAAAACAGAAGTGGTTAAAGTAAAAGTATCGCAAGGGTCGTACTTTGATAAAAAAGAGAGAACAAGGAAAAATAGGGCATATTTTGCACGTAAGGGAATTTACCTTGATCCTGCCCTATACAATCTTTAAAATATAATGCATATTTTATACATAATGATGTAAATCTACGGTTTTGCTAACTAATACAAACTAACTAATGAATTTGTATGGAAGAAATTTAAGAAAGCCTGAATACATTAGAGGCAATTGAAAGTAACCTTAGAAAAGCTCCGAATAGAACCTATTCGAGCCAAATTTTACAATTGAAAAGAAGCGAAGCGAGTTCCGTTAAAAATTAAATTAACGAAGAACTTGTCGATCTAGAAAACAATCTAAACTCAGACCTGAGTTTGCAATGTCCAGTCAGAGCTCTAACCAGAATACTGCAATGATACCTGGAAAAATGCAGTAGACACCTTGACATTTTTTAAATTCAAATCTGGTAAAAATGTTTTTGTCTGAACGCAAGTTTGCAAGCTGTGCCAGTTGCTGGCATGTTTGGATGCACCCCAAAAACGTGTCAATGATTCTGTTCTAATCGATCAACACTTAAAGTCTCTCTCGTTTATAACGGCACAAGTATCCTTGAACGATAGGATTATTGTGATCGGCGATTTCAACATTCCTCGTATCAAGTGGACCCGCTGTTCCTCTAGATATTTGTACCCTGATTCTACAAGCTCGTCGTTATCTTCTACAGCTTTAAAATTATTGGATGACTACAACACAGCCGGTTTAGTCCAATTAAATGACGTTTATAATAGCAATGGACGCCTGCTGGATCTTTGCTTCGTCAGTCAAGAACTTTCTGCCTCGATTACACTAACGGAAGCTCCAGCAACACTTGTTAAAATTTGTAAGCATCACCCACCGCTTCGAATATATATCCGTGACCAACCACCTATCAGATTCAAGAACATCGCTGAATCAACATACTACAACTTTAAAAAAGGAGACTACACTGCTATGATTAATTTTTTCATCTTTAGATTGGAACTCTATATTATCCAATGAATGCAACTCAGCTGCAGTAACTTGGACTCATGTTGTGTTATACGCCATGGATCAGTTCGTACCAAAAAAGACACCTCGTAAAGCAATCCACCCACCATGATCTAATTCCACCTTGAAAAAATATAAAAGTGCTAAGCGATCTGCCTTGAAGAAGTTGTCCAAATATCCTTCGCTACATCTCAGATTGCACTATTCGCGTTTAAACTACCGTTATAAACGTCTAAATAAGACTCTCTACCATAACTACCAACAGCGGATCCAGAGAAGTCCTAGAACGAACCCGAAAAGCTTCTGGAGTTACGTCAACGAACAACGTAAAGAAACGGGCTTTCCAACTCAAATGTCACTTGATGGAGTGCAAGCATCAACCTCTCCTGAAATCTGTGATCTGTTTCGTAAGCATTTTAGCAGTGTTTTTTCGGACGAAATTTTAACTGATGATCAAATTCATGAAGCGACCGGTAACGTTCCTCTGCGTACTCCCTTCGGCTCTCATCCAATTATTACGATCACTGAAGTTAGCAAAGCGTGCTCCAAGCTTAAGTCATCATTCAGTGCTGGTCCTGATGGAATCCCATCTATATTACTAAAAAGATGTTCAAATGGTATTTCGATTCCACTATCGATACTGTTTAAAAGTTCTTTGAAAGCAGGACATTTTCCGGCCATATGGAAAAAATCATACATTTTTCCCGTCTTTAAGAAAGGCAGTAAAAACGAGATATCAAATTATCGTGGAATAGCGGCGTTATGCGCAGAATCCAAATTATTCGAACTAATCGTCTTGGACTTCATCACACATAATTGCTCAAACTATATATCTGAAAGTCAACACGGTTTTATGCCGAAACGATCTACTACTACAAATCTCGTATCTTACACATCATTTATCATAAAATCCCTGCAAGCGCGACTGCAAGTAGATGCTATATATACCGATTTCTCTGCTGCTTTCGACAAGATCAATCACCGGATCACAATTTCGAAATTGAAAAGACTTGGATTCAAAGGACCTTTTCTTAATTGGCTGTGCTCATATTTAACCGATCGCGACATGTCAGTGAAAATAGGAGATTGCACTACGTCTCCATTTACGGTCAGTTCCGGAGTTCCTCAAGGCAGTCATCTTGGACCGTTCATATTCCTACTCTACCTAAACGATTTAAACATTTTGCTAAAATGCATGAAGTTATCGTATGCTGATGATTTCAAACTCTTTCACCTTATCAAAACCATCGAAGACGCCAGATTCTTGCAATCACAACTGGACATTTTTACAAATTGGTGTAGAGTAAAACGAATGACCGTTAATGCTTCAAAATGTTCTGTTATTTCATTCACCCGCAAACATTCTATGATTGAATTCGACTACACGATCTTACCAACTGTTCTTAGACGAGAATCGTGTATTAAAGACTTGGGAGTTATCTTGGATTCGAAAATGAATTACAAACAGCACATTGAATATACCATCAATAAAGCCTCGAAACTGTTAGGGTTCGTCTTCCGTATGACGAAAGACTTCAAAAACATATATTGCCTCAAAGCATTATATTGTTCTTTGGTCCGTTCTATACTAGAATATGCAGCTGTGGTTTGGTCACCCTACTATCAAAACGACATTCAACGCATAGAAAATATTCAACATAAATTTATTCGTTTTGCGCTTCGCCAACTACCATGGAGAGACCCCCTAAATCTTCCGAGTTACCAAGATCGCTGCAAGCTCATAGATTTCGATCTATTGTCCGTTCGCAGAAATGTGTTCAAGGCAGTTTTCATTGCTGATCTTCTCCAGTCACGAATTGATTGCTCGGAGCTGTTACGTTTGCTAAATTTTGATATTCGTCGTCGTTGTCTTCGAACCCATCCTTTCCTACGCATTCCTGCCGCCAGAACCAACTATGGCCACAACGAGTCATTTGTCAGTATGTGCCGAGTGTTCAATAGCTGTTCAAGTCAGTTCGACTTTCATCTAACTCGTGATACTATTAGGAAATTGTTTAGCCGAACACTATCTCTCTAGAAGTTTATCGTTTGTTCTAAGTACTTAGGTATGTAGTTATAATAGTTAATGATATGCAATATGTTATAATAGTTATTAATATGAAATGTATCATTTGGATATTCTGTAATCTGTTGGTACAAAGGATGAGGAAGTTTTATGCCTACTGGAGACATAGTGTTACATTGATAATAACTTATCTCCAGTGGGCTTTTCCCTGCTCCAAAAAAAAAAAAAAAAAAATACTGTTCCAAAGCCCTGTAAGCTAATGCTTCTTGTTTTAGGAATACATGTAGTGGTTTAATGCACAGTAGGGCCTCTGGAGCAGCAGTAGAAGTTGTCGTGAATGCTCCTGTCTTCGCATTATGACTATCCTTTGGAGATGATTTAGCTTTGACTAAACTGTCGCAACTTCTCCTTTCTGCCTCCATACAAGACATCCGTATACTAAAATTTGTCTAACGATAGTTGTGTAGATCCAATGAATGTATCTGGGTTTGAGTCCCCATGATTTTCCAAAAGCTCGTCTGCATTGGATGCAAGCTCTTCCAATCCTGAAGTCAATGTGAGCAGATCAATTCAGTTTTGAATCAAGAATAACCCCGACGTATTCCACTTGATCAACCACCATTTACATCATTATTCCGGAACCAGAAATCGGATACAAAAAATATTCAGGAATTTTTTTTGGGACCACTATACATTTCGCTTGAACCAAAGTTTGTTAAAATCGGTTCAGCCATCTCCTAGAAAATTAAGTGCGCAAAAAAATATAACACACACAGACAGACATTTTGCGTACTCGATGAACTGAGTCGAATGTTATATGACACTCCGCCCTCCGGGCCTCGGTTCAAAAGTCGGTTTTTACAGTGATTGCATAACCTTTCTATATGAAAAAGACAAAACGGAACTTATTTCGATTTCTCAGCAACGGTTAAATCGATTTTTACAAAGCATGATTAAAATCAAAACTCTCAGTGTCTTAAAAGTTCAGTTTCATCCGGATTCGACTTCCGGTTCCGAAATTGTAGGGAGTATCAAAATCTTCAATTTGTCATGCAATGATGATGCAAAATCGGTACGTATCGGTGCGTGCTGGTACGGAAGAAAAAGAAATCACCATCCTTTGTTTAATTTTGTATAGCGTGCAGGGTTGCCACATTTAAATCTATAATAACTCGACATATCTGTTAACAAATTGAAAAGGTAATGGTAGTTTATACCAAAGAAAGTTTTTGATTTTATTCAAGTTTGAAAAAAATCTTAACAGAATCTTCTAGTGATATTTTTGAAAATATAAGTAATAAAGAAAGGCATCATTACATCACTTGGTGGATTAAAAAAAGTTTTCGAGAAGGGTATGGCAAGAAAATTTTGAAATTGATACTGATTCCAGCTCAAATTGAGAAATCCTTTATAGCCACAAAGAATTTGCTGTGGATTTTGCTAATTTAAATTTACATATAAATTAATTAGGGCATTGCATTTTGAATAGCATTGATCAAGTGACATCACCGACAAAACGCGTTGTTTTTATCACCGTTCAATTTTCTCAGATATGGCTGAACCGATTTTAACAAACTCAGGCTCGTTTAAAAGCTAATACTAAGCCATTGCTCAGGTTCGAAACCACGTAATTTCGGAGATATTAAACAAATTTAGACTCGTTTGGAGCAATCTAAAAAAAATTAAGAATCGTTACTGTAGGCACATTAAATAAGTTGGAAGATTATATGGCTGTGACTTCTGGTTCCGAAGATATGGTGGTATAAGCATTACAACCGATACAACGCGTGGATTTTTGCACCTTTCAATTTTCTTAAAGATCGTTTTGTTTCACTTTGAAGCTACTTTTGGGCCTTCGATCAAGTTCGGCAATCAAATGGCTGTTACTTCGGTTTTCAGAGATATAATGATATAAGTGACGTAACCGACGAAACACACTATATTTTTACCGTTCTATTTTCTCAGAGATGGCTGAACCGATTTCAACAAATTTAGGCTCGTGTGATAGCTACTATTAGATTAATGATCAATTTCGAATACCACATGGCTGTCGCTTCTGTTTCCGGAGATATATTGGTATGAGTGACGTAATCGACAAAACGGTTTTTACTGCTCAATTTTCTTAACGACTGCTGAACCGATTTCAACGAACTTAGGCTTTTTTTAAAGCTACTATAAAGCGATTGATCAAGCTCGAATATTAAATGGCTTTCACTTCTGTTTCCGGAGATATAATTGTATGAGTGACGTAATCGGCAAAACGTACTTTATTTCTTATTGCTCAATTTTCTCAGAGATGGCTAAGCCGATTTCAACAAAATGAGGCTTGTTCGAATAGCTGCCACTGAGAGACATCAACGACAAAAGCACTTTATTTCTTACAGCTAATTTTTTTCAGAGATGGCTGAACCGATTACTAACTTAAGATAGTATCAGATCATTGATCAAGTTTGCATTAAATTAAAGATTAAATGGTTGTCAGTTCCGTTTCCGAAGATATAAAGGGATGAGTGACATAACCAACAAATCACACTTTATTTCACACCGCTCTAATTTCTTCGAGATGGCTGAACCGAATCGCTATATAATTCGTGTTTTGGGATGGTTTGGTAGGTAAGTTATTGTAACTCTATTTAGAAATCGTCGATTGCCACAAACGATTTTTTGTACACATATCTCACATAATTAAATTTATGAATGAATTCAAACATTGCATTTTAAATGTCATCTTAATCATCTTAACACAATTGTGTATATTTTTGATCTAGTGTGTTCCGCCTTACAACTCTTAGAATTCTGAAAGGGAAGCACTGAAAGTTTGCCAATTACAAACAATCAATTAACTATAACGTACGGTTATCGATATTCGGAAGTAAATGCATGTCAGTTTTATTCCTATTCACGTTATCCAGTTACATCTGACATTACCCATAAACTTTTTTTCTATCCGCATAATTATTTCAGACAGTGGCCTATGATTATGTTCACATATATTATTGCTAATACGCTAAATTTGATAAATGTTGCCGAATATGTAATCTAAGCGCTGAGGCATGCTTTAGTGAACTACTCGAATCAATCTAGATAATTTAGTTTCAAAAATGAGCCCAAGTTAGTGTCAAAAATTGTCCTAATAATAAGACATATTTGAAATACAAAAAAAATTTAATGCTTTGATGAAAGAGAATATCGCCCCCTAAGTAGATTAAGAACAGGTTTTGAGCACTGTTTCCGTTGCTTCCGCTTCAAATGCTTATGACCCTGTAATGTAATGTAAATGACTGTAAGACATTCCATTTGACTCTCTCTTATCTCAAAGAACTGAAAAAAATGATCATTCATAATCATGTGTGAGTTAAAGCAATGCCACTATTGTGATTTTGAAAGGAATGAAATTTTACCTATTTTTTGTTGTTGCGAACTGGTTCGAAACGGGGTTTTTGACAATCGTTTTGCAAGTCAAGTAGAAACAATCATCATATCATAAATGCTGTTGAGGCCAGAACGTCAACAAGAAGTATTATTTGGGCGTTATAGGTCGTTTGCGTGAAGTAATTTGGGAAAAAAACAGATTTGAGTGCAAACAACTCGTGGATCTTGCACCACGATATCACACCGTCACACAATGCCATCGTTATCCGTGAACATTTGGCTAAAAACGGAACGAATACCATTGAATAACCACCGACTTCACCTGATTCAACTCCCTGAAACTTTTTTCTATTCGGTCGACTCAAGATACCGCTACGTGGAACGCATTTCAGCACTCCAGATTAGATTATGGAAAAATCGCAGATGGTTCTGATGGTCATACAGAAAACTGAATATAAAAAATGTTTCGAGGACTGGATCATGCGCTGACATAAGCGTGTTGCAGTACTTGAGGAGTACTTTGAAGGGGACAATATCAATCTTGACCTTGATTAATATTGAATTTTTTTATTTTCTGAATAAATCCGGGACCTTTTGATCAATTTAGTTGTCAAAATTTCCATCAATAGCATTGTCAAAATTTCCAGTATTAACAATAACATCGCCTCATGTGAGAGCCGCTAATCAATTCGATTGACAACAATATTGATTTGTGTAGCCCGGCTAATGACAAAAACGGAAAAACAGTTTAGGCAAAAAACAATACAATAGCAGACACTCAAGTTAGCACACCACCCTGCATACGAGCCACCACACGAGTCGACAAACGTGCCAGCTCATGAGCCGGTACATGAACCAGTACCCGAGCCAGCACATGAGTCAGCACATGGGCCAGAACACGAATCGACTCGCGAGCGGGTTATATGAAGCATTCTCGATCTGGTAGCCACGAACAAACGAGCGTGTGCTTCAGATTTCGTTTGCGTATTTTCTGCAAGCTCGCGTGTTTCATATTTGAACTAGCCGCAAGCTCCATCAATGCGGTTCTCTTTTGTTGCAAGCAAGGACGGAAAAATTAAATCATCACCCTGAATACACTCGATCATCTTTCACTATACATCATCGTCCATTGCGTACTTAATAAAACATAACAGAGTTACTCAAACTCGTTTGTTATCATACTGCGTACGACGACGGAGAATGAGAGAATTGAAAATCGCTAAATTTTGTCGTGAATACGACTTACTTTACTATGGGGTGCCTTTTCAAAATTTACCCTCTAAGAGAGTGATAAGTTTTTGATCGTGAATACGTTGTATCTAACGAATCAACATAATTTTTGCTACACGCCATCGGAAATATGATCACAATTTTATGATAAAATTATCAGTTGTGTGACATAATCTTAAATAATTCAAAATTAAACTTTTCTGAAATGTTTTTTATAAACGAGTATCAAAGGGGATAATCCATAAGGCGCGTTTGCCTTGCTTGTATGTGTAAAGCTCATAGCTCAGTGATCTGTGAAAGGATATATATAATCTAACTACCAATAGAATCGAATTTTTTCAACTTAAACTTGTATAGCAAAAGCATTGAAGTATTTCAATAGTACATTATTGAAAAATCTGTCTCATTTGACCCATGTCAACACCAGCCAATCAGAACGCGTTCTGAGGAAGAGAACAAAATATCTGCTGCTGTATAACAAATCGTTCGAGTAAAACGATCCGAAAAGTGGTAAATATCGTAGTGAGTTCCTCAATTTGGTCCTTCTGAATGCTAGAAACGAATCCCTACAGCATATTGATAGTTTCTTTTAATAAATTATGCAAATCCGAAATGAAATAATCGACATTAAAATTCTGTATGCGCCTATTTTTATAGCCGTTAGGACCGCCCTTTAGTGAAAAAGCTACAAACGAAATCACGTAAAAAGAAATCTCTTTACAAAAATTGGATCAGTTTGGATTCTGTCGCCACTGCGAGCAGATGTATTTTGTGTCGTTTGCAAAGCTAGTTTCGTCTTCGACAAGAGCGATTACGTCACAGCTGCCAGTCATTTGCATTGATGAAAAAACAACGGTGCAAGCATTACACAAAATCAGCCGTTCTAATGGCTCTAAAAGTTTTCTAAAGAACTATCAGAATTTGTTGTTCGCAAATCTAAGATAAATATCCTTAGTTTAGTGCAAATCTAGAACAGTTTGGTTAGGTTTGTGCACTTTTCGATGTGTGACATTCACAGTAATCGAGATCAAGTGAAGCCTTCTTTGTTTTGGGCGAAAAATGTTCCAGAGTTTAATGTCGTAGATAATTACGCAATTTGACCCTTCTGAATGCTAGAAACGAATCCCTATAACATATTTATAGTTTCGTTCAATAAATTAGGCCTATTGTATCATTGATCAACCCAGCGAATTAATGTTTTCTTTATTGGAAGATTATAATCGGTTGTAAACGCTACACCTACACCAACCATATCAGTATCGCACCCACGTACAACAGTTCAGTCTGGAATTAGATGACGGAACTGTTTTATTCCTATTCACGTCATCCAGTTACATCTGACATTACCCATAAACTTTTTTTCTATCCGCATAATTATTTCAGACAGTGGCCTATGATTATGTTCACATATATTATTGCTAATACGCTAAATTTGATAAATGTTGCCGAATATGTAATCTAAGCGCTGAGGCATGCTTTAGTGAACTACTCGAATCAATCTAGATAATTCAAAAATGAGCCCAAGTTAGTGTCAAAAATTGTCCTAATAATAAGACATATTTGAAATACAAAAAAAAATTAATGCTTTGATGAAAGAGAATATCGCCCCCTAAGTAGATTAAGAACAGGTTTTGAGCACTGTTTCCGTTGCTTCCGCTTCAAATGCTTATGACCCTGTAATGTAATGTAAATGACTGTAAGACATTCCATTTGACTCTCTCTTATCTCAAAGAACTGAAAAAAATGATCATTCATAATCATGTGTGAGTTAAAGCAATGCCACTATTGTGATTTTGAAAGGAATGAAATTTTACCTATTTTTTGTTGTTGCGAACTGGTTCGAAACGGGGTTTTTGACAATCGTTTTGCAAGTCAAGTAGAAACAATCATCATATCATAAATGCTGTTGAGGCCAGAACGTCAACAAGAAGTATTATTTGGGCGTTATAGGTCGTTTGCGTGAAGTAATTTGGGAAAAAAAAACAGATTTGAGTGCAAACAACTCGTGGATCTTGCACCACGATATCACACCGTCACACAATGCCATCGTTATCCGTGAACATTTGGCTAAAAACGGAACGAATACCATTGAATAACCACCGACTTCACCTGATTCAACTCCCTGAAACTTTTTTCTATTCGGTCGACTCAAGATACCGCTACGTGGAACGCATTTCAGCACTCCAGATTAGATTATGGAAAAATCGCAGATGGTTCTGATGGTCATACAGAAAACTGAATATAAAAAATGTTTCGAGGACTGGATCATGCGCTGACATAAGCGTGTTGCAGTACTTGAGGAGTACTTTGAAGGGGACAATATCAATCTTGACCTTGATTAATATTGAATTTTTTTATTTTCTGAATAAATCCGGGACCTTTTGATCAATTTAGTTGTCAAAATTTCCATCAATAGCATTGTCAAAATTTCCAGTATTAACAATAACATCGCCTCATGTGAGAGCCGCTAATCAATTCGATTGACAACAATATTGATTTGTGTAGCCCGGCTAATGACAAAAACGGAAAAACAGTTTAGGCAAAAAACAATACAATAGCAGACACTCAAGTTAGCACACCACCCTGCATACGAGCCACCACACGAGTCGACAAACGTGCCAGCTCATGAGCCGGTACATGAACCAGTACCCGAGCCAGCACATGAGTCAGCACATGGGCCAGAACACGAATCGACTCGCGAGCGGGTTATATGAAGCATTCTCGATCTGGTAGCCACGAACAAACGAGCGTGTGCTTCAGATTTCGTTTGCGTATTTTCTGCAAGCTCGCGTGTTTCATATTTGAACTAGCCGCAAGCTCCATCAATGCGGTTCTCTTTTGTTGCAAGCAAGGACGGAAAAATTAAATCATCACCCTGAATACACTCGATCATCTTTCACTATACATCATCGTCCATTGCGTACTTAATAAAACATAACAGAGTTACTCAAACTCGTTTGTTATCATACTGCGTACGACGACGGAGAATGAGAGAATTGAAAATCGCTAAATTTTGTCGTGAATACGACTTACTTTACTATGGGGTGCCTTTTCAAAATTTACCCTCTAAGAGAGTGATAAGTTTTTGATCGTGAATACGTTGTATCTAACGAATCAACATAATTTTTGCTACACGCCATCGGAAATATGATCACAATTTTATGATAAAATTATCAGTTGTGTGACATAATCTTAAATAATTCAAAATTAAACTTTTCTGAAATGTTTTTTATAAACGAGTATCAAAGGGGATAATCCATAAGGCGCGTTTGCCTTGCTTGTATGTGTAAAGCTCATAGCTCAGTGATCTGTGAAAGGATATATATAATCTAACTACCAATAGAATCGAATTTTTTCAACTTAAACTTGTATAGCAAAAGCATTGAAGTATTTCAATAGTACATTATTGAAAAATCTGTCTCATTTGACCCATGTCAACACCAGCCAATCAGAACGCGTTCTGAGGAAGAGAACAAAATATCTGCTGCTGTATAACAAATCGTTCGAGTAAAACGATCCGAAAAGTGGTAAATATCGTAGTGAGTTCCTCAATTTGGTCCTTCTGAATGCTAGAAACGAATCCCTACAGCATATTGATAGTTTCTTTTAATAAATTATGCAAATCCGAAATGAAATAATCGACATTAAAATTCTGTATGCGCCTATTTTTATAGCCGTTAGGACCGCCCTTTAGTGAAAAAGCTACAAACGAAATCACGTAAAAAGAAATCTCTTTACAAAAATTGGATCAGTTTGGATTCTGTCGCCACTGCGAGCAGATGTATTTTGTGTCGTTTGCAAAGCTAGTTTCGTCTTCGACAAGAGCGATTACGTCACAGCTGCCAGTCATTTGCATTGATGAAAAAACAACGGTGCAAGCATTACACAAAATCAGCCGTTCTAATGGCTCTAAAAGTTTTCTAAAGAACTATCAGAATTTGTTGTTCGCAAATCTAAGATAAATATCCTCAGTTTAGTGCAAATCTAGAACAGTTTGGTTAGGTTTGTGCACTTTTCGATGTGTGACATTCACAGTAATCGAGATCAAGTGAAGCCTTCTTTGTTTTGGGCGAAAAATGTTCCAGAGTTTAATGTCGTAGATAATTACGCAATTTGACCCTTCTGAATGCTAGAAACGAATCCCTATAACATATTTATAGTTTCGTTCAATAAATTAGGCCTATTGTATCATTGATCAACCCAGCGAATTAATGTTTTCTTTATTGGAAGATTATAATCGGTTGTAAACGCTACACCTACACCAACCATATCAGTATCGCACCCACGTACAACAGTTCAGTCTGGAATTAGATGACGGAACTGTTTTATTCCTATTCACGTCATCCAGTTACATCTGACATTACCCATAAACTTTTTTTCTATCCGCATAATTATTTCAGACAGTGGCCTATGATTATGTTCACATATATTATTGCTAATACGCTAAATTTGATAAATGTTGCCGAATATGTAATCTAAGCGCTGAGGCATGCTTTAGTGAACTACTCGAATCAATCTAGATAATTCAAAAATGAGCCCAAGTTAGTGTCAAAAATTGTCCTAATAATAAGACATATTTGAAATACAAAAAAAAATTTAATGCTTTGATGAAAGAGAATATCGCCCCCTAAGTAGATTAAGAACAGGTTTTGAGCACTGTTTCCGTTGCTTCCGCTTCAAATGCTTATGACCCTGTAATGTAATGTAAATGACTGTAAGACATTCCATTTGACTCTCTCTTATCTCAAAGAACTGAAAAAAATGATCATTCATAATCATGTGTGAGTTAAAGCAATGCCACTATTGTGATTTTGAAAGGAATGAAATTTTACCTATTTTTTGTTGTTGCGAACTGGTTCGAAACGGGGTTTTTGACAATCGTTTTGCAAGTCAAGTAGAAACAATCATCATATCATAAATGCTGTTGAGGCCAGAACGTCAACAAGAAGTATTATTTGGGCGTTATAGGTCGTTTGCGTGAAGTAATTTGGGAAAAAACAGATTTGAGTGCAAACAACTCGTGGATCTTGCACCACGATATCACACCGTCACACAATGCCATCGTTATCCGTGAACATTTGGCTAAAAACGGAACGAATACCATTGAATAACCACCGACTTCACCTGATTCAACTCCCTGAAACTTTTTTCTATTCGGTCGACTCAAGATACCGCTACGTGGAACGCATTTCAGCACTCCAGATTAGATTATGGAAAAATCGCAGATGGTTCTGATGGTCATACAGAAAACTGAATATAAAAAATGTTTCGAGGACTGGATCATGCGCTGACATAAGCGTGTTGCAGTACTTGAGGAGTACTTTGAAGGGGACAATATCAATCTTGACCTTGATTAATATTGAATTTTTTTATTTTCTGAATAAATCCGGGACCTTTTGATCAATTTAGTTGTCAAAATTTCCATCAATAGCATTGTCAAAATTTCCAGTATTAACAATAACATCGCCTCATGTGAGAGCCGCTAATCAATTCGATTGACAACAATATTGATTTGTGTAGCCCGGCTAATGACAAAAACCTGTTTTAATCCACCTAGTTGTGTAATGATGCCTTTCTCACATATAACATTGTGGTATTCTATTCAAAAACTTTTTCTTCGATTTTTGAAAGAAAACAAGACAGTGTTTGTGCATTAACATAATAAAACAGTGCTTTGATTGCGAAGGTCATCCTTAAGAAAACGAAGTGGGTTCACTATTGTATGCACTTCCGGCACCGGAACCCGAGAACCGGTATAATCAAAGTCGGTTCGTACGACCACCAACTAACATGATATACAAACTCTACTAGTACGCACTCTAAATTACGATTTAAATGTTCGTCGCATCCGAAAATATTCAGTGATTTTTGGTAGGACAATAAGACCTTTCAATTGATCCTAAGATTGGGAGTAACGGTTTAGCCATCTCCGAGAAAACCTAGTGAGATTATTTGACACATACACACACACATACATACACACACACAGACATTGCTCAGCTCGATGAACTGAGTCGAATGGTATATGACACTAGTCGGTTTTTCAAGTGATTGCATAACCTTTCTACCTTATGATAAAAAAAGAACCAGAATTTTCATTTTAAAATTCCCGCGCTTGTCCAATCGGTAAACTTTTATTCTCTCAACGTTGGCAACACTTTTATACACATTCTGTCAAATTTTGACGCATATCGTACGATTAGTTTTTGTTTGGCGTCTATACAAAGAAGTTGAAAAAATTTCGTGTGTCGATTTTTACAATGGATGAAAATTTAGAACAACGTGCGTGCATCAAATTTTGTGTTGCAAATGGATTTAAGTGTTCCGAAACGTTGAAAATGTTAGAAAAGGCCTTTGGTGAATCGTGTCTAGGAAAAACAGTTTAGGCAAAAAACAATACAATTGCAGACACTCAAGTTAGCACACCACCCTGCATACGAGCCACCACACGAGTCGACAAACGTGCCAGCTCATGAGCCGGTACATGAACCAGTACCCTAGCCAGCACATGAGTCAGCACATGGGCCAGAACACGAATCGACTCGCGAGCGGGTTATATGAAGCATTCTCGATCTGGTAGCCACGAACAAACGAGCGTGTGCTTCAGATTTCGTTTGCGTATTTTCTGCAAGCTCGCGTGTTTCATATTTGAACTAGCCGCAAGCTCCATCAATGCGGTTCTCTTTTGTTGCAAGCAAGGACGGAAAAATTAAATCATCACCCTGAATACACTCGATCATCTTTCACTATACATCATCGTCCATTGCGTACTTAATAAAACATAACAGAGTTACTCAAACTCGTTTGTTATCATACTGCGTACGACGACGGAGAATGAGAGAATTGAAAATCGCTAAATTTTGTCGTGAATACGACTTACTTTACTATGGGGTGCCTTTTCAAAATTTACCCTCTAAGAGAGTGATAAGTTTTTGATCGTGAATACGTTGTATCTAACGAATCAACATAATTTTTGCTACACGCCATCGGAAATATGATCACAATTTTATGATAAAATTATCAGTTGTGTGACATAATCTTAAATAATTCAAAATTAAACTTTTCTGAAATGTTTTTTATAAACGAGTATCAAAGGGGATAATCCATAAGGCGCGTTTGCCTTGCTTGTATGTGTAAAGCTCATAGCTCAGTGATCTGTGAAAGGATATATATAATCTAACTACCAATAGAATCGAATTTTTTCAACTTAAACTTGTATAGCAAAAGCATTGAAGTATTTCAATAGTACATTATTGAAAAATCTGTCTCATTTGACCCATGTCAACACCAGCCAATCAGAACGCGTTCTGAGGAAGAGAACAAAATATCTGCTGCTGTATAACAAATCGTTCGAGTAAAACGATCCGAAAAGTGGTAAATATCGTAGTGAGTTCCTCAATTTGGTCCTTCTGAATGCTAGAAACGAATCCCTACAGCATATTGATAGTTTCTTTTGATAAATTATGCAAATCCGAAATGAAATAATCGACATTAAAATTCTGTATGCGCCTATTTTTATAGCCGTTAGGACCGCCCTTTAGTGAAAAAGCTACAAACGAAATCACGTAAAAAGAAATCTCTTTACAAAAATTGGATCAGTTTGGATTCTGTCGCCACTGCGAGCAGATGTATTTTGTGTCGTTTGCAAAGCTAGTTTCGTCTTCGACAAGAGCGATTACGTCACAGCTGCCAGTCATTTGCATTGATGAAAAAACAACGGTGCAAGCATTACACAAAATCAGCCGTTCTAATGGCTCTAAAAGTTTTCTAAAGAACTATCAGAATTTGTTGTTCGCAAATCTAAGATAAATATCCTCAGTTTAGTGCAAATCTAGAACAGTTTGGTTAGGTTTGTGCACTTTTCGATGTGTGACATTCACAGTAATCGAGATCAAGTGAAGCCTTCTTTGTTTTGGGCGAAAAATGTTCCAGAGTTTAATGTCGTAGATAATTACGCAATTTGACCCTTCTGAATGCTAGAAACGAATCCCTATAACATATTTATAGTTTCGTTCAATAAATTAGGCCTATTGTATCATTGATCAACCCAGCGAATTAATGTTTTCTTTATTGGAAGATTATAATCGGTTGTAAACGCTACACCTACACCAACCATATCAGTATCGCACCCACGTACAACAGTTCAGTCTGGAATTAGATGACGGAAATAAGCTTTCATAAAAGGTTCTTTCCAGAGCCACCATTATTTTATTATAAAGAACTATACTGGTTATTTCATAATATTTGTGTTTCAGAATGTTATATGTAAATAATCTCTACTTTAGTTTAGGTGCATCTTTTCAAATTCTACATACAATTTCATACAATTGATCAACTAATTGATATTCGGAAGTGTTAAGGAACATGTCTGTTGTTTTCGCATTCACGACATCCAGTTATGTCTCTGACATTACTCACCCGCCTTTTTTAAACACGAACCCAATTGCCAATGCATGAGTTAAAGAGTGCCAGCGAACTTCATCGGAAGCGTAAAAAATGAGCCAACTGTTCGTGTGCAATCGAAAATCTGAACGATTGACAAGTGTGCCTGGATATTTGGCTGGAGTTAGATTGAAACGATCTGTTGTAGGGTAGGGTGGACAAAAAAATTGGCTATAACCCGATTGCATGATGAGTTCGGTTGGCTGAATATAAGTTTTTGCTTGAAGGGCAATGTGCATTATGATGATCGTTACATTGCCAGTTATGTTAACATGTAACAAGTTTGATGTGCTATTCTACTAAGAATTAATTAGGTCTTTTAAGACAAATAAAATGAGATTGTTAGTTGACGAAGGAGGAAATCAATTATTTCCAACTCTAACAAATTCGTCCACCGATCATCGACTTCACTTCGGAATGGTTATCAAGTTACAATCAAGCTTCATCATTGTAACTAAACAGTTCGGATGATTCCAGTAATCTGTTGAAACAGCCAGTGCGCTTATGCTTTAGGTTTCTGATAATCCGCGTGGTTGCAAGGCAATCAAGGAAATTATCATATTAACGATTTTTTTTTTGATTGTCTGAGATTGATATTGGGGCAGCATTATCATTTCTAATCAGTGTTGCACAATTATCACCTAGCCAAATATCTCCGATGAGTATGGGGGAAATTATTATTATTATTATATCGTTTATTTATACCCGGTTTTAACCTAGTTACGGTCGTTCACCGGGTATGGGGGAAATTCCATTCCTTTCAATATCACTACAGTAACATTCTTTAAATACACACATGATTATGAATTATCATTTTCACGATTATCAGCCATGCAGCGATTTGCACTAGCAGATGATGATATTCAGATGTCGGAAGTCCAGTACGCAATAGCAATATGCGATGCAAATACAGCGAAAAACCAATACATTCTGAATATTGATTATAGAGACATAGGACGTTGTTGTAATTCTAGGGTTGATTAACTCTCATGGTCTAAGTAACTTATTAACTTTATTAACCTAATTAAACGCTATTAAGCATTAATTTGTTTCATAGAAGTAACAAGAGTACAGAGTTTTGCGCAGCACTTGAACCAGCCCTTTACTGAGAAGCCTCTTGGTTACGGTAGCACTTGGTACAGTGCTCTTCCACCGAGCTGGTTTGAACGCTTGTTTGTGTTCGTTCTAGCCATGTTCTTCGCTCTTGTTACTTCTGTGTATGAAATGCAAGTAAATAGTGACATATTTTTTAAACCTGCATGAAAAATGTACCAAATTTATATTATTGTCATTATAACTGGCAGATTAAGATAAGATTTAAATTGATTTTCAATACATCACCCACCATATTGATTATCATCATTTTCCGTGAAAATCTCTGCATGACTGATAATAGTGAGAATGTTTTTTTTCCCCTTCCCTTTGGCCGAGGGGGGTGGTTACAATGATCCGCACTTTCCATACCGGACGAACTAGGCTATGGTGCCCAAATGAACACTAGTAATGAAGGAGGAAACCGGCCTATCATTGATAGGTTCCCTCCAGCATGTAACCCAAGCGACAGATTCCTTTACGGTTATCAATTTGCAACGAAAGATACGAATATCTTCTATTGCAAGTTCACCAGAGAGTTTGTCACTTGGGCAGGAAGTGTGTGCTTCACCCTGTAACCAGTCAATCATTCGTGCGTCTGTATCGTATTAGTATTTTGTCATCCTACCAACTTCTTCTGTGTCTTAAATGTCCTCGTCAATGAAACTTTGGAAAATTTCGCTTTGTATCCGCTTCGGTCTTGGCCCTGCTGTCCTATATAGTCTTTTATGTCTGAAGCGGTACCAACGATTATTACTTTAAAGTTCCTAAATAGATGTAGATATATTTGGTCTACTAACACTATCCATTCTAATCTGCTCTGATTGTTTCTATCTTTGTCGAAGTTACTTTACATTTCCTTTTCCCCATTGCATCGCTTTTTTTACTATGCCGGAGAATCCTGTTTTTTTTTCTATTATAGAGGCTTTAACATTAATGTCATTCGCCTCTTCGGGCCAGAAAAACTTTCTGACCCTATGTGCGGGGTTGGGAATCGAACCCAGACGAGCGGCGTGAAAGGCATCGACTTACCCATCACGCTATACCCATCCCCCTGAAACCTGTTAATATATCAATGTAATAACTTATCAAGAATAAAGAAATAATAATAATTACTATAACAATAATAATATCAATAAGAAATAATAATAGTGACAATCACAACAATAATAATAACAATAATATTTATAATAATACAATAACAACAACAATAACAATAATGATAATAATAAAAGTAATAATAATATAGAAATATTGTGACTTACCAAAAGTTAATATGTCATCAAATGAGTTATTACATGAAAACACCAATCTTTCGTCGTTTTACTGGGGCTCTTGATTTGTTTTCAATTTCCTTTTGGTATTCCTGCGGCACCCTAGGATTTTTCCGCTCCATATCGTTTTTGTCTATAATTTGTTATTTTGATAGTTTCTCGTGATAAAAATAAAATCAGGTGTTAGTAAGCTTGTTAAATTATATAATGTAAGGATGCACATTTAACACTAGATTGCTCAGGAAAGTCACAATATGTAAACAATGGAAGGATTGCTTGAAATTCTGTGAACTTTTCTAATTCTTTATTTAACGATATTTGCACTTAGGCACACTGCACTAGCTTTTATTTATTCTGTCACAGTTTATATTATTGACTTTCTCTCTTTCAATCATTTTGACTGCTTTTGAACAATTTAGGTCTAAACAAAGTTTTGGGCCTTCTAGTGTTGAGCACGCATCCAGGAAACAAGAACTACATGTATTTCGTGAAGAAATACTAGGTGTGATTGGATGAAATGGTCCACGTGAACCGTTCTCTTCCAGAAACACACATGTCACACTCTTAGTTAGAAGGTGACATCTGTGTCCAATTTGGAGAAATCTAAGTACATTCAAACCTTTCCCGATTTGAGAGTGTATTCACACCTGATTAATCAGTTTCGCCGTCGTTGCAATTTGTAAACATTACCGATACCGAGCCGGAACGGAAAGGTTTGAAAGTTCCTAAACGGTTCATAAGATATCAATTTACTCCTATTCCTGATAACAATAGTCCTCTTCTTAGAATTAAATTCACCAAGTTCAGGACGAATATGATAAATTAATATTCATCCCAACTGGATCAAAATAATTCAAATTGGTGACCAATTCCAGGCATAAGAATGCTCGAAACCACCTAATGACCTATTGTCAATTTCAAGCATTATTAGTCCTGTCCACTCCGTGATCGATCCAGACAACATAATAATTTTCATCTTCTACATTTATAAGCGAACGATCGATCTCGGTATGGTCCGACTTTGTCAATACGCGAAGTGTAAATTGACTCCCACCACACCCACCAAGCGGGGGTACGCGCCCTGTAGCTCATCATCCAAAGCCCAGGGGATAATAGTGAGAATGTTTTTGAATGATTATTTTTTCATTATCACGTTCGAGTACTGATACTTTTTTGAGTTTCATTGAATTCTTGGATGATTACGACATTCTTTTCAGTTTAGTTTTCGATAAAAAGACACTGAAATAAATTAGTTCAAATAAAAAAAGGTTAGGTTGGAAAACTTTATTTCCTTAGTCATATTATTGAAAAATTATTACCCCATTACCCAATCACCAGACTGGTGATACACGATCTTCTGTGATTTCTAAATTTCTGGTGATCACCGCTTGATCACCGTACGTGATTCCACCCCTGAGCCCCAGAGGACAAATTTAATTTCCTTAAACAACACGATAATGGACATATTAGACGAAAATTGGAAACTACTCTACGTTCTTCGAAATTTAATTTATTGAGTGCTGATGTAACTAACATCCACCAAGCGATTAACTTAATAATTATAGACTATTAAAAATCGCGATTCAGGGTTTTAGATTCAAGGAATAATATTATTAGCAGAATATTTCCGCTGATTTGTAAAAAAATCTAGTTGAAATGTTTATTATTTTGGATAGCGTTATTATAAAGAATTATTTCAATTATTTTTTTCGATTTCGTGTTATATTTATAGTATCCCCCACTCCCTATCTATTAGTAGCTTTCAAACGGGAAGCTTGCGGAAATTGGTTCAACCATCTCTGAAAAAATTGAGCGGTAAAATGGTATATAAAAAGTTGAATGGTATATAAAACTATGGGACTCCGAGTATCTGTTTGAAAGTCGGATTTTGCAGCAATTATTTTACCTTTCTATAGGGAAAAGCAAAATATCCAGTTTGGTCCAGTAGTTTTATTGTTATCGTGAGAACGAACGGTTTCGATAAAACGCATAAAGGGAATATCTGCGAAAGAATTGTAAGACTGATTTTGCAATTTTGCATTCATGATTTCTGATAATGTATTTATCGATTGAAGCAAATTTTGTCCATTCATTTCTTTTGCTCTCTTGTAATATGCTGTTACAAAAGTTGTAATAAAATTTTCACCCTCCCACATGTCATCGTATTCGTAATGGTAAATACAATACTTAGAACAATATAATGAATTTTGTCTACTTATATGACTTGTGTAAACATCTGTGTCGAACTTGTAAGTGAATACGGCACTTTTCCAGCCCCAAAAAAACCTATCCGATTGCGCTACACGAGCTATAATATAAGAGTAGATTATACTACTAAAAATCAAAAACTCTTATGGGTTCGTTGAGAGCCGTATTCCAAACAATTGATGAGGAGAGCCGTTTGTCATATCCAACTGTTATCGATTCTGGATCGAAAAGTAAAGATATATGTAAAAATATAATGTGCATAAGAAATAGGTTTTCAGTTGAAAATGTTAGTTCCTTTCGCAACTGGCAAGCCTCTACTGAAATATAGTAAATTGAGATACTACAATCACCTAAAAATACGGAATCATAAATTTTCTAGATGAGCGGGCCACTAGAAACAACATCGTGGAAACTGCAAATAATGTCGCTTTAATTTAGAAAATAACAACTTTTTTCACATATTCGCAGCATGAATCAAAAGCGCACTTAAAATTGCCGTCGGCTCGTGAAATCATCTCACGGATACGATTATTTTGCGTTTGCCTTACATGCTTCATTATACTCCAGAGAATGGATCGTCTTGAATCACGATTCAAAATACTTGAAAATAATCGGATTGCCGAGCGAGTTAACTCATCATTGGATCGGATTAAAACCGAACATAAACCGTACTAATCAGAATTCAAATGGCAGCGCTCCATAACGATTAAAAGAGAGAATAAATACGAGAGAATTAAATATTGCGCTTCGCCGATCGGGTGTTACTTGAGGTCGGGTGTTCGGCAGAAGCACACTTATGCACGAATAAAATCGAGTAACTCGTAGTTGGTAGAAAAGTGTCTATGAGTGCTAGCCGAGTGAAAATTGATACGATTATGCCCATCCTTGGTTGCAAGAACACGCTCATGAGTCTGATTTGAATAAGTGCAGCACATGAGCTTCATAGTCACTTACAACAAATACCATGCAGCTCGTGCGCTGTGCTCGGATATCATTTTATTACATAAATCTTGGCGAGAAGCTCATTTGAATTCACTTGAGTTTTATTATAGCTTGGTCGTGGTATGCGTGGGGTATTCAATATTTTTGGAGATGTATTCTATAAAAATGTTCAACTAACAGTGCTTGAATTACATACATTCTAACCGACATTGACAAGAATTTTTAGATAGTTTTAAATAATAACTTACCGTTAGTTCATTTATATTGACCGCAGCAACGACACCAACATGACTAGACAACTGCCGCACGTACTTGTATCTTGACATATCCCAAATGATAGCTGATCTGTCTTTAGAACCAGAAACAATGATGTTGTATGCGGTACTTGCAGCAAGAGACGTAACAGCATCCGTATGTCCATGTAAGGTATGCATAACATGCAATTGTTTGTGCTTAAAATCTATATCACATACAGTTACTATGGAATTAGAACCAGCCATTATTACCGTTTTCGAATTTGGGCAAGCACATGCCAGAATTTCTCCCGAATCAGGTGCAATATTCTCGCACACAAATAACACTCGATCAGAATCATACATGCCAACTCTAACGGAATGATCGGCGTAGCCCCATGCTATGTAACGATTATAGTTGGGAGGTATTAGTATTTTATTCTGTTCAACGGCTGATATAACCTTGTCTCCTTGTATTACGTGCCCAACTGGTCCCTTTAGCTCTGAAAATATGTAATTATAATTTCACCTAGATATCAAAAATAAATTATCACCTTTAATTGGTTGCATACATGGTTTAAGCATTTCTAGATTATGGAAAAATAGTTTGTCATTAGATTGCATTAACTGTACTGACGTTACTATAGGATTCGAATCTAATACAGATAACGTTCTGGTCGAAGGTATTTTTTTAGCAGGATGAGCCTTGCGGAATAGTTGTTTTGGAATCTGTCCAAAGTTGTTAATGAATCCAATTGTAGCGTTTTTCTTTAATGGATCGTCAATGCTGAAAAATTTATTATATTTGAATTAGTACTATTTGGAGGAACCGTTATATGTTAATAATATTTATTGTAAAATTTAAGGTATGTACAAAAGGTTTCTAAATTCAGCAAAGAGAAAGTTATCGTTTTCAAGTTATATTTATTGACGTAAGTACGTCTTACTTTACTATGGGGTGCCGTTTCAAAATCCAATATTTTCATGAAAGGGCAGAGCTTAATCGTGAGTGAGCTGTATTTAACGCAACAACATAATTATTCCCCATAGCATGGGAAATATGTTAAGCAAATTATGATAAAATTTTTGGTAACATGAGATAACCGCAAACAGTTCAAAATTAAAGTTTTCTAAAATTTTTGCTATGAACGAGAACTAGAGTGAAATTCAGTGCTAAAACAAGGCACGCAAAATTTCAACTGCATTAAAAAAACGAATCATAGCACAAAGCGTATCGTGCAAATCTGATACAGAGGAATACAGAAAATTTTTAGTGATTGGGACCTACGACACGTTTTGTTCGCTAGTAAAATAGATACTAATTATGTATGATTATAAACCATAAGTAGTTTTAATTGATCAATATGAGTGAGACACATTTGTGCATGTTGTTTAAGACGGTCAATTTAGCCATTCCACGGTCAATTTAGCCATTCCACTTTTGATAACCACAATGCTCTTGCTTCGCCGAGCTGATTTTAACTGTGCATCGTTCTGTTCAAAAAAATTTTTTTTGGCAGTTCGGGTGGTTTTTATTTATGTCCAGCTGGTTGATTTAATCCAATGCATTTTTTCGATCAAACAATTTAACGCCGTTTAGCATGAACTAGAAATATAGAAGAAACAGAAGTGAAAGATTTTTTGTATTTGCGTTATACCAGAAACGCAAAAGCTGCGCTTCTACTACTTCGTGTATGAAATTTAAGTAAATAGTTGTAATATTATGGAATTATCTGCATGAACAAGCTTTGTGATTAAATTTTTACCATGATAATTTTTATCTGAATTTTCAATGCAGATATAAATATCATGAAAATATATTTACGCCTGAGAATTACTTAACGCTGCTAAAAACTGAAATTGATCCGGTAATGGAAACACCGCCATTTACACTCAATTTATTGCCACCGAGCGGTCACAGAGGATGTGACAGTCCAATTATGAAACTGTCATTACATTTTGAGCTCGTGACATTCTCGAAAATCGTGACCGAAAATTAAAATAGCAGCTACCTATCCAGCATGTACGTGCACTACCACAAGGCGAATGCTGTGGCTTTAACTACTGTGAGAGAGTGCGATTAAATTACGATTAACGATATATATGATATATTCAGTAAACATGCTATACGAAATCGAAGGTCGATTTTTTGTTGTATCACAGAAAAATATTATGAATTTTACAGGTGACAGAACTCTACAAACGATACAATTCACAACTATTTAATTTTCCAAATTACACAATATTCCACTCGCACAGAATTTTACACTCACCAAATTACAGCACTCGGCTACCAAGTGCTGCTGTATGGATTTATATGTATCAATTGTTCAATTAACATATATGAGCTCTGTGGTTCAGTCGAGTAACCGATGCGCTTGTGGTATAATGTTTTTCGGTTCAAGTCGCGCTGCTGCTAACGATCTTTTGTTTCGAATTCAAGCCATGTAACTTTCAAATCACACAATTTTACAAGTTCTTGATTAAAAATTTGTGTGAAATACGACGCTTCCTTTATGTGCATCTCATAAGATGTAAATTCACAAGATTATTTCTAGCCTTATTTTTGCGATGGGACTAAGCAAAAATCCCTTGAAATTTTCAATAATATATGTTCCAGAAACGGTAAGTTCGATCGATTTGTTATCTTCTGCAATGTTTTAGTAAAAAAAAAATTAGCAGTGTGGAAAAAAATTGTTATTTGATTTTTGTTTCAAAAAGAACACTTAAAATTCAAATATCTCAAAAAAAGTACCTTTGATTTTTTTTATTTTTCGATATGTTGTAGCTGAAGTCCAAAGTAAAATACTCTCAAATTTCTAGTATAGAGAAATAATATTTCGAAAAGTTACATATTTTCAAAATAATGTAAATTTTTGAAATAATTTTGAATAATTTTTTAAATTTATTTTTCAACAAAATTTTATGTAAGAACGCTAACTTTCCAATTAAATCAATGTTAATCAAAAATTTGATATACGCTACCGTTCTCGAAATACAACGATTTGAAAAAAAAAACTTGGAATAGGTCCCAGAGACATAACCGCGACATTTACATATGACTGCATTCGAAATGTGTTTAGATAACATTTGATTTGATACCGTTTGACCATTTGAAATTTGTAGTATTGAAAAGGACGCTAAACGCGCTCCGCAATTAACATGGCGGGCCTCGACGAATTATGCGAACTGTCGTTATCGAACTTCCTCTTGGCCTTTGCCGCGTCGTATTTTGACTGCACATATTGATACATGTTCAAGTTTTCACCAAGCTTTTACAAAGATAATACTGAACGATTGACTACATTTCTTTTATATACCTTCAAAATAACTGCTTGCAAGCGTATGAGTAATGCCAACAATGTGTGCGTAAAAACAAATTCCGGTGCTTCTTTTCCTGATTTTAATCAAAAAATCTTCCATACACGGAAAGACCGAAATCAGCATTTTGGCGAAAAAATTAGTTGATTTTCTGATTTCGGTTAGTTATTTTTTGAGACAACTAAAAAAATCTTACTTTTACTAATTTAGATTTTCTAGTTCTAGTTCCTTTAATAATAATAAAATATTTGTTGAAATGGCTATTTTTTTAGTTGAATTCACTAATTAAACGTGCTGTCATTTCTTAGCTAAGGCACACTTCATATCCATTCAACTAATTTTTTAGTTGAATTAGAGAAATAAAACGTTGTTTTCAACCAACATAAATGGTTGAATTGGTTTCTGCAATTTGCAGCTATATGGCGCTCTGTCACCGAAAACACGTTAGCACCGTAATGACTACTAGCCACTAGATGGCACACTACTACCGAAAAAAATTTCAGTCGCGGTTATCTTTTCTATATTGGCAGGTATAAATACGATGTTGTATTGGAGAAAAAGAAATAAGCGAAACATAAACTTCTTTTTGAAAATTTTACTTCTAAATCGCTGTTTTCTTCATTCGACTTCGCGAAATCGACTCTCTCACTGAAAACTTTGAGCACTCGGAAAACAAAAACCGAATACAAGTGGTACACCGGACGGCGTAGCCCGGGATGTTAGAAGATACAAAAAACATCCTTTTCACTCTAACATTCGAAACTCACTTCACTGTTCCACGTAAAAACATTATTATCCACAATCGCTTCAAATGCGCAAAAATTCTGAATAAATACACTTTCCACTAACAGTTCATGTCATTTTCACATATCGGTTAGAAATTTATATATGGATATATCGTAACACATGCGAAAAATATGTAAACAATTTGCAAGCAGTTTCAACAAGACTGTCCCTTTTAGCTTTTTAATGGATTGTTTTGCTTTGACACTTCTCATGAGTTTTTGGCTAAGAAACTTGTTAATAAAACCAATTTCATTTTTGTTTTTCTTTGTGCTGTCCTTCAATAATGACGGTGATAGATAAATAGAAACAAATTTTCTGGTTTTAATAACGAAATTAGTTGTCAATGAGAGTTTCGTGTTGGATTGAAATATTGCTGGTTTGTGTCCAGAATATTCGCCAACTAAACACATTCTCTAAACATAAGAGTTTTTTCAGCAAAGTAAAATCTCGATTTTAACTAATTTTATAGTTATTTTGGAAATTTTGTTGTTAAAATCAACTAATTCAAAAACAGTAATACGAATTAGGCGCAGAGCTAATTTCGGTCGTTCCGTGTATGGATGAAAAATATTCATCTATTAGGTACCTAATACACTGAAGATGAATATAAATTGTATCCGAAATACGTATATGTGATGTGACGTTCATTATACATGATTTATAGTGTTGTGAGATACACTTCCGATTTACATGTTTCAAAGTAAAAAAATATTCTGATAGTCCCTTGGAAAACCCTTAGAATGGCCCAATAATTCATTTTTCTGAGTCGCTCATATTTCGGTATATTTTTCTCGAATGAGAATGGCCAGCAGCTTGCAGCTGGATCGCTCATATATTTGACTATTTCATTTATTTTAATATTCAGTGAAAAAACTGTACGGGATTCATTTCTCGAATTCAGAAGGACCAAAATATGGAATTCTCTACGATATTAAACACTGTTCGGAACATTTTTCTCAAACGCGATGCAGTAAAATGATAGTTAACGTTTGTTTGGTGCAAATTTCACACAGCGAAAGTGCACAAAGCTATTCAAATTATTCAAGATTTGCACTAAGCGGATGATTTTTTCAAAGAAACAATCTTAATAGTTCTGCATTTAGGTTGTAGGAACGGAGCCTCATATTCGCCATTGACTGAAGCACCAGTTGAATAATGCCAAGTGTAGTTCCGCGGTCTTGGAGTAGATGGCAACCTGCGCACCCGATCCGATGTGTTTCTGTTCATGGATTATCATAGACTGAAGCTAACAAACGTGCAATAGGGTATTAACAACAATATTACGATTTTTTCCACTCGTTTCGTGAAAGAATTAGAGAAAATACTCAATCAGGGAAAAAGCAAAAAAATTAAATATGGAGTAATTTCGTTACACTTTTGTGTCGTGAAAATTTGGAAATGCACCCAGGTGAACATAGTGAAGAAAGACGTAGTCTTGCGTCAAAATTTTGCTGTTTTTGTAACGGGAAAATTTTTGTCATTGTAAGGATTTTCGGATGGTTTTCTATTTCAAATAATATTTTATTGGGCTTATTTGCTTTTGTTCAACGTGGCCGATTGTCTACTTGTTAGGGGAGAACAAGGGGTGCCGTATTAGGGGCTTCGAATGGTTATTTGAGTTTATTAAAAAAAAGTTTTTTTTTCCGAAACAATTTTATTTCAAGCTCTTATACAAAGTTGGAGAATCGCCTTTATTAAAGATTTCTCATTGTTTAATAATATTTACAATTTTTTAACCAGCATTAAAATTTAAAAATCGTCTGATTTCTACTTTGTCTACAGAATTTATAATGAATTAATGATATTTTTGTGTTCCTTGAATAGTCATTGCTTTTCAATATTTTTCATTAATATGTTGCTTGGTATTTTCATACTCCAATGTAGTTGCATAGAAAAAGAAAATTCGTGTTAGTTTTTCCTCCTTTCGCTTTTGAGCCGAATCGAACAGTTCCTTTGCATTTTTAATGGGATGTTCACGTTCCTTAGAAATACTAGCCCTTGTAGCCATGCATTTTATTGTTCCTCCTAAGGCACCACACAGTCCCTTATCCTGCGAATTTGCGAAACATCTATATCATAGTTATTCTTATATTGACAAACTGGAGAAGTTCTTTCTATTTTTATAACAGATCGGCTGAAAAGTTCGTATCGTTTCTATTTTTCAACAAAATTTTATGTAAGAACGCTAACTTTCCAATTAAATCAATGTTAATCAAAAATTTGATATACGCTACCGTTCTCGAGATACAACGATTTGAAAAAAAACTTGGAATAGGTCCCAGAGACATAACCGCGACATTTACATATGACTGCATTCGAAATGTGTTTAGATAACATTTGATTTGATACCGTTTGACCATTTGAAATTTGTAGTTTTGAAAAGGACGCTAAACGCGCTCCGCAATTAACATGGCGGACCTCGACGAATTATGCGAACTGTCGTTTTCGAACTTCCTCTTCGCCTTTGCCGCGTCGTATTTTGACTGCACATATTGATACATGTTCAAGTTTTCACCAAGCTTTTACAAAGATAATACTGAACGATTGACTACATTTCTTCTATATATCTTCAAAATAACTGCTTGCAAGCGTATGAGTAATGCCAACAATGTGTGCGTAAAAACAAATTCCGGTGCTTCTTTTCCTTTTTGTTAGTTATTTTTTGAGACAACTAAAAAAATCTTTTTTGTTAGTTATTTTTTGAGACAACTAAAAAAATCTTACTTTTACTAATTTAGATTTTCTAGTTCTAGTTCCTTTAATAATAATAAAATATTTGTTGAAATGGCTATTTTTTTAGTTGAATTCACTAATTAAACGTGCTGTCATTTCTTAGCTAAGGCACACTTCATATCCATTCAACTAATTTTTTAGTTAAATTAGAGAAATAAAACGTTGTTTTCAACCAACATAAATGGTTGAATTGGTTTCTGCAATTTGCAGCTATATGGCGCTCTGTCACCGAAAACACGTTAGCACCGTAATGACTACTAGCCACTAGATGGCACACTACTACCGAAAAAAATTTCAGTCGCGGTTATCTTTTCTATATTGGCAGGTATAAATACGATGTTGTATTGGAGAAAAAGAAATAAGCGAAACATAAACTTCTTTTTGAAAATTTTACTTCTAAATCGCTGTTTTCTTCATTCGACTTCGCGAAATCGACTCTCTCACTGAAAACTTTGAGCACTCGGAAAACAAAAACCGAATACAAGTGGTACACCGGACGGCGTAGCCCGGAATGTTAGAAGATACAAAAAAACATCCTTTGCACTCTAACATTCGAAACTCACTTCACTGTTCCACGTAAAAACATTATTATCCACAATCGCTTCAAATGCGCACAAATTCTGAATAAATACACTTTCCACTAACAGTTCACGTCATTTTCACATATCGGTTAGAAATTTATATATGGATATATCGTAACACATGCGAAAAATATGTAAACAATTTGCAAGCAGTTTCAACAAGACTGTCCCTTTTAGCTTTTTAATGGATTGTTTTGCTTTGACACTTCTCATGAGTTTTTGGCTAAGAAACTTGTTAATAAAACCAATTTCATTTTTGTTTTTTTTTTGTGCTGTCCTTCAGTAATGACGGTGATAGATAAATAGAAACAAATTTTCTGATTTTAATAACGAAATTAGTTGTCAATGAGAGTTTCGTGTTGGATTGAAATATTGCTGGTTTGTGTCCAGAATATTCGCCAACTAAACACATTCTCTAAACATAAGAGTTTTTTCAGCAAAGTAAAATCTCGATTTTAACTAATTTTATAGTTATTTTGGAAATTTTGTTGTTAAAATCAACTAATTCAAAAACAGTAATACGAATTAGGCGCAGAGCTAATTTCGGTCGTTCCGTGTATGGATGAAAAATATTCATCTATTAGGTACCTAATACACTGAAGATGAATATAAATTGTATCCGAAATACGTATATGTGATGTGACGTTCATTATACATGATTTATAGTGTTGTGAGATACACTTCCGATTTACATGTTTCAAAGTAAAAAAATATTCTGATAGTCCCTTGGAAAACCCTTAGAATGGCCCAATAATTCATTTTTCTGAGTCGCTCATATTTCGGTATATTTTTCTCGAATGAGAATGGCCAGCAGCTTGCAGCTGGATCGCTCATATATTTGACTATTTCATTTATTTTAATATTCAGTGAAAAAACTGTACGGGATTCATTTCTCGAATTCAGAAGGACCAAAATATGGAATTCTCTACGATATTAAACACTGTTCGGAACTTTTTTCTCAAACGCGATGCAGTAAAATGATAGTTAACGTTTGTTTGGTGCAAATTTCACACAGCGAAAGTGCACAAAGCTATTCAAATTATTCAAGATTTGCACTAAGCGGATGATTTTTTCAAAGAAACAATCTTAATAGTTCTGCATTTAGGTTGTAGGAAGCCTCATATTCGCCATTGACTGAAGCACCAGTTGAATAATGCCAAGTGTAGTTCCGCGGTGTAGTTCTTGGAGTAGATGGCAACCTGCGCACCCGATCCGATGTGTTTCTGTTCATGGATTATCATAGACTGAAGCTAACAAACGTGCAATAGGGTATTAACAACAATATTACGATTTTTTCCACTCGTTTCGTGAAAGAATTAGAGAAAATACTCAATCAGGAAAAAAGCTAAAAAATTAAATATGGAGTAATTTCGTTACGCTTTTGTGTCGTGAAAATTTGAAAATGCACCCAGGTGAACATAGTGAAGAAAGACGTAGTCTTGCGTCAAAATTTTGCTGTTTTTGTAACGGGAAAATTTTTGTCATTGTAAGGATTTTCGGATGGTTTTCTATTTCAAATAATATTTTATTGGGCTTATTTGCTTTTGTTCAACGTGGCCGATTGTCTACTTGTTAGGGGAGAACAAGGGGTGCCGTATTAGGGGCTTCGAATGGTTATTTGAGTTTATTAAAAATAGTTTTTTTTCCGAAACAATTTTATTTCAAGCTCTTATACAAAGTTGGAGAATCGCCTTTATTAAAGATTTCTCATTGTTTAGTAATATTTACAATTTTTTAACCAGCATTAAAATTTAAAAATCGTCTAATTTCTATTTTGTCTACAGAATTTATAATGAATTAATGATATTTTTGTGTTCCTTGAATAGTCATTGCTTTTCAATATTTTTCATTAATATGTTGCTTGGTATTTTCATACTCCAATGTAGTTTCATAGAAAAAGAAAATTCGTGTTAGTTTTTCCTGCTTTCGCTTTTGAGCCGAATCGAACAGTTCCTTTGCATTTTTAATGGGATGTTCACGTTCCTTAGAAATACCCTTGTAGCCATGCATTTTATTGTTCCTCCTAAGGCACCACACAGTATCTTATCCTGCGATTTTGCGAAACATCTATATCATAGTTATTCTTATATTGACAAACTGGAGAAGTTCTTTCTATTTAAAAGATCGGCCGAAACGTTCGTATCGTTTCTATGAGAGGGCGCCACTAATATTAAATCCATACCATTTTCAGTTAGTACCAACCTTCAAAAGATACGTGTATAAATTTGACAGCTGTCTGATTATTAGTTTGTGAGATATTGCATTTTGAGTGAAGCTACTTTTGTTATTGTGAAAAAAATGGAAAAAAGGAATTTCGTGTGTTGATGAAACACTACTTTTTGATGAAAAAAAGTGCCGCCGATACCAAAAAATGGCTTGATGAGTGTTATCCAGACTCTGCACCGGGCGAAGCAACAATTCGGTTTGCAAAATTTCGTACTGGTCATATGAGCACCGAAGACGATGAACGCAGTGGACGTCCAAAAGAGGCTGTTAACGATGAAAACGTGAAAAAGATCCACAAAATGATTTTCAATGACCGTAAAGTGAAGTTGATCGAGATAGCTGACACCCTAAAGATATCAAAGGAACGTGTTGGACATATTATTCACGAATATTTGGATATTTGAAAGCTTTGTGCAAAATGGGTGCAGCGTGAGCTCACAATCGATCAAAAACAACAACGAATTGATGATTGAAAACCATGCTGAAATTGAACGAATTGGGCTTCGAATTGCTCCCTCATCCACCGTATTCTCCAGATTTGGCCCCCAGTGACTTTTTCCTGTTCTCAGACCTCAAGAGAATGCTCGCTGGTAAAAAATTTAGAAGCAATGAAGAGGTAATCGCTGAAACTGAGGCCTATTTTGAGGCAAAGGACAAATCGTACTACAAAAATGGTATCGAAAAGTTGGAAGATCGCTATAATCGCTGTATTGCCTCTGATGGCAATTATGTTGAATAATAAAAACGAATTTTGGCAAAAAATGTGAGTTTCTATTAAACGATACGAACTTTTCAGCCGAACTGTTATTGTGATGCAGCTCCATCGTACATGAAATAAACTTTTTTTCATTTGTAACTGTTTTGATTGTAGTATAAAACAATCATTTTTGAGATCCGACATAGAATCAGGCAAATCTACGGAAATAACTACGGTACTCATATGATTGAGTATGTCGTTTCGCTTAACTTCATCTTGCAGTACAAAACTGTAGTTTTCTGACAAATCACAACAAGCTAAAACTTTTCCTTCCTGCAAGTTATTTTTTGTATTTTTCAAAAAAGTTGGCTACTCTCTTTTAATTAAATTATGTGGTATAAGTTTCTCTAACTTTTGAACAAATTAGAAAAGAAACTCTTTCTTTTGTTGTGTAAACATTTCTATGTAGCATCTGTCAGTGTGACCCATTGTTCAAAAATAATTTCATTAATATATTTTTCTTCCATTTCTTTTAATAAACTTTTTTCCAATGAGCCTGGATCCATGCAATTTTCGCATTGACACCAAAAACATTTTACTGTTACATTTTCACGTGTCAAACTATTTGTGTATACTTTCAATTGATTGGATAAGCCATATATCTAAGCTATGGATGATGAGAATCACATTTTCGTGAATGGTACATACACACACGTTATGAGTCTCTGATCCTGTTAATAGTTTGCAATTCCTAGGAAAGAGTTGAGCAAAGGATGAAAATCCAATTAGTATTTCAGTCAGTTTTCGCAATGACTGTGCGGAAACATATATTGAAGCCAAATGAATGAAAAAATAACAGAAAAGATGATTTATTGGAAACAGGTACGCTCAGACAGAACTCGAACCTGCGTTCTACTGCATTCAGTGCATACGCGCTACCATTTCGCCACTCTGAATCTTGTTGAAGACACTCTAAATCTAAAACGCTGGTCAAACATGGTAGAACGTGCATTGCAAAACGTTAAATTAGTTATGGCGGCTTGACATCGAACCAACAAAAAAATTAAAAGAATTAATCCCAGAAAGTATGGACGAAACCAGAAACCGCTGTCATTTCGCAATGTTTCAGAATTTTTTAAGGCTGCGTCCTGTTGTTTACACTCTTCTCTAACCACTTGTGCAGTTGTTTATTCGTTTTCATTAGTTTGTTTCGAAATGCGTGGACTTTCAGCAGAACAACGTCGAAAAATTGTGTACAAATGGTGCACAGAACGCGGACTGTCACTGAGAAAGGTAGCAAAAATGGAGGGAGTAAGTGAAAAAGCCGTGCGAAATGCAATCAGGAAGTTCGGTGATGATAAACCGAAAACGGATCGAAAAAAAGTCCTGCTAACCCTCAGTTGGATAAACGTATACTGAAGGCGTTCGAGCAAAAGAAGGAGGTTTCAGTTCGGGATGTGGCCAAAAAAATGGGCACTTCGAAGTCAAATGTTCTTCGTACTAAAGAACGTTTGAATCTTCGAACCTGTAAGAAGCAGAAACAACCAAAACAAAGTCTGAAACAAGAAGTATCGATCAGGCCGAGGGTTCGAAAGTTGTACAATACGATTCTTGCTGGAAATTTGAAAAATAATCATGGACGACGAAACCTACGTGAAACTCGATTACAAATCCTTGCCGGAACCACAATATTATACGGTGCGAGAAGGGCAAGTGTTAAACCAGTCCGAGACATCGATCGAAGTCGAAAAATTTGGTAAGAATGCTATGGTCTGGCAAGCAATTTGTAGCTGCGGCATGATTTCGAAACCCTTCATCACCATTGCTTCAATGAGCAGCCAAATATACATCAAGGAATGTTCACAAAAACGACTTCTACCCATGATTCGAAGCCACAAGGATCTTGTTATCTTCTGGCTAGATCTTGCTTCTTGCCACTACTCGAAATCAACGGTAGGATGGTAGTCGGCTGCTCGGCCATCCATGGAAGTTGACCATCAATGTCAATTTCCCTCTCTGAGCAGCCTAGATAGCTGTGTAGTGTCGGTAGCGGTTTCCCAACTGGCTAAGAATAACGCTACGGTCCACCTGTACCGGTGGTATAAGTCCACCAAACAGGTAAGCCGTGTGGCATCCGGCGGAATTATTTTTTACCAAGAATTGATCCACTGGTTTCCTGTTCCATGTCGTAAAAGGCCACAAAAATAGGAACTCCTAAGTCAAGGTGTATTTCCGTGCCGATGGCTGAATGGCTGCAGGAGGTTAAACAATGCAGTCGTGAACGGAATATCTTGGGATTTTCCCTTACTGTGTTAAGCGAAGCTCTGGCACAGTGGACGACTTCTTTCTTCGCAACTCGTGGGATTTAAATGATTAAAACATTTAAAAAAATCCTTACATAGTTCGCTATAGGCGATTATAAGCCAATATATTTGGTTTCTTGTAGTTGTTGTACGATTAGTGCTGGAGGTGGAGTGTTCGTTACTTTAATTGATAATGGTTAGAGTAGCACAAATCAATCTCCAGCATAAACGTACAGCAACTATGAATCTATCCAGACTTCTGCAAGAAGGTAAAGCTTGTTTAGCTTTGGTTCAAGAACCATATTTCCAAAAGGGAAACTTCTACGTTGGAAAATTGTTAAACCCAGTCTTTGTTGCCTTTAACAAGACCGGAATGACTAATCCACGTGAAATGCCTCGAGCATGCATACTTGCAAATAGTGCTCTCGATGTCTCTCTCATATCGGAGCTCACAACTCGGGATAGTTGTGCTGTCACAGTTGGTATGACTACTGATGGCATAGACAGGAAATATGTCTATTGTTCGGCATATTTGCCGCATAACCAACCTTCGCCAAGCGATGACTTCAAAAAGGTTGTATCATACTGCTGCAAAAGTGATCTACCGCTTGTAATCGGCAGTGACATAAATGCTCACCATATCATTTGGGGCAGCACAGATATAAACTCGAGAGGCTCTGATATGATGGAATTTGTGAGCAGTACAAACCTGCACATAGTCAATGCAGGAAACCGTCCAACTTTTGCGAGATCTGGCAGAGAGGAGGTTTTGGACGTAACTCTCTGCTCTGATAGAATTGCGCATGAGTTGGTGAATTGGCTCGTCTCCGATGAGCTCGAACCTTCGTTGTCTGATCATAAGTACATATTCTTTGATCATTCAAACGTTAAATTTGATATTATCACATATCGTAATCCCAAATCTACAAACTGGGACCTCTATGAAGAGGGCTTGGCGACTAGATTTTACGGGTACCAACCAACAATTGAAACCCCAATTGATTTGGAAAATGTTGTCGACGAGACAAACTCACTCATAGTTGCAGCATATGAAGAGGCTTGTCCACTTCGGATTGTGCGAGCTACTAGAGGAACTCCTTGGTGGAATGCTGAACTTGCTAGACTAAGGAAACTATGCAGAAGGGCTTGGAACCACCGTCGCAGAAATGGGTCGGAGGCATTCGTGTTGGCTCGAAGGGCTTACAAAAATGCTCTTCGATCGTCTGAGCGAAGTGGTTGGAAAAGCCTCTGCACAAATGTCTCTAGTCTCAACGAGGCTAGCAGATTAAATAAGTTACTTTCGAAGTCTAAGGACTTTAATGTCAGTTTCTTAAGAACTTCAGATGGTGAACACTTGTCTGATGAGGGTGATGTACTTCACTATCTTTTTAACACTCACTTTCCAGGATGTATGGATCCATCACCGACAGCTCTTCCCGAGACTTTTTCAGGTAGTTACGATTCTTGGGCCCTTGCTCGAAGCGTTGTGACGATTGAATCGGTCAAATGGGCAGTTGAGAGTTTTGCTCCGTACAAGTCTCCTGGAAAGGATGGAGTTTTCCCAGTGTTACTGCAGAAAGGGTATGAACATTTCAAACATGTTTTGAAGAAAATACTCACTTTTAGTCTTGCGACAGGATATATTCCAAGAGCCTGGCAGGAAATAATTGTCAAATTTATTCCCAAAGGCGGTCGCGACACTTATGAGGAAGCGAAGAGTTTCAGGCCTATCAGTCTAAGCTCATTTCTTCTTAAAACAGTGGAACGCATAGTCGATCACTATATCAGAAATGTGAGTTTGGGCCTGCATCCGCTACATGGAATGCAACATGCTTACCAGCGTGGAAAGTCCACTACAACCCTGTTACATGATGTTGTGTACAACATTGAAAAAGCTTTCTCACAAAAGCAATCTTGCTTGGGAGTTTTCCTAGATATTGAAGGTGCCTTTGATAACGTGTCTTTCAATTCAATTCTGGAAGCAGCCCGTGGTCATGGCATACCTTCAAGTATCACAAATTGGATACACGCAATGCTTAGCAATCGACTTCTTTGTTCATCGCTTCGGCAAGCAGAGATTAGAAAGCTAAGTGTCTGTGGGTGTCCTCAAGGTGGTGTACTATCCCCACTTTTATGGAACCTTGTCGCTGATGGTTTGTTAAGGAAACTTAATAACCTTGGATTTCCGACTTATGGTTTTGCCGACGATTATCATATATTGATGACCGGTATAAGCATTAACACTCTCTTTGATTTAATGCAGCAAGCCCTGCGATCTGTTGAACAATGGTGTTGTCAGGTTGGATTATCTGTAAATCCGGGCAAAACATCAATGGTGCTTTTCACTCATCGTAGGATAATCACAGGAGCTCGTCCGTTGCAGTTCTTTGGTTCAGAGGTCACTGTGGTCGAACAAGTTAAATACGTCTGGGTTATTCTTGACTCAAAACTGAATTGGTCTGCTCACATTGACTTCAGAATTAAAAGAGCTTGCATGGCTTTCGGCCAATGTAGACGAGCTTTTGGAAAATCATGGGGACTCAAACCCAGATATATTCATTGGATCTACACAACTATTGTTAGACCAATTTTAGCATATGGATGTCTTGTATGGTGGCAGAAAGGAGAAGTCGCGACAGTTCAGTCAAAGCTAAATCATCTCCAAAGGATGATCCTAATGGCGATGACAGGAGCATTCACGACAACTCCTACTGCTGCTCTAGAGGCGCTACTGTGCATTAAACCACTACATGTGTTCCTAAAACAAGAAGCATTATCTTGTGCATATCGTCTTAAGGTTACAGGGCTTTGGAACAGTAACCCATTAGATTATGCTACCAGCCACACTCGCTTGTGGTCTCAAATGGTTACGTGGGATGAGTATTTACTCGCTCCTAGTGACCTAACTCTCACATGCAGTTTTCCTTTCAAAACATTCAATGTGAGCTATCCTTTTCGTGAGGAATGGTTGTCTGGTTGTCTGGAACGACAACTTGATGAACACATAGTTTGTTATACGGACGGTTCTCTGTTGAATGGTCGTGCTGGTGCTGGTGTCTACTGTCGTGAAATGAGGCTGGAGCAGTCTCATTCACTTGGTAGATACTGTACTGTGTTTCAAGCAGAAATCTACGCGATTCTGTGTGGAGTACAATCGGCACTTCAGCAGAGGATCTGTGGTAAGCGAATTTATTTTTGTTCCGACAGTCAGGCAGCCTTAAAAGCACTCAGTTCGAATGACTCACGGTCGAATCTAGTGATCGCATGTCGAACTCAAATTGAAGACCTCAGCATTTCAAATGCTGTTTACTTCTTATGGGTACCCGGCCATTCTGGTATTACTGGAAATGAATGGGCTGATGAGTTGGCTAGAGCTGGTGCAACGAATGATTTCGTTGGTCCTGAACCAGCTTTACCACTTTCAACTAGTTGGATAAAGCACAAGATTCGTTCTTGGGCTGTATCCAAACATGCCAGCTACTGGCGCAGCTTGCAAACTTGCGCTCAGACAAAAGCATTTCTACCAGATTTAAATCTGAAAATGTCAAAGTGTCTACTGCATTTCTCCAAGCATCATTGCAGTATTCTGGTCAGAGCTCTGACTGGACATTGCAAACTCAATTATCACATGGCTACTATTCAACGTGCTGAGTATTATTCGTGTGATTTGTGTGAATGCGATTATGGTACTTCATATCATCTGATATGTAACTGTCCCGCATTGACGCAGCTACGTATCCGGGTTTTTGGTTCTCCATACATGGTTGAGTCTGTGTATGCGGAGCTAAAATTGAAGGATATTCTCTCGTTTCTTACCCAATGTGGTAAGGAGCTATAGTCAGAAGGGTTCATCGTTCTTCCTGGAGTGAATGAATCCCTTCTGTATTTACCTTAAATAGGGTTTAGCAGATTGTTTGGCATCTTTTAGGGGGTGCCGAATTTACTTCTGCTCGTACATACTGCGAATCGTTCTGCATTTTTCCGGGAGCGCAGAATGGTGTCGCTTTTGTAAGATCTTCAAACCCTCTCGGGGGTTGGAGGTTTTATTAACAGCGGACTGTTCGGGACCTCGTAGAGGTTCAGAATTTACTTCTGCTTCCACTAAATGTGATCCTCAGCGGATTGTTCGGCATCCCTTAGGGGTGCAGAATTTACTTCTGCTTTTATGTGTTTTTGTGTCGTCAATTTTTCCCATCCTCCTAGTCCAACCCTTACCGTTTCCTTTCAATCCTTCCCTCTTATATATCGGGAAAATGATGCTAAAAACATATTGATGGCAAGGCACAAATCTCCAAATATCAAGGGGAACGTGCCATTTGAGCCAATTTGTTCTGATTCCTGATTCCTGATGGTCTGGCAAGCAATTTGTAGCTGCGGCATGATTTCGAAACCCTTCATCACCACTGCTTCAATGAGCAGCCAAATATACATCAAGGAATGTTCACAAAAACGACTTCTACCCATGATTCGAAGCCACAAGGATCTTGTTATCTTCTGGCTAGATCTTGCTTCTTGCCACTACTCGAAATCAACGGTAGGATGGTATACTACCAAAAATTACACTCTCGTCTCAAAAGACATGAATCCACCAAATTGCTCACAACTTCGATCAATTGAGGAATTTTCAGCATTAACGAAGGCACATCTTAGGAAACATGTTTCGGCAGCCGAAACCATTCAACAGGTCGAATAAGATTGGAAAAAAGTGTCAAAACTTGTCGCCAAGAAGTCTGTACGGAATTTAATGAGGAACGTTCGCAAGAAGGTGCGCCAGCTAGTCTACAATGCCTAAGTAGCAAATGTTGAGATTAATATTCTGTTGTTGTAGTCTAATATTATCAGTATATCGAATAAAATTTGAATATCTAATACTTGTGAATTATTTACAGCGAAATCGAAGTGCGTCCATACTTTCTGGAACAGTCTTTAATGTCAGAGACATAACTGGATGTCGTGAATACGAATAAAACTGACACGATTTCTTTATACTTTCGAATCCCGATTGATAGTTTATCGATTGTGTGAATTGTGAAACTTTCCCCCATTTCACTACTAGAATTTTAAACGATTTTTGACTTCTATTATCTCATTTCGGATTTGCATACTTCAATGAAAGAAACTATCAAGATGCTGTACAGGATTCATTTCTGCCTTCTAGAAGGATTAAATTGTGGAATTCTCTACGTTATTTAGCACAGTTCGGAATATTTTGCTCGAACGATTTTCGCGCAGCGAAATGTGCACGAAGCAAATTAAATTATTTTATATTTTCACTAAACAGATGATTTTTACCCTCCGTTTGCAAAGAAGCAATCTTAATGGGGGCGGCCCGTTTGGCATAAGGTCATTTGGTATAATACCGTTTGGCATAACGCTGTTTGGCATAATGGTTATTTGGCATAACAGTTATTTGGCATAATGGTCTTTTGGCATAATGGTCATTTGGCATAATGACATTTGGCATAATAATAATTGGATTTGCAATATTTTAATCTAATGAAAATTTTCGTTGGTGTTTCGATCGATTGATGTTGTGCAAGGAAACCTCGAGCGAAATATGTGAATTTTATGTTCGGCCCAAAAATTTCGATAATATTAGGTGAAATATCTATATGTTTTTTTATTTTTAAAATTCTTTAATAAATAGCACACAACATTTTTATATAAGCAACTCACTTAGTGCCAACAAAATATTCTGTTCGTCACAGATGATTCAAGTCGAGACGGCCGAAGGCCGCGAGTGCGCCGGCGACCCGCCGTCGGAAGCGCCGATCACTGCGGGGTGGCAGCGCCCCCTCAGAAATCACCTCTGTCTAATTGCGGGCGTTTGCCCGGGTTACCCAAAACTAGGAGCTATCCCTCAGTTAAGTCCGAACGAGCGGAAGCGAGCTCGGACAGCAGCCTACTAAAAACGATGCGGCGTAGCCGCATTAGACCTTTCAAATTAGCACAAAATTAGAACAATTTTTATTAAGCAGCATGTTCATCTGTTATGCCAAATGACCATTATGCCAAATAACCATTATGCCAAATAACCATTATGCCAAACGGCGTTATTCCAAACGGTATTATGCCAAACGACTTTATGCCAAACGTGGTAGCCCCATCTTAATAACTCTTTAGATAACATTTAGAGCCATAAGAACGGCTGATTTTATATAATGTTGTCCACTAAACAGATGATTCTTACGTTCGATTTGCAAAGAAGTAATCTTAATATTTCTTTAGATAACATTTAGAGCCATTAGAACGGCTCATTTTATGTAATGTTGTCCACTTTTCGTTTTTCGTTTTCTTTCTCTCCATTGCAAACAACCAGAAGCTCTGTTGCATGATGCAATCGCTCTTGTTTGAGTTGAAACTAGCTTTGAGTACAAACCGACACATCCGTTCGCAGTGCCAAATGATGCCAAACTGAATAAATTTTTATTAACAAAGAAGTAATCTTAATAGTTCTTTCGATAACATTTAGAGCCATTAGAACGGCTCATTTTATATAATGTTGTCCACTTTTCGATTTTCGTTTTCTTTCTCTCCAATGCAAACGACCAGCTCTGTTGCCTGATGCAATCGCTCTTGTTTGAGTTGAAACTAGCTTTGAGTACAAACCGCAGCACATCCGCTCGCAGTGCCAAATGATGCGAAACTGGTTTAATGCGTGTTCTATTCTTGACGCCCGGAAGCCAAATGAGAGCTACGACCATTTTTTTTTTGCATAAATATCTGTTTATTAATCTTATTTTTGTGTATTACATCAACATTTTACAGTACAAGTGTTTTGACCCTTTGGCCTTTCATCTTTGTTGTTCATACGATTCGTTATTAATATTAGGTGTTTTAGTTACTCTTGTTTTACATACTAATGTTTAATCATAATATTTATTTTAATTATTTATAAAATGTCTACCTACTTATAACTATCCCTAACCTAATACGAACAAATTTTGAATTATTTGTATTTCAGAGATTGAGCACCTCTCTTCAAATTTCGTGCAGTATTGTTCGAATTTTTGTTCTAGTATATCCAGTGAGGCAATCTCATGTACTTCACTAGTCCTTGTCCAAGGGGGTAGATTTAGAATCATCTTTATGATCTTACTTTGAATGCGTTGAAGCCTAAGTTTGTGTGTTCGTGCACAACCCCGCCAAACAGGGACTGCGTATTCAATTCCGGGGTAGATGATTTGTTTATAGACAGCCATCTGATTCTTCAGGCATAGTTTAGATGTTCTACAAATCAGCGGATACAGAGACCTAATGAGTATGCTGCATTTTTGAACGATTTTGTCAACATGTGATCTGAATATCAGATGTCTGTCAAAGGTGAGTCCTAGATAGATAACTTCATCGGACCATTGAATGACCTCATCACCGAATCGTATTCTGCATTCGTCTGATGGAACAAGTTTTGGAGATCTTGAATGTGGAAACAAGATGACCTGAGTTTTTGCTGCATTGATCACAATTTTCCAATGCTTGTAAAATATTCAGTTAGAGCGTCCAGACCTGTCTGTAGTTTATTTTTCAGAGCATTAATTACACGACTATTGTAAAGAATGCAGTATCATCAGCAAATTGTGACAGAACACCACCACCCGGAACAAATGGGATGTCTGATGTAAAAATGTTGCATAGGACGGGACCTAAAATGCTTCCTTGGGGTAAACCAGCAGGAATAGTAAGCTCATTCGCAGTGACTCTACTTTCCTCAGGAACCAAGCTGTCTGATTGGTCAACCTCAGCTACGCTATCAGCAACAGCTCTTTCATGTGGACTAACAATGTTGAGTCCTTAATTGTGAGAACACACAAACTGCTGGCCTAGCGCATTTGCCTTCTATACTGGTGTGATTAAAGGTATTCCTTCAGCTGTGTCCTGGGGTGACATCAGAGGAGGAATAGGATTCGGTTTTTTCTTAAGCACCTACGTTAAGGACCAGAAGGGCTTTGAATGTGGGAGAATTTCTCGAAGCTTTTGCAGGAAGTTGCTAAGCTCATTTATCCTTTCTTGGATTATCCTAGTTAAGTTGTTATACGAGGTTTTCTTATCTAGGATTCCAGTTCGTTGATACTGCCTCCGGTAGATATTTCAAAGTCGGATGAGTTAAACTCACTTTCAAGGATCACATTGAAGGAATCCAGGCAAAATGTAATAAATATATTAAATGTTTATATCCTCTTATAAACAGAAATTCTAAGCTCTGTCTAAAAAACAAATTGTTAATTTATAAACAAATTTTCAGACCAGCCATGCTTTATGCGGTACCAATTTGGTCAAGCTGTTGTTCCACCAGGAAGAAAACGCTTCAAAGGATTCAGAATAAAATTCTGAAAATGATTCTGAAGCGTCCTCCCTGGTTTAGTACAAATGAGTTACACAGACTCACAAATATAGAACCATTAGATGTAATGTCACATAATATTATAAGCAAATTCCAACAAAAATCGATGCAATCTTCAATTGAATCGATTCGCTCTCTGTATTAGTTAGTAAGTTAGTATATAAGTTCCTTTTCCCCATTACACAATACAAGTAGGTTTAGAATTTTCCCTACACAAAAATCTCAGAATTGCGGAAGCAAATGATGTCTTCATGGTAATAACCAAATCATATATATATATATAACAGGGCTGAAAAGTCACCACTTGTGGCTGAACACCCAATTTAAATCTTAATAATTTAATTTTAACCCATATTCCAATAAATAGTTATTTAAAAAAAAAAAAAAAGTCGGATGAGTTTCTTGGTGACACTGTCAATTTGAAGAGAGGAACTCGGTATATGTTGTACTGGAACTGTCCTATCACGAGCGACTGTGATTGAATGCTGGAAGGAAGATAGGGCCGCATCGATTTCCATCGGGGAATCTAGCGCAAATCGATACTAATAAGTTGGACGGCGATTTATTGAAATTGGACCCAGTCGATGCGATCCTCCGAGGTTGAATATGAACTGTTTCAGGTGAAGATCCCAACTTCAATGTTACTTGAAAGCGGTCAGAAGAGAGCTCGTTGAAGGCAACCGGAGAGCTGTCTATGGCGATGTTGCTGATGAATATTTCCAAAATGGAATAAACTCCCGATCTGGAAAGTGTTGGTTGATCCGGAGCGAGAATGTTGTACTGTCCAGCTTCGTAATCTTAGGCAAGCACGAATCCGTTCCGATTCTGTCTTTTGTTTCCCCACAGCTCATGCCGTGCGTTCAGGTCCCCAGCAATGATGAATTTGTTCTGTCGTCGAGTGAGCATAGCCAGATCTCGCATCAATGATGCACACGTACCATCTCGAAGATTGGTTTGTTTGGGGCAGTACGCTGCAATGATGATGATAGGTCCCATCGTCGTTGTAATCTCAATTCCGATGGCTTCTATAAATTGCAATTTAAAGGCAGACAGAAGCCTGTGCTGAATGGATCGTTTAATGGCAATGACAACTCCCCCTCCTCTGGTAGTTGTCCTGTCGAGCCTGTGAATTCTGTAATTGGAAATAAAAATAGAAATTTTAGGTTTAAGATGTGTTTCAGTTAAAATAGCAATATCGGCATTCTTCTCTTGAAGTTTTGCTCCTGAGTGAGCAAGCATTCCACCACCAACTCATTATATTTCATATTCGATGATGAATTTGCCTAAGGCGTTGATTTGATCTAACCGCGTTCTGCAGTTTCGTAGTTTTTTTGTTATTGTATCAAAATGACGATTAGTTTTTCAGCAGAGAATAAGTCACCAGAGTCATCCTTTGCTTGTGGTTGTTTATTGCCCCATCCAGGTGGGATTTTGGAAGAAGTTTCTTTTTGTGATCCAGCGGCTGAATCTTTTGAAATGCTGTGAGGAAGTGGCGGCATATTTGGAATATCCCTCTTCGGTGGGAGCCGTGGGAATTTTTTTTCATCCTTCTGTGGAACATTCTTGCGCGTTGATTGTTTACGAGACACGATTTGCTAGTAGATGAATGGTCGCCATCACAATTCACACATTTTACTGCGATGTCTTCTAGTAGACAATCGTTGGCATTGTGTGATTCGGCACATTTCCCGCACTGACTCTTTATGTGGCAATTCCTCACTCAATGGCCGTAGTTCAAATGGTTCGTGCACTGTGTGACATCCAAATGTACCGGTTTATACTTTTGCCATTCGATGATTATATGGAATAACGATTTCCTCGTTTTCAGTTGACTCATGGTGATGAATCAAGTACAGTTGATCCCGATACTTTCGATTGTCCGTGTTGTGTCGTTTCATTTTAAACACCATCACAGGCTTTAGTCCAGCTTCCGACAGTGCCTGCTTCAGTTCGACTTCCATCATGTTGGGTAGTCCTCGAAGTGCAACCTTCATAGGTTTGTTGGCGGCAATGTCGTGTGTGAAGTATTCCGGTTTTGTCTGCTTCAGGTAACATTCCACTGCTTTCTAGTGGTTCAAAGCCGGAACAGTCATTTTGTAGCCTTCAGTACATAAACGGATTGTTGCCTGTAGTCCTTTGTTGATCAGCGTGTTGAAATTCGAGCGTAGAATCGGTGGGAAGCCCTTCAGGTAGAAAGGCGGCATTTTTTGCTTCTTATACAGTTGCTCTTCAACATCAACTGGCAGATCAGCGTATTGGTTGTTACTCAGCAAAAGGTCGTTTACCTGTACATCACTTGGCTTCAGACACTTAACCAGTTATTAGCAAACTTTCCTGGCGATCGGTCTATTTAAGCAGGAAGCTCTAAATTTGCTCAGAACTTTAGTACAGTGTTACTTGCCGCTCTACTTCGGTATCATGTATCGAAACTGTTTTTTTCGCGATGCGGGAGAATACATTTCGTGTGGACTATTCGCAGTTCCCGAAAACCCTTCTCACGACGCGGTATTAAAGTTCATCGGGAAAGAGCTCGGTCTTACTCGCGAAAATGTGATTCAAATTCAGCCTAGCAACAGCCTTTTCGTGGCCGAAAAAATCGTAGAAGAACACGATAACAAGCACGAATTCGTTTTTGATGGAAAGGTGCATAAACTACGAGTGACAATGGAGGACGGTGCGGTGTAGGTGCAGATATTCGACCTTCCCGAAGACGAAGACACTGCTGTGGGTAACAAAGGAACAACGGCAAACTTGTCTACACTGTCGTGAGTATGTACACATTGGTATTCCATGTGTGCAAAACAAGAAATTACTTGTACAAAAACTAGAAGCGGATAAATCGTACGCTAGCATAACGAATAGTAACACAAATCAGGAGAAAAGAGTAGTAATAAACAATAACATCTCTTCGAAGCAGGTTGTTTCAAAACAAGGGTCGGGGTCGAACCCCCTCCCAGACAACTCGAACATCAAACTAACATCTCGAAACGTCAACTTTTGCCCTGGACTTGACCAGCAAAAGACAAATATGGCTTCCCCCGCTGCACCAAACCAACTTACTACTCAAGTAGACGTGGCATCACGAGCTCCTAATAAAAATGATGGAAACGAAACAGACTGCTCACAAAAATCGTCGAGATCGGGCTGCCGACGCTCTTGCAGACAACCGCCAGGAAAAAGTATGCGTCAAGCCGATGAAGTCCTTCCTTCGACCGAATACGAACGAGTCCAGCTAGCTGATGAGGATATACAATATTCGATTTCGTGAGCTGTAATATCGCAACCATCAACATCAACACGATCACCAACACAACAAAATTGAACGCTCTTCGCACGTTTATCCGCACCATGGAACTTGACATCGTTTTTCTACAGGAGATTGAAAATGAACAATTGACCTTACCCGGTTATAACGTGGTGTGCGATCACGCAAGAAGAGGAACAGCGATTGCATTGAAGGAATATATCAAAGAGAACAGAAGAGCCACAAGGACATAACTAAGTGCAATGTGTATGCTCCATCTGGCAGTGCCTGTCGCGCAGAGCGAGAGCAATTCTTTAACACAACCCTAGCTTATTACCTCCGTCATCGCAGTGCCCACACTATTCTCGGGGGTGATTTCAACTGTGTGACAAGATTAGCTGATGCCACTGGCGACAACCCTAGTCCCACTTTACAAGCCACCATTCAGCATTTGCATTTTCCAGATACTTGGCAACACCTCCCCCGCACGAGATCGGGTACACATACATCACGTCAAACTCTTCTGCCCGATTAGACCGTATATATGTCAGCACAAGCCTTCAAAATCAGCTGAGAACAACAGATGTCCATGTATGTTGTTTCTCAGATCACAAGACAGTTACGCTCAGAATCTGCCTCCCTCTTCGTGACAAACCTCATGGCCGAGGATACTGATCACTCCACCCCACCTCCTAACCACCGAAAACATCGACGAGTTTCAGCTACGGTGGCAATACTGGACTCGACAGCGTCGCAACTTTTCGTCTTGGATAAAATGGTGGCTGTCGTACGCAAAGCCTAAAATCAAATCGTTTTACAAATGGAAATCGAAAATTGCCTTTGACAGTTTCTACAGAGAACAGCAGCGTCTCTACGGATTATTACGGCTGGCAGTCGACAACTATCATAACAACCGCACTATGCTCACAACGATCAATTGACTGAAAGCGGAGATGCTTTTGCATCAAAGACGGTTTACTGAGATGTTTGTACGTAGCAATGAAACATACATAGCAGGAGAACCACTTTCTACCTACCAGCTGGGAGAACGAATAAGACGAAAAACTGTTATTGAACGAATTCGAAATGATAGTGATGAAATAATAGAAAACGCAACAACGATCCAAGATTACATACTGCAATACTTCTCTGAGTTGTACGCACGTAACCAAACGGAGAAAGAAGGAAACAACAGTATTTTTCATTGCAACAGAGTGATACCTGTGCATGATGTACCGAACGCAGATAACATGGATGAAATCACGACATCGGATATCTTGAATGCAATTTGCACTAGTGCATACAGAAAATCACCTGGCCCAGATGGTTTACCGAATTAATTTTACTTGCGCACCTTCGATATTATACATCGTGAACTAAACCTAGTGTTGAATGAAGTTATCAACTCAAACTTTCCAACACAGTTCGTAGATGGAGTTATTGTTTTGGTGAAGAAAGGCGGAGCAGGAGACACTGCACGCGCGTAGAGGCCGATAAGCCTAATCAACTATGATTACAAAATTCTCGCTCAGATTTTGAAACAGCGCCTCGAACGTATACTTCAATCTCATACTGTGTTATCAAATTCGCAGAAATGTGCTAACTCACAAAGAAATATCTTTCAGGCCACACTGGCTCTGAAGGATAAAATCGTACACCTAATAGCCAGCAAACGAAGAGGCAAGTTGGTATCGTTTGATCTCGATCACGCATTCGATAGAGTGAATCACGATTTTTTGTTTCGCACCATGCATTCATTGGGTTTCAACACAGCTCTGATTGAGTTACTCAGTCGTATAGCTACAGCATCTTCATCAAGATTATTATTGAACGGACACCTCTTCTCCCCATTCTCCATCCAGCGATCGGTGAGGCAGGGCGACCCACTATCGATGCTATTGTTCACCATACAACTAAATCCACTACTGCGGAGGCTAGAACAAGTGTGCGGAACCGACCTGATCGTCGCATATGCAGATGATATTACCGTCATTGTTAGCAGCGCGGACCAATTGGATGAAATGCGGGCTCTATTCAGGCGATTTGAGTGTGTGGCAGGAGCCCGTTTAAATGAAGAAAAATCAATAGCGATTGACGTAGGTGATACGTCAAATCCAATAACACTACTTTGGATTCGTACGGAAAATTGTGTCAAAGTACTTGGTGTAACATTCTCTGACTCTCTGCGACAAGTGGTGTCGCTAAACTATGATAACACCGTATCAAATTTTGCTCGGCTGGTATGGATGCACTCCCTGCGCAGCTTAGCCATGCATCAAAAGGTAATATTACTGAACACATTCATTTCATCAAAAATGTGATACATAGCTTCAAATATTCTTCCAACTACTGCACACGTGGCTAAGTTGACTGCTACCATGCGTTCGTATCTTCTCCGTGGCGCATGTGTGACAGTACCGATGCAGCAATTAGCTCACAGTATCGAACATGGTGGACTGAAACTGCAACTACCAGCGATTAAATGCAAGGCCTTGTTAATGAATCGTATCTGCAAAAGCTTGAATCCATTCCGTTTTACTCCTCCTATATCGACAAAAGCAATACTCTCAGAACAATTTTCTTCAGAAACTTTCCCTGTCTTAAACTAATTCTTGATCTCACCCAAACCCTTCCCTTCCAAATTCGCCTGCATCCTCCCACTGATCTAATTCATCGTCATTAAATTGAACAAACTGATCGCATCCAAATCGAAACTGCTAACCCTCATCATAACTGGAAACGTATATGGAGAAATGTTTCGTGCCGTGAACTACTACGTACAACGTAGCTACATGAGGGTGAATCAAAAAGTGAAACACAGGCGAAATGTTTCGTCCAGTGAACTACTACCTGTACAACGTAGCTACATGTGGGTGAATCAAAAAGTGAAACACAGACGCTTACTGCACATCATGGGACGTGCGGATGGAGCTAACTGCACTCATTGCATCGAACCCATGGCAACAATACAGCACGAATTTTTCGGTTGCCGTAGAGTAATGAATGCCTACGCACTACTACAACAACGGCTGGCAGTGGTGACAGGTGGACAACGAATCGTGGAAGATGAATTGATGAGGCCTGCACTTGAACGAATAAATAAAACAACGTGAACGATTTACTAAAAATACTAAAGTGTTACATTACATTCATTGAAAACATTGTCGAGAGTAGGGTAAATTTAGAAATTTTGGATTTCAATTTTGAAGTTGAAGTTTGACCAAAGATTGACAACAAATTTTATTATAAATATTCAATATGACAAATAAACGTAGATTAAAAAAATCCTTAGTATCTTTCTCCGATCTATGGCGCGTTTTACCCATAGCTCAGGTAGTAAGCAACTGCGAATAAAAGATAAAACAAAATCGAAACTATTCGTAGCAGGTTATTCGTCTATCCACATGAAGTGTTACATGACGAATTGGATGATCGATTTTCGACCACGGTTCCCCTTTTATAACGATCATTTGAAGATATGTGCCTGACTACCCCAAAATCGTCGTCCTTGCGCGAAAAACCCAAACAAAAATAAAGAGTTTCCCGCGTTGTTTTCAAATTTTGAGAAAACGTAATTTTTTAGTTGTTTGTGGTTATCTCACACTGTTCAAAATATCCTAAATTGCTGCCATTAATACAAGTCGAGATATTCACGATTAAGTTATGCCATTCTTTAATAAGGCTAATTTTGAAAAGGCGCCCCATAGTAAAGTAAGTCATATTCACGGCAAAAAAAATAATTACTCGTATTATTTCAGTGTTCAATTCCATAAATTGTTTGTAGGCTTCTCGCAATGTAGTAGTCATTAATCTTTTTTGAACAGCTTGGCGTTTTCCGTCCTTCCTAATTGTTACACAGTTTGACGTTGACACGGCTAGGTTTATCATCCACGTGAAAATACATAACGGTATCCTTAATATTTTCATCTGTTCCACTTGCCCTTGATCCAATAGTAGTGTTAATAGCGAGACTCTTTTCTAGAGTCACCAATGTTATTGACCGCAGAGATTCCTTTCTGCAGCCACCAATGTTACTGGCGAGAAAGACCAGTTTGTTTTTCTTGGCTCCTCTTGGGGCCACCAATGTTACTGAGGGATATGTGTATGAAGCCTAGTGTAATTGTTTCGCAGCCGGATAGCTCTCGTAGCGGTCTATCCACCTTGAAATCAATTTCACTTGGGCTGGTTTTCGGATGAGTAACAATTTCCCCCTGACTGCAGTGAATTGCAAGTGATTTATTTTAACGAAATCTTAACTATATATACAAGTATTTTCCTTACAACAAATGTAAATGTTGCGCGACATTAAACGCAACATTCTCGGTTTTCCCTTTCCATCCCATTGCGGGATCCTAGCTCACACGGATACCTAGCTATGTCAGCGCACGCATCTAGTTTTACCTGCTTGTTTACAAAGGTATTATTTACTTCATACATCCTGGTGCGCGGCTCAGACCGATGCTGTGTGTTTACATATTTCGGTCCTTATCGAAAGCTGAGCGGAAAGATTTTATTGCTCTAAATGTTGAAAATCGTATATTTGGCCCTAGACCCGCTTGAAGAGCGGCTTATCTCGGCTTGCACACAAATCATAAATCTATACCTGCTTTATTCAGGTACTACAACCGCTTGAAGAGCGGTTTAGTTTTGTTCATTATTTTCTTAATACTTTACAATGTCTAGACACACTCTTTGGGCCATCGGATAAATCCCTGATTTGATTTAATTATAAACTGATATAATTGAATTAATAAACTGGTCCGTAACATTCCAGCCCTGATAAATTAATAAATTTATTAAATATGAACGGACCATTTATATATGATTCACTCTCTTTACAGTTGTGACTCGACTTCTGAGTCAGTAGTTCTAGTTGGATGACCTCTACGACGATGATCCCTCTGCGTTGGACCTGGTTTCGATGTTCGACGTCTTCTGGTTAGATTTGTGTTTCAGAATTTCGCACATCAGTATAACACAAAGTGCCGTTATTATATTTCCGACCAGGAATAATATCGCGCCAATCCAAATACGATGATAATTGTTTATCGGTTCCTCAGTTTCCACTACATCTAGAAAATTCTTGTAAGGATTCACTGACCATGGTGTTGTTGATCTTTCTGTCGTCGTGTTGTCAATATTCAACTCGATGTCAATCTGTAACCTTGGCTTAAGGTAGCGCTTCGCCGTGGTCACGGGAGTTCGCTGTCTATCCCGGGGTTTCACGCACTTTACCCAAAATTGTGAGAAAACGGTAAAGAAAACGGAAATTCCAAGAACATACGATTCTAGAAAATTAATTTTTCTATCGATTCGTATATGAACTGTGCCTGATAAACGTTTTTATCGAAAGATTTCGTGCGAGTTTTAAAAATAAATGAGTTTTTCCTTATTCTTTCGCACGCACACAATGTCAACGCATGCAAAATCGCATGAAATCTCGCGAAAGAAAAGCTTTCTAACTAATATTTTTCGCCAAATGCATAGTAAAATCATTTACCTACAATCGTATGTTTTTGATTTTTCGTGAATCGGGTTAGTATTGGAGAAATTTGCAATTTAGAGTGAAATTTCGGCGACAAAGCAAGAGGAAGCAGTGAGTTGTCTCGCTTCGACTTGACCACGGCGAAGCGCTACCTTAAAATAGGTAAACGTTGCCTTGTTAGTAATTTCCATGGTTGCATAAATTGTTTCCTTTTTCGCTTGTATCTTGCATTCTGGTGTCATCTCGACAATTGCTTCTTCGTATGGCGGTGAAATTATTGTATTTTCACAGTGAACTACGATCGTGCTGGGATTATTCGTATAATAAAGTACAGAATTCCGCATAGGAAGATGTATTAGTCGTGTATAGTTACCAGGTAATCGATTAACTATACATCCGATTTTTGGTTCTATATGTAATATTGCAGCAGATATGCAGTCGGGTGCCTTTAATATTTTAGATTGATTCTTGATAAAATAACTGCTGTTTAATGCTACCATTTCCTTCGTCGAGTAGAAGTTTTCTCCTTTGACATTTATAGCAATATATGAGTTTTCTACAGAGATTATTGTTTTATTCTCGTGATGTGGAATGGCCATCACATTAAAAATTTCAGAATTTTCCTTATTTATAATTACCGTCGTCATGGTAATCATTATTGTGCCATTCACTATCTTTGAATCACATTGAATTGCAGAAGGGTGATCTAAAAGCTTATACCCATTCGGCAATTGCTCAGTAATGTTATGCAATATTTGCTGAAGTTCTATTTTATCCAAAGGATAGGAACGAATCCTTCTATATTTTGCCAATATTTCGTCGATTATTTCCCGAGCAAGAAATCTCCAGGGCTTTTCTTTGAGTAATAGCTACACGGTCTTCTGTATAATGAACCTTAAGTTTATCCATTCCGTCATGAAGGATAGAAATCCTGCTTGCAAATGTGTCTCCCATCTATGCTGCTTTTACATTCATTAGGTTCACAGAATGCGCTTTTTTAACGAACCTTTCATCTTCTTGTATGCGCATAGCTTGAATTTCGTCATCGACATCGTTTCCACCAAATAATAAGTCCTTGAGAAATCCTAATATTCCTCTTCCTCTTTTTATTCTTGTAGAATACTGAATCTCCAGTTTTGCATTACTTGCCTGACGTTGTAATGATGTTACTATTTGTTCCATATTGCGATCTCTTATTAGTTTTTCCATCGTAGCCAATGCCGTAGATAACTTATGGTAAATTTCATCAATAGTATTCATGTCCTTTTCCGGGATCACTTGTGTATTTAGATTCGTCTTCCATGCTCCTCTTTTGAGGATGCATGTTCCATAGTGGTTGAAAATCAAACCGTCCTCTTCAATTGGTTTTAGTTTCAAAGTGCTTCCCAATGATAAAAGTGTAACAGACATAATTAATAATTTCGGTATTGTACCAGTGAAGAGTCGAATGCGCTTTTTCTTTTTCACTAAACCATTTGATTCTTCCTTCAATTTCATATTATCAACTAGTGCTGTATCTTCTTTATTTTGTTCAAAAGAAACTGTTTCTGGTATCGCCTCGGTTTTATCAATCGAATTTGTTCTCATGTTCCAAGCAACTGCTGATGCACCAGAGTCGACTGAAGATGATTCGATGACTGTTTCGAGTTTTCTGGTTTCTTTCACTGGTTCTGACTTGGTTTGCACAGTGTCCGCAGAATTTTTCAACTTGGTAGCAATTTCGTTCGAATCATTATTAATTATCGTTTGTGATTCGGTTGATCGTAAAGCAATAGATGTAAAATCCTTCTCTACTATCATGACTATCATGACATCATCAATGTTGCTTGCTGTTTTAACGACTTCTTTCTCTACAGCCTCATCTGTATTTTGTTTACAGCCTTCTTCCTTGGTGAGATCATCTTCTCGACCAGTGTCCATCATTTGCGCGTCGACATTTTCCTTCTCAATCTGTGTCGCAATTTTAACAGTCTTGTTATATACCATTACTTGTTTGACGTTGGTTTCAGGCTGCCCTTGGTTTTCACAATCTCTCCACAAAACCCTTTGAGCATGTTGATCTTCTGGCCTTATTTTGACTTGATGATATATCTCCTTGATGTCTCCGGTAGAATTGTAGGTTGTACATCCTTATAGGTTTTCAATGGAATATTCTTCAAATATGGATATTCAGTCTGCAGTTTTTTAACATCCATTGATTGCTTAGGCAGTTGAAGATTGCTGATCGTCCTTACACCCTTAAGGTGAAATGTAGCGTCATAAAATGCGCGCAAAATTTTATCCGCTTCAGTTGAACGAACCGTCGCACAAAGCATACCAAGAAAAACGGACACATAGAAACAAGAACTTTTTTCAATGATTGAGCGCAGTGGGTTTACCTCTCGTTATATAGACTTGTAAAAAATTTCTCAAAGGGAATGTATTCCAAGACTTCCAAACCCAGACATTTTCCTGGTGTGGATTCAGTATTCTCCCAATACGACTCCGCCACTCCTTGGCTGCGAAGTCTGTTGAAACAAATGGTCATATTCAACAATAAATGTAATACCAAGACTTTGCTTTGCTTGACGACGTTTATTCGAGTTGTTTATTATTATTGTTTGTATCACAGGTTAATGAACGATAATACTTGGCTTGTATTCATTTCATTCAGTAGCTTGTCAATGTTGAAGTTTTAGTTTTGCTAAAAAAATTGCTACAATCTAAAATAATACCTGTTTTACGATATTACACAGCCAAGCATTATTGCTTCAGCAACATCAATGCATTGAACACAACAGAGTTGGACATTATTAGCATTATAAATTACAGCTACTTAGAAAATAAACGATTTCTTACAATACTCATTTTATTGTATTCAACTCGTTTTTATTTCAACACAAAACCCAATACTGCATAAATTCGCGTCATTATTTGATATGTAATTTTTGCTCACGATATAATGCCACCGTGCCCACCGTGCATTTCTTACACCACCTCAATACGAAACAGTAGCGCGCAAGCAATAAAAAAAATGCGGAAAGGTTTATGTAAACTTTTTCAAATTTCGGTTGTTTTAGCTAAAATTTTATAATTTTGAGTTGCATTTTCAGATTCTTTGTGAAATTCTGCTACAAACACTACTTTTCAGTTCTAAAATCATCCCCGTGGAACGGAACAGCTACCGTTTATACAATTCAAAAACCAATTACGGCTCGGCAAAGCAAAATTTCAACATTCTAAGAATACTTAGTTATGATGAATTTGATTTCGAAAACTTAAGTGTTTTTGGTTTTTCGAAAATCGGTCTAGTTTTTGAATAATTGATCAAAAACGCGATTTTCGCATTCCGCTACATTTCACCTTAATAGTGAATTCCTTGTTGGATTCGCCATGAATTTTAAGTTGAACCCTGCGGCTCTCCTCTTCATTTCTGGTGACATTTTGTGTCCATTTAAGTGTTAGTGGATCAGACCTTCCTTGTAGCTCTACTTCTCTAGCCGTATTTTCGTCGACAAGCGTGAGTGACGAACCGGCATCCAAAAATGCATACGTATCAATTTTCTTATTCCGCAAAGTTAACACTAGAAAGGCCGAGTTTTTCGTATACCGATAAGGGCCGCAGGGAGTCAATTGACTCCACGCCTAGTGCGCACCGTTTTTAAGCGTTTTGTCCTCGTATCAACAACTGTCTTTGTGATTTTGCTTGCTAGAATGTTAGAAGAATGCAATAAATGTTTATATAAATATTTCTAAGGCATTTAATAATGATAGAAGTGCGGATTAGGTCATGGAGGGGCTGCTCCAGGAAAATAAATAGCTCAATTTCGAAAAGCATGTTGTTTTTTTTATTAGAAGAATATAATTGAGATTGATATGATATTGAAATCGAACTTACTACTTTCACATAACGCTACATTATACGCAGTTCAGGCATACGCTCTTGGAGCAACTTCCACAAACAAACTTTTCACATGACAAACATTTTGTGCATGTTTTATTCTTTTTGCATTGTTTTTTGGCTTGACAGTAGTGCCTTACATTGCTTTCATTACCTTGATCAGCTTTGGTTTTTATTCTTGCATCTACGTACTTTTGCGCAAGTTCTTTAGCCAATTTCAGTAGAAAGCTATACCGAGAAATTTTGCGTTGTGTGCACTGCCTAAAAACAATCCAAGAGTTTATGCCAGCAATATCGAGCATGTTGTACAAAACGTGCATCGGCCAGCGTCTGGTACCACATCGTGTAGTGTACAGCCGAGTCATCTGATCAAACGAATCAACGCCTGATTTCGTACTGTTATAAAACTGAATCGTTTCAGGCAACTTCTTTGGATCTGAACCTATCCCGACACTAGGATGCATAGTACTCAGTACAAGAACATTTTTCTTCTGTTTGCCCTGGTAGACAGTAAGCGTAGACTCATTACATTGCAATAAAAGTGTAGAATATAATGGCTCTTTCATAAGCTTTACCTGTTGAGGTATTTCACGTTTAGCTCTATTCACTGTGCCAACAATGCTGGTTCGCTTTTCCTTCAGCCTTAGAGCAAGCCTCCGGGTTGTAAAGAAGTTATCAGTGGTAATATTTCGGCCCTTGTTTTGAAATGGTTTCGTCAGTTCTAGAATCACGTGTTCTCCCAAACTTTCGTCTTTAGGTCGTGAATCGTCCTTTCCAAGATACGGTTGTATATTGCATACATACTTCGTCTCGGCATCGGTCAAGACCCAAAACTTGATACCAAATTTATCCGGTTTATTCGGCATATATTGGATAAAACGACAGTGGCATTTAGAAGGGAGAAGCTGTTCATCGCCAGTTAGATACATACCCGGATTATAACAACTCTGACAATTTTCAACGAATTTTTCCCATAGGCTCGAAATCAAGGCAAATTTATCCTGCTGTAACCGTTCCGATCGCGTTGATTTTATGTCAAACCTCATATTGGACATAATATCACGAAAGCGGTTTCTGCTCATAGTTTTGGCAAAAAAGGGGGGACCTCAATCTCCTGACCACAATACATCCAAATCAAGCTTACTCATTCCGTATGCCCCGCGCACGTACATGATAACAAAAAATGCTTGCAATTCTTCTAAAGACAATGTCCAATCAGGGTTATTTTTGACACTCCTAGCGTAATTTTCAGTGCACTTTATTATGCTTTTCAACATTACGTCTGAAAAAAAACAAGTTCCAAGCGCTAAAGGTGCTCTCATCGAAGACATGATGCTTAGCGTGAGGGCTTGGTCCACCTTTCTCTCTGACAATATTTTGGGCGGATCGCTTTGCTACTAATTCAACTCCCGGCTGAATAACTGTCCAATATGTCGTTTTGTCTTTACCTATTAGCGTATCACCTGGTTTCACAGGCAGATCATTTTTGGTACGCGCCTGACGGTTACTCGAAGTACTGGGACCATCGCCTCCCGAACGGTTTACAGACGAGCGCGATGCACCCTTCTCCTGAAGTTTTCGTTGAGCAGATGCATTGTTACTCTGGTCACTGTTGCGCCGTTTTGAGACACGTCGTCGCGTACCTTTTTTGGGTTCAAAAGGTTCCTCTGGGAAAGATTAAAATAACCGATTATTTTTATAAAAATGCATCTTTTATTACGCACTTTTGTCATACAGCTATCGGTTCTCAAATTTTTAGTTGTGCATTCATAAAGAGTTCAACTAACTTGAGATGTAAAGTGTAAAAGTAAAATAAAAAGTAGTACCCATAAGTCTCACCTTCATCACTATTGCTAACAACCTGAAATTCTTCTACACTGGATACAGATGAATCGCTTTCGTCAATGGTACCAGGAATAAGAAATTCATCGCCCGAATTGTCTTCAATTTGAGTATCATCCTCATTTTCGGAAGCATCTTCTTCGAGATCAGTCATGCGGCGAATAATTTCGGCTGCTTGTTCGGCAGTGTACCGAGGATTCCTTCTACTCATTGTTATTTGTTTAGTGATATTACTTGAACGGGAATATGCTTACAAACGTATGGAATTGCAACGCAAATAATGCCAGTTGACTCCGATGTTCACTGTTCAAGGGCCAGCCACACACTAATAAATCAAAGGTTTGAAGGAGAAAGATCGCGACATAAACAGCGTCAAGGTGTTTCTCGGCAAAACAAAGGCAGACAGACGGACGGCGCACGAAGTGTGGCTCGGCGACAAACAATCCTTCCCCCACCTTCTCCTCATACAGTGCGTTTGACTGGCGCGCAAGAATTTTGTTTCTTTTTCTTTATTTGCGAATAGACAACTAAATACTCGTGCTGTATTTTTAACGTGAATATTACAACGAAACAGAAATAGTAAAAGCATTCCGTCTCAACACCACAAAGGATACATGCCGATAAGAATAACTGCCCAGGCAAACGACGACAGTGCGCATTGTAACCGGGTATGAGAATAAACTAAGAAAGGAGCTTGCAAATGTCTTCACTAAATCGGAAGGAAACAAACAAACATTGTTTGCGCGTTTATGCAGTCGTATGTACGGCAAAAACAGGTGGAGTCAATTGACTCCCTGTGGCCTTTCTTGGTAAAATCGCTATAGAAAAAAAAGGGTAAGGGATAAATATTTTGTTTTGTTACACACGTATAGAGGATCATAATTGATGAACACTTAATAAATAAGAACATTTTTGAAAAGAAAATCCTGGAGCAGCACGCGAATAATCAAGCGCAGAAGCCAATTGACTCCCTTCGGCCCTTCTAGTGTTAAAGGTACTATTTGGTAGAAAACGTTTTGTTTGATGTGTTCGTGGTGGTTATTTAATTCCACCTCTTGAATGTCTTCATCCTTTGGTACCTCTTTTTACGTGTATTTGATGTGTAGTAACGGGTGATGCTTTTTGTTGCATCCATCTATTCCGCAGCATTTAGTTTTTCTACAGCCTCGCATTTTATGATTCTTAAATACAAGACAGCTCAAACATAGTCCTGATTTAAGGGCCAGATTGTTTCTTTCTTCTGGTTTCAATATTTGGTGCATTCAGGTAGTTTATGACCATCACTACACATAACGCATTTATCTGCATCCTTACTTTGATGCATGTTTACATGTATTTTTGATTTTCGCTCTGGTTCTTTATGTGATGCGATCATCAACCTGCTAGTTCTAGCATGAGGCTTTAGGCATTCATTTAGATCCGATAGTGTTTTTATCGGTGTATCATCTCGGTATTGGTCCTCGTGCCATTTTATTTGTAAACCATATGGTAACTTTCGTACCGTGTCTTCCACAAGTCTGTGGTCTATTAGATACTCTTCTCTGTCTAAGAGTGATACGTTGCAGACGAGATTATCCAATGAATCGGATATTTCTGCTATCAGATTTCGATTATCCTTTTTTATATTAATCAAATCTGCCAATAATTCTTTATAGACTAGTTCGGGTCTTCCGAAATTTTCCTCTAGTCTCTTTATTATTTGATCCACACTGTTTGGATCCATCATTAGTTGAAGCACGCTCTTCTCTGCGTTGCCGTACAACACAGTCTGGAGTCTAGTGAGATTCTCCAGTTTGTTAAACAACCCCTCTTTGGTTGTTTCCAAGAATATTTTCTTGAATTTAGGCCATTCCTTGGCCGTGCCTCCATATTTGAGCAAACTCATAAGCGCTTGTCGTTTCAAATAAACCGTCCAATCGGGCTCTTGTTTGGAAGGTTTTATTCCTGCTGCCGATGTACCTGGTACAGGCTCTTCAGTTTCTGATTTAATTGCCTGCATGGATTTCATTAATTGTTCCATCGCAATTCTATTTTTCCGAAGTATTTCCGGGATGACGTCTTTATTTAGCGATTGTTTTTGTTGAGTTTTCAATTGAATAAGTTCCCTTTCTGCGTCTAAACATTTAGGGCATATCCATCTTTCTTCCTCTGGTGGTGAATATGACAGTTTCACACACTTCAGATGGAACCATCGATCGCATTCGTCGCATGCGATCATGGCTTCTTTTTTATCAGCTGCCGTACATAGACGGCAACTGCCATGGGGGTTCGGTCGATATGTCGTGAACATCATGTTTCTAGCTGTGTTTAGTTCACGAGCTATCCCTTTCGTTGCTAACGAAAGCCTTCTATCGTGCTGATAACGTGAGTTCTCGTCCTCTCTGGAGGACACCAATGTTAATGGCGAGACTCTTTTCTAGAGTCACCAATGTTATTGACCGCAGAGATTCCTTTCTGCAGCCACCAATGTTACTGGCGAGAAAGACCATTTTTTTCTTGGCTCCTCTTGGGGCCACCAATGTTACTGAGGGATATGTGTATGAAGCCTAGTGTAATTGTTTCGCAGCCGGATAGCTCTCGTAGCGGTCTATCCACCTTGAAATCAATTTCACTTGGGCTGGTTTTCGGATGAGTAACAATTTCCCCCTGACTGCAGTGAATTGCAAGTGATTTATTTTAACGAAATCTTAACTATATATACAAGTATTTTCCTTACAACAAATGTAAATGTTGCGCGACATTAACCGCAACATTCTCGGTTTTCCCTTTCCATCCCATTGCGGGATCCTAGCTCACACGGATACCTAGTTATGTCAGCACACGCATCTAGTTTTACCTGCTTATTTACAAAGGTATTATTTACTTCATACATCCTGGTGCGCGGCTCAGACCGATGCTGTGTGTTTACATATTTCGGTCCTTATCGAAAGCTGAGCGGAAAGATTTTATTGCTCTAAATGTGGAAATTCCTATATTTGGCCCTAGACCCGCTTGAAGAGCGGCTTATCTCGGCTTGCACACAAATCATAAATCTATACCTGCTTTATTCAGGCACTACAACCGCTTGAAGAGCGGTTTAGTTTTGTTCATTATTTTCTTAATACTTTACAATGTCTAGACACACTCTTTGGGCCATCGGATAAATCCCTGATTTGATTTAATTATAAACTGATATAATTGAATTATTAAACTGGTCCGTAACAAATAGAATGTCGTATATATCGTCATACTAAATGTTTTCTTTATTTTCTCGGCTGTCCATTATTTAGGCATTACAGTTAAGAGTTAATTGTTCAACCCTTGTCGTACCTGCACTGAAAAACTCAATTATTTCCCACAACTCGTCGATTTTTCCTTCATAAAAACTAACTTCTTTGTTTAGAGCATATATATTTGTCATTAGCGAGAGATTTTTCTCGTAGAGTCCCCTAGTGTTCTACCAGTACCTTACTGGAACCGACAATATTGGTGTTTGGGGGAAAATTTTCCTGGCTCTAGTAGACCAACATAGATTGTACGGATTAGCCTAGTGTAATTGTCTCGCGGCCGGTTAACACTCGTAGCGGTCTATCCACCTTGAAAATCATTTAGCAAGGGGGTTTGTTTCGCAAAAGTAACGAAGCTCCTCTTAACTACAGTGAAATGCAAGTGTTGTATTTTAACCAAGTCTTAACTATATATACAAGTATTTTTCCTACAACAAATGTAAATGTCGCGCAACATTTACCGCAATATTCACGGTTTTCTCTTCCACCCTTTTGCGGGATATTAACTTACATGCCTGCGCGCGCAGCTAGTTTTGCCTGCTTGTTTACAAAGGTATTATTTACTTCATACATTCTGGCGCGCGGCTCATTCTTGTGTGTTTGCATATTTCGGCCTTTATTGAAAGCTGAGTGGAAAGATTCTTCGCTCTGAATGTGGAAATTCCTATCTTTGGCTCTATACACGCTTGAAGAGCGACTGATCTCGGCCTGCACACAAAATCATAAATATATACCTGTTATATTCAGGCACTACAACCGATTGAAGAGCGATTTTGACGTAGGACTGCGTCTTCCTTTACTATGATCACCTGGGTACATTTTCAAAAAATCGTGACACGAAATTGTAACGAAATTACTCCAGATTTGATTTCTTAATGACTTTTTTCCTGTTAAAGTATTTTTTTTAATACTTTCACGAAACAAATGAAAATAACCTATTTTAATCCACCTAGTAGTGTAATGATACATTTCTCATATATAATATTGTGGTATTCAATTCAAAATATTTATCTACGATTTTTGAAAGAGACCAAGGGATTTGTTTGTGCATTAAATATTATAAAATACAGAATGAAACACTTCAGAAAACGTAGTGGGTTCACTACTAAATGTACTTCTGGCACCGGAACCCGAGAACCGGTAACCGGTCGATTTCAGTTCATACGGCCACCAACTAACATGACGTGCAAACTCTACTAGTTTTTATTCAAATTTGGATGATATTATACAATTTTGCTATCGTGCTCTAAACGACTATTTATTTGATGCGGGTGCGACCAGTTGATGTTGTTTTAAATAAAGAGATGGCTTTTTGGTCAATTGGTTTCTCGTCAAAACATTTATTTTTCGTTAAAGGCCAACGTTTCGAAGGTTATACCTTCATCTTCAGGGCAACTGTAATTTTTAGTATTATTTAGTCACAAAATTTTTTTCCACAAAATACAATAATTTAACAAAATGTACTCACAACGACTACAAATATTTTTCGTCAAGTATGGTGTAACATTTTTCGGTTGTCGACGTGCAAATCTATTGTTGAGAAAAAGAAAACAGTGCGTGAATACTTACTCCGCAACAACTATCCTAGCTCGCTAGTTAATAGACTAATCAATAGATTTGTAAACAAACCCAACATGGATAACCAAACGGACGGTGATCAGACGGTATTTAGATCTCTTCATCACGTTGATTCCCTCACCCCGGCGCTTGCAAAAATTATAAAACGAAACCAGAGAAATGTGCGTTTAGGTTTCAAATGTTTGAAAACTAACGCATCTCTTTTCTCCAAATTGAAGGATCCGATACCGAAACTTAACAGACGCAATGTGATCTATCGCATTTCCTACATTGATTGCGATAGTTCTTACATTGGTCTGACTACACAGCAACTGAAACAATGGTTGTCTGGACATCGTTCATTAATACAACGATATAAAAAATTCAAATTGTCGGATTCCGAAAAGACAGAGAGCAATATAGATTAGTTCAAAAAAACCGCATTGATGGTTCATATGATCGACAATGAACACAGTTTTGATCTGAACAAAACCAGAATTCTCGATCAAGAAAACAGAACTAATGCTTTACAATTTTGGAAATGTGCCATATTTTTACTGACAGTTCAACCATTAACCTCAGAACCGACACGTATAATTTGAATGCTGTATACTCCGGTCTGTTGCTCTCTCTCACATATTAACTGTCAATCTCGCCTCCGATTTCGCTGTCTATCATTTCTTATCTGTTTCACTCTAATTTTTGCTCTACTGTCTTCCATATTCGCTGCTTGCAATATTTCAGTGCTCAATCGAAGTCGATGTGCGTGGGAAGTGCTTGTGTAAGTTCTTGGTAAAACAAATAATTCGAATTAAAATTTCTAAACAAATTGAATTCGTATGTCTCGTTTTTGTGTTTTAGTGTAAAGTAGCCGTTTTTCAACCAACTATTATAAATGTTACACCATACTTGACGAAAAATATTTGTAGTCGTTGTGAGTACATTTTGTAAAATTATTGTATTTTGTGGAAAAAAATTTTGTGACTAAATAATACTAAAAATTACAGTTGCCCTGAAGATGAAGGTATAACCTTCGAAACGTTGGCCTTTAACGAAAAATAAATGTTTTGACGAGAAACCAATTGACCAAAAAGCCATCTCTTTATTCTAAACGACTATTTAAATTTCTGTTGTATCCGAAAATATGCATCTAACCCTAAGATTGGGAATTACGGTTTTGAAACCAGTTTACAACATTTTTTACGGTTTTTGTTTCGCATGTGACGATGTACAATATTTAACATACTTTAACACTAAAACTCCGGAGCCGTACGTAATTCAGGAATTCCGTATGGGAATTTTCATTTGAATCTAAGGTTGGGGAAATCGGTCAAACCATCGCTGAAAAAAGTGAGTGAGATCCATTTTGGAATATATGCTTCCGGAACCGGAGACCGGGAACCAGGATAGCTGAAATCGGTTTGTTTAGTTGCGTACTGATAATGGCTATCGATTTGTGTAGTTTTGAGACCAGTTTAGAAAAAATTTTCACGGTTTTTGTTTCGCCGGTTTAAGTGACGGTGTACAATATTGCACACTTTACCCTATAACGCCGGAACCGGAATTTGGGTCCGTATGAAATTCAAAAATTCCGTATGGAACAATGAGACCTTTTATATGAATCTAAGTTTGTGGAAATTGGTCAAACCATCGCTGAGAAAAGTGAGGGAGATCCATTTTGGAATATATGAGCACTATTTCCGGTACTTCCGGAACCGGATACCGGGAACCAGGATAGTCGTAATCGGTTTATTTAGTTGCCTACTGATAATGGCATCGATTTGTGTAGTTTTGAGACCAGTTTAGAATTTTTTTTACGGTTTTTGTTTCGCCGGTTTAAGTCACGGTATACAATATTGCACACTTTACCCTATAACGCCGGAACCGGAATTTGGGTTCGTATGAAATTCAAAAATTCCGTATGGAACAACTAGACCTTTTATATGAATCTAAGTTTGTGGAAATTGGTCAAACCATCGCTGAGAAAAGTGAGGGAGATCCATTTTGGAATATATGACCACTATCTCCGATGCTTCCGGAACCGGAGAACGGGACCCAGGATAGCCGAAATAATGGCTATCGATTTGTGATTTGTGTAGTTTTGAGACCAGTTTAAAAATTTTTGTACCGTTTTTGTTTCGCCGGTTTAAATCACGATTTACAATATTGAACACACTTTACCAATAACTCGGAACCGGGAGTCGGATCCAGTTGAAATTCAGGAATTCCGCAATGAACCGTGAGATCTTTCATTTGAATGTAAGTTTGTCGAAATTGGTCAAACTATCGCTGAGAAAAGTGAGTGAGATAAACATTTTAGAACATATAATCACTATTTCGGGAACTTCCGGAACTGGAGACCGGGTACCAGTATAGTCGAAATCGTTTTGTTTAGTTGCCTGCTGATAATGGCTATCGATTTGTGTAGTTTTGAGACCAGTTTAGAATTTTTTTATTACGATATTGTTTCGCCGATTTAAGTGACGGTGTGAAATATATAACCCACTTTGCCCTATTACTCCGGAACCGGAAGCCGGGTTCGGATGAAATTCAGAAAATTCCGTATGGGACCAAGAGACCTTTCAGTTGAATCTAAGTTTGTCAAAATCGGTTTAGCCATCTCCGAGAAAACCTAGTGAGTTTATTTGACACATACACACACAGACATTGCTCAGCTCGATGAACTGAGTCGAATGGTATATGATATATTTTTACTAGTCGGTTTTTCAATCGGCATAACGTTTAATAATATGGCAATAATGTGAAATTGTTGTTAATACAACGTTTATTACGAAAACATTGTTTAAATAGTAAAAACCTGTTTTATCCACCTAGTGGTGTAATGATGCCTTTCTCATGTATAGTATTGTGGTATTCTATTCAAAAATTTTTTCTTCGATTTTTGAAAGAAACCAAGAGATTGTTTGTACAATAACTAGTATAACAGACAGAATAAAACAGTGCTTTGATTGCGTAGATCATCCTTAAGAAAACGAAGTGGGTTCACTATTATATGCACTTCCGGCACCGGAACCCGAGAACCGGTATAATCAAAGTCGGTTCGTACGGCCACCAACTAACATGACATTCAAACTCTACTAGTACGCACTCTAAATTACGATTTAAATGTTTGTTGCATCCGAAAATATACAGTAATTTTTGGTAGGACCATAAGACCTTTCCCTATCACTCCGGAACCGGGAGTCGGATCCGGATGAAATTCAGGAATTCCATATGGGACTGGAAGACCTTTCATTTGAATCTAAGTTTATGGAAATTGGTCAAACCATCGCTGAGAAAAGTGAGTGAGATCAATTTTGGTATATGTGACCACTATTTCCGGTACGTCCGGATCCGGATACCGGGAACCAGGCTAGCCGGAAGCGGTTTGTTTAGTTGCCTACTGATAATGACTATCGATTTGTGTAGTTTTGAGACCAGTTTAGAAATTTTTTTACGTTTCTTGTTTCGCCGGTTTAAGTGACGGTGTACAATATTGAACACACTTTACTCTATAACTCCGGAACCGGAAGTCGCATCCGGATGAAATTCAGGAATTCCGTATGGGACCACGAGACCTTTCATTTGTATCTGAGTTTGTCAAAATCGGTTAAGCCATCTCCGAGAAAATCTAGTGAAATTATTTGACACATACACACACACATACATACATACATACACACACACACACACACACACACACACACACACACACACACACACACACACACACACACACACACACACACACACACACACATACACACACACACACATTGCTCAGCTCGATGAACTGAGTCGAATGGTATATGACACTTGGCCCTCCGGGCCAATTTTCACTAGTCGGTTTTTCAAGTGATTGCATAACCTTTCTATATGAGAAAGGCAAAACATTTTTTAATCCACCTAGTGGATTCATATCAACAGTTATGTCAAGCGATTAAGAATTTTTCTTCATTTTGAATCGTACTAATGAGTGTGTTTAACACTTTACTCTATAGATCTGGAACCGTTCAATAGCAACCTATGGGACTACAAGATTTTTTTATTTTATGAGTGATGATTTTTCAAGTGAAAAATATAGATTTAAATGTCGCAACCCTGCACGCTATACGAAATTGAACAAAGCTCGCTGCGAACGGAGCAAAGCAGCACATACCAACGCGTACGTTTGAATGATGATTTGAATGTTTTGACACTGCACCTCGTTTCGCCATCGCTTGAGAAAAAATACACATGAAATTGAAAATTTTCATTAATCACTCTGTGATACCGGAACCGAAAGTCGGATCTGGATCAACTTTTAGGGGACTTTTTAAAGAATTTCAAAACCTTTTATTTGCTTCTTAGTTTTTTGAACATCGGTTAACAAACTTCCGAGAAAATTGAGTACGCATTTTTTTATAAATTTGCACATATTTTCTTGTAAATCCACAACCGGAAGTCAGATCCAAATGAAACTCAGGAAAATTATGTGAGGCCATAAGATCTTTCACTTGAATCTTAGTTTGTAGAAATCGGTTCAGCCATCTCTGAGAAACGTGTGTAACTATTATTTTCCTTTTTTGGTGCATATCACTCTGTAATTCCGGAACCGGAAGTCGGATTGGAATAAAGTTTAATAAAAATCTATGGGACCATAAGTCCTTTCATTTGAATATAAGTTTGTGAAAATCGGTCCTGCTATCTCTGATAAAATTGAGTGACATTAATTGTGACATATATTCATACATACATACATACATACACATACACACAGACATTTTGTGATCTCGACGAACTGAGTCGAATGGAATTCACACGGCCCTTCGGGCTACGGTTGAAAAGTCGGTTTTCATAGCGATTGCATAGCATTTCTATATGAGAAAGTTAAAAATAGGTCCAAACACGAAACATCAAAATCAACCGAATCTATAAATATCTGAATCTGTTGCACGTTTGCTAGCTTACGTCTATGATAATCCATGAACGGAGACACATCGGGTGCGCAGGCTGCCATCTACTCCAAGACAGTGGATCTACACCCGGCATTATTCAACTGGTGCTTCTGTCAATGGTAAAAATAAGTTTCCGCTCATTCAGACTAAACCCAGAAAAACAACAATTAGTTCTTTTGTGAGCATATCTGCTGTTGGACATTTGCAGTGTGAGTTATCGCTTCAAACAAAAGTGATTGCATCATCCAGCTTCTGGTCGTTTGCATTGGAGGAAAAGAAAACGAAAAGTGGGCGATGGGAAACATCATACCAAGCAGCACTTTTAATGGCTCTAAATGTTATCTAAAGAACTATTAACATTGCTTCTTTGCAAATCGAAAGTAAAAATCATCCGTTTAGTGCAAACCTTGAATAATTTGAATAACTTAGAGCAGTTTTCGCTGGGCGAAATTCGCACCAAACGAACTGCATTTTGCTGCATCGCGATCCAGAAAAATGTTCCGAACAGTGTTTAATAATGTTTAATTCTACAATTTGGTCTTTCTGAAAGCCAGAAATGTACAGCATTTTGATAGCTTCTATCACTGAAATATGCATATCCGAAACGACATAATCGACATCAAAATTCTATTTGTTGCTATTTTTGTGGCCGTTTTGACCGCCCATTTGTGAAAAAGCTACAAATGAAATTAAAATTGATTCTTTGAAAATCGAAGGTAAAAATCATCCATTTAGTGCAAATCTTGAATGATTTGAATAGCTTTGTGCAGTTTTCCCTGTAAAAAATTTCCACCATACAAACTTCAACTATCATTTTGCTGCTTCGCGTTCGAGAAAAATGTTCCGAGCAGTGTTTAGTATCGTAGAGTATTACATAATTTTATAGAGTTAAGTTCAATATGAATAACAACTGCAAGGAATAGATCTTCAGAGCGATTATCGAACAAAGGCGAAGAGAAGCGATCGATGATCATTGTCGTTCATTGCATTTTTTATATTCGAGCAACATTGCCGAGCAGTATTTAAACTAAAACAAACGCAATCTTTTGAAACCGAATGGTCCTTTTCAATACTACAAATCTTAAACGATCAACGATATTAAATCAATTGCAATCTGAGACCTTGGCTTAAAATAGATGAACGTGTCATCCCGCTCATTGCTGCATCGTATGGCGGTGAAAATATTGTATTTTTATAATGAACTACGATCGTACTGAAATTATCGTTTAATAAATTACAGAGTTCCACATAGGAAGATGTATTAGTCGTGTATAGTTGCCAAGATAAACTGTGCATCCGATTTTTGGTTCCACCTGCAATATTGCAGCAGATATGCAGTCAGATGCCTTTAATATTTTAGGTTGATTCATCACAAAATAACTGCTGTTTAATGCTACCATTTCCTTCATCGAGTAGAAGTATTATTCTTTGACATTTATAGCAATATTAGGGGGTTCTACAGTGATTATTGTTTTATTTTCGAGATGTGGAATTACCATTGAGAATTTCAAAATTTTCCTTATTTATATTTATCGTCATCATGGTAAGCATTATTGTGCCGTTCACTATCTTTGAATCATATTGAATTGCAGGAAAGTGATCCAAAAGCTTGTACCTTGTAGTTCGGCAATTGCTAAGTAATGTTTTGCAATGCATTCGTAACCGAATGTTCGGAGTGAACACGTTGTGTCCGTGGTCCGTGGTCCGTGGCGAGAGCCTGACAATCGAAGATCTGATTCAGGACGGAGTAGGTCGTTTCTAAAACCCCGACCTTCAGCCAGTGAAAATACTGGAGTGCAAGAAACCATCAGATTCATTTCGCGTGACCTTCGCCGTATCTTGGCTCCGAAATTATTAGGGAGGGGTTCGTCTACCTGTACACATGTATGTACCACGGGCGATGCACTGTTCTGTTGCAATAAACCGCGATGCGGTAAATGAAGATATGCCCATGGGGACGATTCCTGCAGGAAGACTGCTGAAAATCAAGGATGGCTTTTATCGTATCAAAGAACGCTCGCTCGCAACTCTTCCACGATTGAATCAGTGCCATCAAAGAGAATTGGAAATCATCGCAACAACCAAAAACCCGGCATGGCTCATTTAACATAGAATCGACACCAGTGCGAGAGCGAATTTCTCTCGATGACATTTCTGAGAATCAAAGGTAGGCACGCCGCTGTGGGGATCTTCTCTGAAGCAACAAACGGTCGCTTATTCTCGTTTCGCGATCCGATTCTATACAGGCAATTGATAATTGCGATAGAATCATTTCACTATTGCCGCTTATTCTAACTATGTGCATATAATCTTAGTATAAGTTGTTTCTATGAAAATGTCTGTGAATGCTCCACACAAGGGTTTTAAAATATTGCAACCTAGTATGAGAATCATCAAGCGGGAAGAAACACTAAAGGTCTCCATGAATCAACGCTCGAAACGGTCTTAAGCGGAAATATAAAAAAGAACGGCTTTATCGCACCCTGAAAACCCGTTTTCTCTCTTGCCAGTTGATGAAGGCAATTCTGACAACCCCGGCGAAGGAACATCTTACCCATTTTCTGGAGGAAGCAGAAACAGACCAAATTCGACCTCTCCCAAGCATCCTCGTGAAGGCGTTAGACTGTCTTCATCGCAGAATAATAAAAGGCGGGTGGGTAATGTCAGAGACATAACTGGATGTCGTGAATACGAAAACAAATGACATGTTCCTTAACACTTCCGAATATCAATTAGTTGATCAATTGTATGAATTATGCAAGCATTCCCCTTTTTCACATTTTTCGCAAAAACAAAGAAGGCTTCACTTGATCTCGATTACTGTGAATTTCACACAGCGAAAAGTGCAAAAATCTAACTAAACTGTTCTACATTTGCACAAAACTGAGGATATTTTCTTTCGATTTGCGAACAACACATCCTAATAGTTCTTCAGAAAACTTTTAGAGCCATTAGAACGGCTGATTTTTTATAATGCTTTCCGACGTTGCTTTTTCATCCATCGAAATGACTGGCAGCTGTGACGTAATCGCTCTTGTCGGAAGCGAAACTAGCTTTGCAAACGGCTCAAAATACATCTGCTCGCATTGGCGATAGAATCCAAACTGATTGGATTTTTGTTAGGAGCTTTCTTTTACGTGATTTCGTTTGTAACTTGTTCACTAATGGGCGGTCCTAACGGCTATAAAATGAGTCGCATACAGAATATTAATGTCGATTATTTTATTTCGTATTTGCATAATATATTGAAAGAAACTATCAATATGCTGTAGGAATTCGTTTCCAGCATTCAGAAGGGTCAAATTGTGCAGTTCTCTACGAACTCTGGAACATTTTTCGCAAAAACACAGAAGGTTTCACTTGATCTCGATTACTGTGAATTTTACACAGCGAAAAGTGCAAAAATCTAACCAAACTGTTCTAGATTTGCACTAAACTGAGGATATTTCCTTTCGGTTTGCGAACAACAAATCCTAATAGTTCTTCAGAAAACTTTTAGAGCCATTAGAACGGCTAATTTTTTATAATGCTCTCCAACGTTGCTTTTTCATCCATCGAAATGACTGGCAGCTGTGACGTAATCGCTCTCGTCGGAAGCGAAACTAGCTGTGCAGGCGACACAAAACACATCTGCTCGCAGTGGCGATCGAATCCAAACTGATTCAATTTTTGTTAAGAGATTTCGTTTGTAGCTTTTTCACTAATGAGGTGGTCCTAACGGCTATAAAAATAGCCGCATACAGAATTTTTATGTCGATTATTTCATTTCGGATTTGCATAATTTTTTGAAAAAACTATCAATATGCTGTAGGGATTCATTTCCAGCATTCAGAAGGGTCAAATTGCGTTATTCTCTACGATATTAAACTATGGAACATTTTTCGCAAAAATAGGCTTCACTTGATCTCGATTACTGTGAAGTTCTTTAGAAAAATTTTAGAGCCATTAGAACGGCTGATATTGTGTAATGCTCTCCACCGTTGCTTTTTTTCCCAATGCTAATGACTGGCAGCTGTGACGTAATCGCTCTTGTCGAAAGCGAAACTAGATGTGCAGACGACACAAAACACATCTGCTCGCAGTGGCGATAGAATCCAAACTGATTCAATTTTTGTTAAGAGATTTCCTTTTATGTGATTTCGTTTGTAGCTTTTTCTCTAATGGGCGGTCCTATCGGCTATAAAAATAGCCGCATACAGAATTTTTATGTCGATTATTTCATTTCGGATTTGCATAATTTATTGAAAAAAAAACTATCAATACGCTGTAGGAATTCGTTTCTAGCATTCAGAAGGACCAAATTGAGGAACTCACTACGATATTCACCACTTTTTGGAACATTTTGCTTGAACGATTTGTTGTACTTGTACAGCAGCAGCTATTTTCTTCTCTTCCTCAGAACGCGTTCTGATTGGCTGGTGTTGACATGGGTCAAATGAGATAGGTTTTTCAATAGTGTACTATTGAATTACTTCAATGCTTTTGCTATACACGTTTAAGTTGAAAAATTTCGATTCTATTGGTAGTTAGATTTTATAAATCCTTCCACAGATAACTGAGCTATGAGCTTTCAAAATACGAGAAAGGCAAACGCGCCATATGAATTATCCTCTTTGATACTCGTTTATACCAAACATTTCAGAAAAGTTTAATTTTGAACTATTTGAGATTATGTCACACAACTGAAAATTTTATTATAAAATTGTGATCATATTTCCGATGGCATGTTGCAAAAATTATGTTGATTCGTTAGATACAACAAGAGATATTCACGATCAAAAACTTATCACTCTCTCAGAGGGTAAATTTTGAAAAGGCACCCCATAGTAAAGTAAGTCGTATTCACGACAAAAAAGAAACGAAAAGTGCTGACTCTGAACCGAAGCAAATTCCACCAGGCTCGGGAAACTATAATAAGGAGTATCCAGCACTTCCATGGGCATCAAAACACCCTAATAACACCAAATCACAGCAAGAAAATCAGAAAAAATCTGGATTGCTGAGATTCTCTGATATCGCGGACTGGATACTAACAGCCTTCAATATTACTGATCCTCTTAGAAATCTTTTAACTGCTTTGATACCAACAGCAAGAATATTTTTCAAAAATTTTTTCTTCGATTTTTGAAAGAAACCAAGAGATTGTTTGTACAATAACTAGTATAACAGACAGAATAAAACAGTGCTTTGATTGCGTAGATCATCCTTAAGAAAACGAAGTGGGTTCACTATTATATGCACTTCCGGCACCGGAACCCGAGAACCGGTATAATCAAAGTCGGTTCGTACGGCCACCAACTAACATGACATTCAAACTCTACTAGTACGCACTCTAAATTACGATTTAAATGTTTGTTGCATCCGAAAATATACAGTAATTTTTGGTAGGACCATAAGACCTTTCCCTATCACTCCGGAACCGGGAGTCGGATCCGGATGAAATTCAGGAATTCCATATGGGACTGGAAGACCTTTCATTTGAATCTAAGTTTATGGAAATTGGTCAAACCATCGCTGAGAAAAGTGAGTGAGATCAATTTTGGTATATGTGACCACTATTTCCGGTACGTCCGGATCCGGATACCGGGAACCAGGCTAGCCGGAAGCGGTTTGTTTAGTTGCCTACTGATAATGACTATCGATTTGTGTAGTTTTGAGACCAGTTTAGAAATTTTTTTACGTTTCTTGTTTCGCCGGTTTAAGTGACGGTGTACAATATTGAACACACTTTACTCTATAACTCCGGAACCGGAAGTCGCATCCGGATGAAATTCAGGAATTCCGTATGGGACCACGAGACCTTTCATTTGTATCTGAGTTTGTCAAAATCGGTTAAGCCATCTCCGAGAAAATCTAGTGAAATTATTTGACACATACACACACACATACATACATACATACACACACACACACACACACACACACACACACACACACACACACACACACACACACACACACACACACACACACACACACACACACACACACACATACACACACACACACATTGCTCAGCTCGATGAACTGAGTCGAATGGTATATGACACTTGGCCCTCCGGGCCAATTTTCACTAGTCGGTTTTTCAAGTGATTGCATAACCTTTCTATATGAGAAAGGCAAAACATTTTTTAATCCACCTAGTGGATTCATATCAACAGTTATGTCAAGCGATTAAGAATTTTTCTTCATTTTGAATCGTACTAATGAGTGTGTTTAACACTTTACTCTATAGATCTGGAACCGTTCAATAGCAACCTATGGGACTACAAGATTTTTTTATTTTATGAGTGATGATTTTTCAAGTGAAAAATATAGATTTAAATGTCGCAACCCTGCACGCTATACGAAATTGAACAAAGCTCGCTGCGAACGGAGCAAAGCAGCACATACCAACGCGTACGTTTGAATGATGATTTGAATGTTTTGACACTGCACCTCGTTTCGCCATCGCTTGAGAAAAAATACACATGAAATTGAAAATTTTCATTAATCACTCTGTGATACCGGAACCGAAAGTCGGATCTGGATCAACTTTTAGGGGACTTTTTAAAGAATTTCAAAACCTTTTATTTGCTTCTTAGTTTTTTGAACATCGGTTAACAAACTTCCGAGAAAATTGAGTACGCATTTTTTTATAAATTTGCACATATTTTCTTGTAAATCCACAACCGGAAGTCAGATCCAAATGAAACTCAGGAAAATTATGTGAGGCCATAAGATCTTTCACTTGAATCTTAGTTTGTAGAAATCGGTTCAGCCATCTCTGAGAAACGTGTGTAACTATTATTTTCCTTTTTTGGTGCATATCACTCTGTAATTCCGGAACCGGAAGTCGGATTGGAATAAAGTTTAATAAAAATCTATGGGACCATAAGTCCTTTCATTTGAATATAAGTTTGTGAAAATCGGTCCTGCTATCTCTGATAAAATTGAGTGACATTAATTGTGACATATATTCATACATACATACATACATACACATACACACAGACATTTTGTGATCTCGACGAACTGAGTCGAATGGAATTCACACGGCCCTTCGGGCTACGGTTGAAAAGTCGGTTTTCATAGCGATTGCATAGCATTTCTATATGAGAAAGTTAAAAATAGGTCCAAACACGAAACATCAAAATCAACCGAATCTATAAATATCTGAATCTGTTGCACGTTTGCTAGCTTACGTCTATGATAATCCATGAACGGAGACACATCGGGTGCGCAGGCTGCCATCTACTCCAAGACAGTGGATCTACACCCGGCATTATTCAACTGGTGCTTCTGTCAATGGTAAAAATAAGTTTCCGCTCATTCAGACTAAACCCAGAAAAACAACAATTAGTTCTTTTGTGAGCATATCTGCTGTTGGACATTTGCAGTGTGAGTTATCGCTTCAAACAAAAGTGATTGCATCATCCAGCTTCTGGTCGTTTGCATTGGAGGAAAAGAAAACGAAAAGTGGGCGATGGGAAACATCATACCAAGCAGCACTTTTAATGGCTCTAAATGTTATCTAAAGAACTATTAACATTGCTTCTTTGCAAATCGAAAGTAAAAATCATCCGTTTAGTGCAAACCTTGAATAATTTGAATAACTTAGAGCAGTTTTCGCTGGGCGAAATTCGCACCAAACGAACTGCATTTTGCTGCATCGCGATCCAGAAAAATGTTCCGAACAGTGTTTAATAATGTTTAATTCTACAATTTGGTCTTTCTGAAAGCCAGAAATGTACAGCATTTTGATAGCTTCTATCACTGAAATATGCATATCCGAAACGACATAATCGACATCAAAATTCTATTTGTTGCTATTTTTGTGGCCGTTTTGACCGCCCATTTGTGAAAAAGCTACAAATGAAATTAAAATTGATTCTTTGAAAATCGAAGGTAAAAATCATCCATTTAGTGCAAATCTTGAATGATTTGAATAGCTTTGTGCAGTTTTCCCTGTAAAAAATTTCCACCATACAAACTTCAACTATCATTTTGCTGCTTCGCGTTCGAGAAAAATGTTCCGAGCAGTGTTTAGTATCGTAGAGTATTACATAATTTTATAGAGTTAAGTTCAATATGAATAACAACTGCAAGGAATAGATCTTCAGAGCGATTATCGAACAAAGGCGAAGAGAAGCGATCGATGATCATTGTCGTTCATTGCATTTTTTATATTCGAGCAACATTGCCGAGCAGTATTTAAACTAAAACAAACGCAATCTTTTGAAACCGAATGGTCCTTTTCAATACTACAAATCTTAAACGATCAACGATATTAAATCAATTGCAATCTGAGACCTTGGCTTAAAATAGATGAACGTGTCATCCCGCTCATTGCTGCATCGTATGGCGGTGAAAATATTGTATTTTTATAATGAACTACGATCGTACTGAAATTATCGTTTAATAAATTACAGAGTTCCACATAGGAAGATGTATTAGTCGTGTATAGTTGCCAAGATAAACTGTGCATCCGATTTTTGGTTCCACCTGCAATATTGCAGCAGATATGCAGTCAGATGCCTTTAATATTTTAGGTTGATTCATCACAAAATAACTGCTGTTTAATGCTACCATTTCCTTCATCGAGTAGAAGTATTATTCTTTGACATTTATAGCAATATTAGGGGGTTCTACAGTGATTATTGTTTTATTTTCGAGATGTGGAATTACCATTGAGAATTTCAAAATTTTCCTTATTTATATTTATCGTCATCATGGTAAGCATTATTGTGCCGTTCACTATCTTTGAATCATATTGAATTGCAGGAAAGTGATCCAAAAGCTTGTACCTTGTAGTTCGGCAATTGCTAAGTAATGTTTTGCAATGCATTCGTAACCGAATGTTCGGAGTGAACACGTTGTGTCCGTGGTCCGTGGTCCGTGGCGAGAGCCTGACAATCGAAGATCTGATTCAGGACGGAGTAGGTCGTTTCTAAAACCCCGACCTTCAGCCAGTGAAAATACTGGAGTGCAAGAAACCATCAGATTCATTTCGCGTGACCTTCGCCGTATCTTGGCTCCGAAATTATTAGGGAGGGGTTCGTCTACCTGTACACATGTATGTACCACGGGCGATGCACTGTTCTGTTGCAATAAACCGCGATGCGGTAAATGAAGATATGCCCATGGGGACGATTCCTGCAGGAAGACTGCTGAAAATCAAGGATGGCTTTTATCGTATCAAAGAACGCTCGCTCGCAACTCTTCCACGATTGAATCAGTGCCATCAAAGAGAATTGGAAATCATCGCAACAACCAAAAACCCGGCATGGCTCATTTAACATAGAATCGACACCAGTGCGAGAGCGAATTTCTCTCGATGACATTTCTGAGAATCAAAGGTAGGCACGCCGCTGTGGGGATCTTCTCTGAAGCAACAAACGGTCGCTTATTCTCGTTTCGCGATCCGATTCTATACAGGCAATTGATAATTGCGATAGAATCATTTCACTATTGCCGCTTATTCTAACTATGTGCATATAATCTTAGTATAAGTTGTTTCTATGAAAATGTCTGTGAATGCTCCACACAAGGGTTTTAAAATATTGCAACCTAGTATGAGAATCATCAAGCGGGAAGAAACACTAAAGGTCTCCATGAATCAACGCTCGAAACGGTCTTAAGCGGAAATATAAAAAAGAACGGCTTTATCGCACCCTGAAAACCCGTTTTCTCTCTTGCCAGTTGATGAAGGCAATTCTGACAACCCCGGCGAAGGAACATCTTACCCATTTTCTGGAGGAAGCAGAAACAGACCAAATTCGACCTCTCCCAAGCATCCTCGTGAAGGCGTTAGACTGTCTTCATCGCAGAATAATAAAAGGCGGGTGGGTAATGTCAGAGACATAACTGGATGTCGTGAATACGAAAACAAATGACATGTTCCTTAACACTTCCGAATATCAATTAGTTGATCAATTGTATGAATTATGCAAGCATTCCCCTTTTTCACATTTTTCGCAAAAACAAAGAAGGCTTCACTTGATCTCGATTACTGTGAATTTCACACAGCGAAAAGTGCAAAAATCTAACTAAACTGTTCTACATTTGCACAAAACTGAGGATATTTTCTTTCGATTTGCGAACAACACATCCTAATAGTTCTTCAGAAAACTTTTAGAGCCATTAGAACGGCTGATTTTTTATAATGCTTTCCGACGTTGCTTTTTCATCCATCGAAATGACTGGCAGCTGTGACGTAATCGCTCTTGTCGGAAGCGAAACTAGCTTTGCAAACGGCTCAAAATACATCTGCTCGCATTGGCGATAGAATCCAAACTGATTGGATTTTTGTTAGGAGCTTTCTTTTACGTGATTTCGTTTGTAACTTGTTCACTAATGGGCGGTCCTAACGGCTATAAAATGAGTCGCATACAGAATATTAATGTCGATTATTTTATTTCGTATTTGCATAATATATTGAAAGAAACTATCAATATGCTGTAGGAATTCGTTTCCAGCATTCAGAAGGGTCAAATTGTGCAGTTCTCTACGAACTCTGGAACATTTTTCGCAAAAACACAGAAGGTTTCACTTGATCTCGATTACTGTGAATTTTACACAGCGAAAAGTGCAAAAATCTAACCAAACTGTTCTAGATTTGCACTAAACTGAGGATATTTCCTTTCGGTTTGCGAACAACAAATCCTAATAGTTCTTCAGAAAACTTTTAGAGCCATTAGAACGGCTAATTTTTTATAATGCTCTCCAACGTTGCTTTTTCATCCATCGAAATGACTGGCAGCTGTGACGTAATCGCTCTCGTCGGAAGCGAAACTAGCTGTGCAGGCGACACAAAACACATCTGCTCGCAGTGGCGATCGAATCCAAACTGATTCAATTTTTGTTAAGAGATTTCGTTTGTAGCTTTTTCACTAATGAGGTGGTCCTAACGGCTATAAAAATAGCCGCATACAGAATTTTTATGTCGATTATTTCATTTCGGATTTGCATAATTTTTTGAAAAAACTATCAATATGCTGTAGGGATTCATTTCCAGCATTCAGAAGGGTCAAATTGCGTTATTCTCTACGATATTAAACTATGGAACATTTTTCGCAAAAATAGGCTTCACTTGATCTCGATTACTGTGAAGTTCTTTAGAAAAATTTTAGAGCCATTAGAACGGCTGATATTGTGTAATGCTCTCCACCGTTGCTTTTTTTCCCAATGCTAATGACTGGCAGCTGTGACGTAATCGCTCTTGTCGAAAGCGAAACTAGATGTGCAGACGACACAAAACACATCTGCTCGCAGTGGCGATAGAATCCAAACTGATTCAATTTTTGTTAAGAGATTTCCTTTTATGTGATTTCGTTTGTAGCTTTTTCTCTAATGGGCGGTCCTATCGGCTATAAAAATAGCCGCATACAGAATTTTTATGTCGATTATTTCATTTCGGATTTGCATAATTTATTGAAAAAAAAACTATCAATACGCTGTAGGAATTCGTTTCTAGCATTCAGAAGGACCAAATTGAGGAACTCACTACGATATTCACCACTTTTTGGAACATTTTGCTTGAACGATTTGTTGTACTTGTACAGCAGCAGCTATTTTCTTCTCTTCCTCAGAACGCGTTCTGATTGGCTGGTGTTGACATGGGTCAAATGAGATAGGTTTTTCAATAGTGTACTATTGAATTACTTCAATGCTTTTGCTATACACGTTTAAGTTGAAAAATTTCGATTCTATTGGTAGTTAGATTTTATAAATCCTTCCACAGATAACTGAGCTATGAGCTTTCAAAATACGAGAAAGGCAAACGCGCCATATGAATTATCCTCTTTGATACTCGTTTATACCAAACATTTCAGAAAAGTTTAATTTTGAACTATTTGAGATTATGTCACACAACTGAAAATTTTATTATAAAATTGTGATCATATTTCCGATGGCATGTTGCAAAAATTATGTTGATTCGTTAGATACAACAAGAGATATTCACGATCAAAAACTTATCACTCTCTCAGAGGGTAAATTTTGAAAAGGCACCCCATAGTAAAGTAAGTCGTATTCACGACAAAAAAGAAACGAAAAGTGCTGACTCTGAACCGAAGCAAATTCCACCAGGCTCGGGAAACTATAATAAGGAGTATCCAGCACTTCCATGGGCATCAAAACACCCTAATAACACCAAATCACAGCAAGAAAATCAGAAAAAATCTGGATTGCTGAGATTCTCTGATATCGCGGACTGGATACTAACAGCCTTCAATATTACTGATCCTCTTAGAAATCTTTTAACTGCTTTGATACCAACAGCAAGAATATTTTTAAAACAGTTGTCTGAACAATGGCCTCTCAGCGATCGTATCATTCGATGGCTAATTTATCATTGGAAAGCGAGGATATAATCACTGTTCTTTAGTGGAATTGAAGTATCACCCCAAAACTTGATTCTTTCAAATACCTGCTAAATATTCGTAACTGCGATACATTTCGATTGTGTGAAACATGGCTTACTTCTAACATTACATTAGACTTGCACAATTACAATATTAATCGCCTGGATCGAGACGACTATTATGGAAGGGTACTTTTAGGAATCAAAAAGTGCTATTCATTTTATAAAATTAATCTCCCCTCGATACCGGTTGTTGCTTGCCAAATCAATATTAATGGCAAAGATATTTGTATAGCTTCAATCTACATTCCTCCCAGAGTCAGGATAGGGCATCGACTACTCACAGACGTCATAGAGCTTCTTCCCACACCACGGTTAGTTTTAGGAGACTTCAACTGCCACGGTACCGGATGGGACTGCCTATATGATGATAATCGCTCTTCGTTAATCCAAGATCTGTGTGACAACTTCAATATGACTATTCTTAACACGGGAAAATGACACGGTATCCTGGACCAGCTTACCGCGCAAGCGCGTTGGATTTATCCCTGTGCTCGACTTCACTGCAGTTAGATTGCAAGTGGAAGGTAAACTATGATCCTCACGGTAGTGATCACTTTCCGATCATGGTTTCAATCACCAGTGGCCTTCGGAGACAATCAATGTTTCGAATGATCTTACGCGAAGCATTGGTTGGAAAAACTACGCGAGCTCTGAGAAACTAGATATATCACAGGAGTTTCCTCCGGAGGAAGAATATACCGCGAAAACTAACATTCGTTCTCTCAACCTGTGGTGGGACAAAGAGTGCTCAGAGCTGAGAGAAAAAACATCAGCTTTCATCGCGTTTAGAAGCCACGGAAAAGTTTGATTTAAACTAAGAAACGCGGTTTTTGGCGACGGTTTGTTGACGGATTAACGAGAGAAACAGCAGTGAGCACTCTTTGGAATACAGCACGACGCAATCGTGATCACGCGAACGGAAGCGAGGAATATTCAAATTTCTGGATATATGAATTCGCCAAGAAGGCGTGCCCTGATTCTGTCCCGCAACAGAAGATATAAAAAGTCCAAACATCGAGCTCGAATTAAACACCATTTTCAATAATGGAGTTTTCACTTGCGCTTTTGTCATGGCACAATAAAGCACCAGGGTTAGACAGAATTAAATTTAACTTGTTAAAAAATCTTCCTGATTCTGTTAAAAGACGCTTATTGAATTTATTCAACATGTTTCTTGAGGGTAACATTGTACCATATGACTGGAGACAAGGGAAGGTTATCGCTATTCAAAAACCAGGAAAACTTGCCTTCGACCACAATTCGTATCGGCCAATTGCTATGCTCTCCCGTATTCGGAAATTGTTAGAGAAAATTATTCTCTTTCGTCTAGACAATTGGGTCGAAACTAATGGCTTGCTTTCAGATACACAATTTCGTTTTCGCAGAGGCAAAGGAACGAACGATTGTCTTGGTTTGCTCTCAACGAAGGTTCAAATGGCATTTGCTCGTAAAGAACAAATGGCATCAGCTGTCCTCGACGTCAAGGTAGCATTTGATTTAGTTTCCATTGATATTCTATCTGAGAAGTTGCATCGACATGGTCTTCCTGTCTTAAACAACTTTTCATCTAATCTATTGTCTTAGAAACACATGTATTTTGACCTTGATGATTTGACAACATTATGATTTAGTTATATAAGTATTTTCAGGGCTTCACATCGATAAATATATCAACACATCTTGCACACTAAGACAACGTGCCGACGACAGCGTTGTGTCCATTATAGGACCAAAGCGGGTGATCTGCAAGGGCCGTTACAAGATACTCTTGCCAACTTATCAACATGGGCTCTCCAACTGGGTATCGAATTCTCTACGGAGAAAACTGAACTAGTTGTATTTTAGAGGAAGCGAGAATTAGCTAAATTACAGCTTCAACTAAGGGGTGAAACCATAGCTCAGGTATTTACATTCAAATATCTCGGGATCTGATTCGACTCCAAAGGCACCTGGGGATGTCACATAAGGTATCTGAAACAAAAATGCCAGCAGAGAATTAACTTTTCTCGTACAATAACCGGATCATGGTGGGGTGCCACCCAGGAGACCTGATCAGGTTGTACCAAAAAACGATATCGTACATTATGGAATATGGATGCTTCTGCTTCCGATCCGCCGCGAACACCCATTTCATTAAGTTGAAAAGAATTCAGTATCGTTGTTTGCGCATTGCCTTGGGGTGCATGCAATTGACTCATACGATGAGTCTTGAAGTGCTTGCTGGTGTTCTTCCGTTGAAAACACGGTTCTGGGATCCCTCATATCGTTTGTTCATTCGATGCGACATCTTGAATCCAATGGTGATTGGAAACTTCGAATGGCTTGTCGAGCTTCATTCTTAAACCCGTTTTATGTCCTTGTGCTTTGATTACATAATTCAGAATATAAATCCTTCTTCATTTGTTTTCAGCCGTGTTCAACTCCTGGATGCTTCTAATCCTACTGTATTTTTCGATACATCTATGAAAGAAGAGATTCGTAGTATTCCGGATCCCATACGCCATCAAGTGATCTCAAAATTGTTTCACAATAAATTTAGATCAGTCGGCTGTGAGAAGATGTTCTACACTGACGGATCAAAACTCGATAGGGCCACTGGCTTCGGTATATTAAATGAAAACTTCTCCGCATTCTTCAAACTCAATGATCCAGCTTCAGTTTACGTCGCAGAGCTAGATGCAATTCAATATACCCTTGAGATCATTGACACTCTGTCCACAGATCACTACTTCATTGCATCGCCCAGTCTTAGCTCGATTGAGGCTCTCCGTTCAGTGAAGACTGGAAAGCACATTTTTCCTGGGAAAAATACGGTAACAATTGAGTGCTCTATCTGAAAAATCATACCAGATTACCAAGGTTTGGGTCCCTTCACATTGTTCCATGCGGGGCAATGAGAGGGCGGACTCACTAGCCAAGGTGGGCGCACTAGAAGATGGCATTTATGAAAGACCAATTTGCTTCAATGAATTGTTCAGTTGTTGTCGTCAGAAAACTTTAGCCAGCTGGCAGTATACTTGGAATAGTGGAACTCTGGGAGGATGATTAGACTCAATAATCCAACAGTATCGACGAAAGTTTGGATCCTGGGGTTAGAAGTGAGCCGAGACTTTATTCGTGTAATATCAAGGCTTATGTCTAATCATTATTTGTTCAGCATGCATCTCCGTTGTGTGGGGCTCACCGAGAGTGGTGTTTGCATTTGCGGTGAAGGTTATCATGACATCGAGCATGTTGTTTGGACGTGTGTCGAGGCCCGAGGTATACCACCGTTCGTACCAATCAGCGACGTCTTGGTAACTCGGAATCTTCCTTATATGACTCTCATCTACAACTTCTTGAAAACTCTCAATGCTCAAATTTAGTGCTCTCCCTATCTCTTTCTCATTTACAGCTCTATCGCACTCTTCTTTACGTTGCTGAAAGTATGGTCTGTATAAACGATGGTTCGGAGCATGCACCTGCCTTGAACTGACTGAGTTGCAGGGAGCTACCCAAAAACGTCACACCAACAAAGCATCCCAATCTAGAATAATCTCTTCCTTGCTACTAGCTGAAGAACATGAAGATTCATCGAATACGTATCCTCATATATTTTGCCAATATTTCGTCGAATATTTCTCGAGCAATAAATACTATCTCCATGGAATTTCTTTGATTAATAGCTACACGGTCTTCTGTACAGTGAACCTCAAGTTTTTCCATTCCGTCCCGAAGGACACACACAACCCTGCTTGCAAATGTGTCTTCCATCTGTGCTGCTTTTACATGCATTATGTTCACAGAATGCGCTATTTTATCGTTTCCATCAAATAATAAATCCTTGAGAAAATCTAATATTCTTCTTCTACTTTTTATCGTTGTAGAATGCTGAATTTCTAATTTTACGTTATTTGTCTGACGTTGTAATGATGCTACGATTTGTTCCATATTCCGATCTTTTATGAGTTTTTTCAACACAGTCAATGTAGTAGATAGATTGTGCTGCATTTCGTCAATGGTAGTTATGTCCTCTTCCGGAACTACTCGAGTATTAAGATTCGTCTTTCATATTCCTCTTTTGAGGATGCATGTTCCATAATGGTTGAAAATTAACCCGTTCTCTTCAATTGGTTTTATTTGCAAAGTGCTTCCGAATGATAAAAGTCATAATTATTAATTTCGGTATTGTATCAGTGAAGAGTCGAATGCGTTTTTTACTTTTCGCTGAACTCTTTGATTCTTCCATCCTACCATCAACTAGTGCAGTATCTTTTTTCATTTGTTCAAAACAAACTGTTTCTAATATCGCCTCGGTTTTATCAATCGAATTTATTTCCATCTTCTAAGTAACTGCTGATGCACCAGAGTCGACTGAATATGATTTGGTGACTGTTTCGAGTTTTCTGGTTTCTTTTACTGGTTCTGACTTGGTTTGCACAGTGTCCGTAGAATTTTTCAACATGCTCGAGAGCATGGTTATTTTTGACAGTTCGATAATTATTTTACGACGCTGTAAAAAATCTTGCAGAACAATTCCTATTTCTGAGATCGCACATACAGATTTCGTACAGAATACGGATTTAATAAATATATATATATATATATATATATATATATATATATATATATATATATATATATATATATATATATATATATATATATATATATATATATATATATATATATATATATATATATATATATATATATATATATATATATATATATATCTATAATGCAAGTAGAAACAGACAATGAAAATTATAGAATGATAGTACTCAAGGGAGAGCAAGGATGTGAAATATATAGAACGGAAAGGTGAGACGTGACAGAGGGTCATTAAGTAAGCAGAAATCTTCTAGTAACTTAACTTTTACCTTCTTCCAGAGTAGTTGGGCTTAGGCATCTGAACAATGCGAATCACCCAAGTCTCTGGTATGTCGGAAAGTAGTGATGAAGGTCTTTTACCATTTACTATCCGAACCGGCAAAAGAAAAGTTACCAGAAGTTGTCACTTTCTACTTGTGACGGCATTCTCACACACAATGAGTTCTGCACTGCATGGATGTTTTTTCTTTTATCTCTATACGGCTAGTTGAATATCGGAATGGAAGGTTTGTTTGAACTATTGCTTATGTGCCCAGAGTCACAGCGTGTTGGCTGTTTAGCCCAGGTTGTAAGCGGCATTCAGTAGCGCTCCATTTATCGCTACCCCGATGGAAACCCGGGTTAGGAGAATATCGCAAAAAGAAAAGAAATATTGACTACTAAACTTAGTCGTTAAAAAAAGAAAAAGAGTAAAAATTAACATGATGGGTTTCCATCATGTAACCATGGGGACTTGGGTGATTCGCATTGTTCAGATGCCTAAGCCCAACTCCTCTGGTAGAAGGTAAAAGTTAAGTTACTAGAAGATTTCTGCTTGCTTAATGACCCTCTGTCACGTCTCACCTTTTCGTTCTATATATTTCACATCCTTTTCTCTCCCTTGAGTACTATCATTCTATAATTTTCATTGTCTGTTTCTACAAAAAAATGGTCTCTGGTTAGGAGAATATCGCAAAAAGAAAAGAAATATTGACTACTAAACTTGGTCGTTAAAAAAAGGAAAATATAATGCAAGTAATTTTGTTCATCATTCAATTGGAAGAGTTTGATCGTAAAAAAATTTATTGGAATGATAAAGCAATTAATAGATTTTGTTAGAGATTCACCTAAATGCGTTCTACAATTTAAGAAGTTGCAGATTGCTACCCGAGTAACTATAAGCATTAACACTCCAAATACCAAGGGGGTAAAAAAGTTAGAATGTTGATTTTTACTGACTTTACCGACAACAGTTTTGCACCGATTTCAATTTTTTTCTTATCATCAGAAAGATAAATTTATTCGGAATAACATCCATTTAAAACGATGGAAAACCGAATATTTTATTCAAAGTTATAATAAAAAGTTCCAATTAAAGTTGTCCGATTTTGAAAATTTGTTTATCATTAAACGTATACGTCTATCACAAGATAAATGGAACAGAAAATTTTTCAATTACACATTTTTAATGAAAGTTAGGATCAAAAACGTAACCAAAAGTCCAAGCACAAATTATCGAAAATTTCGTATTTTCGACATATCTTCAAATACAGTGCGACGACATGCATTTTTACTCTCTCTTGCGCTTCCTCCTGTACATACCAATAGGAAGCAAAGCATGTTTTATAATTGGAGTCCCATGCACTAGAAGTTTATGCAGGTTGGCATTTGATATCAGCTATATATTTTGGAAGAAATCGATTTCAACTATTTACTGAAAATGTCTCAAAACGTTCGATATTTTTCACAGAAATTTTAGAATATTAGAAGCATTCGAAGAATGTTGAATACAGCTAAGCATTTTTGTACACCAATTGATTGAATTTAATACCAGTTATAATGTAAGAGAAAAAATAGTTTCAAATTTACTGAAGAAAATTAAAAAAATAAATATTTCACAGAAATTTTAAAATTAAAATATAATTAAACCTGTTTGATACTTAGCATTAAATTCATATCAAACATTTAGGCATTGTTGATCAATTAATTTTAACGGGAAATTCTGTCATATATACAAAAAAATCTCAAGAAATTTTGCATTGCACAGTAGTCCGGATCCACAATTTAGGGGGACAAAAACATTTGTGGCTTAGCCTTATACTTTAGAGCTATAATGTCTTCAGACCAAATGATCAGTGAAAGATAAGCCATATTTTGAAGCATATGGTATTAGGGTTGTTCTTATTATTAGGGTGGTCCAAAAATTATTTTTCGTATGTGTTGAGATAGAGGACTGCACCCTTCGGCAAAAATTTAGAAAAACTTATATCAAGCAACTTTGCCGAAAACGATAGTAATATAAAGTTAAAACCGCGCTGTTCACACTAAGAAAAATGGTTGTACCTATCTGCGTTGCCAGGTCATTTTTCCAAAAATATGTTTTCGGCGCAAAAATCTATCTGTATCGTATCGGTATCAATATCTCTTCTACATAAGTAGTAGAAAAGGTGAGCGAAAAAAAGGTCCCACGACAACGTTTTTTCATATCTATTTAAGCTTAAAACCAAAATCGGTACTTATCTGTGTGATCCGTGAATTATCGGTATTTTGGGAGAACATATCTGTATTGTGATATAGAAGTCAAAAATCTGTTTAAATACCGAGAAATCGGTTTACCTGGCAACGTTGGTACCAGTTTTTAGTTTTGTTTTATTATGATTACATGGCTACTTTGATGAAAAACTGCTGTTGTTGAACAGCTTGTCAATTGACATAGTAGAAAAGTGAAGGAAAATGCTAGCAGGGTTGTGCTTTACTGACAATTATATCAAGTTATTTCGGGAAAACATGTTCAATGTCACGTTTATGAATGAAATAACGCAAAAGTAAAACATGTTATTTCGCTTAAAACATGAAATCGGAGTTATGACATGTTTTAACTCATAGTGTGAACATAGTATAAGACATTTATTAGCTCGCTATATATATATATATATATATATATATATATATATATATATATATATATATATATATATATATATATATATATATATATATATATATATATATATATATATATATATATATATATATATATATATATATATATACCATCATATCCCCGGAAACAAAAGTCACAGCCATTTAATCTTCGATCTTGATCAATGGCCCGACAATAGCTTTCAAACGAGCCTAAGTTTGTTAAAATCGGTTCGGCCATTTCCAAGAATCTTGCGCGGTAAGAAAACAACACGTTTTGTCGGTTACGTTACTTATACCATAATATCTCCGGAAACAAAAGTCACAGCCTTTTGATCTTCGAACTTGATCAATGGCCCGACAGTAGGTTTCAAACGAGCCTAAGTTTGTTAAAATTCCCGTTATCAAAGAGATAGTAAGAGTCCATAAAGACAAGATCCGCGTTGTAGTCGATTCCTTAAAGCAGGCTAACGAGATTGTTGTTTATGAATTATTTACCCGCGAATATCGCGTATATATTCCTTCATAAGACGTTGAAATAGACGGTGTTATCATCGAAGCGGCCTTTCGGTAAAAGAGTTGCTTGAGCATGGAGTTGGACGTTTTAAAAACTCTATGCTTGAGGGAGTAAGAATACTCGAGTGCGAGCAATTGTACTCAGCATCTTTCGAAGAAGGTAACAAAACTTATCGACCTTCAGATTCGTATCGAGTAACATTCGCTGGATTTGCCTTGCCCATACCAAATGTTATGAATAGCACGAGCTGCAAAAGTTTTGGCCACACAGCTACTTACTGTAGTAAAAAATCGAAATGTATAAAATGTCAAGGGCCTCATAAGGATAATCTTTGCGAGAAAGATATTGAAAAATGTGTTTATTGCGGGGAAAGTCCTTATGACGATTTTTCAGTATGCGCTGCATTTAAGCTCCGTAAGGACAAAATGAAGCTTTCTTTAAAAGCGCACATGGTCTAACCGCACATATGCAGACTTGCTTAAAACGATCATTTATGTCCCACCTTTGGAAACCGAAAACGGTTTTTCAAATCTTGCGGAGCCAGAGAAATCTGACTCTGACGGAAATAGTGAAGATACCTCGTTTGTCACTCCTCAAGGGTCTGTTAAGAGGCGATTAGCAAACAACAAAATACCAAAAAAGACACCTAAAATTACACCTTCAACCAAAAACTGTGCCTCCTGGTTTGTCAAAATCACAAACCAATCCAGGAACCACAAGAAAAGACATTAATCCAGTGGGCTCCGTTTCACAGCCACCATCAGGATTACTGAAGTTTTCGGAAATTGAAGAATGGATTTTCGCAGCATTCAATATTTCTGAGCTTCTTAAGACCATCATAACGGCATTCCTTCCAATAGCTAGAACTTTTTTGAAACAGTTATCAGCTCAATGGCCAGTTTTTTCTGGTTTTGTATTGTTTGATGGATAATTTATCATCCACCGCAAATGATTCAATCACTGTCCTGCAGTGGAATTGTCGAAGCACCATGCCAAAACTTGATTCATTTGAAGTTTTGTTGCATAGTCAAAAATGTGATGTATTTGCTTTGTGCGAACATGGCTTACATCAAACATAGCCTTAAATTTTAATGACTTTAACATTATGCGTCTCGATAAAGACTCCCCGTATGGTGGAGTGCTTTTAGGAATTAAGAAATGTCATTCATTTTATAGATTAAACATTCCTTCGACTTCTAGTATAGAAGTTGTTGCTTGTCAAATAAACAGGAAATAAAAATAAATAAAAGGAAAGGACATTTGCATTGCTTCGGTATATATTCCTCCAAGAGCTCAAGCTTAATGAAATTGTTGAAGCCCTCCCTGCTCCACGTTTGATTTCAGGAGATTTCAATTCGCACGGAATGATGTGGGGTTCCGTTTACAATGATAGTAGATCATCTTTAATATATAATATTTGCGATAAATTCAACATGACAGTATTTAATATGGGTAGCATGAAACGGATTCCAAGACCTCCTGCACGTCTCAGAATTTTGAAAAAACTAAGAAGGTTTCACAAACCAAGTACAAGAACATACTTCGGGTCAAGAAATGCAGCTATTGGAGACATTTTGAGGAAGGTTTGTCAAGAGAAACCTCAATGAGCACTCTTTGGTATACGGCCAGACGAATGAGGAATCGTAACGTAGGAAATGAGAGTGAGGAATACTCGTACCGATGGATATTTAATTTGGCGAGGAAAGTTTGTCCAGATTCTGTTCCTAAGCATAGCATTATTAGGGAGTCTTCTCCAAACAATGGTACCATTGATAGCCCCTTTTCAATGATGGAATTTTCCATAGAACTCATGTCTTGTAACAATAACGCTCCTGGGTTGGACAGAATTGAATTCAACTTTGTGAAGAATCTGCCCGACCTCGCAAAAAGACGTTTGTTGGAATAATTCAACAAGTTTCTTGAGCAAAATATTGTTCCACCTGACTGGAGGCAAGTGAAAGTTATCGCAATTCAACAGCCGGGGAAACCAGCTTCCAATCACAACTCATATGGACCCATTGCAATGTTGTCCTTCATCAGAAAATTGTTCGAAAAAATTATTTTTCGACGTCTCGACACTTGGGTCGAGTTGGAAGGTTTGTTGTCAGATACTCAATTTGTTTTCCGGAAAAATAAAGGGACGAATGATTGCCTTGCATTACTTTCCTCTGATATCGAAATTGGCTTCGCTCAAAAACAACAAATGGCCTCTGTATTTTTAGACATTAAAGGAGCATTCGATTCAGTTTCCATTGGTATTCTTTCAAACAAGCTCCACCAACAAGGACTTCCAGCGGTTATAAATAATTACTTGCACAACCTTTTGTCAGAGAAGTGCATGTATTTTGTCGTGAATACGACTTACTTTACTATGGGGTGCCTTTTCAAAATTTACCCTCTGAGAGAGTGATAAGTTTTTGATCATGAATATCTCTTGTTGTATCTAACGAATCAACATAATTTTTACTACATGCCGTCGGAAATATGATCACAATTTTATGATAAAATTTTCAGTTGTGTGACATAATCCCAAATAATTCAAAATTAAACTTTCCTGGAATATTTGGTATAAACGAGTATCAAAGAGGATAATTCATAAGGCGCGTTTGCCTTTCTCGTATTTTGAAAGCTTATAGCTCAGTGATCTATGAAAGGATTTATATAATCTAACTATCAATAGAATCGAAAGTTTTCATCTTAAACGTGTATAGCAACAGCGTTGAAGTATTTCAATAGTACACTATTGAAAAACCTGTCTCATTTGACCTATGTCAACACCAGCCAATCAGAATGCGTTCTGAGGAAAAGAACAAAATATCTGCTGCTGTACAACAAATCGTTCGAGATAATGTTTCGAACAGTGTTTAATATCGTAGTGAGTTCCACAATTTGGTCCTTCTGAAAGGCAGGAATGAATCCCGTACAGCATCCGGATAGTTTCTTTCAATGAAATGGAAATCCGAAATGAAATAATCGAAATTAAAATTCTATATGCTCTATTTTTATAGCTGTTAGGACCGCCCCTTAGTGAAAAAGCTACAAACGAAATCAGGTAAAAACAAACCTCTCAACAAAAAATTGGATCAGTTTGGATTCTATCGCCACTGCGAGCAGATGTATTTTGTGTCGTTTGCAAAGCTAGTTTCGCTTCCGACAAGAGCGATTATGTCACAGCTGCCATTCATTTGCATTGGTGAAAAAGCAACAGTGGAGAGCATTACACAAAATCAGCCGTTCTAACGACTCTAAAAATTTTCTAAAGAAATATTAGGATTTGTTGTTCGCAAATCGAAGGGAAATATCTTCAGTTTAGTGAAAATCTAGAACAGTTTGGTTAGATTTGAGCACTTTTCGCTGTGTGAAATTCAAAGTAATCGAGATGAAGTGAAGCCTTCTTTGTTTTTGCGAAAAATGTGGAAAAGGGGAATGCTTGCATAATTCATACAATTGATCAACTAATTGATATTTGGAAGTGTTAAGGAACATGTCAGTTGTTTTCGTATTCACGACATCCAGTTATGTCTCTGACTTAACCTACCCGCCTTTTTTCACATGGCGACTTGGCATTGATCAGAATTACCTACATGGGTCTCCCGCAAGGCTCATGTCCGCTCCTGTATAATTTCTATGTAAACGACATTGACAGCTGTCTAGTAACCCTATGTACACTAAGACAATTGGCAGATGATGGCGTGGTTTCAGTTACAGGACTCAAAGCTATTGATCTGCAAAAAACCATTGCAAGATACCTTAGATAAATTGTCCGTTTGGGCTGTTCATCTGCGTATCGAATTCTCTGCGGAGCTGGTCGTCTTTTCAAGAAAGCATGATCCCGCGCAACTTAAACTTCATATGATGAAAAGAATGATCCAACAGATTTTGACTTTCAAATACCTTGGGATGTGGTTTGATTCCAAATGCACGTGGGGAGGACACATTAGGTATCTGATAACAAAATATCAACAAAGAGTAAATTTTCTTCGAACAATTGCAGGATCTTGGTGGAGTGCTCAATCTATCTCAATCGGAAGATCTAATAAAATTGTATCAGACAACGATACTTTCAGTGATGGAATATGGATGCGTTTGCTTTCGTTCCCCTGCAAACTCTCATATTATCAAACTGGAGCGAATTTAGCATCGTTGTTTGCGAATTGCCTTAGGCTGCATGCATTCGACACATACAATGAGTCTTGAAGTTTTGGCGGGAGTTCTTCCATTGAAAGGTCGTTTTTGGGAGCTTTCAGTACGACTTCTAATAAGATGTGAGGTACTGAATCCCCTGGTTATTAGTAACTTCGAAAAATTAGTCGAGCTTCAATTTCAAACAAGATTTATGACAGTATATTTTAACCATATGTCACAGCAAATCACCCCTTCAAGATATATTCCTATCCGTGACAGCCTCCTAAATGTTCCTGACTCAACTTTATTTTTAGATACATCCATGCAGCGCGAAGTGCGTGGAATCCCGGAACACCTACGCTCGATGGAAATTCCAAAACTATCTTCAAGTAAGTTCAGGCATATTGACTCTGAGAAATTTTTTTTTCGGATCACGAATTGAAGAGGCTACTGGGTTTGGTATATTCAACAATAATATTTCGGTTTCTTTTAGGCTTCAAGAACATGCATTTGTTTATATAGCAGAGTTAGCAGCAGTTCATTATAGTTTGAGTGTAATCGTCACATTATCTCCAAACCATTATTTTCTCTTCACACATAGTCTGAGTGCAATTGAAGCCATTCGCTCAAAGTCTACGGGCAAAAACGAACCGTTTTTCTTTGGCAAACAGTGTCTGAACGACATATTGAATAATAATTATCAAATCACAATAGTTTGGGTTCCGGCTCATTGCTCCATTCCAGGCAATGAAAGAGCCGATTGTTTTGCCAAACGTGCTATTGAAAGTGAAATTTAAGAGCGACCGATTGCGTTCAACGAATTTTATAGCGCGACTCGCCAAAGAACACTTGTCAGCTGGCAAGCTTCTTGGGATAGAGATGATCTGGGTCGGTGGATGCTCTCAATTATTCCTAAAATATCGACAAAGGCATGGTTCAAGGGACTGGATGTGAGTAGGGATGTCATTCGTATGACGTCCAGATTCATATCCAATCACTACACGTTAGATGCACAACTTCTTCGAATTGGACTTTCCGAAACTAATCATTGTGCTTGTGGCGAAGGCTATCGCGATATTGATCATGTCGTTTGGACATGCGTATCGTGATCTCAACTATTAAATTCCTTACGCACCCAAGGTGGACTATCCAATGTCCCGGTTCGAGACATTCTTGCTTGTCGTGACCTTTCTTACATAAAACTTCCTTATCATTTCATAAAGACAATTGAAATTTCAATTTAATAATGGACCCTCTCGAGGGTAAGTTCTGACTCCTACTGCGTCCATTAGTTCATCCAATTGTAAAATTTTAATAAAATGATGTGCTGATAAAAACAAACTCAAAATAAGTTACGAAATCAACAACAAAATGTATAAAAATTTCAGTTAATCGGTTAGTTCAAATAATGTTCTTAAGCAGATTTAATAATAAATAACGAAATACCTAATATGATATAAAAAAAATTATATTAGGATGAAAATTCTATGTAAAAGTGATGCTACGGCGAAGAAATACTTATGTAAATTTCCTTAAGAAATAAACATATTTATGAAAAAATGCGGGTAATGTCAGAGACATAACTGGATGTCGTGAGCACGAAAACAACTGACATGTTCCTTAACACTTCCGAATATCAATTAGTTGATCAATTGTATGAATTTGTATGTAGAATTTAAAACGATGGAACTAAACTAAAGTACAGATTAGTGACATATAACATTCTGAAACGCAAATATTATGGAATAACCAGTATAGTTCTTTATAATAAAATAATGGTGGCTCTGAAAAGAACCTTTTATGAAAGCGTTTGTGATAGAGAGTGATGAGTTGAATTCGAATTCCGATGGATGCCGCTGACTTCCGTTATCTAATTCCAGGCTGAACTGTTGTACGTGGGTGCTATATTGATATGGTTGGTGTAGGTGTAGCGTTTACAACCGATTATAATATTCCAATAAAGAAAACATTAATTCGCTGGGTTGATCAATGATACAATAGGCCTAATTTATTGAACGAAACTATCAATATGCTATAGGGATTCGTTTTTAGCATTCAGAAGGGTCAATTTGCGTAGTTCTCTACGACATTATTAAACTCTGGAACATTTCTCGCAAAAACAAAGAAGGCTTCACTTGATCTCGATTACTGTGAATTTCACACAGAGAAGTGCACAAATCTAACCAAACTGTTCTAAATTTGCACTAAACTGGGGATAGTTACCTTCGATTTGCGAACAACAAATCCTAATAGTTTTTTAGAAAACTTTTGAGCCATTAGAACGGCTGATTTTGTGTAATGCTCTCCACCGTTGTTTTTTTTATCAATGCAAATGACTGGCAGCTGTGACGTAATCGCTCTTGTCGAAAGCGAAACTAGCTTTGCAAACGACACTAAATACATCTGCTCGCAGTGGCAATATAATCCAAACTGATCCAATTTTTGTTAAGAGCTTTCTTTTTAAGTGATTTCGTTTGTAGCTGTTTTAATTAATGGGCGCTCCTAACGGCCATAAAAATAGCCCCATTCAAAATTTTAATGTCGATTATTTAATTTCGGATTTGCATAATTTATTGAAAGAAAATATCAATATGCTGTAGGGATTCGTTTCTAGCATTCAGGAGGGTCATATTGCGTAATTCTCTACGACATTAAACTCTGGAACATTTTTCGCAAAAACAAAGAAGGCTTCACTTGATCTCGATTACTGTGAGTTTCACACAGCGAAAAGTGCACAAATCTAACCAAACTGGTCTAAATTTGCACTTAAACTGAGAATATTTACCTTCGATTTGCGAACAACAAATCCTAATAGTTCTTCAGAAAACTTTTGAGCCATTAGAACGGCTGATTTTGTGTAATGCTCTCCACCGTTGTTTTTTTTTATCAATGCAAATGACTGGTAGCTGTGACTTAATCTTTCTTGTCGGAAGCGAAACTAGCTTTGCAAACGACACAAAATACAACTGCTCGCAGTGGCGATAGAATCCAAACTGATCCAATTTTTGTTAGGAGTTTTCTTTTTACGTGATTTCGTTTGTAGCATTTTCACTAATGGGCGGTCCTAACGGCTATAAAAATAGCCGCATACAGAATTTTAATGTCGATTATTTCATTTCGGATTTGCATAATTTATTGAAAGAAACTATCAATACGCTGTAGGGATTCGTTTCTAGCATTCAGAAGGACCAAATTTAGGAACTCATTACGATATTCAACACTTTGCAGAACATTTTTCTCGAACGATTTGTTGTACAGCAGCAGATATTTTGTTCTCTTTCTCCGAACCCGTTCTGATTGGCTGGTGTTGACATGGGTCAAATGAGACAGGTTTTTCAATAGTGTACTATTGAAATACTTCAATGCTTTTGCTATACACGTTTAAGTTGAAAAATGTCGATTCCATTGGTAGTTAAATTATATGAATCCTTTCACAGATCACTGAGCTATGAGCTTTAAAAATACGAGCAAGGCAAACGCGCCTTATGGATAATCCCCTTTGATACTCGTTTATGTTTTTATATATAAAGTTTAATTTTTAATTATTTGAGATTATGTCACACAATTGTTAATTTTATCATAAAATTGTGATCATATTTCCGATGGCGTGTAACAAAAATTATGTTGATTCGTTAGATACAGCAAGAGATATTCACGATCAAAAACTTATCGATCTCTCAGAGTGTACATTTTGAATAGGCAACCCATAGTAAAGTAAGTCGTATTCACGACAAAACTGACACGCTCCCATCACTTTTCCGAATATCAGTTAGTTGATTGATTGTATGAATTGTGCAAACTTTCTCCTTTTTCACTAATAGAGTTTTTAAGCGATGCACCTACATTGAAGTACAGATTAGTTACATTAAACAGCTACTATTATACAACTATATATTCCAAACTTGAAACAATTCCTTTTTAATTTGCTATAGTTTATTTTTATTGAAGCTATGAAGTTCGAAGATATCAGATTCTTCTTGAAATTTCATTACGAGACAATTGCAATGGCCTGATCCGAAATGTATCGACGATCTTCGGTATGCAAGAGTAATTTTAATACTAATAATAATAATAATAATAATAATAATACAGAAATATATATATATATATATATATATATATATATATATATATATATATATATATATATATATATATATATATATACATATATATATATATATATATATATATATATATATATATATATATATATATATATATATATATATATATATATATATATATATATATATATATATATATATATATATATATATATATATATATATATATATATATGTATGTATGTATAAATAATGTATAAATAAAATACAGATTAATCTGTATTTATGGTAACCCTGTTCCACCCTATACTAGTATAAAGATGTGTTCAACATCATCACTTTTGTTTTCGCATTGCCGATCGTAATTGAATGTGTTAGTGACGGTGCAAATTATTTAAACTTCTCGTGTGTGTCTTGTTTCGGCAACAGTTGCTCAGAAAATGGTAGGAAGGCGACAAAATTCAACTAGTTCTTTAGGATGATCTTTAGCACTCAAAAGTGCTTTGAATGGGCCTTGCTGGACTTTTTGGCTGCCTTTCCACCGGTTTTCGGTGCCATCGTGCTGATGGTGTCTCGTGCGTTCAGAGTAGCTACTTTAACTTAAGTGACGCTCACTTCACATTTCATTTTATACCAGCTACTGGCAGCGATGTACGGACCGCCCCTTTTCCTAAATTCCGTTCCTCTTCGCAGAACGAGAAACAGTGAGACGATATAAAAGAGAGAGTTAGTAGAGCGGCAGCCAGTAATACTGAATTGGCTGTCTAGCTGTTAACAGCATCTTGTGGAATTTTACGCATGAACACGCACACAGGAGGAACAGTTAAGGGCAAGGCAAAGTCCCACTCAAACCGTGCTGGTCTGCAGTTCCCAGTTGGGGGCAGAATCCATCGCCGAGGATGCCGGTGCACCGGTCTATCTGGCGGCAGTGATGGTGTACTTGGCTGCCGATGTGTTGGAATTAGCCGGTAACGCTGCCCGTGATAACAAGAAAACGAAAATCGTCCCTCGCCATCTGCAGCTGGCCATCCGTAACGACGAGGAGTTGAAAGTCCCGTCCTTTTCAGGACGACCGCATCACTGTGATAAAGAAATATTTAAGATTGCTTTAAGTTTAGCCAGTTCTGATACGCCTGGAAAGTAGAATGCGCAAATCAAGCGGAAGCTTTTGTTCTAACAATTTGTTCATTTTTGTTTTCGGCCGAATGCTAAAAAATTTACGACAAATATACATATTGATCTGTATACGTGGCAACTCTGTTTCGCACGGCATATTTGTATACTAGTATAAAGATGTGTTCAACATTATCACTTCCGCTTACGCATTGCCGTTCGTAATTGAATGTGTTAGTGACGGTGCAAATTATTTAAACTTCTCGTGTGTGTCTTGCTTCGGCAACAGTTGCTCAGCAAATGGTAGGAAAAATGAACCACTCAACTTTTATATGGATGCTCTTGTATAGATCTCGCGTTCTGATTGGCTGGTGCTGTCATAGGTTAAATCAAACAGGTTTTTCAATAGTGTACTATTGAAAAACTTCAATGTTGTTGCAATACACGTTCAAGTTGAAAATTTTCGATTCTATTGGTAGTTAGATTATATGAATCCTACTACGGATCACTGAGCTATGAGCTTTCAAAATACGAGAAAGGCAAACGCGCCTTATGAATTATCCTCTTTGTCACTCGTTTATACCAAATATTTCAGAAAAGTTTAATTTTGAACTATTTGAGATTATGTCACACAACTGAAAATTTTATCATAAATTTGTGATCATATTTCCGATGGCATGTCGCAAGAGTTATGTTGATTCATTAGATACAACGGGAGATATTCACGATCAAAAACTTATCACTCTCTCAGAGGGTAAATTTTGAAAAGGCTCCCCATAGTAAAGTAAGTCGTATTCACGACAAAAAACTCGGTATTTTGCGCTACTGTGTTATATTCTTTGAAAAATCTACGAGCACAGATTCCATCATTCGAGTTGCCGCCTCCAGGTAATGGTTCACCAATACCAGACCCTGTCAGCTTGGAGCGAAATAAATCTTCAGTATAGGAACGCTATCGCACGGCATCACATTCAACATATCATGTCAATTGTGTGGGTGCGCAGTGCTGCTATTTTGGCGCGCATGAATTTGACATTGCTCTTCCCTACTTCTATGTACGAGATTCGATGCGGACTCACCTGACGGCACCGTGCTCGCAAAAACGCAAAAAAGGATGTTGTCAATGATTTATTCTGGAAATGTGAGAGCTGGATATGATGTCTTTGCAATACGCAACCCTAGCTGCTCTTTTAATGCCGTTCGTATGTTTGTCTCTCGCTCCTTGACATGCTGATAATGTCGGGACATGCGCCATGTCGGTTTCTCAATGTGCAAACAAGATTGGGATTGTGTGCCTGTTATGTCGTTTAACACTTTCGTATCGTTCAGGCAGAACACTAGCTTCGTTGATACAAATACTTTCCCAAGTACTCTGAGAGAAAGCTCTGCAATTTCTGCATTTACTTTGTCCTCTTCCTGCTTTGTTAGTTCCGTGTTTTCCTTTTGAAAGATGGTCGTTTAGTGAATATAGAGGATGTCTTCAAACGATTTCTTCTAACGTCTGATCCTGTAATAACATTATCGAATAGAGTAACAACCAACGTGAGTGTACTCCATCTTCCCGATTATGCAGCTGAATTAGTTTTAACACGCTAGAAGACAGCAATACCTTATTTAAATATATATAGCTAATAAATGTCTCGCATGAAAGAGCATTTTTCAATGAATTTTTGTTTAAACATGCTCGAAAGTATTTTCTATCAAATAAAAGTAACAGATTTTTTTTCATTTGCTCTAATGTTAGATATAGCACTTTAAAAATGATCTGTTTTTGAAATAGTTTTGCTCATAACTTCGGTTCAGAAAACGCTACCTGAATTCGCTATTCATCAAAAAATTGGTTTCAACAAACTCTAAAAGACATTCAAATACACCAAAAACGAGAAGTGAAAAATAAGAAAGCTAGAGCAAAAAATCAGATTTTTTTAGGAACACCCTAAGTTGCTCTATTCAAATGGCTGTAACACTAAAGCCGTTAGAGGTACTACAATAGTGTTTTCAGCAAAGTTGCTTGATATAAGTTTTTATATAATTTTGCCGATGGGTGCAGTCCTCTATCTCAACACATACGGAAAATAATTTTTTCATCACCCTAATAATACGAACCACCCTAATACCATATGCTTCAAAATATGGCTTATCTTTCACTGATCATTTGTTCTGAAGACATCATAGCTCTAAAGTATAAGGCTAAGCCATGAATGTTTTTGTTCCCCTAAAATGTGGATCCGAACCACTGTGCATTGTTACAGAAATTTTTGAATCTTAAAGTTTTTTGTGACTTAGCTAAGCACGCATTCAAGAATGTTCGTGTACCAACCGACTAAATTTACTTTCAGCTAAAAGTTTAAGAATTTATATTTTATATTTACCAAAGATCTAAAAAAATCGATATTATCACAGAAGTTTTTAAGATTGAAGAAGTTGTAGGCACTTACGTTTATTTGACGTAAGTGCACGTCTAAGAAATTTTGTTTACCAACTCAATGAACTTAGCAATGGGAAAAATTTTAGGAGTAAAATAATCTTATATTCACATCAAAATCTCAAATAGTCAACATTTTCGTGGAAGAATTTAATATATTGGAAAATGTAAAACAAACATGAATGATTTTTTACGTAGATTGAATTTTATCTTGGCTGAAGTTTGAAAAAAAAATTTGATATAGACTAAAAATCTAATAAAAACTCGATGTTTTTACTTACATTTTCAAATCTTAACAGTACTAGGAACCTAACGAGGAATGCAAAGAAAACATCCAAGCTTTTGTGTTCATCAATCGATTGAACTCAGAAACAGGTAAATTGTGTACAGTGGAAGAAAACCAAGAAGATAAAAAGTTACACGTACTACTACGGCATTCCATTACTGCGGAAGGATTTCTTCCTCACAAATCTTAGAAATCATCCAGTACCAGAGCCTCTCCTCCATGTTTGAGCAGCTTGCCTGGAAATTGGTCGTTACCCGCGGCTTTGTTGTTTCTCAGTTTGCCGATCTCCTTACTTATCTCCGACAGATCAGGTGATGGGAATCTGTCGTTGGTCGAGCGTGCACCCAAATTGTTTCCTGTGTCATTCTCTGTATCTTAAGCTTCGCCATTCCGATGCTCATTTCAGTATTGCTTCAATCTTCGTTCATGAGAAGATTACCACTGGTTTCACGATAACCTCGTACCTAGAACGGTTGCAGCAGTGCTACTTATGGTGGACTTTACATTCCTTAAGCCATATTTAAGAGTCGCCGCGCCATGGGAGGTAGGAATACACAGAAAGAAAAGATGAAACTTACACGACATGTAAACCGATAGTACTATGAAATAGACATCAGTTGAAACGAAAAATTGATTTAAAACCATGATTGATGTAAAATTACATTAAAATTCATTTAGTTTTCCATTGAACAAGACTGTATATTTACAAACCACTTCGTTTTGTAATGTAAATTTCCATTCAATTTCCTGCTTCAAATATGTGCATGGAAATAAATGTAAAATCACAAAATATTTTTATCTGTGTAGTCATTATAGTTATTGAACAAAAGGCTAAAAACCAGTTTGGGACCTATATTACTCAAAGCCCAGTTGAAATTTTTTGCTGCTATTGCTGGTTTTTTGCTTCACGCTTTGAGTGACGGTTTGATATTTTGTGCATTTATAACCCAATAATTCCGGACCCGGAAGTCAAAGCAGGCTATTGACTACGAGACCGTTCATTTGAGCCTTGTGCTTGTGAAAATCGGTCCAGTCATGAGTGACAATATTTGATAGATACACACACAGTTATTGATCAACTCGATGATCTGAGTCAAATGGTATATGAAAATTTTTTTTTGTCGGCCAACGAAATATCCTAAAGAATATTATAAGTATTTGGCACTTAGCAAACAATGTAATAAGACTATCTAAGCCAGGGGTTCCCAAAGTGGTCGATATAGACCCCTTGGGGTCGATATCCTTTTTGCGGGGGTCGACGTAAACAAAAACTGACTATGGGGGTTGACGAGGTCTAGAAATCGACCCCCTATTGTTTGATATAAGTTGTTATTTGAAATATTTACGCTAAAAAAGTTGCGTTTATTTGACCATCCGCAGAAATTGGTAAGCATTTTACATCAATATTAAAAAAGCAATAAATTGAATTTTCAAAGGAATTTGTTGATGGGGGTCTGAGGCCTAAGTTAATTTTAGTAAAGGGGTCCCTGACCCAAAATAGTTTTGGAACTCCTGATCTAAGCTATCATTTTCACATAAAAATAATTTCATATTTACTTAAAAAATCTATAATATTGACATTATCCCAACAACTTTTGTAGCAGTCACGTTTATCATGATTCAAATAAGTCAGCCGCCGCTTGAAATAATTCCCTTCCGTGTAAAAAGTTAAGCATCTCTAATCAGATGAAGAATGAACACCGGCGGCTAATCTACATTTCTTTGCGCATACAAACTTTTTCTCTTTTTTATATAACCGATCGGTCTTACTATATTGCAAAACCAATACGAATGGTTAGGTTTCAGCCTCCGAAGAGTCCTCTTTCGCGTAGTCTTATCAATGTTCGCCAGATAACGATTTGAACGCAAAAAGGGTATTGGCGCGGGATGGTTGAATGCATAAGATTCGGGAGGGAAAGAGCTAATGAATCTTAAAACTATTGTCCAAGAAGTTCGGTTTTCGAAAATACGAATCTTACTTCGGTAAAATTACGTACTTCCGGTTAGCTAAGACTGAAATTCGGCATTCTGAGGGTTTTAGGGAAAAGATCTAATCCATTTCCATCTAGACCGTGGAAGAGGCTAGAGTGCGTGTTTTACTTTGTTCCGCGGTGCGTGTTAGAAGGTATTAAATTCAAACATGAGATGTCTTTGAAAATTGGTAATAGTTCTGTTCTTAGGTGTTGCGTTAATATTAGCAGTAGAAAGTGCGGGAAAAGATCGTGTGCGTTGGAAGGAAATTATAACAAAGGTAATTTACAATGGTGCTATTCAATCACGATACAATAAGCTCACGGCGTCGTGTAGCCGTGCGACGGCTTTTTATTCCCCACTTTAGACGCTCTTCGGCTCGCCGCACCGTTCTTCATCCAGCGACGCGCTCTAGACCCCACGCTCTGGCTTGGAAATTCTGGCAATCTCCGTCAAAATCGCCAGAAGGGCGAAGTTCGTCATTTCCCGCCCATCAGAGCCACACGTCACAACCAACCGGTGTGCACGTTTTTTGTTGCTGACAGCAGTCCGGCGTACCGACACTGTCAACAGTTACCCACGAAGGACGTCCAGCCGTAAACCCGCTCCGGCGTCGGCATACCGAAACGCCGTCAGCGCAGAATCATTCGTATCGACGCCAGCATCATTCGGCGGAGCGTCGCAATACAAACAGGTAGCAGCGAAGAAAGCTGTAAGTACGCTATAAATTAAATCCATGCGCATGGTTAAAAAGGGGGTAGCCTAGACACCCACCTAAAAGTGAGCTTTAAATCTGGTATTATGGCACCTTAACGAAGATAGCTAGATATCCACCCGCACACAGTTAGGTACCAATTAGTATAGGCAACACCGAGATGGTAACCTAGGTTAGGATTACGAATTGCTAAAGTCAACTTAATAAATATAAATATGTGTCTGTTCTTTCGATAAATGATGTGTATATTATTCAGGAAGATAGTCGCTATAGTTAAACAGATGTTACTGGTTTGAGGAGGTATCTCATGTTTCGCGTCGTAATAATTGTGTAGTTTTGTGGTTTACTCCGAGTTGGACTACTTGGGAATCTTAGTCCCACCACTCGCGTTTCAGATACGGTTTAGGGTTCTGGGTGGACGTTTTCCTCCAGTGATGATACGCGCGAGTTGGTGTTCTTAGGTTATCTGGATAGAGAAACGAATTTCTTGGGTTTTGTTGCGGTATAGTTGATTGTTGAACTGAGTACCTTTCGGATCGGTTGTGTTTGCCAGATCGTTCCCCTAAACTCTTTTATAACGACCCGCCCTGAGGCTGGGTTTCTGGTCGGGCAACCCTAGGCACGACAAGTGGTCCTCGAAAGAGGTGGCGCTTAAACCATTTGTTCGGATAGGTGGAGCGATTAGACAGACTGATATTGGTAGCATCGTCGTGCACGCTACATTTTGGCGCCCAACGTGGGGCCACGTTATCTGGAAATCAATGAGATTAGTTTTGTTTTCAAGCTTGGAATTATGTTTATACTTCGGATATATCGATTAGACGCATAATCGTTCTGTTAGATTCAATGTTGTATTTTCTAGAGTGGTAATTGCTACGAGGAAATATTTGTTATACGGTAGCTAAAGTGTAATCGGGGATGTTGTGTGTAGTTGTAGGTGTATAGTGTAGGCATATTTAAAATTTTATTGGCGGTAATGGCTTACGAATTTCCCGATGCTTGTCATCTGGTAGATGAGGAGGTGAATTATGAGCTGAAAATTCGAGGAAAATATGACGAGACAAGATGGGATTTAGAGACCAAACAATGGTTTTTACAGAAGTTGTTCCTGAAGGATACACTGGTTCGGCGGGATTATTCTATTAGTTTGAGTATCTATCAGGAATATCCCGATATCCTAGAGCGGGTAAGGTGTTTTAAAAAGGAATTAGACCGACGGGTAGATAAAACTATTGTTTCTCGACTCCAACATTACTTACTTCGGGTCGAGAGATGTCAAACCTCCGATCAAAAATCAGTATGGATGCGAAATGAACTCGTTGATTTTATTGAGCTCATCCTAGAAAAATCTCGAGGTAAACGTGTTTCCAGATACCTTGAGAGTCACGTGCTAAATCAGGAAACAAGTGAGCGTTCTTTACTTCATACAGATGATGTTCATGTGCATGAAGAACGTATGCTAGCGCTTGATCAATCCAAAGGAGATTTGGTGTTCGATGATGGTTCACGAGTTAGACAGCAATTGGTAAACCCTATAGCCGAGATGGAAATGAACATCGCGGTGATCCAACTAACCAATCAAGGGATTGCAGGAATAAAGAAGGAAGAAATTTCCAGTAACTTAGATGAAGAGTGTGTAACAGATGCATGTTATTCGTGCTCCCTGGTTGACACCAGTTACTTTGAAAATGAATCTGGGTTAGATTTCGATGAAAAGGGCAATCACGAGTCTGACGATTATCAGTTGCTTGCAAATTCCAACAAACATTCAGAATTAGGCGAGGTTGGGGATGAGAGTTTCGGGAATGCAATAGTTCACCCTAAAGATGGAAGCTCTTTTCCTAATCGGTCTCAAACAGTACCTGAAGCCTTAGAGATGAGGAACAAAAGTTGGGAGCGTCTTGACTCTCGAAGGGAATTGATCTCTAAAGTTGCTGAATTAAATCTGATAACATCGATGCTAATTAAAACGGTCTGTAATATCATAAAGATATATTATTTTGTTTTCGTGAAACTTATTTCAAAGTATAGGGAAAGAGCCTTTGTTTCGGACGGACGGGAATGTTGTCGTCCCCGAAACTCACTCACGAAAAGTAGGAATGAGAGAGGCTTTTTGATGTATTTACGCAGTTTGCAGATCACGCTAAATATTATAGGGAAGCCCTTGGGTATTTTGGTTTCCATTTGAGAATACTCACTCCACCCAGTCTCTCCCACTCTGTATATAATTTTTGGTTTTGTTGTTTTATAGCTATGTACCCTCTAGTGAGGCAACAATACATCTAAGGATGTACGAAAATAATTAAATAAAACTCTGGTTTTTTCGAGCTATGTATCTCTCACTTAGTGAGTAGAGACAAATGCACCATGATGCGCAAGCTCTGGTTGCCTAACATACGTCCAACCATGCGACGTGCACCCCACAACAACATTCATTTACTGGGGACGTGTGGTTGGTTCTGTTCAATTGGAATTCTGGAATGAGAAATCTACCTTATTGTTAATTACTACTGCGCGTATAGCCTATCCCCTCGACCAGAAATCAGAGCGAGTTCCTGGCGTTAGTCGGAACGATGAGCTATCAATACCAGAAACTCCGAGCCAGTGAGGCGTTGAAGAGGAGTACCAGCAATGAGAAGCTTAGCGAGAGTTCAAGATCGGGGATGCTTGAATGATGACCGTATAAGACTCGGATGACCTTCACAAGGTCGATGACGAGCAAACACAAGTCAATCGAGCTGGCAGTAACAACTAATGATAAGGAAAGCTTTCGTATTCCGAAAGAAATCCGCTGGAAAGTCTGAGGACAGGTGGGACTGCCTGTCGGGATTAGTTCGGTATTCTTTTCCGAGACCGAAATAGAAGAGGTGTTGTGCTATTCACAATCACCCCAAAAATTGTAAATATTTTTCCTTTCGGTGTAAATAATGTTAGTGTTTTTACACTACATCGAGTCTTAATTCTAAGTTAGTACCTAGCTCTGTAATTTATTAGATATAGCCTGCTACTTAGAACTAGATATTCATATTATTTATTTATTTATTTATATACACCTTTTTTTTTGCACAATTATTTATAATAGGATACGCATGATTTTTTTTGCATGCTGATTCAGATTTTTTTTTCATATTGCATATTTATTTTTTTATGCTAATTTTTTTTCATTATATTGCATATTTTTATTTTTTATATGCTATTTTTCAGCATGTATATAATTTTTTTTTTTTTTTTTGCATGCTCGTGATTTTTTTTTCTGTGATATTTTTTTTTTTCATTCTCTTTACACATGTTTGTGTGCATAGTGTTCTGCATAAAACTTATTTAATATAGAGATTTATTTTTTTTTGTTAGTTTAATCTGCCTAAATACTAAATTACTAAATATTTACCCTGATCTATAGTGTTTAAATCCAACACTATTTACATAGGGACGGTCTAATAATCGTTGGGTCACTGTAGCACTGAATTTCTCGTGACCATTATTTTTCCTCCATGTCCGGTTGCTCCTGAAAATCAAATAATCCTATTAGATTCTGTTCAAACACTTACCTGTTATTGGAGTAAAACTCTCATTGCCGGTTCCAAAGGTTTCTTCAAAACCAACTACGTTTCAGGACGTCGACTTCCCCTGGTGTATCTCCTCCTATGGATTCCTATAATAAAGTTAAAGAAAAAAATTACTAAAAAACTTGCCGACTGCTAAATCTACCGTTTCGGGTGATTTATAGACCTATTTCAGATTACTTACCTGTAGAATTTAAGGAATTCAATTCCTTGCAACACAACACGACACCACTTCAATTTACTGTTTACTTTATTTTGACGTTTCGTTTCGTGGCTAGGTTGGTAGTTCATTGTGTGCGTGTAATGTATGAAGCTTTTGGAGCTTTTTTATGGCAGGGTATTATTATGCTTTCTTTATGTTTCATTTTGGCCGAAACAGATTCGGTGTTAGAAACATAATGTAAAGTGGATGCATAGGGTAATGTTTATGTTGGTTCAGTATGTGTGTTCATGTGACCGAAATATATCTCGGTGTAGAAACCATGCTGAGACAATAGGAATTTTGTTGGGAGATAATTTGGCAGATTTCTCATTGACCGATGCATTTCGGTGTTAGAGTTACTGTCTTGGGTACGTTTATGGGATATTATGTTTGTCGTTTAGAGAGTGTTGTCCAGTAAATGTTCTGGGGTTCTCTCGAAGATATGCAATGCGGTAAGTTAGAAGAAGGATACCTTTCCAACTTTTGATTGGAGTAGTCCGGAGATCTAACGAACCTGGTAAAGTTATGTAATGTCAGATGTGTTGTATGGGGAATCGGCTTGATCTAAAATTTTAATATTTTAGATGCAATGCTATAATTTGGGGTTTATGTGTAATAGTGTGATTGAGGGTGAACTGCCAACAGAGTAGCGGACGAAACGTTGAAGATGCTCCGTTTCTGTACCGTTGCTGAACCTTAGGACTTCAGTATTTTCTTGTAGGTAGTAGGTTATGTTCTTAATCGTAATAGTGAATAAGTCTAAGTCTTCAAAGTTCTTTTTCTGTATGCCTTCAGAGCACTTTCTCTACCAGTAGGGTTCGATTATTGTTGTTTCCAATTACGAGTACGAAAATTTGGTTTCACTCCTTCAACCAAATTTTCGTAAAATTAGTGGGGGTGTTATGTAGCAGTCACGTTTATCATGATTCAAATAAGTCAGCCGCCGCTTGAAATAATTCCCTTCCGTGTAAAAAGTTAAGCATCTCTAATCAGATGAAGAATGAACACCGGCGGCTAATCTACATTTCTTTGCGCATACAAACTTTTTCTCTTTTTTATATAACCGATCGGTCTTACTATATTGCAAAACCAATACGAATGGTTAGGTTTCAGCCTCCGAAGAGTCCTCTTTCGCGTAGTCTTATCAATGTTCGCCAGATAACGATTTGAACGCAAAAAGGGTATTGGCGCGGGATGGTTGAATGCATAAGATTCGGGAGGGAAAGAGCTAATGAATCTTAAAACTATTGTCCAAGAAGTTCGGTTTTCGAAAATACGAATCTTACTTCGGTAAAATTACGTACTTCCGGTTAGCTAAGACTGAAATTCGGCATTCTGAGGGTTTTAGGGAAAAGATCTAATCCATTTCCATCTAGACCGTGGAAGAGGCTAGAGTGCGTGTTTTACTTTGTTCCGCGGTGCGTGTTAGAAGGTATTAAATTCAAACATGAGATGTCTTTGAAAATTGGTAATAGTTCTGTTCTTAGGTGTTGCGTTAATATTAGCAGTAGAAAGTGCGGGAAAAGATCGTGTGCGTTGGAAGGAAATTATAACAAAGGTAATTTACAATGGTGCTATTCAATCACGATACAATAAGCTCACGGCGTCGTGTAGCCGTGCGACGGCTTTTTATTCCCCACTTTAGACGCTCTTCGGCTCGCCGCACCGTTCTTCATCCAGCGACGCGCTCTAGACCCCACGCTCTGGCTTGGAAATTCTGGCAATCTCCGTCAAAATCGCCAGAAGGGCGAAGTTCGTCATTTCCCGCCCATCAGAGCCACACGTCACAACCAACCGGTGTGCACGTTTTTTGTTGCTGACAGCAGTCCGGCGTACCGACACTGTCAACAGTTACCCACGAAGGACGTCCAGCCGTAAACCCGCTCCGGCGTCGGCATACCGAAACGCCGTCAGCGCAGAATCATTCGTATCGACGCCAGCATCGTCATCATTCGGCGGAGCGTCGCAATACAAACAGGTAGCAGCGAAGAAAGCTGTAAGTACGCTATAAATTAAATCCATGCGCATGGTTAAAAAGGGGGTAGCCTAGACACCCACCTAAAAGTGAGCTTTAAATCTGGTATTATGGCACCTTAACGAAGATAGCTAGATATCCACCCGCACACAGTTAGGTACCAATTAGTATAGGCAACACCGAGATGGTAACCTAGGTTAGGATTACGAATTGCTAAAGTCAACTTAATAAATATAAATATGTGTCTGTTCTTTCGATAAATGATGTGTATATTATTCAGGAAGATAGTCGCTATAGTTAAACAGATGTTACTGGTTTGAGGAGGTATCTCATGTTTCGCGTCGTAATAATTGTGTAGTTTTGTGGTTTACTCCGAGTTGGACTACTTGGGAATCTTAGTCCCACCACTCGCGTTTCAGATACGGTTTAGGGTTCTGGGTGGACGTTTTCCTCCAGTGATGATACGCGCGAGTTGGTGTTCTTAGGTTATCTGGATAGAGAAACGAATTTCTTGGGTTTTGTTGCGGTATAGTTGATTGTTGAACTGAGTACCTTTCGGATCGGTTGTGTTTGCCAGATCGTTCCCCTAAACTCTTTTATAACGACCCGCCCTGAGGCTGGGTTTCTGGTCGGGCAACCCTAGGCACGACAAGTGGTCCTCGAAAGAGGTGGCGCTTAAACCATTTGTTCGGATAGGTGGAGCGATTAGACAGACTGATATTGGTAGCATCGTCGTGCACGCTACACTTTAGAATCTGAGAAGTATTGTAAAAAAAGGTTTACCCAATGATTCAGTTTTTAATACGAGGGTTGTTACTTATGTATTTAGCCTAAAAATGAAACAGTACTATATACATATTTGATCTGGAATGGTTTTGAACGCTTTAACAGCTTTTTTAGGAGTATTGAATCGCTCTTCACAAAGTTTATTCTTCATGGAAGGGAATAGGTGCCTAAATATTTGTTTGAGCCGATGTGTGAGAGCTTGCAAGATCGTAAGAAGAACGATTTTGTTGTAATTTTTCTGGCAAATACATGGTGGTATACCAATAAGAATTTATGGTCTTACGATCCTCTGAAGTAACGGTAGCGATATGTTTTATATATTATTATATATGGTATTTTGTATGTTTACATGTGCAAGTTGCGGCGCAATCCGTCAAGTGTTATGAGTGCAGTGGTGGCACAGTCCGTCAAAAATTATGGGTGTAGTCGTGGAAAATCCAGGCAAACCCGGTTAACTGCGAGGCACCCCTGAATGAAGAAAAGTTGGGAATCGATAATTCGATCGTGTCCCCGGCTAAATCCCGCAACAGAAACCTGTACCAAATATGACTTCCTCATTTGTTCGATTCTGGAGGCAGCAGAACAATCCCAAACTAAACGCTTTTCTGGGCCAACGACTAACAGAAGGCCTCCCAAGCCCTGGTGGGACAAAGAGTGCTCAGAGGCTAAACTCGCAAAACAAAATGCTTGCAAGACGTTTCTAAAACGGGGAGGAGGAACTCCTCAGAATTTTGAAAAACTTATGGTGTTAGAAACCAAGTACAAGAGCATACTTCGAGCCAAAAAATGTAGCTATTGGAGAAATTTTGTCGAAGGTTTGTCAAGAGAAACCTCAATGAGCACTCTTTGGAACACGGCCAGACGAATGAGGAATCGTAACGTGGGCAATGAGAGTGATGAATACTCGAACCGATGGATATTTGACTTTGCTAGGAAAGTATGCCCAGATTCTGTTCCTACGCAGAGCATTATAAGGGAATCTCCTCCAAATAATGGTTTTATTAATAACCCATTTTCAATGATGGAATTTTCTATAGCACTCTTGTCTTGTAACAATAACGCTCCTGGGTTGGACAGAATTAAATTCAACTTGGTGAAGAATCTGCCCGACCTCGCAAAAAGACGTTTGTTGGAATTGTTCAACAAGTTTCTTGAGCAAAATATTGTTCCACCTGACTGGAGACAAGTGAAAGTTATCGCCATTCAAAAGCCGGGGAAACCAGCTTCCAATCACAACTCATATAGACCCATTGCGATGTTGTCCTGCATCAGAAAATTGTTCGAAAAAATTATTCTACGACGTCTCGACACTTGGGTCGAGACGAACGGTTTGTTGTCAGATACTCAGTTTGGCTTCCGTAGAAATAAAGGGACGAATGATTGCCTTGCATTACTTTCGTCTGACATCCGAATTGCCTTCGCTCAAAAGCAACAAATGGCATCTGTATTTTTAGACATTAAAGGAGCATTTGATTCAGTTTCCATTGATGTTCTTTCAGACAAGCTCCACCAACATGGACTCCCAGCGGTTATAAATAATTATTTGCACAACCTTTTGTCAGAGAAACGCATGCATTTTTCATATGGCGATTTGACAACATTCAGAATTAGCTACATGGGTCTACCGCAAGGCTCATGCCTCAGTCCGCTCCTTTATAATTTTTACGTGAATGACATTGACAGCTGTTTTGTAACCCCATGTACACTAAGACAATTGGCAGATGATGGCGTGGTTTCAGTTACTGGACCCAAAGCTATTGATCTGCATAAACCATTGCAAGATACCTTAGATAACTTGTCCGTTTGGGCTGTTCATCTTGGTATCGAATTCTCTGCGGAGAAAACAGAGTTAGTCGTCTTTTCAAGAAAGCATGATCCCGCGCAGCTTCAGCTCCATATGATGGGAAGAATGATCCAACAGGTTTTAACTTTTAAATACCTCGGGGTGTGGTTCGATTCCAAATGCAAGTGGGGAGGACACATTAGGTATCTGATAACGAAATGCCAACAAAGAGTAAATTTTCTTCGAACAATAACAGGATCTTGGTGGGGTGCTCATCCGCAAGATCTAATAAAATTGTATCAAACAACGATACTTTCAGTGATGGAATATGGATGCGTTTGTTTTCGTTCCGCTGCAAACTCTCATATTATCAAACTTGAGCGAATTCAGTACCGTTGTTTGCGAATTGCCTTAGGCTGCATGCATTCAACACATACAATGAGTCTTGAAGTTCTGGCGGGAGTTCTTCCATTAAAAGATCGATTTTGGGAGCTTTCATCACGCCTGCTAATAAGATGTGAGGTGCTGAATCCCATGGTAATTAATAATTTCGAACGACTAGTCGAGCTTCGATCTCAAACAAAATTCATGACAGTATATTTTAACCATATGTCACAGGAAATCAACCCTTCAAGATATATTCCTATCCGTGTCAGCCTTCTAAATGTCCCTGACTCAACTTTATTTTTCGACACCTCCATGCAGCGTGAAGTGCGTGGAATCCCGGATCACCTACGCTCTATGGAAATCCCAAAAATATTTTCAAGTAAGTTCAGGCATATTGACTCTGAGAAAATATTTTACACGGACGGATCGCGAATTGAAGAAGCGACAGGGTTTGGTATGTTCAACAATAATGTTTCGGCCTCATTCAAGCTTCAAGAACCTGCATCTGTTTATATAGCAGAGTTAGCAGCAGTTCATTATAGCTTGAACGTAATCGTCACATTATCTCCAAACCATTATTTCCTCTTCACAGATAGTCTGAGTGCAATTGAAGCCATTCGCTCAAACATGACTGACAAGACTGAACCGTTTTTCCTGGGCAAAATAAAACAGTGCCTGAACGACATATTGAACAATAATTATCTAGTCACTATAGTCTGGGTCCCGGCTCATTGCTCCATTCCTGGCAATGAAAGAGCCGATATTTTAGCCAAACGTGGTGCTATTGAGGGTGAAATTTATGAGCGACCGATTGCTTTCAACGAATTCTATAGCTCGTCTCGCCAAAGAACACTTGCCAGCTGGCAAGCTTCTTGGGATAGAGATGATCTGGGTCGGTGGATGCACTCAATTATTCCGAATATATCGACAAAGGCATGGTTCAGGGGACTGGATGTGAGTAGAGATTTCATTCGTGTGATGTCCAGACTCATGTCCAATCACTACACGTTAGATGCACATCTCCTTCGAATTGGGCTCTCCGAGACTAATCATTGTGCTTGCGGAGAAGGTTATCGGGATATTGATCATGTCGTTTGGACATGCGTGGAGTATCGTGATGTCAGATCTCAACTAATAAATTCTTTGCGTACCCAAGGTAGACTATCCAATATCCCAGTTCGAGACATTCTTGCTTGTCGTGACCTTTCATACATGAAACTTATTTATCATTTCATAAAGAAAATTGGAGTTTCAATTTAATAAAGGCCCCTTTTAAGACTTAGCTCTGATCCCAGCTGCGTCCATGAGTTCAACCAATAGCTAAATTAGAATAAAAATTATGTAAAGATACAAACAAACTCGAAACAGTTTATGAAATTATCAACAAAATGTCAAAAAAAACAGCTTATTTTATAATTTATAGAAGGTAATCGTTTGGTTCAAATAATATTTCCGAGTAGATTGCATAATTAATGACGAGTTACCTAAGATGATATTTAAGCTATAAGAGAATATGTTTTAATAAATTCAAAACGTTGTGACTATGTTAGAATTAAATTAGGATAAGAATATTATGTAAAAGTGGTGCTACGGCGAAGAAAAACTTATGTAAACTGCCTTAAGAAATAAACGTATTTATGAAAAAAAAAGAAACCTGTACCACGAATAATTAGTGCCGCCGAAATACATCCTTGTGGAAAACAAAACGTACATCAAAACGAACACCGCCTGGATATTTCGTAGAGCTTTCGGAAGAAGGAACTCAACAAATTTGCTCAGAAGTGCAAGCGATCTACGAAAAATTTGAAATGGATTTTTTATTATCTACTTGATATATTGGTGTTAAGTTTGAATTCGAAAACTTCCACGAAAATGTTGATTTTTTGAGATTTCGATGTAAATATAAGAATTTACTCCTAACATTTTACTCGTTGCTAAGTAAGCAAAGTTTCTTAGACGTGCACTTACGTCAAATCCATATAAAAGCCTACAACTTCTTCAATTTTAAAATCTAACATTATAGCTGGTATCAAATTCAATCAATTGGTGTACAAAAATGCTTAGCTGTATTTAACATTCTTCGAATAATTCTAATATTCTAAAATTTCTGTGAAAAATATTGATTTTTTTGAGACATTTTCAGTAAAGTTGAAGTTTATTTCTTCTTAATCATATAGTTGATGTCAAATGCCATCTATTGGTATATAAAAATTCATATGTCGTCACTTATAATTTAAAGATATGTCGAAAATACGAAATTTTTGATAATTTATGCTTGGACTTTTGGTTACGTTTTTGTTCATAACTTTCATTAAGAAAGTTTAATTGAAAAATTTTCTGTTTCATTTATGTTGTGATAGATGTATCTGTCTAATGATAAACAAATTTTCGAAATCGGACTTCTAACAGCTAAGATATGGCCAGCCAAAGTAAGCGTTCCCACTTTTTTCAACAGACTTTAGTTGGAACTTTTTATAATAACTTTGAATTTTCCATCGTTTTAAATGGATGTTATTCCGAATGAATTTATCTTTCAAATGGTAAGAAAAAATTTGAAATCGGTCCAAAAATAATTAAGATATAGTCAGGTGTTGTCGCGTAATTTTTTACCCCCTTGATATTCGGAGCGTTAAGTGATAGCACTAAACTGGCATGAAATTAACACTAATACGATATATATATATATATATATATATATATATATATATATATATATATATATATATATATATATATATATATATATATATATATATATATATATATATATATATATATATATATATATATATATATATCGTATTGTAGACTTAACATATATTTGAAATTTAAATGCGTAAAACACTGCGTATGCGTGGCATCATAGTTGGCTCGATGTGATTATAAGAGCAGATTCAGCAGCTGCAAGATTCATATGGGTGGTCTATAATGTAAATGAAACTGAAACAAACGTATCCCCAGCAATCCGTTTTAGTTGTATTTATTCGACCAGTTCTATTGTCAAATTTAAAACTGGTATACACTGCCGTTCTATTTTTTCTATATTTGAAACACAGATAAAACGCTGCTGGGGCTGCCAGTTTATTTTGTTATAATTTCTAGATTTAAATTTTAAAACTGACATAAATTATGCATCTAGAACTAGAACACTCCTGAATATGCTCTAAAGCGCTAACATAAAATGTACAAGCATTGGCAATTTTAGATTTTAGAAAAATAACATTTCAACAAAGAATGCCAAGAGAAAAATTCTGGGCTCGAGGCTCATCGAAGATAAAATATCAATCATAGGTGCTAAATATAGGGACCTACCCAATAAACACCTTCGAAAGGTATACACCATCACAACAGACATGCCCACTGTACTGTTCATAGCAGTTCTTTTTTACTTTTCTTTACGTTTCATCTTAGACTCGTCAGTGCAGAGCAGTTCAAATTGAACTGCTTATTGCAAACTTAAACAGTTCAACTTGAAACCGCTTATCAGACGTAAAGTTAATGCTACTTGCAAAACACTTATTCATTTGGTACCGGAAGTACCACGTCTTTCCTGACGTGCAGAACGAAAACGTTGTTTTCGGCATATACTAGCCGATTCAGGTATGGTCATTTAGGGTCTAGCCTATGCTTGTGCTTAGGGCACATAACCGTTTTTACTTTTCTTTACGTTTTGTCTACGTAGTACCACGTTCTTTTTGCGTTTTCTTGTTTCAATTTCAGTTTTGTTAATGATAAATAATAAAAAAGGCAAATCAGGTGAAATCAGGTTAATGATAAATAATAAAAAAGGCAATCGGGACGGAAGAAACCAAGTACAGTATTGTGTAGTGAACAATAGAACGACCTCGAAAATGAGTGAACCAAACGAACAAAAGCTACTGCCGACACGAAAGAATACAATTATTGTTGACTTTAGGCAGTGCAAAATGCGACCTTCGATACGAGAGCTTGAAGGTTTGCTTAAAAAGCAAATTCATCTTCACATTAAACGTGTGCATTTACTTCAATGCAATATGACAAATAATGTTTTTTACATCCAGTTTTATAAAAAGTTGGATGCAATTCAACTCGCAAAAGACAATAACAATGTACACTATGTGGAGCACGAGAACATTAAGTACAACATTCCAGTATATATGGAAGATAGCGCATGTGCATGATTTTCCCTCAAGCGTCATCGATCCTTGCATTCGAAAAACTATGTCCCAATTCGGAGAGATTCTCTCTATCGAAAAAGAAAAGTGGAAGAACTTTTTCCCCGGTATTCTAAATGGCGTACGCTTATTACGCATGCGCTTGAAGAGGCCTATACCTTCTTATGTGGCATTCGATCAAGATACAGGAATCCCGTGCAAATCACTTGTTACCTATGACAATCAGATGGCCACATGTCAATATTGCCAAAACGCAAACACCAAAGGATAACGGTGCTTCTTTCTCACTAACCCCAAGCAACCACAGTACACCTGTGACAGCCACCAACAACAATAAACCACCAACTTCATACCTTTGTAAACAAACAGGCAAAATTAGATGCGCGCGCAGGTATGTGAGCTGGGATGGAAAGAGAAAACTGTGAATATTGCGGTAAATGTTGCGCGACATTTACTTTTATTGTAAGAAAAATACTTGTATATTAGTTGAGATTTGGTTAAAATAAAACACTTGCCTTTCACTGCAGTCAAAACGAGATTCGTTACTTTTCCGAATTAAACCGACGTGCTAATTGATTTTCAAGGTGGATAGGCCGCTACGAGTGCTACACTAGGCTAATCCGAACAATCCGAGTGGTCCAAGGTAGGACTACTAGAGCCAGGAAAAGTTCCCCCCCAGAACTACCTTAAAAATGGTTACTACACTATCCTGAGTTCGGACAGTTGCCAGATCAGGGACGTGTTCCATCATTGATCTGTTTATCACCTCTTACGTCTAGACAATTGGGTCGAGACAAATGGATTGCTTTGAGGTACACAATTTGGGTTCCGCAGGGGCAACGGACGAACGATAGTCCAGCGTTGCTCTCAACAGAAATTCAAATAGCATTTGCTCGTGAAGAACAAATGGCATCAATTTTCCTCTTCATCAAGGGGGCATTCGGTTCGGTTTCCATTAACGTTCTATTTGAGAAGTTGCATCAGCATGGTCTTTCACCAGTTTTGAACAACTTTTTATATAATCTATTGTCTGAGAAAAACATGTATTTCTCACATGGTGAATTGTCGACAGAACGATTCAGCAATTTTTTCCGTCCCGAACGTTAGCGGTTTTGTTTTATCGACTGACTTGGATGAGATGTGAAAGCGAACTGACTCTGAAACGTTTGAGTCCAGTGTCTTTATTGATGTTGCTTCTAATGTTTCCTGATTGAAAACAATCATGTTGGAATTTGTTACCTCTATTGGTGGTTTTTTGGTGCTTGTATTGTTTCTTGGCTCTGAACATCCATACAAGTATCTTCCTCTTCACTACTCGATAAGTCATCGCTACTAGATAGAACAGCTCGTTTGTTCAACTCCAAACAACATGAATCATAAATTTAATTTTTTTTTGTTTAGCAAACTTTTCAAACAAAAATCCTAGTTCGACTAATTGGCAATATTACTTTTCGTGAGATTTTTGTAACACTTTTTAGAAAATAGGTTTACGCAATCCCGTTAGAAAAAACTTTTTGTTTTGTACATCATTCTTCAATTCTGAGCTATTTCTTGTTTTCACTTGATTATAACTTGCCTGTCACTCGTTTCTCACAAGCTTGTTTATTCGTTGTACCAGATTGTTTTATATGCATACATGGGTAGCAGGCTTACCCTAAAAAAATAACAGGTATATGTATATCAGAAAACTGGGAAACATTATTTCTGATTTTCTTTCTCATATATTTTATACATTCTAGAATGAATACAAGCTTTTTCTTTACAAATTCTTCACTGTTTCAACAAAATTTTCTTATTTGTTAAATCAACTATATCTCGCAACACGTCTTATTTTCTTATGTTATTGTATCGTTATTGTTGGATATTAAGCTGAACCGCCAATTATGATGATGGTCCCACCTCATACCCCTACAATAGTGTGAGCTGAACGAGTTATCTAAATGATAATTAATATTATTACATACTTTAACCAGTGATCAAATATTGATACAAGCTACTATCCAGGGTTTAACAGTTATGTTAAATAATTATTTGAAAATTTTAAATTGGAATGCTCGATCTTTGAAATCGAGTGAAGTTGAATTTTATACATAGTTCACAAAATTCATATTGCCATTGTGACAGAAACATTTCGTAAACCAAATGTCAAATTGAAAAGCAATCCACATTATGTGGTTCATCGATTTGACAGGTTTACTGGAATGGGTGGTGGAGTTGCCATTTTTGTCCAACGGCAAATTAATCATTGAATTTTACCTTCTTTCAATACTAAAGTTATTGAAAGCTTGGGAATCGAAGTTGAAACCATTCATGGAATTTATTTCATCGCTGGAGCATATTTGCTATTCCAATGCACCCGTGAACAAATAAATTTCTATAAAAGCGATTTGCAAAAACTCACAAGATATCTACCGAAATTATTCGTAAGAGGAGACTTTAATGCAAAGCATGTCCAGTGGAATTGTAGGCAAAATAACAGTAACGGTAAAATACTTCATCTCTCAGCTTGTTACTTCACAGTTATTCACCCCAGTAATCCGACTTGCTTCCTCTACAATTGATCTGGTTCTAACAGATCAAAGTCACATTTGTAGTGAACTTATTACACATGCTGATTTTGACTCAGATCATCTTCCTGTAACATTCAGACTTTCCAACGAAGCTATAATTAATCCAATTAGTTCTATATTCAACTATCATAGAGCCAACAAGTTTGAATACAAATCTCACAATGAAAATCATGTGGATTATGAAATCTTTTTTGAAAATTCTGCGGAAATCGACACAGCAATAGTTAATTTGAATCATAATATTATCGAAGCTAGAAATCTTTCAGTTCCCAAAGCTCAAACTAAATTGAATTCTCCTATCATCGATGACAATATTCAACTGTTCAGTCGGTTGAAGAATGTTCGTAGACGATAATATCAACTCGTGATCCTGCTATGAAAAACATAGTTAAGGATTTCCAAAAAAATTAAACATAGATTTACATTTTCATTTAGAAATGAAAATTTCGCTAAAGAATTTGAACAAATTAAACCATATTCTAATCCTTTCTGGAAACTTTCTAAGGTTATTAAGAAACCTCAGAAACCAATTCCTGCTCTCAAGGAAGGAAATCAAATACTTCTTACAAATGGCGAAAAAGCTCAAAAACTTGTTCAGTAGTTCGAGAGTGTCCACAATTTTAATTTGAACGTTGTGAGTCCTTTTGAAAATGAAGTCTCACTGAAATATGATCATATTGCAACTCAAGTGTTATTACAAGATGACATTATTGAGACAAATTTGGATGAAATTAAGTCAATTATTAGGAAACTTATAAACATGAAGGCTCCTGGTAATGATGGAAACTTTAATATTCTTATCAAAAATCTTGCCCTGAGACTCTTGGTTAAAATGTAAGATGAAAAACGCTAAAGGAATTCATATCCTCAAACCTGAAAAAATCCAGCAGAAGCATCAAGTTATCTACCAATTATTTTACTTTCTTCTATCAGTGAACTTTTTGAAAAAATTATCTTGTTGAGTATGATGCCTCATATAAATGAGAATTCATTTTTTTTACCAGAGCAGTTTGGATTTCATCATGAACATTCAACTATTCATCAACTTGTCAGAGTAACGAACCTGATAGAAGCAAAAAAATCTTCTGGGTTATCCACTGGAATTGCCCTTCCAGAGATAGAAAAAGCATTTTATAGTGTTTGGCACAAAGATTTAACAGTTCGGCTGAAAAGTTCGTATCGTTTAATAGAAACACACATTTTTTTGCCAAAATTCGTTTTCATTATTCAACATAATTGCCATCAGAGTCGATAAAGCGATTATAGCGATCTTCCAACTTTTCGATATCATTTTTGTAGTACGATTTGTCCTTTGCCTCAAAATAGGCCTCAGTTTCAGCGATTACCTCTTCATTGCTTCTAAATTTTTTACCAGCGAGCATTCTCTTGAGGTCTGAGAACAGGAAAAAGTCACTGGGGGCCACATCTGGAGAATACGGTGGATGAGGGAGCAATTCAAAAGCTCCAAACACTGCTCAGAATCATCAATTCGTTGTTGTTTTTGATCGATTGTGAGCTCACGCTGCACCCATTTTGCACAAAGCTTTCTCATATCCAAATATTCGTGAATAATATGTCCAACACGTTCCTTTGATATCTTTAGGGTGTCAGCTATCTCGATCAACTTCACTTTACGGTCATTGAAAATCATTTTTTGGGTTTTTTTCAAGTTTTCATCGGTAACAGCCTCTTTTGGACGTCCACTGCGTTCATCGTCTTCGGTGCTCATATGACCAGTACGAAATTTTGCAAACCACTTACGAATTGTTGCTTCGCCCGGTGCAGAGTCTGGATAACACTCATCAAGCCATTTTTTGGTATCGGCGGCACTTTTTTTCATCAAAAAGTACTGTTTCATCAACACACGAAATTCGTTTTTTCCATTTTTTTTTCACAATAACAAAAGTAGCTTCACTCAAAATGCAATATCTCACAAACTAATAATCAGACAGCTGTCAAATTTATACACGTATCTTTTGAAGCTTGGTACTAACTGAAAATGGTACGGATTTAATTCTTGTGGCGCCCTCTCATAGAAACGATACGAACTTTTCAGCCGATCTGTTAATAGCGAAAATGTCTGGTTTCCAGTATCCTATTCATTTGATCAAAATGATTCAAAATTATTTAACTGATCGTACTCTTCAGGTTAGTTATCAGAATTGTAAATCTGAATTGCCGTACGAGCAGGTGTTCCGCAGGGTTCGAGCGTAGCTATAATCTTATATAATATTTTCACTTCTGATCTTCCAAATCTACCCGTTGGTTGTCAGAAATCGCTATTCTGTGACGACACAAGTCTGTTAGCCACAGGTAGAAATCTAAGAGCTTCTTTTCTTAAATGGCTTGGAATTGACATGGTCTGATCAAGTAAAATACTTAGGTTTAACGTAAGGTAAAAAACTCACTTTTAAGAATCACATTGAAGGAATCCAGGCAAAGTGTAATAAATGTATTAAATGTTTATTTCCTCTTATAAACAGAAATTCTAAACCCTGTCTAAAAAACAAATTATTAATTCATAAACAAATTTTCAGACCAGCAATGCTTTATGCAGTACCAATTTGGTCAAGTTGCTGTTCCACCAGGAAGAAAACGTCTTCTCTGGTTTAGTACAAATGAGTAACACAGATACACAAATACAGAACCATTAGATGTAATGTCGCATAATATTATAAGAAAATTCCGACAAGAATCGATGCAATCTTCAATTGAATCGATTCGCTCGCTGTATTAGTTAATAAGTTAGTATATAAGTTCCTTTTCCCCATTACACAATATAAGTAGGTTTACAATTTTCCCTACACAAAAATCACAGAATTGCTTAAGCAAATGATGTTTGATGGCAATAACCAAATCATGTATATAATAAAGCTGAAAAGTCATCATTTGTGGTTGAACACCCAATTTAAATCTTAATAATTCATTTTTAACTCATATTCCAATAAATATTTATTAAAAAATGCATTTTGTCTCTACGACATTCAATTTCAATTGCTTGAATTTAAACCAACGTGCTATAGAATGTAGGTATTTGTTTAAGTATGTGACAGCTTCATTAAAATCCTCAGATGCAATAAACAGAACCGTGTCATCAGCAAATAAATTGATATCACAAAATCGTAAAACTCGTGTCATATCATTGATACACTTAATAAATAAAATTGGTTCTAGGACACTGTCTTGAGGCACTCCAAGCGAGTTATGTAGAGAACTAGACACAAAATCATTAAATACAGTCTTTTGTTTTCTATCATATAAAGAGCTTCGAAACCATTTGTATGCTACTCCTCCAATACCAAAGCGTTGAAAAGTTTGTAACAATAAAGGTCTTGAGATTGTTTCAAAAGCGCGCTTCATATCCTAGAACACAGCAAGTATAGTCTCTGTAAGTAAGAAAGAACTGGATGGTCGATATGTATTCTCATACATTAAGGACCTAATGGCATCAAAGTAACCCCAACCTACAAACCTGACTGATCTATTTGCTCAAGTTAATCAACTTTTAAACTTGATTGAGACACTCAGCACGCAAGTTGAAAATATTGCATTTGATCGTTCAACTAGTGAATTTACAAGTGCTTCCGGATGGCCTAAATTAGGTGTGAAACGGCGACGTGGAAACAATGGCAAACTGTTCCAGACACTGCTGCACGTGGATCGAAATCTATTGATTTAAGTTACAAACCGTTCTGTACGGGTTAAAATCGGTTTTTCAGCATCAGAAGTTTTCTCCAAGGCAGCAATCTTGGTCCGTTGCTGTTTTTGCTTTTCATGAACACTGCTGTTACCACCGAATTCAGATTATTTTATTTGATTACTCAAAGTTGAATGAGTCTATATATGAGATTGAATGGACCGAAATTATTCGCAGTGATACAATCGATGACTGTGTTTCATTCTTCTACACAAAACTGTTCGGAATTGTTTTACATAACGTGCCAATTAGGCAACGCAAACGTGTCAATAAGGAAAACAAACAATCATTATTTTAAAACTAAATGTGAATAGCATAAAGCAGAGTCACGTGAACTAGAGCGTCAATACAACTCTTTACACGTGACTTCGTTTCGAAAAGGTATACCAATTAACGTTCGTTATAATGGTGAATCAGCCGATACATCACTGGGTTCTGCAAACCTATTATCGTCGTTCTTTCAAAGTGTGCTAAGTAATAACTCACCTCACTCGATAGAATCGTACTTGAGCGGTTTGCCCCATTACAATCTCAACATACCACGCATAGTTTTCAGTCAACAAAGTTAGTAATTGTAAGTAATTACCGATAAACTTAAATTCTCAGCTGCCTACCAAAAATACTCGAAAGTATGTTGCATGATATCTTGTATGAGTCAGTGGATGTTTGTTGCCGCTTATTTAATGATGTTTATGACTATTTTGATTTGAATGTGTTTAAAACTGTGTTTAGATTAAGAATTAGTACGTAAGAGTCTGTGCGATGCAATTTATCGAAGAACAAATATAAATATAAAAATTTTAAGCAGACTATGTGAAAATCCTGAAGGATATCAAGCGTATCGCGGACTGTTTTAAACTACAACATATGATAAAAAGGTCGTAGATTGATGTTCAAAAAATTTTCTGTGCTTGAGTATCAAAAAATGCTGCGTCATATCTTTCAACCGGAAAGCTGATCCTATATTGAATGGCTAGGAGATCTCAGAAAGGTCCGTGACATGAGTGAAATGTAATAAGGACCTTGGTATCACTCTAGATCGTGATATTACTTTAAGATTGCACTATAACGATATGTTGGCCAAAGCAAACCGTCAACTTGGTTTCATCTTCAACGAGTAACGAGTTCTCTCAACTATTTAATTTCAATGTGTTTCATCAACGTTTACTTGACAATTTCCGCGTAGTGAATAGTAATGGTTAGGTTTTGTTTTAATTTTTAATTGTTTGTTTTATTTTCATTTGGACAAAATCTGTCAGCCGAAGCTTTTCAAATATACAAATACAAATACCAGATATCGTCGAACGTTAAGAAGTATGGTTTGGATGATACATGGAATTGGGTTTTAGGCAGGTCTGATGGTATTTTTAAATGCGGTTTTAAAGATCATTCAATGTTAACTGTTCACTTTGAAATAAAAATCAAACAAATAATGTTTTTCAACAGTACAATTTTTTTTTACATACTTACCCAAGTCTTGGTATTACATTCCTTTTGTGGAATTTGATCTTCTGTTTCAACAGACTTCACAGCCGATTCAGAGTGTACAGAACCATTGCATCGATCTTACTGACACTACGTATCCTTCCAGACCGGGGCTTGAACATACGACAACTGGCTTGTAAGACCAGTGTCCTATGCATTTAACCGCCTACCCGGGTCAAATAGTTACGTAGTTCTTATAATTAAATAAAAGATGGCTCAAAAGTAAGGCTAGAGTATAAATGGCAAACTTATGATACAAATTGTCTCTTTTGATCATAAAGGGTGCATATGCCTAATTTGAGAAAATCAAAAAAGTGAGTGGGTAATGTCAGAGACATAACTGAATGACGTGAATACGAATAATTGACATACTTTTTCCACACGTCCGAATACGCAGATAATCGCTTATAAAAGTTCATTGATTGTGTGCATTCTGTCAACTTTCAATGCGTCACTTGCATAATTGTAACTGTATAATTACAAGGCGGAACTGCCTCGAAAATACAAATTGTGTAGCTGTCGTCATCTTCGGTTTTAAGAATTCTTAAATATAAATTATTGATATCCACTCACACAGTTAAGTACACGAAGAGATATTTAGAATTAAGTTCTACCTATTCTTGTAAAAATAACATTTTGAAAAGGCAACCCATACTGTAGTAAGTAGTATTCACGCCTAAATATAAAAATAAATCTGTGATTTGCGGTGGAGTTGCCCACATGTAAATACGAAAAAAAAACTTCATCAAATCGTTATTCGTTATTATCATGAACCGATATGGTCAATGTACAAAAGAATAGAATTGAATAAAAATGGCAATTTAAGTCGAAACACACTGTTTATGTTTCTTACCTGTAAATATCAACATTTCCTTCGTAGAAAAGATGGTGAAAGACATTTGAGGCGTCAATTGCAGCTTGTCCACGTTGCTTATATCCAAAAATTAAATCTATCCACTGTTGTGATGCAAAAAAGAAGTATTAGAATATGCATAACGAATCTTACACCATTTCAACCACCGTTCCATGCACAAATATTCCTCATTCTAATGGATTTTTGGTTCATATTGTACGTGTAACGGCAGTATTTAAGACAATCAATATCTTACCAAATGCAAATGTTGACTGACGTAATCACATTCCAAAGCTTCCCGATGCACTCTTATGAATTCTCTTGGATCTCCTTTCGACCATGGCGGCAACACAACATGATTCAATCTTTCGCTATTCTGTTTCATACCAAAGTCAAAATTATTCGAATTTATTAAAAATTCGGGTAAGTAAAAAAACTCTGGAATCAGTTCTTTAACGTCTGCCATATTGTGTTTCGATGCTGAATACCAGGCTTCTTCGATACTATGAAACATCCTGTCGGCAAGATCGAAATGGCCTCCTTGTAAACGTAAAAAATGCTGAGTAAACGGCTCTAATCGAACGAGATATGAACAAACAATCATTGCAGAACTGTAATGGGTTCCATAAAAATATGGTGGAGTTTCACCGTGCGGATCATCCCACTCTCTATAACGTTTTACAAACTGTTCAAGACGCTTTTGGGATTGTGCCCCCATGGGCATCGAAAAATCTCGAAAACATTCTGGATTAGAAAAATCGAGTTTTTCCGATTCGTAATCTGAGAGAATCCATGGGAATACTGGATATTGCATTAAATCATTGTATGATCTTCCCGCCAATGTGTTCAAATGCATCAAGTATTGAAAATTTGACATTTCTCCGCGCTAAAAACGAAACAAATGAAATGTGTAAGAATTAATAATGCATTTGATAAATTCAGAGGTTTCGATTAGTTCACTGTATTATACTGAATATTTGATGCCTTATGCTGAATTTTTTATTACAAGGATAACATAAATATGCCAAATTTTTGTAAATCACATGGTGAAGTTACTATATCTTGGTAATCTTAAAGTATTGCGAAAACTGTAGAGAATCTCAGCTATCTTCAAATTCTATTGAAAGAATTGTTAAAGTGCAATTACAGAAATTAATAATAGAAAAGATGACAACATCAGAATAGGATTTCTCCGATTCTAAAGAAACTTTGCACACGTTTTAAGAATGGTAAATCATTTGTTTTGCACGGACAGAAAGAGTAATTTGACTCAAGGCTGATTTTTAAAAAGGTCGGATGATTGTTTATCTTTGCTCATATACAAAGGTTATGCAATCACTGTGAAAATCGACTTTTGAACTGAGGCCCGGAGGGTCGAGTGTCATATTCCAATCGACGCAGTACGTCGAGTACGCAAAATGTCTGTTAGTGTGGAAGTGTGTGTATGTATGTGTGTATGTATATGTAACATTATTTGGCACTCACTTTTCTCGGAGATTTGCGTACAAGCTTTATGTGGGCGATAAAGCCATTTTTTGTTTGTTAATTAAAATAATATTTGTCTTTAGAATATAGAAAGGATAAGCAATCACTGTGAACTCTATTCAATTTCATTTCTATCATGATAAAACTGGTGGGCAGGTAATGTCATAGACATAATTGTAGGAAGAGAATACACTTCCAAATATCGATAATTGGTCCTATACCACAACTGTAGAGCACCTTTTGTAAATCATTTATCCACACCAGCACATCGATTCTGAACCTGTATTTATTAACTGGAGTTGAATTCAGGGACTACATTTGGAGCCTGGGGCATGCTCGAATTTAGTTTCAAAATTCAGGTTGGGGATTGAGATCGAAAATTCAGTTTAATAGTGTGGTGCTAGAACTCTGGAACTAAACTCGTTTTCCGAATCCAGGGAAACTGTTTAAAATTTAATATTTAGTGCGATATTCTGAATTTGAATTCCGAGCCTGAATAAAGGAACTAAATTCAATTCCAAAATCTAGTGTACAGAATATAAGTTTCGATTAGGTTTCAGCATGCAGATTCTAAATTCTAAATCCGAATTCTGAAATTGAATTCTAATACCGTTTTCGTTTATTGATCAGAGCAGCCCGAAAGCTGACCCAAAGTCGCCTAAACAACGTTTGATATGTTTGATTTAGCAACCTGAGGTTGCTCTAGATCGGACTCCAATCGCATAGTTTCGCTCTGAAAATTTTCTCGGGTCGCACCACGCATCCATGCAAGTTTGTTTATTTTTGTCTTTTTTTCATGAGTTGTGTAGGGCGCGTACCACGTGTTCGTTTTACTCAGAGTCGCCCACGTCTAGGTTCAAAAACGAAAACGGTATAAAACTAGTAATAATTCAAACATAGAATGCAGGAATTTCATGATAGTTCCAAAATTCAGGTTTCAAGTTCAGATCTAAGATTCAGTTACAGAATCCAGATTTAAATGTCATACGAATTCTGAAGTTGACTTTCTAAATTCGATTTCTTAATTCGAAATCCGAACATAAACTAAGTTACTGAATTCAGTTCCAAAATCTAATCGAGAAACCAGTTTCAGAACCCAAAATTAGGAATCAGTTCCAGAAACTAAGTTCAGAATCCATTCCGAAATTCATGCATTCTTCCGCAGAATTTAGAAAAGGCGCCCCATATTAAGATGTATTGACGTCAAAATTGCGAAATAGGGGAAAAAAAACTCTTCCAAAGTTGGCTCAAAACTGTTCTAACTGCAGGTAATGGCACACGAACCAACTTCGGCTTTACCAGTTTCCAGTTGCAGCGCTGTCAGCAATTTTATCCTTGAATTTGCCAGTATTGTGGTAAAAGTACGAAGTTGTGAAGGAAACTCGTCAAGCAAACTCTCATATCAGCGTAACCGCATCCTTGATGTATAAACTTTGTTACAGAAGCATGGAAATTTCCGAGCATTAGTCGTCGCAACGATGTTGTAGGAACTTTTTTATAGAAACATGGACATTTCCGAGCATTATTCAGCGCAGCAATGATGTAGAAACAAAGCTATTTTTCGCGGATACTAGTCACTGCCACTGGCATAGGTCTCGGCTCTTCGGCAGAACTTCGGGAGAAAGTCGGATGAACTTTCGCCTTAACACTACAAAAACCAAGCCTCAAAAAAAGTTGGAACGGTAACTTTGAGCTGTCATAGCTAAGCTCTTTTTCAAAGAATCTAAAAAAAAATTACACCCTCAAATGTTGTGAAGTTCGTAGATTGATTCAAAAACTTTGTAGGAGATGATTGGTAAAGAAAAACCAATAAAAATTTGATTTTTTCCGTTACAAATTTTTCACGCGCCCAATATGCCCTATCTGCTTTCCTATTTTCTTTCCTTTGGAAATCGTCGCATAGAAAATATTGAATACTTCAACTTTACCGAGTCCTAACTTTGTTGTTAATCAACCGATCTTCAAAATTTGTTCATTATTGGAAAGGTACTACTTCCAGAAATAAAATGCACTGAAAAAAAACGAAAAATAGGGGTCTACCCAAAGTTATAATGAAATCTGTAGATAGATGACCTCAGAAAAGGTGAGACTTTTCACAATGATCGTAAATCTCTAAATTCAAAGCGATGACCTATATATTTTTACACATCATTCGATTGCTAGTAATACCAGCTACAATTTTCGCTCAACTACCATTCCTGCACAATCAAAAGAAAACATTAAAAAATCAAATTTATAAATATATAGGAATTTTTCATTTTTATTCACGCCTTTTGACATCAATTTAATTTCTGGAAGTAACAGGAGTACAAGATTTGAGCACACAGCAGGCGCGTTTGAATTGCTATAGCAAAACCTGCACTCCTCCAGGGTAGAATAGTGAACCAAAATCAAAATAATAACAAATTTTACCAACATATCTTGTCTTGATGTTCCTGTGCTGTCATAGCAACATTTCATATTTTCTTGATATTTCATCGAAGAAATCTTCTTGATAAATTAGACAAAATCTGTTTAGCATCAATATTTGTTATTATATCTTATTTCGTTATTGAAGAGACATACCAATTTCATTAAGTACAATTGGTCCTGTAATTCCTTTTTCAAATGGAATACAATTGAATAAACTGCATTAGAATCAGATAGGAGAAATTTCTATGATACACTATTCTCAATGCTAGAAAATCAAATTAACTCTTATTTCAAACTATAATGTTTGGATTTAATAATTGGTTTTCAAATCACTTCTTCCCGGGCTGTTACTTCGGTGTATGATATTCCAGCTAAATTGGGTAAATTTATCAGTTGCATGACATGCTTTATGATTGAACATGTTTTTCTTATCATTATAATTGTTGATAATCACAGCATATATGTTAATATTATTTGCTGGTTTTATTGATATTACTCTGCCAACATGGTTTTGCTGAATGAATTTTAAATACATCAAGAAGCATGAAATTTCAATGCAACCGACCAAACAAACTTTTTGAAATTCTTTTATTCTTTGTGTGGTTATTATACGCATCTGCTTACTACCTATCATTAGATTTCCGAATGTTAAAAAATCCATCATTCCAAGCGATTGGTGCACCCAACTCATATACATTGACTAAAATTGTTAGTGCATAACTTAAGTTAAACCATGGAAAGGTATCTTTTTTTAAACTCATATAATGCAAAATTTATTAATTTCGCTAATTTACGCGCCCTCCATGCACTTTTGCTAATCACAACAGAAATGATTTCCTGCATCATTAATTTCTCGAATTTAAAAGAAGAAGCCTTTACATCAACAAATCCACTTTTTCCTATAGAATGCAAACGTTTATTGTGAAGATTTTTTTAGGAAATAGGGCAAACCAGTAATATAATTAGGTATTTCAAAAATGCGCTCATTGAAAATATTGGACGTCACATTCCAACAATCCTCCCCCCTTCCCATTGCCACAAAAGGTCACGTTTTGTGTAACACCCCCCTTTCCTTGCGGCGTGACGTCTTTTATGGACAGTCCCTAATACGATAAGAGAAAAATATAAATGCTAGGGCAAAAAATCTGACTTTTTGGGGAACACCTTAAGTTGCTCTTTAAAAATACCTGTAACACTAAAACCGTTGCAGGTACTACTATGGTGTCCTCAGCAAAGCTGCTCGATTTAAGTTTATCTACGATTTTCCCGAAGAATTCAGTCCTCTATCCCAACACATCCGGAAAATAAGTTTTGGATCACTTTGATCATAAGAGCCACCCTAATACCATGTACATTGACATATGGCTTATCTTCACTGATCATTTGTTTTGTAGACATCATATCTCTAAAGTATAAGGTTAAGCCACAAATGTTTTTGTCCCCTTAAATTGTGGATCCAGACCAACGTGCAATGCAACTTAACTCGGAAATTTTAAAATTACCGATCTTTTACCTATTTTTTAGATTCTACGGCAAACCTAAAACAAAATCAGAATGTTAGTAGTTATCAATTGCGTTTGGGTTGTGCATAAAAATTGTTTAGATTTTTTGTCCAATACAAAAATATAACTATATTTAGAGTTTAAGGTTATTTACTAAAATTTTTAAAATCTTCAGTGAAATCCAAGTTTCAGATTTTTTTTTGTAAATTTTGTTCATAATAAATTTCCAACTAAAATAATAAAAAAATATATGTCATAAAATTTAAAAGTTTTGATTTCATTTTGTTTGGCAAAATTTTCCCAATAGTAGAAACTCTCTGTATTTGTACCAAATTTTTTGAGATTCTTCGAACGGATATATAATTTAGGACATCAATACATTGTTTCTGGTAATGATTCCAATGTTTTGAATAAAAAAATGTACATTCATCGATTTTTTAATGTTTTCCTTTGATTGTGCTGGAATGGTAGTTGAGCGAAAATTGTAGCTGGTATTACTAGCTATCGAATGATGTGTAAAATCGCTTTGAATTTCGAGATATTTACGATCATTGTAAAAAGTCTCACCTTTTCCTTTTTTATCTACAGTTTTCATTATAACTTTTGGTAGAAAACCCTACTTTTCGTTTTTTTTAGTGCATTTTATTTCTGGAAGTAGTACCTTTTCAATGGTGAACAAATTTTGAAGATCGGTTGACTAACAACAAAGTTATGACTCGGTAAATTTGAAGTTCTCAATATCCGATTCGCGATGCAGATACCGCATGAATGCAGATAGGGCACATTTTGAGCTAGAAAAAAACTTGGAACGGGAAAAATCAGATTTTCATTAGTTTTTCCTAAACGATCGGCTGAATACTTAAAATAATCTACAAACTTCACAAAATTCAAGAATGTAAAATTAATCGAAATTGTTTAAGTAACAACTGAGCTATGATAGCTCAAAGTTACCGTTCCAACTTTTTTTGAGGCTTGGTGCTCCTCGTAACTTTTTTAGGCTTGGTATTAGGAGTGTTAAAATCGCAAGCTCAGTTTGTACTAAAATCTTCAAGCTTCACCCGAAAGTAAATGTTAGGAGTTTAAAAACCTATAGCCGCTCGGACTGGGCGGCGATACACAGCTCAGGGTTCCGGAAGTACCGGAACTTATGGTCCCATAAGTTGCTATTGAATTTCATCCGGATCCAACTTCCGGTTCCTGAACTACTAGGTGAGATGTGGAAAACTGAAAACTGTCATTCAGAGCAAAGATGCATAAAATGGATTTTTTTCTAAACTTTGCTAAAAATCATTTCATTTTAAAGGTTATGTTAGTTACTAGCCACAAAGGTGCTTTGGTTATACTAGATTCCAATCCCAGAAGTACCGGAAATAGTGATCAAAAATTCTAAAACGGAACTCACTTCATTTTCTCATAAGCATCTTAAGGCCGTTTCAACCGATTTTCACTAACTTATCCTTAATTGAAAGGTCTTATTATCCCATAGGTTTCTATTGAATTTCATCCGGATCCAACTTCCAGTTCCGGAACTAAAGGGAAGAATTGTTCTAAATTTGACATGTAACTGTTTACAAGTCGAAAAGGTTATGTTTGCGTACTCCCAAATAATCTTTCTAGTTTGCATTCATGTTTCAAATCAAAGCTGTCGCAAGAATCCTTCGACGATATTTTTGAAAAACTACAAGTATCACCCCATGGGGTTATTCGAGCTATTGATGTGCAGCAAGGCAACCAAAATTTCGAATGATCGATATTTTCAATCAAACAGTTCAATCAATCGCCGTACTTTTAAATGCGCGATTGCATGAGAGTCCCCTTCGATTGATCTATTACACGCGATTTTTGCCTTTCTCTATAGAAAGGTATCAGAATTGCTGGAAAAACCGACTTTCGAACGGAGCCTCCGAGATCCCACTCAGTTCGACGAGATCCGAAAATGTCTGTGTGTGTGTTTGTGTGCACTTTTCGAAGGTATTTATACGCGCTCAATTTTCTCAGAGATGGCTGAACCGATTTTAACAAACTTATGCTCGTTTGAAAGCTACTGTTGGGCCATTGATCAAGTGCAAACATCAAATGGCTGTGACTTTTGTTTCCGGAGATATGATGGCATAAGTGACGTAACCGACAAAAACCGTTGATTTTCACCGCTCTTATATATATTATAATGTAAATATTTTGGGATCACCTTTAATTCCGTAAAGCTCTGGTGCTCAAAAGTTTAAGCACCTCGAAAAAAGTCCTCATGCAAAATTTGAGCTAAATCGGACATGGGTAAGGGGTGCTGCCTAGCAGGCATGTCCAAACACTGTACTGCACCGCGTGCTTCATATAACTACCGCCACCGCGAGTATTTAGAGTGACATTGTGTGCCAGTGCACAAAGAGAAACACGAAACGCAATATCCAAAGCCACGGTGCTCGTGGCGCTGTTTTATTTTCGGCACTGGTGTTTCAAGCTTCGGCATTCACTGAAACCGCGTGTTTTCAGTTTCGTTAAACACCGGAGCCGAGTGTTTTGAATTTCGCGAAGACACCGAAGAGCGCTCATGCTTTGGTTATATTGTCAATCAATTGAATTCAATCACACGCGTATTGATAAAAAAGAATTAATCATTCAAACGCATTTTTAGTCATAAAGTGGCGCTAAAGGCGTTTATAGTACAAACAACGTATAAGGCAAAATCGGAAACACTCGGATTCGGTGTTTGTCGAAGTCAGGAACACTCGACTTTAGTGCTGCCCCAAAATATAAGCACCGTCGTTTGGCAATAACACGATCACCGCTACGGGTGCTTTTTCGATCTAAAAAAAGCACCATAGGGTGGAGTACATGAAATTACCGAAATCGAAAATTTTTTAAGTCAGTCTTAAAATTGCATGAAACATCGAGATTTAGTGTTATATCAAAAAAATTTTTTTTTCCTAAATCGACTTTCTGGGACTTTCTTTCTAAGTTCCAGAAAGTCGATTTAAAAAAAAATATTTTTTTTCGAGATGACACTAACTCTCGACCTTTCATACAATTCTAGGACTTTTGCCATTACTCTCCTCATACAAATAGGCAAAGCAAATGTCAAGCGCTTGGTTGGAAAAATGATGCCTACTATGTGATATAAACACTGAAGAATGCTTTTGTGAACTACTTGATTCAATCTGAATCAATTGATGTCAAAAATGAGGTTAAATTAGTGTCACAAATTATTTAATAAAAATATAAATATTGTTTCTATGAGACTGTTTTTAAGAAAGAGAAAGGCATTATCACACCACTAGGTGGATTAAGAAGGGTTTTGCCTTTCTCTATAGAAAAGTATTAGAATTGCTGGAAAAATCGACTTTTGAACGGAGCCTCGGAGACCCATAGTGTTATATACCATTCGACTCAGTTCGAAGAAATCGGAAAATGTCTGTGTATGTGTGCGTGTGCACTTTTCGAAGATTTTTACACGCGCTCGATTTTCTCAGAGATGGCTAAACCGATTTTAACAAACTTATGCTCGTTTGAAAGCGACTGTCGGGCCATTGATCAAGTTCAAAGATCAAATGGCTATGACGTTGTTTTTTATCACTCTAATGTATATAAGGGTGCCAATATTTAGGGATCACCTCTAATTTCGTTAAGCGTTATTGTTCAAAATTTTAGCATCTCGAAAAATACCTCATGCAAAATTTGAGCTAAATCGGATATGTGTAAGGAGTGCTGCCCAGCGGTTAAAGTTTGAAAATTTTCGATCTTGAAAAAGTACCAATTTCCGAAATCGAATTTTTTTTGATGCAAAAAAACTTAAAATTGCGCGAAATGTCGAGATTTAGTGTCATCTCAAAAAAAAATTTAAATCGACTTTCTTTCGAAAAAAAATTTAAATCGACTTTGATTTGACGTCCCAGAAAGTCGATTGAAAAAAAAATTTCGAGATGACACTAAATCTTAACGTTTCATGCAATTCTAAGACTTTTGGCATAAATTTTTTTCAATTCGATTTCAAAAATTTCATGTAAACTATTGAACAGAAACTGATAGCAATCCATTGGGCCATCACACACCTTAGACCTTATCTATATGGAAGAATGTTTCTTGTCAAAACAGATCACAGGCCATTGGTTTATCTGTTTTCGATGAAAATTCATTCTTCAAAATTAACAAGAATGCGTCTAGACCTCGAATAATTCGACTTTGAAGTAGAATACGTACAAGGTAAATTAAATGTAGGAGCGGACGCGCTCTCTAGGATTAAAATAAACACAGACATGTTAAGTAATATGTTTATTTTAAAGGTTCAAACTAGAGCCAACGAAAGGAAACAAAATGACAAAAAATTATTCAGCTAATAAAAAACCTTAATGATTTGTTACATACTGAGCCTGATCAACTCAAAGTATTTGAATCAATCAATATAAATGAAGTATATAACATGCCAAAGTTAAGCATTGAAAAATCGTCCACAAATAATATAAATGGCCTTAAAATTTCATTTCAAAATAAAAATTACAAAAGAGATTTGACTCAAGCGTCATTTACCCAATGTAAAAAGCTAATGAATTGAATACTGGTAAAATTGCTCTAGTGCTTTCGAATACAATTTTCAATTTTATTATAATAATAATTTTAAGTCAGCATGTAATAAACATCTGAAATCACTCTATCAACCGCAACGCGAGATAGATGATAATAACCTGTTTTAATCCACCTAGTGGTGTAATGATGCCTTTCTCATATCAATCATACTATCATATATAATACTGTGGTATTCTTCAAAATTATTTTTCTTCGATTCTTAAAAGAATAACCGAAATAGATTTGTTTGACCGTCTACTGATAAAAACTATCAATTGGAAAAGATTTGAGGTCGATTTAGAAATTTTTTTATGGTTTTTCCCCATTTTCAGTGATGGTATACAATTTTTAACACACTTTACCCTATATTTCCGGATCCGGAAGTCGGATCCGCATGAAATTCAGGAATAACGCATGGAACCACAGGACCTTTCATTTGAACCTAAGTTTGTGAAAATCGGTCGCGCCACCTATGAGAAAACTTAGAGGACATATTTTCTTTTTATTGCAAATTTCACCCCATATCTCCCGAACCGGAAGTCGGATCCAAAAAATATTCAGGAATTTTTTATGGGACCTCAAGACCTTTCATTTGAATCTAAGTTTGTGAAAATCGATTCAGCCATCTCTGAGAAAAGTTAGTGTACTTATTTTCACAATTTTTTGCTCATTTTACCCCATAATTCCGGAACCGGAAGACGGATCCAAATAAAATTCAGGAATTTTGTATGGGACCACAAGAACCTTTCATTTGAATCTAAGTTTGTGAAAATCGGTCGCGCCATCTGTGAGAAAAGTTAGAACACATATTTTCTTTTTTTTTCCACATTTTACCCCATATCTCCCGAACCGGAAGTCGGATCCAAATAATATTCAGAAATTTTTTATGGGACCTCAAGACCTTTCATTTGAATCTAAGTTTGTAAAAGTCGGTTCAGCCATCTCCGAGAAAAATTAGTGCAAAAAACGATACATACACACATACGCACATACACACACATATACACACATATACACACACACACACACACACACACACACACACACACACACACACACACACACACACACACACACACACACACACACACACAGACATTTTGCGTACTCGACAAACTGAATCGAATGGTATATGACACTCGGCCCTCCGGGCCTCGGTTCAAAAGTCGGTTTTCACAGTGATTGCATAACCTTTCTATATGAGAAAGGCAAAAATTAAAAAATATCTCCTCCGCCTTTTTTTTATAAACATGCTCGAAAGTAGTTTAAAAATAACCTGTTTTTGAACTAGTTTTGCTCATAACTTCGGTTTAGAAAACGCTACTTGGATACGCCAGTCATTACAAAAATGGTTTTAACAAACTCTAAAAGATGTTCAAAGATACCTAAACTACGAAAAGAGAAAAATATAAATGCTAGAGCACCTTAATAATAAGAGCCACCCCGATACCATGTACATCGACATATGGCTTATCTTCACTGATCATTTGTTTTGAACACATCATAGCTCTAAAGTATAAGGTTAAGCCACAAATGTTTTTGTCCCCCTAAATTGTGGATCCGGACCACTGTGCAATGCAATTTAACTCGGAAATTTTAAAATTTCCTATCTTTTTCCTTATTTTTTAGATTCTACGGCAAACCTACAACAAAACCAGAATTTTAGTAGTTATCAATTGCATTTGGGTTGTGCATAAAAATTGTTTAGATCGTTCGTCCAATACAAAAATATAACTATTTTTAGAGTTTTAGGTTATTTACTGAAAAAAGTACAGGTGTGTAATGTCAGAGACATAACTGGATGTCGTGAATACGAATGAAACTAACACTTTTACTATATAGTTCCGGATATTAGTTGATCGATATAGTGAATTGTGCAAGTTCTGCCTTTTACATTACTAGAATTTGAGAATTTTAATGTCGATTATTTAGAGAATTTTGATGTCGATTATTTCATTTCGGATTTCAATATTTAAGTAAAAGATACTATCAAAATGCTGTACGGGATTAATTTCTGGCATCTCAGAAGAGCCAAATTGTATAATTTTCTAAGATATTAAACACTGATTGAATGTAAACAATTTTAAACACTGTTGCAAATTAAGAACTGTGAAAATTGCAAAAACTGATCAAATTACCTTAGATTTGCACTACACTGATTTGGTTATCGATTTACAAAAAAGCATTTTTTATAGTTCTTTGGGTAACATTTAGAGCCATAAGAAGGGCTGATTTTGAAGAATGTTCCACATTGTTGTCCATTTTCCGTTGTACTTTGCTCCAATGCAAACGACCACCAACAGGATGATGTAATCGATCTTCTTCGAAGGGAAACTGGCTCTGCGACCTGACGACTGCTCGATCTGACGACCGAAGTCCAAATGAAAGCATTGACGACTGCTCCACCTGACGATTGAAACCCAAATGAGAGCATGGCACGCAAAAGGCCTGCTTTCATTGCCATCTGCTCCACCGGACGACTGAGCCCTGAGCGCTTGAGGTTTTTAACCACGCCGAAGGTGCACTCTCCGAAGCTGCTGGTTGATTAAATCATTCCCACGACGTCCGCTTCCATCCAACGCACAAGAATAAATGATCGATTTTCGACCACGGTTCCGCTTTTATACGCAATCAGTTGAAGATGTGTGCCTGACTACCTCAAAATCGTCGTCCTTGCGCGAAAAACCCAAGCAAAAGTAAAGATTTTTCCGCGTTGTTTTCAAAGTTTGAGAAAACTTAATTTTTGAGTTGTTTGTGGTTATCTCACACTGTTCAAAATATTATCCTAAATTGCTGATCATATTTTTGATGAAATTGTGAAAGAATTATGTTGCTACCATTAATACAAATCGAGTTATTCATGATTAAGTTCTGCCCATTCTTCCATATGGCTAATTTTGAAAAGGCACCCCATAGTAAAGTAAGTCGTATTCACAACAAAATTTCCAGTGAAATCCAAGTTTCAGTTTTTTTTGTTTATAATAAATTTCCAACTAAAATAATAAAAAATATATGTCATAAAATTTAAAAGTTTTGATTTCATGTTGTTTGGCAAAATTTTTCCAATAATACAAATTCTCTGTATTTGTACCAAATTTCTTGAAATTCTTTGAACGGATACAGGCGCGTACACAGGGGGGGGGGGTTTTAGGGGTTCAAACCCCCCCCCGAAACAAAAAATTATAACCCATGGGAAACATTGTGATATAAATTGTACATGTGTTGATTTATCACCATGTTCTAATTTTTGATAATGTTAATAAGATACCTGGGAAAATTATACCGATGCAGTTTAAACACCAGGCCATCGTGCCACACATTATCGAATGCCTTTTCAATATCCAATATAGCCATGGCAGTCGTTTTGGACACTGATTTGTTTTGCTGGATGACGTTGTTAACCCTTGTGAGTTGGTGGATGGTGGATCTTCCTTTCCGGAACCCAAACTGTTCTTCCAGAATTATATCCTGTTCATCTGTGAAAGCAAGAATTCGCCTTTGTATTGACTTTTCAAACAGCTTGGATAGGGCAGAGAGTAAGCTGATGGGCCGATAGCTCTTGGAAAAGGAAGGATCTTTCCCCGGTTTCAAAACTGGGATAACTTTAGCTAACTTCCACATTGAAGGGAAGTAACCAAGCTCCCAGCACCTGTTAAAAATTTTAGCTAAGAAGACAAATAAGCGAATACTCAAATGTTTCAGCTCAATGTTGAATGTGTTGTCGAAACCGGGGGCCTTCATATTTTTGGATTTTTTCACAAAAGCCATCAGCTCATTCGCAGTGACTTTACTTTCCTCAGGAACCAAGCTGTCTGATTGGTCAACCTCAGCTTCGCTATCAGCAACGGCTCTTTCATGTGGACTAACAATGTTGAGTCCTTAACTGTGAGAACACACAAACTGCTGGCCTAGCGCATTTGCCTTCTCTACTGGTGTGATTAAAGGTATTCCTTCAGCTGCGTCCTGGGATGACATCAGAGGAGGAATAGGCTTCGGTTTTTTCTTAAGCACCTTCGTTAAGGACCAGAAGGGCTTTGAATGTGGGAGAATTTCTCGAAGCTTTTGCTGGAAGTTCCTGTTGCGAAGCTCAGATATCCTTTCCTGGATTATCCTAGTTAAGTTGTTATAAGTAGTCTTCCTATCTAGGATGCCAGTTCGTTGATACTGCCTCCGGTAGATATTCCGAAGTCGGATGAGTTTCTTGGTGACACTGTCGATTTGAAGAGAGGAACTCGGCATATGTTGTACTGGAACCGTCCTATCACGAGCGACTGTGATTGAATGCTGGAAGGAAGATAGGGCCGCATCGATTTCCATCGGGGAATCAAGTGGCAAATCGATATTAATAAGTTGGTCGGCGATTAGTTGAAACTGGACCCAATCGGTGCGATAATAGTTCCTCCGTGGTTGAAAAGGCACTGTGTCTGGTGAAGATCCCAACGTCAATATTACTGGAAAGTGGTCGGAAGAGAGCTCGTTGAAGACAACCGGAGAGCTGTCTATGGCGATGTTGCTGATGAATATATCCAAAATGGAATGAACTCCCGATCTGGAAAGTCGCGTTGGTTGATCCGGAGCGAGGATGTTGTATTGTCCAGCTTCGTAACCTTCGGCAAGTACGAATCCATTTCGATTCTGTCTTCTGTTTCCCCACAGCTCATACCGTGCGTTCAGGTCCCCAGCAATGATGACTGAAACGTTAGCTATATTTTCGCTTATATGTATAGATTCACGTACTTCCCTGCAGCTTCGCTTTTGCATTAATTGACCAATCAGAGCGATGCTTCCCAGCTGATAGCTGCTTCAAAACCATCGTCTCCCTAAGGGAAATCCAGTAAGTCAGCATAGCGTATCAGATTTTTAACTGACAAAATAGGACACTGCTCGCTATTAATCAAAATTTTAAGCACATATAATTGAAAATACGTTGTTTGATATATTTAGATTGTAACTTAGAAATATTTTCAATCAAATGGTGAAATAATATTATTAATTGATACAAAATTGACTGAACTGTAAGTCTTCAAGACCAGACCAAATTTCTAATTGTATTTTTTCTTGAGTTGTTAATTTGCATATCAAAAATTAGTTATATGAGAAAGGAATCATTACACAACTAGGTGTACGGTATAGGTATAGAATTCACTTGAACTCTAGAAAGAGTGTCATGTGTGTATGTGTGTGTAAGTGTTTATGCGTGTGTCTGGGTGTGTTGTTAACAAAGAGGTCGATATCTCAGGAATAGCTGATTTTGACCAAACTAGTCGAATGGAAGGTCTCCTCGCCGGCCTGATCACTATCGGATGTTTTTGAGATCGGATGTTTACTTTTCGGTTTATACGAAGTTGTATGTCAAAATGCTCAGTGGCTATCAGGTGGAAGGAGCACTTCGAGCGACTATTGAATGAACAATCAACGGAAGAGAACATAAACAGAATGAGGATTGAGGATGATGGACAAGCTGTGGAACCACCTACGCTAGACGAAATACAAAAAGCGGCTAGACAGCTTAAAAATTGAAAGGCCGCTGGGAAGGACGGCATCCCGGTTGAACTTCTCAAAGTCGAAAGCGAGCGGCTGTACTACGCACTCCACCAAAGAAAATTGGAATGATCTGGGAAGGAGAGGAAATGCCTTCGGACTGGTTGGATGGTATCATATGCCCTATCTACAAAAAAGGTCACCGACTAGGTTGTAAAACAACCTATGAAGGTTGTACTTCGAGGACTACCCGACATGATGGAAACCGAACTAAAGCAGGCACTGTCGGAGGCTGGACTAAAGCCTTTGATGGTGTTTAAAATGAAGCGACATAATACGGACAAAAAGTTTAGAGATAAACTGTACCTGATTCATCTGGAGAAGGGCTCCATCACCATGAGTCAACTGAAAACGATCAAATCGTTATTTCACATAATCATCGAATGGCAAAAGTATAAACCGGTACATCGGGATGTCACACAGTGCACGAACTGTTTGAACTACGGCCATGGAGCGAGGAATTGCCACATGAAAAGTCGGTGCGGGAAATGTGCCGAATCACACAATACCAACGATTGCTTACTAGATGACATCGCAGTAAAATGTGTGAACTGTGATGGCGACCATCCATCTACTAGCAAATCGTGTCCCAAACGTGCTGAGTTCACGAAAATTCGACAACAGGCGTCCCGTAAACAATCAACGCGCAAGAATGTTCCACAGAAGGATGACATTAATTTCCCACGGCTCCCACCGAAGAGGGATATTCCGACTTTGCCGCCACTTCCTCGCAGCAACCCAAAAGATTCAACCGCTGGATCACAAAAAGAATCTTCTTCAAAAATCCCTCCTGGATGGGGCAATAATCAACCACAAGCAAAGGATGACTCTAGTGATTTATTCTCTGCTGAACAACTGATCGTCATTTTTGAAACAATGACAACAAAACTTCGGAACTGCAGAACGCGGTTAGAACAAATCAACGCCTTAGGCAAATTCATCATCGAATATGCAATATAATGAGTTGGTTATAGTAAATTGGAATGCTTGCTCACTCAGGAGCAAAACTGCTGAATTGTCTGACTTTCTTCAAGAGAAAAATGCCGATATTGCTATTTTAACTGAAACTCAACTTAAACCTGATATTTCTATTTTTATTTCCAATTACAGGATTCACAGGCTCGACAGGACAACTACCAGAGGAGGGGGAGTTGCCATTGCCGTTAAACGATCCATTTAGCACAGGCTTCTGTCAGCCTTTAAATTGCAATTTATAGAAGCCATCGGAATTGAGATTACAACGACGATGGGACCCATCATCATCATTACAGCGTACTGCCTCAAACAAACAAATCTTCGAGATGGTACGTGTGCATCATTGAAGCGAGATTTGGCTATGCTCACTCGACGACAGAACAAATTCATCATTGCTGGGGACATGAACGCACGGTATGAGCTGTAGGGAAACAAAAGACAGAATCGAAACGGATTCATACTTGCTGAAGATTACGAAGCTGGGCAGTACAACATCCTCGCTCCGGATCAACCAACGCGACTTTCCATATCGGGAGTTCATTCCATTTTGGATATATTCATCAGCAACATCGCCATAGACAGCTCTCCGGTTGTCTTCAACGAGCTATCTTCCGACCACTTTGCAGTAATGTTGACGTTGGGATCTTCACCAGACACAGTGCCTATTCAACCTCGGAGGAACTATTATCGCACCGATTGGGTCCAATTTCAACAAATCGCCGACCAACTTATTAATATCGATCTGCCACTTGATTCCCCGATGGAAATCGATGCGGCCCTATCTTCCTTCCAGCATTCAATCACAGTCGCTCGTGATACGACGGTTCCAGTACAACATATGCCTCTCTTCAAATTGACAGTGTCACAAAGAAACTCATCCGACTTCGAAATATCTACCGGAGGCAGTATCAACGAACTGGCATCCTAGATAGGAAGACTACTTATAACAACTTAACTAGGATAATCCAGGAAAGGATATCTGAGCTTCGCAACAGGAACTTCCAGCAAAAGCTTCGAGAAATTCTCCCACATTCAAAGCCCTTCTGGTCCTTAACGAAGGTGCTTAAGAAAAAACCGAAGCCTATTCCTCCTTTGCTGCCACCCCAGGACGCAGCTGAAGGAATACCTTTAATCACACCAGTAGAGAAGGCAAATGCGCTAGGCAATCAATTTGTGTGTTCTCACAATTTAGGACTCAACATTGTTAGTCCACATGAAAGAGCCGTTGCTGATAGCGTAGCTGAGGTTGACCAATCAGACAGCTTAGTTCCTGGAGAAAGTAGAGTCACTGCGAATGAGCTGATGGCTATTGTGAAAAAATCCAAAAATATGAAGGCCCCCGGTTTCGACAACACATTCAACATTGAGCTGAAACATTTGAGTATTCGTTCATTTGTCATCTTAGCCAAAATTTTTAACAGGTGCTGGGAGCTTGGTTACTTCCCTTCAAAGTGGAAGTTAGCTAAAGTTATCCCAGTTTTGAAACCGGGGAAAGATCCTTCCTTTTCCAAGAGCTATCGGCCCATCAGCTTACTCTCTGCCCTATCCAAGCTGTTTGAAAAGTCAATACAAAGGCGAATTTTTGCTTTCGCAGATCAACAGGATATATTACTGGAAGAACAGTTTGGGTTCCGGAAAGGAAGATCCACCATCCACCAACTCACAAGGGTTACCAACGTCATCAAGCAAAACAAATCAGTGTCCAAAACGACTGCCATGGCAATATTGGATATTGAAAAGGCATTCGATAATGTGTGGCACGATGGCCTGGTGTTTAAACTGCATCGGTATAATTTTCCCAGGTATCTTATTAACATTATCAAAAATTATCTTGCAGATAGAGCATTCCAGGTTTCTCTGAATAATGCACTTTCAGAAAGATTTACTTTTCCTGCTGGTGTACCCCAGGGAAGTATCCTAGGTCCCATTCTATACAACATTTTTACATCAGACATTCCACCTCTTCCGGGTGGTGGTGTTCTGTCACAATTTGCTGATGATACTGCCATTCTTTACAAAGGTCGTGTCATTAATGCTCTGAAGAATAAACTACAGACAGGTCTGGATGCTTTAACGGAATATTTTACAAGCTGGAAAATTGTGATCAATGCAGCAAAAACTCAGGTCATCTTGTTTCCACATTCAAGATCTCCAATACTTGTCCCATCAGACGAATGCCGAATACGATTCGGTGATGAGGTCATCCAATGGTCCGACGAAGTTATCTATCTAGGACTCACCTTTGACATCTGATATTCAGGTCACATGTTGACAAAATCGTTCAAAAATGCAGCATACTCATTAGGTCTCTGTATCCGCTGATTTGTAGAACATCTAAACTGTGCCTGAAGAATCAGATGGCTGTCTATAAACAAATCATCTACCCCGCAATTGAATACGCAGTCCCTGTTTGGCGGGGCTGTGCACGTACACACAAAATTAGGCTTCAGCGCATTCAAAGTAAGATCTTAAAGATGATTCTAAATCTACCTCCTTGGACAAGGACTAGTGAAGTACATGAGATGGCCTCACTGGATATACTAGAACAAAAATTCGAACAATACTGCACGAAATTAGAAGAGAGGTGCTCAATCTCTGAAATACAAATAATTCAAAATTTGTACGTATTAGGTTAGGGATAGTTATAAGTAGGTAGATATTTTATTAATAATTAAAATAAATATTATGATTAAACATTAGTATGTAAAACAAGAGTAACTAAAACACCTATTATTAATAACGAATCGTATGAACAACAAAGATGAAAGGCCAAAGGGTCAAAACACTTGTGCTGTAAAATGTTGATGTAATACACAAAAATAAGATTAATAAACAGATATTTATGCAAAAAAGATTGTAAAACAATCGAGGCATAACATTCCTCAATACCGCCTACAAGGTTTATTCTAGAGTTCTGTTCGGCAGACTGCGTCCATTGGCAGAATCCTTTGTCGGCGAATACCAATGCGGCTTTCGAGAAGGACGTTCAACGACGGACCAGATGACCTTACGACAAATTCTCGATTAGTTTCGGGAGTACAACTTGCGGAATCATCATCTGTTTGTAGATTTCAAAACTGCGTACGACTCAGTGAAACGTAACGAATTGTGGTAGATCATGTTAGAACATGGCTTTCCGACAAAGCTAATTAAACTGATTCGTGCGACGCACAATGGATCGAAATCAAGCGTCAAGATAGTTGGTACGATATCCAATGCTTTCGTGACGTTAGATGGATTGAAGTAGGGCGACGCTGTTGTTCAATATAGCGCTCGAAGGTACCATACGAAGATCCGGCGTGCAAAGAAACGGTACCATCATCAATAAGTCTCCCATACTTCTTGGTTTTTCGGACGACATTGATATTATTGGTGTGGATCGTAGAGCTGTGGAAGAGGCTTTTGTGCCCTTCAAGAAAGAAGCTGCGAGAATAGGGTTGACGATAAACTCTACACTCAGAACGGAAACTAGTAAGGCTACAAAATTTACTCACCTGTAAGACCTTCCAAATTGCACAATATAAGTCACAATATACATTTTTTCAAATCAATCACTGATGTGTTACGAAATTGTCTGCTGTGTTGTAACTTTATGTGACAATAACAAAGTACATCCGTTTATTGACAATTTGTATAGTCAGCACAAATGAAAAACATAGTCGGTTAAAAAACACTATACGATAATGTGCTTACTACATACATTCTGTTGATATGGACTACATGAATAGTGTTTTCAAACTTCATAATTTCGTTTAAACCATGTATCTATTTATGGTAACATTATTATACTGTGGACATATTTACATGGTAGCAATAACTATTTAGCTCCTCATGTATATCAAGGCTCGAGAGCAATTTCACCTTACTATAAATTGTGATTTTAACTATTTGTTCTTATATTTGAGATGACTACCATTGTCAGGATGACCATGCCAGAAAAGTCATAAATACAAATAGTTTAGTCAAGTCGTAGTCTTTGTTGTCTAGTAATTTATACAATACAGATGGTTAATAGTCATATATCATGATTGTTGCTACTATTTAAGCGTATAGTTGAAATGACAATGGAAAACAGGCTACGGTTACTATGGTATTTTGCTCAGTGTACCTAGACTAACTACATGGTGGCTAATAGAGAAAGAGGCAGCCCATACGGTGTAGGATCCGAGGTGGAGATAGATGGGGTACAAAACGAGGTTGTTGACGAGTTCATATATCTTGGAACACTAGTGACATGCGATAATGAAATTAGCCGCGAGGTAAAAAGGCGGGGGTACAAGTCGTTGATACTACCTGTTCTCCTATACGGCCACGAAGCATGGTCGTTGAAGGACGATCTACTCGTCTAATCCCCGATGAAAGATCTAGACTACACCGACGGAGAGTTCCCCGGCGAAAGAGGCTCTTCCGACACCGAGTCCCCTGTTGCACCACTCGGGACACACGAGAGAGTGCCGAGGTCGGTCCGGCGATTCCAGTTGGAGCATAGCTTCTGGTTGGCTGGCGCCCCGACGACACAAGTCGGTGTTGTGGTGGCTACTCGACTAGTCCCCGCCGAAGGATCTAGCCTACCGCGACAGAGAGTTCCCCGACGCTGGAAGTTCTCTCGAAACCAACGTTCCGAAACCGGTTTACGACGCGCCTACTCAACTAGCCCACGGTGGTGGGTCTAGCCTACCCGACGGAAAGTTTCTCGGCGAAGAAACCTGTCCCGAAAACCGAGCCACATTCCACACGCTTCGTCCGTCTTCTTAGGGTGCCGAAAACAGTCCGGCATTTTTCGTCTTTGGACCTAGGTCATTTGACGCTGCTCTTCTCGCCAACTCCTCTGCAGTGTGGACATAATCTGAACAACTGTCCGGTTCACCGCGTTCCATTTTCCTTCGTCACTACACATCCTTTGAACGATGTTCTCCACGCTGACATCGGCGCCAACGATGGCAGTCATTTCGCTACGCGGTTGGATAAACCGTGGGCAGCTGAATATTACGTGCTCCGGCGTTTCTTCTGTTTCCTGGCACTCAACACACAACGGCGACCTTGGGTGGCCAAATCTGTGCAAATATTGATTAAAACAGCCATGTCCAGACAGGAATTGCGTCAGTTGTAAGTTTACCTCGCCGTGCACTCGAGTTGTCCAAATCGACAGGTTAGGAATTAATCGATGCGTCCACCTTCCCTTCTCCGCGTTGTCCCACTGCTGTTGCCATTTAGTGAGCGTGTTGGCTCTCTCTCTCTGCTCCGGGCTCGTCCTGTGCCCCGATCCCTGTAGCATAGGCTATCCTCTTGCAGTAGCATACAGATGGGGATCATTCCGGCTATCACGTGCACAGCGTCTGACGATATTGTTCGGTACGAACTTGTCACGCGCATTGCCATCAGTCTGAAAGTGCGGTTCAACTGGGCTCGGTTCCTTGCTGTTGTCAATGCCATCGACCACGCTGGAGCTGCGTATCGTACGATCGATGATGACACGCTCGCCAGTAACCTCCTCATGCTACTGACAATCGCGGAATTATTGGGCATAATCCGAGATAACGCCAATATCACCTTCATTGCCTTCTTGCATATGTAGTCAACGTGACTATTAAAGTTCAGTCGATAGTCCAGTATAGCGCCCAGATGCTTGACCTCACGCTTCGAATTGATGATGCACTCACCGACCGAGATGCTCGCATGTTGCACCGCCTTTCGGTTGCTGATGATGACCATTTCAGTCTTTTCATGTGCCAGCACAAGCTTCTTTTCCCGCATCCAATTCTCAACGACGTCTACTGCCTCCATGGCGAGAACCTCCACCTCGTCTCGAGACTCGCCGATTACTAGGAGCGGCACATCATCCGCAAAGCCGACAATCCTAACTCCCCTGGGCAGATTTAACTTCAGCACTTCATCGTACATAATGTTCCACAACGTGGGACCCAGGATGGATCCCTGTGGAACGCCAGCCGTGACAGACATATTTACGTATCCGGCGTCTGTCTCGTATGTGTGTGTATGTATGTATGTATGTATGTATGTATGTATGTATGTATGTATGTATGTTTTTTTTTTTTTTTTTTTTTTTTTTTACAAGGTGAAATACCTACTTATGTACTTTCCCAGTTCACGCGCTCAGTAGTTGTCAAGCTACCGCTATTGTGAACCAGCGAGTGGGACTGGCTGAACCTTACCCACTAAAACACCTTGGACATCTTGCCTTGATCCCCCCGGAACTAAGCTAAGCTCAATACTTCGGGGGAGGCTGTGCTCATGCACTTCTTCGTTTGGGGGAAAATGAGCTCCTGCTCTCTATATACATCTCGGCTGTGCTCATGCACTTCTTCGTTTGGGAGAAAATGAGCTCCTGAGTTTCTATCTTTATCCCTCTCGATCCACCTTTGGCGCCTCGACAACCCAATGCCGCTACGTCGCACCGCACTACTCAACTGATCCCCGACGATGGATCTAGCCTACACCGACTGAGAGTTTACCTTTTTACGCCACGCGGGACACCCGAAGGAGTGCCGAGGTCTGCTCTGCGATTCCGGTTGGAGCATGGCGTCCGGTTCGCTGATGCCCCGACGACTCGAATCGGTGTTGTGGCGTCTGCTCAACTAGTCCCCGGTGATGGATCTAGCCTACACCGACAGAGAGTTCCCCGACGATGGAAGTTCTCCCGAAACCGACGTTTTCGATACCCGTCTACGGCCCGACCGTAAGGATGCCTGGGTCGATCCAATGATGCCGGTTGGAGGATGGCTTCCGGTTCACTGGTGCCCCGACTATCTTAACGGTGCTACGCCACGATCTACTTGTCTAATCCCCGATGAAAGATCTAGACTACACCGACGGAGAGTTCCCCGGCGAAAGAGGCTCTTCCGACACCGAGTCCCCTGTTGCACCACTCGGGACACACGAGAGAGTGCCGAGGTCGGTCCGGCGATTCCAGTTGGAGCATAGCTTCTGGTTGGCTGGCGCCCCGACGACACAAGTCGGTGTTGTGGTGGCTACTCGACTAGTCCCCGCCGAAGGATCTAGCCTACCGCGACAGAGAGTTCCCCGACGCTGGGAGTTCTCTCGAAACCGACGTTTTCGATACTTGTATCCTTACGATGCTATGACGTGGTCTACTCATCTTGTCCCCGACGACGGATCAAGACTACACCGACGAAGGAAGTTCTCTCGATCCGACGCTTACTCGCTGATCCCTTCTCCATATTCGCTGCAACTCCGAGAGTATCTGTGTTACCACTTTGTTTACTGCATTCCAAGTGCCTTCTTCACGACACATTTCCTCAGATATATTATCCACCCTTAGAGCAGGCATTTCTCTACGTACTTCCGGAAACCGGGGACAATCGAATATCACATGTTCTGGCGTTTCTTCAACATACTCACACTCCGGACAAAATGGAAACGCGGCGTGACCACACCGATGCAGATACTTCCGAAAACAACCATGGCCAGATAGAAACTGCGTTAGGTAGAAGTTTACCTCTCCGTGTTGTCTATTCATCCACGGCGACAGATGTGGAATGAGCCGGTGAGTCCATCTACCTTTCTCCGTACTGTCTCACTCCTGCTGCCACTTCGCCATCGAATCGATTCGAACCATCGTTCGCACGTTTCTGGTGGTTCTACGCTGATAACACTCGATATCCTCCGCCAGGGTAATGCAGATTGGGATCATTCCAGCGATAACGCTTGCTGCTTCCGACGATATTGTCCTGTAGGCGCTCGTGACTCGTATGACCATAAGCCGGAATGCTCTGTTGAGCTTTTCACGGTTCCTCTTCGTTTTCAATGCTGTTCCCCAGGCAGGAGCACTATACCGTAGTATTGACGAAGATACACTGGCTAACAGACGTCTTGTGCTGCTTTTCGGGCCACCGACATTTGGCATGATCCTCGTTATTGTATTTATCGCCTTCGCGGACTTCTCGCAGGCATAGTCGACATGGCAGTTAAAGTTCAACCGGTTGTCGATCATCACTCCGAGAAGTTTCAGAGCTCGCTTAGTTGAAATCGCATGTCCCCCTACATCTATCTCGATACGCTGGATCGACTTGCAGTTGCTCACCAACAACACTTCCGTTTTGTGGTGAGCTATTTGTAGCTTGACTCCGTTCATCCAGCCCTCAATCGTGCTTATCGTCTCTGTCACCGAGGCCTCTACTTCTTCCAGAGACTCGCCCATCACCGTTAACGATATGTCGTCCGCGAAGCCCACGATTTTCACTTTCCTGGGAAGTTTCTGTGTCAAGACCCCATTGTACATAGCGTTCCAGAGAGTCGGACCGTGAATGGATCCCTGAGGGACGCCCGCCGTCACTCGCACTGACCTCTGTCCTTCGTTCGTATCGTACACCAGGATTCTATTGTGGAAATAGCTCTTTAGGATTCGGCAAACATAATCTGGGACCCGCATTCGGTGTAGTGCTGTGGTGATGGCCTCCCAGCTGCCACTGTTGAAAGCATTCTTCACGTCCACTGTAACCACGGCGCAGTATCGGTCACCTCTTCGCTTCTGTTTGGACGCCTTCTCAGCGCTCTCAAGCACTGTCCGGATTGCATCAATCGTCGACACTCCTTGACGGAAACCGAACTGCATGTTCGACAATCCTCGTTCGCCTTCTGTGCATTTCATCAACCTGTTGAGAATAATTCTTTCCAGGAGTTTCCCAAGTGTATCCAGCAGGCAAATAGGCCTATACGAGGCAGGATTACCCGGTGGTTTACCTGGCTTCGGCAGCAACACCAGCTTCTGGATCTTCCACATGTCTGGGAAGTTGCCTTCGTTCAAGCACTTCTGTAACACAGTTCGGAACATGTCTGGATACGCCAGAACCACGGTTTTCAACGCCACGTTTGGTATCCCATCCGGGCCTGGAGCTTTCTTGGCTTTCAGTCGTTTTGCGGCTTGTGTAAGCTCTTCGTTAGAATTTTGCCGATCAACAGAGTCGGCTTCTTCTTCGCCATACGGTGTTGGTGGCCAAGTAGTCGGGTCGTGCTTCGGGAAGAGACACTCCACGATCTCTTTCAACTTGTTCGGGCACATCTCAGCTACGGTGGACGGACCCTTAATTTTCGCCACCACAACTCGATATGCGTCCCCCCAGGGATTGGCGTCTGCTTCTCGACACAGTCTCTTGTAGCAATTTGATTTGCTACGCTTAATCTCCCGTTTGAAAGCGGACCTGGCTTCCCGAAAAGCCGACTTGCGTTCCTCTATTTCTGTTTCTGTCCTTGCTCTCTGGGCCCGCCTCCTGGCTCTGAGGCAAGCAGCTCGTAACGTACTGAGCGTCTCATTCCACCAGTAAGCTGGGCGGCGGCTATTCGTTGGCTCCGATTTTCGCATCATTGTGGTGTCGCAAGCCATCATCATTCTTCTTTTCAGTTCGGTAGCATCGATATTATCGACGCCGCCGTCCGGTCGAAGTGCCTCAATAAAGAGGTCCTTGTTAAAGGTTTTCGTCTTCCACTTTCGCCCATCGGTAATGCTTCTCCGTGTAGCCACTGGGATTCGTTGGCCGATGCGATAGTGTATCGCTTGGTGATCGCTATGAGTGTATTCCTCGCTCACTTTCCAATTCATGTATGCTTAGGACTGCAGAACGTGACGTCGATGATCGACTCTCTACCGTCTTTCCGAAATGTACTAACGGAGCCTTCATTACACAATTGTACTTCTAACTTTGCTAAAGCTTCCTGCAGGATGTATCCTCATGCATTGGTTACTCTGCTGCCCCATTCCACCGCCCAGGCATTGAAGTCTCCTCCTATGACTACTGGTTTTCATCCGATTAGCTTATTAGTCAATTGTTCCAGCACCTGGCTAAACTGCTCCACTGTCCACCTCGGAGGGGTATAGCAACTGCATACAAAGACGCCGTTAATCTTAGCAATCACGAAGCCTTCACTTGCGCTCTCGACCACTTCCTGTATAGGGAATCTTCCCATGACGTGTATCGCGGCCATTCCTGTTCTATCTGACACCCAGTTGCCGTTATCAGGGGGAACTTGATACGGCTCTGAGATTATCGCAACATCGCACTTCGTTTCTGTCATTGACTGCCATAACAGTTGCTGTGCGGTATCACAATGATTCAGATTTATCTGGGTTATCTCCATTACTGTTGGCCCGCAGTCGCCCTCTTGTAGGCAGGGCACTTGAAGCTACCAGTCTGATGATCATCTTCCTCCTCCGAAGTGCAAAGCATACACTTCGGTTTTTGCGTGTAGTCTCTCGCAACATGACCCATCCCTCCACATTTCCAGCACATTTTGGATCTGTCGGGGCCTTTACAAGCTCCTGCTCGATGTCCAAAGTCCAAGCACTTGAAGCATCTTCCCGTTCTCTTTTCCACTCGCGGTACAGCTATCAGTAAACACCGCGACCATACGATCGTTATTTTACCTACCTCCAATGCCTTGTTAGCAGCAATTGTTGGTAGACGAATCAACGCGGTCTGTGTGCCACTATATGCTTTCCTTAGACGGATCATAATTTGCACGTCGCCCAGGTTGCACTGTGTCTTAAGTGCACCGCTTAGCTCCTCTGCTGAGGTGACCTCATCTAGGTCCTTGCATATAATCATCGTTTCCGGGCATAAAGCTTTCACTTCCGCTCCTTCACCCAATGATTTACCCAAGAGCTCCTTCATGGTCGAGCTGTCGACCGTAGGGTCCTTTTTCAACTCGAAAAGCATTTCTCCTTTTTGCGTGCGCCTTGCTCTCACCACGTTCTCACCGAGATTCTTCAGCTCCGGGTCCTCTCTGACCTTCTTGAGGATTGCTGCGTACGTCATAGTCTCGTTAGCCTTGACGAGAACTGCGTCCCCTTTTGGTGTCCTTTGACGAGGCACAAACTTTTCTTTCCCCTTCTGCTCCAATTTTCTCCGCTCCTTTCGCTTTTGCTGACTCTTTTTTTCTCTCTGTTTTCCGGCCACCAACAGTATTCCATCCTTCCTTTTGCTCAGCCGCCTCCTCAGAGGAGTCCTCGTCTAGGCGTATAGGTCTCTTGAAACCGCCTGGTCTCTCGTCTCCTGGAGATGTTCTTGGCCTCTTTGGAGTAATGGAAACAGAGACATTATCCACCCCAGCAACCCCCTCTTTCCCTTGTTTCGTTGAGCTCACCGGAGCTGCACTGGTGCCTCCCTGCTTCAGAGAACTCGTGATAGCGGTAACTTTAGCGGATGTTAATGTAAGTTCAGCTGTGTATGTATGTATGTATGTATGTATGTATGTATGTGTGTATGTATGTATGTATGCATGTATGTATGTATGTATGTATGTATGTATGTATGTATGTATGTATGTATGTATGTATGTATGTATGTATGTATGTATGTATGTATGTATGTATGTATGTTTTTTTTTTACAAGGTGAAATACCTACTTATGTACTTTCCCAGTTCACGCGCTCAGTAGTTGTCAAGCTACCGCTATTGTGAACCAGCGAGTGGGACTGGCTGAACCTTACCCACTAAAACACCTTGGACATCTTGCCTTGATCCCCCCGGAACTAAGCTAAGCTCAATACTTCGGGGGAGGCTGTGCTCATGCACTTCTTCGTTTGGGAGAAAACGAGCTCCTGCTCTCTATATACATCTCGGCTGTGCTCATGCATTTCTTCGTTTGGGAGAAAATGAGCTCCTGAGTTTCTATCTTTATCCCTCTCGATCCACCTTTGGCGCCTCGACAACCCAATGCCGCTACGTCGCGCCGCACTACTCGCCTGATCCCCGACGATGGATCTAGCCTACACCGACTGAGAGTTTCCCCTATTACGCCACGCGGGACACCCGAAGGAGTGCCGAGGTCTGCTCCTAGACAAGCCCCACAACTCACAGTTGCCGAGGGAGGGGTCGTCAAGCCCTTGGACAAAGTCTCTGCTTCCCCATGTATGTATGTATGTATGTATGTATGTATGTATGTATGTATGTATGTATGTATGTATGTATGTATGTATGTATGTATGTATGTATGTATGTATGTATGTATGTATGTATGTATGTATGTATGTATGTATGTATGTATGTATGTATGTATGTATGTATGTATGTATGTATGTATGTATGTATGTATGGATGTATGTATGTATGTATGTATGTATGTATGTATGGATGTATGTATGTATGTATGTATGTATGTATGTATGTATGTATGTATGTATGTATGTATGTATGTATGTATGTATGTATGTATGTATGTATGTATGTATGTATGTATGTATGTATGTATGTATGTATGTATGTATGTATGTATGTATGTATGTATGTATGTATGTATGTATGTATGTATGTATGTATGTATGTATGTATGTATGTATGTATGTATGTATGTATGTATGTATGTATGTATGTATGTATGTATGTATGTATGTATGTATGTATGTATGTATGTATGTATGTATGTATGTATGTATGTATGTATGTATGTATGTATGTATGTATGTATGTATGTATGTATGTATGTATGTATGTATGTATGTATGTATGTATGTATGTATGTATGTATGTATGTATGTATGTATGTATGTATGTATGTATGTATGTATGTATGTATGTATGTATGTATGTATGTATGTATGTATGTATGTATGTATGTATGTATGTATGTATGTATGTATGTATGTATGTATGTATGTATGTATGTATGTATGTATGTATGTATGTATGTATGTATGTATGTATGTATGTATGTATGTATGTATGTATGTATGTATGTATGTATGTATGTATGTATGTATGTATGTATGTATGTATGTATGTATGTATGTATGTATGTATGTATGTATGTATGTATGTATGTATGTATGTATGTATGTATGTATGTATGTATGTATGTATGTATGTATGTATGTATGTATGTATGTATGTATGTATGTATGTATGTATGTATGTATGTATGTATGTATGTATGTATGTATGTATGTATGTATGTATGTATGTATGTATGTATGTATGTATGTATGTATGTATGTATGTATGTATGTATGTATGTATGTATGTATGTATGTGCAGCGCCCTTAGCAAATTTTCCTTCGAACATGTTAGTATTGTGAATAAAATAAGGAGCCATGAAGGAATAACGACATTGCAAGAACAGCAACCTAGTCCTGAAGGAAAAACTCGTCACCTTTCAGTCAAGCCTTCACGTCAGCGTAAACGCGACGAGCAATAACAAAAATGTATTTTCACGGACACTGGTCACTGTTATAAAACCATAGACAGTCCCGAGCATTAGTCAGCACAGTAATGTTGTAGAAAACAAAGTTATTTTCACGGACACTGGTCACTGCCTCTGGCCTAGCGACAGTGGTCTCGACTTTAGGTAGAACTTCGGGAGAAAGTCGGATGAACTTTCTACTTGAAATCACAAGCTCGGCTTGTACTAAAATCTTCGGGCTTCACCCGAAAGTAAATGTTAGGAGATTAAAAACCCCTAGTTGGGAAGAGTTAGAAGTTAGTTAAGTCTCAGAGTGCGCGGAAGATATCCGTTAGTCTCGGGCGTCGGCCCGTAGACAAGTTAGTAGTGAGTTCAGTTAAGTTAAGTCTCAGAGTGCGCGGAAAATATCCGTTAGTCTCGGGCGTCGGCCCGTAGACAAGTTAAGAGCAGTTCAGTTTCACAGAGTGCGGTAGCTAGGCGTTAGTCGCGGGATTCGACCCGCAGATAAGTTAGGCCGTCTCGTCCGAGTTCTCGTGGTAATAAACGTTTTCTTTAGTGATATCAATTCGGGTATAAAGTCATTACAAAGAAGAGAATTCGCAGAATATGAGTGACAGAAATCATGTTAACAGTTTCTGAATAGTGATAAATAGAATTAAATATCGAAGTTGTAAGCACATAGTCTGATGGTAACAAGTGAGAGAAGAAACCTTCTCTAAGGAATAAGATAGATTGCGTGAACAAAACATATAGTGTCATCGAGAAAAGATAACAAGTGGTAACAGTTTTGCGAAGAATTTGCTACAAGACGTTATTGCGAATTACAAAACAAATAAAGGTTTAAATAAGAAACAAATTTATTATTTTTCTAACTGTGGAAAAGAAACATCCTCTTCGTTATTCCTCTTCCGCCACCGCTCGGCCGGAAGCTATACAAGTGGTGACAGCGGCACTAGCCGGAAGTGGCAAGGAAACGCCAGGACTAAGGAATAGGAATCCGGAATTAAGGATGTTAGGAGAAGTAGCATTAGTATGGTGAGTCCCCACTATTTTATTTTTTTTCTTCTCCTCGTTGTTTTGATCACGTAATGTTGCCACTTATTGTCATAAAAAAATAAAGATGGCATTAGCGCGAAAATTTTTCTGATTGATTTAGCTCGCGCTCGCAAGGACCAATATTATTTTTTCTAACTACACTACTCACAAATCATCAACTAGTAAACGATATCAGATTTTTTTTTCTCATGCCTACAGCGGGTTTCTAGAACAGTTATATACATTCCACTGCTGAGTCATTTGGCAAGCAATAAATTTGTTCAAGATTCCTTGAAAACTGCGGACGTATAGATTACGCTCACAGTTGATTTATTTACGTTTTGACCACGGTCAATACGAGCGCATGTGTTGAAAAAAAAACAACACCGCGATAATACTTGCAAAAGTGGCCACACTAGAATAAAGGCCTACGAAGTTTTTTGTTTCTCCCACTCGTTGAAGAGACACGAATATCACGACCAACGGAACAGTTTAGCACCGGTGTAATGATTGTAAGGTCAAGGTGACCATCCGAAACCAACGCGTATGAGCAAAGGAATCGGCAATCTGACGCATCATTTTGCAAGCAAGCCAACGAGCGATAAAGCAAGCCAACGAGCGACACAACCAGGAGTGCATGCTACGATGTATGTATACTTAAACGGTGGTGAACTAACCCATATGGGCGGAGCCTACCGAAAAATGCGTTGCTAGGCGACGAACCAAAACAATCGCGGCCATATTTACGGCTAAAAGTCTGGCAACCGAAATAAAAACAGAGTACGGTAGCGGTATATGACAATAATAATAATAATAAACCGACAGTGACTTTGAGTCGCGTACGGTAAACTATAATGTTAAACCACGAGTATGGTACGATGCGATGTTGAAGCCTATGCCGTCGACCCTTATAACAGAATTAACAAAGACAGTTATTTTTGCGCACACGGCGGGCATGACAAATTGGAGAGCACCGAGTTGGCTGGCTCAATAATAAACAAAAAAAAATGCCAATGCGAACGAAATTCGACCACGCAGGGCTCGTAGCAGTTGAAGCTTTGTACGATACAATGACCAGTAATGTGAGACTAGGTCAAGTTTGTTTACGTGAATGAATGTCGACCATAACCACGGTCAAGAATCAAGATTGTAATTATTTACAGCAAAAATGAATATCGTCCAGGGGGATTTATTTCAGCATTTTCTAAACATATCGCAAGCCAAATAATAATTTTGAGGCTTGACAGAGATATCATAGTACGAGAATCAAATTTAAACAAGCATGGAATTTCAATTCCCTAAAGCGGAAGCACTGCAGTGCATTCCGGAGTTCGATGGAACTACCGAACAGTTAGATTCGTTCATCTATCATATTGAACATTTCGAAAAACAATTCCCAGAAGAGACATCTAGAGACGATCTGATCTACGTAATATTATTGAAGTTGAAAAAAGAAGCAGCAGCTAGATTACTGCACATAAAAGCCGAAAATTGGCCTAAAATCAAAGAAAATCTTATACGTGAATTTGGGGAAATCGAAAGAATCGAAGACGTTGTTTTAAAAATAGAAACTTTGCGGCAAGAACCCAATGAACCATTCGAAAATTACAAAAAGCGCATAATGAAAATTAAAGAGCAGTTGGACAATTACAATGAAGGGTGCTTTGCTCGGGAATCGCCAATGGAAGTCAGTCTAAGACTACATTGCTTAGCAGGCTTATACAACGACGAATTGAAACGAATGGCACAAGGCCACAAAAAAAGACATTGTATGAGTTACTGGAGTATTTAGAAGAAATTGATATAGAGCGAAAACATATCGAAGTACTTGAACACAGACTTCAAGCAACAGAGCTGGGCTATAGAGTTCTTAGGAGGAATCAAAAGTTTAGAACTCACGAAGGGTACCAATATGAAAATAATGAGTATCAGCAAAAATACGATTTAACAGATCGATATGATAATAGAAAACCACCTAATAGATACAATGGTAATATTCGAGAGGAAAATAATGGGTTTTATAAAAAACACTACGAAAATAATGAAGTACAGTTATGGGTAAATTGCATGACTTACGATAATAGAAAAATATTTCGAAGATATGATCATAATATCAGGTCCAGAAATATGCCTGATCAAATGAGATATGGAGCATCAAGAACTACGAATGCAAATTTAGCCAAGCAAACATGTAAAATACAAAATTGGGATCGATACGGGGAGAATGAAAATGACGATAACCGTAAACCAATGAAGAGTGATGTGTACAAAAAACGTAAAGAAGGGATATGGGTCAAATTACATAAGACGAAAGACAACGAATTTATGATGCTGTTGAGATCGGCAAACGAACCAAATAACGAGATAGGGTTGCTGGTAGACACTGGAGCATCTGGCAACTTGATAAGTAGACGAAGTGCAGAGTACATGGGAGCATATACAATTAATGATAACGAAATCCTAGAATATTCTGGGATAACAGGTAATGTTATAAAAACATTAGGTACCGTAGAACTAAACTTCATCATCGCAGGAAGAATTTTCCAAACGAAGTTCGACGTAGTGGAGAATTTGACTCCAGGGGGCATTTTGGGAATGACATTTATGAATAAGTATGTGACTAGCATACACAATGACCAAGGTTGGATATGCTTACGGAAAATACCTCTAACCTTTGAACCAAAAACAGACTCATATGAAGCTCATCAAAAACAGGAGAAGAGAGTCGCAAAATATGAGGCAGAGAACAATGTCAAAATACAGGAAAAATACCAAGCGTATGATCAATCCAAGCTTAGTCCACAGGGTACGCAGTGTACAGAAACGACAAAAAAATATACGGGGCAATGGCAAGAAGGTATGCCGCCTCACGAAATGTTAAAAATAGATTGTGCTAAAAACAACCAGTTATTTGTAAAAGTTGCTGCTGCAAATAGACCTAACGAAAAAATTAAGTACTTGCTCGATACTGGAGCATTTTATAACGTAATGAGATGGGATACTGTCGCGAGAATAGGATCAGAGAAAATAAACTATAAAGATAATTTATACATTGCAGGCTTTGATGGAACTCAATCACAGACTATTGGGTCAGTAAAAGTCACGTTGGCGATTGGAAAAACTCATTACAGAGTTAGATTTTATATAGTAAAAGATTTGTGTGTTCCTGGAATCATTGGAGCAGAGTTTTTAAAGATATACACAATTTATGTCACTCGGAATTTCGAGTACATATGCCTAAGTGTACCAAACGAGCACAATAATGTAGCAAATATACCAGTAACAGGAAAAGAAAAGGTACATGCAACTGAGCATTATGGGATGCGTCCTGCAGATAATAATGGGTGCAACATTGAGTTAGCCACCCGCATAAATAATGAAAGAAATAATGAAGTAAATGATAATAAGGAGACGCCAAAGATGTCTTCAAACAGTGCAACTAAAGCAAAGAATAATTTTGAAATAAAAAAATCTCCTAGTAGAAATAGGACAACCGAAAAACATATTAAAACTGATGCAAAGAGTGTCAAAAATGAAGTAATTATCGTCAATGCTGAAGTCTTGGAGGGCAGTTTAGCGAAGCATAATAAATATGAAGTGAATAAAAAGCACGTGAATAAAAATGATAACATTAATGCATCGTATCAGAGCAACTATGAGTTATACAAAAACGACTATCGTTCAGATAGTATGCTTCCACGTTGTGGAACTAATATTACTAATGAAGAAGAAAAAGATTATATAGACAGAGAGATTGACGAGGAAGACAAATGTTTCCTTGATTTAGATTCAAATCAAGACGTAATTCTTACGGAAAATAAAAGATACGGTCAAATAACTGGTCGAGACCGAACGGAAAAAGTATTAGAATCACTAAATATGAATCATCTAAAAAGAGAAAATTTTAGGGATATAGAGAAGATTATGGCATCATATAGCGATGTATTCTATCTGAAGGGGGATAAATTAACTATCACTGATGCGGCAGTGCACGAAATTGAGACCACGTCAAACGTGCCTATCAACAAACGGCAATACAGATTTCCAGAAGCTACAAAGAAGCACATTAATGAAGAAATTGAAGAAATGCGTAGACAAGGTATCATAAGGCCTAGCAAAAGTCCGTGGAATGCACCAGTCTTATGTGTTCCCAAGAAGGACGATGAATTTGGTAACAAGAAATACAGAATCGTGGTTGACTTCAGGGCTTTAAATTTAGTTACGAAGCCATTTGTATACCCAATTCCACTAATTGATGAGATTCTAGATAATCTTGGAAACAGTAAGTATTTTTCTACCTTGGATTTAAAATCAGGATTTTACCAAGTACCAATTAACTCAAAAGATGCAGCCAAGACTGCGTTTTCAACTCCAAAAGGCCACTTTGAATTTACAAGAATGCCTATGGGCCTGCGTAACAGCCCGTCGACTTTCCAAAGATTAATGAATACGGTACTTTATGAGATAGAAGGGGTTAAAGCAATCGTTTATTTGGATGATATAATTGTTTTCGGTGTTACCATCGAAGAACACAATGAAAACTTACGCAAAGTTTTAGGGGCTCTCCGTCGACATAATCTAAAAGTCGAGCCAGGTAAATGCCAAATTTTGAAAAATGAAATAAAGTATTTAGGACATGTAATTGACAAAGAAGGAATTCGTCCTATGGAGGACAATATAAAAACAATTAAAGAGATGGCGGCACCAAAAACAGTCAAAGGTGTTCGGTCATTTTTAGGAACAGTAAATTTCTATGGAAAATTCATACCTCACATAGCAGAGAAACGTAAACCATTGAACGATCTCTTGCGAAAGAATGTTAAGTTTACTTGGACAGAAGAGTGTCAAAAATCTTTTGAGGAATTGCGGAACTTTTTAACTTCTGACACACTGTTAGTTAGACCGAACTATAAAGATACGTTCGTGATCACGACAGATGCAAGCGAGTACGCTATTGGAGCAGTACTCTCGAATGAAAAATCGATCGACAGGCCTATTTCATACGCAAGCAGAGGTCTAGTAGGTGCTGAAAGAAAGTACCATACGATTGAAAAAGAGTTGTTAGCCATCGTATGGGCAGTGAACCGTTTCAAACATTTTATTTATAACCAGAGATTTATTGTATACACTGATCATAGCCCGCTAATTTCAATATGGCATTTAAAAGAAACTTCGCCTACGCTAACGCGTTTACGTCTGAAACTTCAAGGGTTGGAAATGGACATTCGCTATAAACAAGGCAAAGACAATGTTGTGGCAGACTTTTTATCCAGACTGCCCGAACAGGCCGAGTCCTTACACCCTATTTCAATAGTCACTAGACAGCAAAAGCGTCAACAGCAGCAAGCAGAAAAAAATGAACTTGCGAAGCGGAAAGACGCGGAAAATAAAACAACAGTATGTATGTATGTATGTATGTATGTATGTATGTATGTATGTATGTATGTATGTATGTATGTATGTATGTATGTATGTATGTATGTATGTATGTATGTATGTATGTATGTATGTATGTATGTATGTATGTATGTATGTATGTATGTATGTATGTATGTATGTATGTATGTATGTATGTATGTATGTATGTATGTATGTATGTATGTATGTATGTATGTATGTATGTATGTATGTATGTATGTATGTATGTATGTATGTATGTATGTATGTATGTATGTATGTATGTATGTATGTATGTATGTATGTATGTATGTATGTATGTATGTATGTATGTATGTATGTATGTATGTATGTATGTATGTATGTATGTATGTATGTATGTATGTATGTATGTATGTATGTATGTATGTATGTATGTATGTATGTATGTATGTATGTATGTATGTATGTATGTATGTATGTATGTATGTATGTATGTATGTATGTATGTATGTATGTATGTATGTATGTATGTATGTATGTATGTATGTATGTATGTATGTATGTATGTATGTATGTATGTATGTATGTATGTATGTATGTATGTATGTATGTATGTATGTATGTATGTATGTATGTATGTATGTATGTATGTATGTATGTATGTATGTATGTATGTATGTATGTATGTATGTATGTATGTATGTATGTATGTATGTATGTATGTATGTATGTATGTATGTATGTATGTATGTATGTATGTATGTATGTATGTATGTATGTATGTATGTATGTATGTATGTATGTATGTATGTATGTATGTATGTATGTATGTATGTATGTATGTATGTATGTATGTATGTATGTATGTATGTATGTATGTATGTATGTATGTATGTATGTATGTATGTATGTATGTATGTATGTATGTATGTATGTATGTATGTATGTATGTATGTATGTATGTATGTATGTATGTATGTATGTATGTATGTATGTATGTATGTATGTATGTATGTATGTATGTATGTATGTATGTATGTATGTATGTATGTATGTATGTATGTATGTATGTATGTATGTATGTATGTATGTATGTATGTATGTATGTATGTATGTATGTATGTATGTATGTATGTATGTATGTATGTATGTATGTATGTATGTATGTATGTATGTATGTATGTATGTATGTATGTATGTATGTATGTATGTATGTATGTATGTATGTATGTATGTATGTATGTATGTATGTATGTATGTATGTATGTATGTATGTATGTATGTATGTATGTATGTATGTATGTATGTATGTATGTATGTATGTATGTATGTATGTATGTATGTATGTATGTATGTATGTATGTATGTATGTATGTATGTATGTATGTATGTATGTATGTATGTATGTATGTATGTATGTATGTATGTATGTATGTATGTATGTATGTATGTATGTATGTATGTATGTATGTATGTATGTATGTATGTATGTATGTATGTATGTATGTATGTATGTATGTATGTATGTATGTATGTATGTATGTATGTATGTATGTATGTATGTATGTATGTATGTATGTATGTATGTATGTATGTATGTATGTATGTATGTATGTATGTATGTATGTATGTATGTATGTATGTATGTATGTATGTATGTATGTATGTATGTATGTATGTATGTATGTATGTATGTATGTATGTATGTATGTATGTATGTATGTATGTATGTATGTATGTATGTATGTATGTATGTATGTATGTATGTATGTATGTATGTATGTATGTATGTATGTATGTATGTATGTATGTATGTATGTATGTATGTATGTATGTATGTATGTATGTATGTATGTATGTATGTATGTATGTATGTATGTATGTATGTATGTATGTATGTATGTATGTATGTATGTATGTATGTATGTATGTATGTATGTATGTATGCATGTATGTATGTATGTATGTATGTATGTATGTATGTATGTATGTATGTATGTATGTATGTATGTATGTATGTATGCATGTATGTATGTATGTATGTATGTATGTATGTATGTATGTATGTATGTATGTATGTATGTATGTATGTATGTATGTATGTATGTATGTATGTATGTATGTATGTATGTATGTATGTATGTATGTATGTATGTATGTATGTATGTATGTATGTATGTATGTATGTTTTTTTTTTTTTTTTTTTTTTTTTTTTTTTTTTTTTTTTTTTTTTTTTACAAGGTGAAATACCTACTTATGTACTTTCCCAGTTCACGCGCTCAGTAGTTGTCAAGCTACCGCTATTGTGAACCAGCGAGTGGGACTGGCTGAACCTTACCCACTAAAACACCTTGGACATCTTGCCTTGATCCCCCCGGAACTAAGCTAAGCTCAATACTTCGGGGGAGGCTGTGCTCATGCACTTCTTCGTTTGGGAGAAAATGAGCTCCTGCTCTCTACATACATCTCGGCTGTGCTCATGCACTTCTTCGTTAGGGAGAAAATGAGCTCCTGAGTTTCTATCTTTATCCCTCTCGATCCACCTTTGGCGCCTCGACAACCCAATGCCGCTGCGTCGCGCCGCACTACTCAACTGATCCCCGACGATGGATCTAGCCTACACCGACTGAGAGTTTCCCCTTGTACGCCACGCGGGACACCCGAAGGAGTGCCGAGGTCTGTTCTGCGATTCCGGTTGGAGCATGGCGTCCGGTTCGCTGATGCCCCGACGACTCGAATCGGTGTTGTGGCGTCTGCTCGACTAGTCCCCGGTGATGGTTCTAGCCTACACCGACAGAGAGTTCCCCGACGATGGAAGTTCTCCCGAAACCGACGTTTTCGATACCCGTCTACGGCCCGACCGTAAGGATGCCTGGGTCGATCCAATGATGCCGGTTGAAGGATGGCTTCCGGTTCACTGGTGCCCCGACTATCTTAACGGTGCTACGCCACGATCTACTCGTCTAATCTCCGATGAAAGATCTAGACTACACCGACGGAGAGTTCCCCGGCGAAAGAGGCTCTCCCGACACCGAGTCCCCTGTTGCACCACTCGGGACACACGAGAGAGTGCCGAGGTCGGTCCAGCGATTCCAGTTGGAGCATAGCTTCTGGTTGGCTGGCGCCCCGACGACACAAGTCGGTGTTGTGGTGGCTACTCGACTAGTCCCCGCCGAAGGACCTAGCCTACCGCGACAGAGAGTTCCCCGACGCTGGAAGTTCTCTCGAAACTGACGTTCCGAAACCGGTTTACGACGCGCCTACTCAACTAGCCCACGGTGGTGGGTCTAGCCTACCCGACGGAGAGTTTCCCGGCGAAGAAACCTGTCCCGAAAACCGAGCCACATTTCACACGCTTCGTCCGTCTTCTTAGGGTGCCGAAAACAGTCCGGCATTTTTCGTCTTTGGACCTAGGTCATTTGACGCTGCTCTTCTCGCCAACTCCTCTGCAGTGTGGACATAATCTGAACAACTGTCCGGTTCACCGCGTTCCATTTTCCTTCGTCACTGCACATCCTTTGAACGATGTTCTCCACGCTGACATCGGCGCCAACGATAGCAGTCATTTCGCTACGCGGTTGGATAAACCGTGGGCAACTGAATATTACGTGCTCCGGCGTTTCTTCTGTTTCCTGGCACTCAACACACAACGGCGACCTTGCGTGGCCAAATCTGTGCAAATATTGCTTAAAACAGCCATGTCCAGACAGGAATTGCGTCAGTTGAAAGTTTACCTCGCCGTGCACTCGAGTTGTCCAAACCGACAGGTTAGGAATTAATCGATGCGTCCACCTTCCCTTCTCCGCGTTGTCCCACTGCTGTTGCCATTTAGTGAGCGTGTTGGCTCTCTCTCTGCTCCGGGCTCGTCCTGTGCCTCGATCCCTGTAGCATAAGCTATCCTCTTCCAGTAGCAGACAGATGGGGATCATTCCGGCTATCACGTGCACAGCGTCTGTCGATATTGTTCGGTACGAACTTGTCACGCGCATTGCCATCAGTCTGAAAGTGCGGTTCAACTGGGCTCGGTTCCTTGCTGTTGTCAATGCCGTCGACCACGCTGGAGCTGCGTATCGTACGATCGATGATGACACGCTCGCCAGTAACCTCCTCTTGCTACTGACAATCGCGGAATTATTGGGCATAATCCGAGATAACGCCAATATCACCTTCATTGCCTTCTTGCATATGTAGTCAACGTGACTGTTAAAGTTCAGTCGATCGTCCAGTATAGCGCCCAGATGCTTGACCTCACGCTTCGAATTGATGATGCACTCACCGACCGAGATGCTCGCATGTTGCACCGCCTTTCGGTTGCTGATGATGACCATTTCAGTCTTTTCATGTGCCAGCACAAGCTTCTTTTCCCGCATCCAATTCTCAACGACGTCTACTGCCTCCATGGCGAGAACCTCCACCTCTTCTCGAGACTCGCCGATTACTAGGAGCGCCACATCATCCGCAAAGCCGACAATCCTAACTCCCCTGGGCAGATTTAGCTTCAGCACTTCATCGTACATAATGTTCCACAACGTGGGACCCAGGATGGATCCCTGTGGAACGCCAGCCGTGACAGACATATTTATGTATCCGGCGTCTGTCTCGTATATCAGCGTCCGGTTCTGAAAATAACTTTTTAGAATCTGACATAGGTACTCTGGTATCCTCAACCTGTGCAGAGAGTCGGCTATTTCTACCCAGCTGGCACTGTTGAAAGCGTTTTTCACGTCCAATGTGACCACCGCACAGTAGCGGTTTCCCCTTTTCTGCTGCTTCTGGGCCTTTTCCATGGTTTCCATGACCACTCGTATGGCTTCTACAGTGGACCTGCCTTTCCGGAATCCGAACTGCATGTTCGACAGACCGTTCTCGCTCTCAGTGTACTTTGTGAGCCTGTTAAGGATCACTCTCTCCAGCAGTTTTCCGACTGTGTCCAGCAAGCATATAGGCCTATATGCTGACGGATCGCCAGGTGGTTTGCCTGGCTTTGGTAGCAGCACCAGCTTCTGCCGCTTCCAAATGTCAGGGAAACTACCATCCTCCATGCATTTTTGGAATGTAGTCCTGAACATGTCTGGATTCTCCAGAATCGCAGCTTTAAGGGCCACATTTGGAATTCCGTCCGGGCCTGGAGCCTTCTTCACCGGTAAGGCTTTCGCTACAGCAAGCAGCTCCTCGTTTGATACTCGGATTTCGTCGCCGCGGACATCCTGTACGTCGTACAGTACTGGCGGCCATATCGTAGGCTCATGCTTCGGGAACAGGGTCTCGATGATAGTTTTCATCCTTTCCGGGCACCTATCCGGTGGAACTGCTGGACCTTTCATCTTTGCCATGGCCATCTTATAGGCATTACCCCATGGATTCTCGTTGGCGTTGTTGTTCAGCTCTTCTAAACACTCTTTCTTGCTGAGCCTGATTGCCTTGGTGAGTGTGGCTCTTGCTATTCTATAGGGCAACCTTCTTTCCTCCCTTTCGCCGCTGTTTCTAGCTCTCTGCATCCTTCTCCTGGCATGTAGACAACGTGCCCGCAGGTCAGCGATCGTCGAATTCCACCAGTACGCCGGACGTCGCCCATTTCTGGGTTTTCCCATTCTAGGCATGGTTGCATCACACGCACGTGATAGTGTTGCAGTCAGCTCTTCCGCGCTGAGGTTTATTGTGTTGCGCTCGAGCCTCAGTGCTTCCACAAATACGTCCTTGTTAAAGTTCGCTGTTTTCCACTTTCGCTCACCAAACTGCGTTCTGCTTGATTCCACCTGCGAGTTGCGCCCAACACAATACCGGATCGCTTGATGATCGCTGTGGGTGTATTCTTCGCACACTCTCCAGTCCATGCTCCCTATCATTCCCGGGCTGCAGAAAGTGACATCTATGATGGACTCTCGACCATCCTTACGGTAGGTGGTGGTGGTACCGTCATTGGCAAGATCTACGTTCAGCTTAGCTAGGGCCTCCAGAAGACTGCTTCCCCTTGGGTTCGTGAGGCGGCTGCCCCATTCGACCGCCCAGGCATTGAAGTCACCAGCTACTACTACTGGTCTTCGGTCGGTTAGCTCTTCCGTTAGTTTGTCCAACATCCGGTTGAACTGCTCGATCGTCCAACGTGGAGGTGCATAACAACTACAGATGAAGACTCCGTTGATTTTGGCTATAACAAACCCTTCATCTGCGCAGTGCACCACTTCTTGAATGGGGTATTTTCCCACTGCCCATATCGCTGCTGTTTTGGCTCCGTCTGATGTCCAGTTTCCATCTCCGGGTGGAATTTGGTATGGCTCCGAAATTATCGCAACATCGCATCTATGTTCCGCAACAGATTGCCGCAGAAGATGTTGTGCCGTATCACAGTGGTTGAGGTTGATTTGCACTACCTCCACTGGGACTTCGTTGCACTCGCTCGTTTGAAGGCTGGGCATCTGCTACCGCCTGTAGGATGTTTGTTATCCTCCGTGGCAGCGCAAATTAGGCATTTCGGAGGCTTCGTGCAATCTTTTGCCTTGTGACCTTCCTCGCCACACCTTCTGCATAGTTTGCTCCTATCCGGCCCTTGACAGTTCCGTGCGAAGTGACCAAAACCCAGACACTTGAAGCACACGTCCGGTAGCTGGGAAACGCTCAGTGGGCACACAGACCAACCCACACATATTTTCTCCACTTTCAACGCTTTATTAGCTGCATCTACTGGCAGCTTAATTGAGGCTACCTTGGTGCCGTCAGGTCCATTCCTGATACGGATGGTCATCTGGACCTCTCCTAGCTCGCATTGCTCCTTCAGGGCTGATTTTACATCCTCCTCCGTAGTAATCTCGTCCAGATCTTTACACCGGAGAGTCGCTTCCGGGCACAAGGCTCTTACTTCCACCTTGTTTCCGAGGGCTTTCTCGGTAAGCTCCTTGTACGAGATGCTGCCTGCTTTGGGGTTTCTTTTCAGCTCGAGGAGCATCTCACCATTACGAGTGCGCCTAACCTTTTGCACGTCTTCCCCTAGCTCCTTAAGATCCGGGTTCATCCGCATAGCGCGTAGGACTTCGGCGTACGAGTCGTCGCTCGCTTTGACGATGAGAGCCTCGCTCTTATTCCTCGTCCTGACGACATTACGTTTTTTGGGCGGGTTTTTCTTGCTCGCTTTCTCCTTTTTTTTGCCGACGACCTGCCATTCAGTGCGGCTGTTTACCGCGTCGGTTGCTTCTGGTGGTAGTTTAGCTCCAGTGACACGGGCATCCTTGTGTCTCTTGGGACCACCTGGTCTAGCATCTCCTGGCGATGCCCTTGGCCTCTTTGGTGTGAAGAAGGGCGTGGACTGCATCCCAGGGGGGACACTACTCGCCGTGTTGACCTCCCTCTTAGCTGTGTCGGCTTCAGCCCTTTGCATTTGCGCTGCGCGACGTGCCTCTAAGGCAGTTTTCGCCGCTAACAACTCCTTCTCCCCAGCTTCTGCTCTCTGCACTACGCTTTTCCACTCCTTGACAGCTGAACCAAGAGCGCCTTGGAGCTTAATCACCAACGCCTTGATGTCTTTGTGCACGTTGCTTCTCTTATCCACATACTCGTGCAGCTCGTCCACCAACTTTTTCGCTGCCTCTACCCTCGGTGGTTTTGGTGGTTTCGTCCACGCGCTATACTGCTGCTGACCCTGCTGCTCGTTCGTGTGCTGCTTTTGCACCTGCTGGGTTTGCGGCGGCGGTGTCCTCACCAAGCCACTCTTGACAAACGGATTTGTCACTTCTTTCTCAACTTCGATTTCAATTACTTCCATTCTTCAGGGTCCCCACTCCGGGCCGCTATCTCCACTCGTTGTAGTAGTCGCTTATGATCCCTAGGTTATCTTTGCGAGCAGGGAGGCCTAGCGAGGGTTGAACACGTACCTTCATAGGGTTCGTGTCCAGGGCCGGATCAGCGTAAGCCAGGAGTGCTCTCAACTGGGCCTACTACCCACCTTAATTGGTGCGAGTATTGAACGTACCCGGAGGCCTGCCAAGGTTTTAACGGGACGGAGGCAGACGTACTGTTGACCCGCTCGCCGTTTCAAGTCGGTATCACCCTTCCTTACTCAGGGAACAGAACAGCACGAATGTCAGCCCATCATCGTCATCCGATCCGTTATCCGCATCATGTCCGTTGTTGTTCGCCGTGGCCAGTATATAATAATCAGGGTCTTACTGGTATCGAACCTGATGTGCCGGTTGGCACTCCTGCTGGGCTTGTGTGCTTTGAGCGGTACACAGTCGCTTTGCTAGGGCCTACTTGCGGACACATGCAGCTTTTTATAGGAGTTCAACAGAGCCCACTGCCGAACCCCACCACATCCTAGGCAGGCCCCCTAACTCGCAGTGGCCATGGGGAGGGGTCGTTAAGCCCTTGGACTAGTCCCTGCTGCCCCATATGTATGTATGTATGTATGTATGTATGTATGTATGTATGTATGTATGTATGTATGTATGTATGTATGTATGTATGTATGTATGTATGTATGTATGTATGTATGTATGTATGTATGTATGTATGTATGTATGTATGTATGTATGTATGTATGTATGTATGTATGTATGTATGTATGTATGTATGTATGTATGTATGTATGTATGTATGTATGTATGTATGTATGTATGTATGTATGTATGTATGTATGTATGTATGTATGTATGTATGTATGTATGTATGTATGTATGTATGTATGTATGTATGTATGTATGTATGTATGTATGTATGTATGTATGTATGTATGTATGTATGTATGTATGTATGTATGTATGTATGTATGTATGTATGTATGTATGTATGTATGTATGTATGTATGTATGTATGTATGTATGTATGTATGTATGTATGTATGTATGTATGTATGTATGTATGTATGTATGTATGTATGTATGTATGTATGTATGTATGTATGTATGTATGTATGTATGTATGTATGTATGTATGTATGTATGTATGTATGTATGTATGTATGTATGTATGTATGTATGTATGTATGTATGTATGTATGTATGTATGTATGTATGTATGTATGTATGTATGTATGTATGTATGTATGTATGTATGTATGTATGTATGTATGTATGTATGTATGTATGTATGTATGTATGTATGTATGTATGTATGTATGTATGTATGTATGTATGTATGTATGTATGTATGTATGTATGTATGTATGTATGTATGTATGTATGTATGTATGTATGTATGTATGTATGTATGTATGTATGTATGTATGTATGTATGTATGTATGTATGTATGTATGTATGTATGTATGTATGTATGTATGTATGTATGTATGTATGTATGTATGTATGTATGTATGTATGTATGTATGTATGTATGTATGTATGTATGTATGTATGTATGTATGTATGTATGTATGTATGTATGTATGTATGTATGTATGTATGTATGTATGTATGTATGTATGTATGTATGTATGTATGTATGTATGTATGTATGTATGTATGTATGTATGTATGTATGTATGTATGTATGTATGTATGTATGTATGTATGTATGTATGTATGTATGTATGTATGTATGTATGTATGTATGTATGTATGTATGTATGTATGTATGTATGTATGTATGTATGTATGTATGTATGTATGTATGTATGTATGTTTTTTTTTTTTTTTTTTTTTTTTTTTACAAGGTGAAATACCTACTTATGTACTTTCCCAGTTCACGCGCTCAGTAGTTGTCAAGCTACCGCTATTGTGAACCAGCGAGTGGGACTGGCTGAACCTTACCCACTAAAACACCTTGGACATCTTGCCTTGATCCCCCCGGAACTAAGCTAAGCTCAATACTTCGGGGGAGGCTGTGCTCATGCACTTCTTCGTTTGGGAGAAAATGAGCTCCTGCTCTCTACATACATCTCGGCTGTGCTCATGCACTTCTTCGTTAGGGAGAAAATGAGCTCCTGAGTTTCTATCTTTATCCCTCTCGATCCACCTTTGGCGCCTCGACAACCCAATGCCGCTACGTCGCGCCGCACTACTCAACTGATCCCCGACGATGGATCTAGCCTACACCGACTGAGAGTTTCCCCTTGTACGCCACGCGGGACACCCGAAGGAGTGCCGAGGTCTGTTCTGCGATTCCGGTTGGAGCATGGCGTCCGGTTCGCTGATGCCCCGACGACTCGAATCGGTGTTGTGGCGTCTGCTCAACTAGTCCCCGGTGATGGTTCTAGCCTACACCGACAGAGAGTTCCCCGACGATGGAAGTTCTCCCGAAACCGACGTTTTCGATACCCGTCTACGGCCCGACCGTAAGGATGCCTGGGTCGATCCAATGATGCCGGTTGAAGGATGGCTTCCGGTTCACTGGTGCCCCGACTATCTTAACGGTGCTACGCCACGATCTACTCGTCTAATCTCCGATGAAAGATCTAGACTACACCGACGGAGAGTTCCCCGGCGAAAGAGGCTCTCCCGACACCGAGTCCCCTGTTGCACCACTCGGGACACACGACAGAGTGCCGAGGTCGGTCCAGCGATTCCAGTTGGAGCATAGCTTCTGGTTGGCTGGCGCCCCGACGACACAAGTCGGTGTTGTGGTGGCTACTCGACTAGTCCCCGCCGAAGGACCTAGCCTACCGCGACAGAGAGTTCCCCGACGCTGGAAGTTCTCTCGAAACCGACGTTCCGAAACCGGTTTACGACGCGCCTACTCAACTAGCCCACGGTGGTGGGTCTAGCCTACCCGACGGAGAGTTTCCCGGCGAAGAAACCTGTCCCGAAAACCGAGCCACATTTCACACGCTTCGTCCGTCTTCTTAGGGTGCCGAAAACAGTCCGGCATTTTTCGTCTTTGGACCTAGGTCATTTGACGCTGCTCTTCTCGCCAACTCCTCTGCAGTGTGGACATAATCTGAACAACTGTCCGGTTCACCGCGTTCCATTTTCCTTCGTCACTGCACATCCTTTGAACGATGTTCTCCACGCTGACATCGGCGCCAACGATGGCAGTCATTTCGCTACGCGGTTGGATAAACCGTGGGCAACTGAATATTACGTGCTCTGGCGTTTCTTCTGTTTCCTGGCACTCAACACACAACGGCGACCTTGCGTGGCCAAATCTGTGCAAATATTGCTTAAAACAGCCATGTCCAGACAGGAATTGCGTCAGTTGAAAGTTTACCTCGCCGTGCACTCGAGTTGTCCAAACCGACAGGTTAGGAATTAATCGATGCGTCCACCTTCCCTTCTCCGCGTTGTCCCACTGCTGTTGCCATTTAGTGAGCGTGTTGGCACTCTCTCTGCTCCGGGCTCGTCCTGTGCCTCGATCCCTGTAGCATAAGCTATCCTCTTCCAGTAGCAGACAGATGGGGATCATTCCGGCTATCACGTGCACAGCGTCTGTCGATATTGTTCGGTACGAACTTGTCACGCGCATTGCCATCAGTCTGAAAGTGCGGTTCAACTGGGCTCGGTTCCTTGCTGTTGTCAATGCCGTCGACCACGCTGGAGCTGCGTATCGTACGATCGATGATGACACGCTCGCCAGTAACCTCCTCTTGCTACTGACAATCGCGGAATTATTGGGCATAATCCGAGATAACGCCAATATCACCTTCATTGCCTTCTTGCATATGTAGTCAACGTGACTGTTAAAGTTCAGTCGATCGTCCAGTATAGCGCCCAGATGCTTGACCTCACGCTTCGAATTGATGATGCACTCACCGACCGAGATGCTCGCATGTTGCACCGCCTTTCGGTTGCTGATGATGACCATTTCAGTCTTTTCATGTGCCAGCACAAGCTTCTTTTCCCGCATCCAATTCTCAACGACGTCTACTGCCTCCATGGCGAGAACCTCCACCTCTTCTCGAGACTCGCCGATTACTAGGAGCGCCACATCATCCGCAAAGCCGACAATCCTAACTCCCCTGGGCAGATTTAGCTTCAGCACTTCATCGTACATAATGTTCCACAACGTGGGACCCAGGATGGATCCCTGTGGAACGCCAGCCGTGACAGACATATTTATGTATCCGGCGTCTGTCTCGTATATCAGCGTCCGGTTCTGAAAATAACTTTTTAGAATCTGACATAGGTACTCTGGTATCCTCAACCTGTGCAGAGAGTCGGCTATTTCTACCCAGCTGGCACTGTTGAAAGCGTTTTTCACGTCCAATGTGACCACCGCACAGTAGCGGTTTCCCCTTTTCTGCTGCTTCTGGGCCTTTTCCATGGTTTCCATGACCACTCTTATGGCTTCTACAGTGGACCTGCCTTTCCGGAATCCGAACTGCATGTTCGACAGACCGTTCTCGCTCTCAGTGTACTTTGTGAGCCTGTTAAGGATCACTCTCTCCAGCAGTTTTCCGACTGTGTCCAGCAAGCATATAGGCCTATATGCTGACGGATCGCCAGGTGGTTTGCCTGGCTTTGGTAGCAGCACCAGCTTCTGCCGCTTCCAGATGTCAGGGAAACTACCATCCTCCATGCATTTTTGGAATGTAGTCCTGAACATGTCTGGATTCTCCAGAATCGCAGCTTTAAGGGCCACATTTGGAATTCCGTCCGGGCCTGGAGCCTTCTTCACCGGTAAGGCTTTCGCTACAGCAAGCAGCTCCTCGTTTGATACTCGGATTTCGTCGCCGCGGACATCCTGTACGTCGTACAGTACTGGCGGCCATATCGTAGGCTCATGCTTCGGGAACAGGGTCTCGATGATAGTTTTCATCCTTTCCGGGCACCTATCCGGTGGAACTGCTGGACCTTTCATCTTTGCCATGGCCATCTTATAGGCATTACCCCATGGATTCTCGTTGGCGTTGCTGTTCAGCTCTTCTAAACACTCTTTCTTGCTGAGCCTGATTGCCTTGGTGAGTGTGGCTCTTGCTATTCTATAGGGCAACCTTCTTTCCTCCCTTTCGCCGCTGTTTCTAGCTCTCTGCATCCTTCTCCTGGCATGTAGACAACGTGCCCGCAGGTCAGCGATCGTCGAATTCCACCAGTACGCCGGACGTCGCCCATTTCTGGGTTTTCCCATTCTAGGCATGGTTGCATCACACGCACGTGATAGTGTTGCAGTCAGCTCTTCCGCGCTGAGGTTTATTGTGTTGCGCTCGAGCCTCAGTGCTTCCACAAATACGTCCTTGTTAAAGTTCGCTGTTTTCCACTTACGCTCACCAAACTGCGTTCTGCTTGATTCCACCTGCGAGTTGCGCCCAACACAATACCGGATCGCTTGATGATCGCTGTGGGTGTATTCTTCGCACACTCTCCAGTCCATGCTCCCTATCATTCCCAGGCTGCAGAAAGTGACATCTATGATGGACTCTCGACCATCCTTACGGTAGGTGGTGGTGGTACCGTCATTGGCAAGATCTACGTTCAGCTTAGCTAGGGCCTCCAGAAGACTGCTTCCCCTTGGGTTCGTGAGGCGGCTGCCCCATTCGACCGCCCAGGCATTGAAGTCACCAGCTACTACTACTGGTCTTCGGTCGGTTAGCTCTTCCGTTAGTTTGTCCAACATCCGGTTGAACTGCTCGATCGTCCAACGTGGAGGTGCATAACAACTACAGATGAAGACTCCGTTGATTTTGGCTATAACAAACCCTTCATCTGCGCAGTGCACCACTTCTTGAATGGGGTATTTTCCCACTGCCCATATCGCTGCTGTTTTGGCTCCGTCTGATGTCCAGTTTCCATCTCCGGGTGGAATTTGGTATGGCTCCGAAATTATCGCAACATCGCATCTATGTTCCGCAACAGATTGCCGCAGAAGATGTTGTGCCGTATCACAGTGGTTGAGGTTGATTTGCACTACCTCCACTGGGACTTCGTTGCACTCGCTCGTTTGAAGGCTGGGCATCTGCTACCGCCTGTAGGATGTTTGTTATCCTCCGTGGCAGCGCAAATTAGGCATTTCGGAGGCTTCGTGCAATCTTTTGCCTTGTGACCTTCCTCGCCACACCTTCTGCATAGTTTGCTCCTATCCGGCCCTTGACAGTTCCGTGCGAAGTGACCAAAACCCAGACACTTGAAGCACACGTCCGGTAGCTGGGAAACGCTCAGTGGGCACACAGACCAACCCACACATATTTTCTCCACTTTCAACGCTTTATTAGCTGCATCTACTGGCAGCTTAATTGAGGCTACCTTGGTGCCGTCAGGTCCATTCCTGATACGGATGGTCATCTGGACCTCTCCTAGCTCGCATTGCTCCTTCAGGGCTGATTTTACATCCTCCTCCGTAGTAATCTCGTCCAGATCTTTACACCGGAGAGTCGCTTCCGGGCACAAGGCTCTTACTTCCACCTTGTTTCCGAGGGCTTTCTCGGTAAGCTCCTTGTACGAGATGCTGCCTGCTTTGGGGTTTCTTTTCAGCTCGAGGAGCATCTCACCATTACGAGTGCGCCTAACCTTTTGCACGTCTTCCCCTAGCTCCTTAAGATCCGGGTTCATCCGCATAGCGCGTAGGACTTCGGCGTACGAGTCGTCGCTCGCTTTGACGATGAGAGCCTCGCTCTTATTCCTCGTCCTGACGACATTACGTTTTTTGGGCGGGTTTTTCTTGCTCGCTTTCTCCTTTTTTTTGCCGACGACCTGCCATTCAGTGCGGCTGTTTACCGCGTCGGTTGCTTCTGGTGGTAGTTTAGCTCCAGTGACACGGGCATCCTTGTGTCTCTTGGGACCACCTGGTCTAGCATCTCCTGGCGATGCCCTTGGCCTCTTTGGTGTGAAGAAGGGCGTGGACTGCATCCCAGGGGGGACACTACTCGCCGTGTTGACCTCCCTCTTAGCTGTGTCGGCTTCAGCCCTTTGCATTTGCGCTGCGCGACGTGCCTCTAAGGCAGTTTTCGCCGCTAACAACTCCTTCTCCCCAGCTTCTGCTCTCTGCACTACGCTTTTCCACTCCTTGACAGCTGAACCAAGAGCGCCTTGGAGCTTAATCACCAACGCCTTGATGTCTTTGTGCACGTTGCTTCTCTTATCCACATACTCGTGCAGCTCGTCCACCAACTTTTTCGCTGCCTCTACCCTCGGTGGTTTTGGTGGTTTCGTCCACGCGCTATACTGCTGCTGACCCTGCTGCTGAGCCTGCTGCTCGTTCGTGTGCTGCTTTTGCACCTGCTGAGTTTGCGGCGGCGGTGTCCTCACCAAGCCACTCTTGACAAACGGATTTGTCACTTCTTTCTCAACTTCGATTTCAATTACTTCCATTCTTCAGGGTCCCCACTCCGGGCCGCTATCTCCACTCGTTGTAGTAGTCGCTTATGATCCCTAGGTTATCTTTGCGAGCAGGGAGGCCTAGCGAGGGTTGAACACGTACCTTCATAGGGTTCGTGTCCAGGGCCGGATCAGCGTAAGCCAGGAGTGCTCTCAACTGGGCCTACTACCCACCTTAATTGGTGCGAGTATTGAACGTACCCGGAGGCCTGCCAAGGTTTTAACGGGACGGAGGCAGACGTACTGTTGACCCGCTCGCCGTTTCAAGTCGGTATCACCCTTCCTTACTCAGGGAACAGAACAGCACGAATGTCAGCCCATCATCGTCATCCGATCCGTTATCCGCATCATGTCCGTTGATGTTCGCCGTGGCCAGTATATAATAATCAGGGTCTTACTGGTATCGAACCTGATGTGCCGGTTGGCACTCCTGCTGGGCTTGTGTGCTTTGAGCGGTACACAGTCACTTTGCTAGGGCCTACTTGCGGACACATGCAGCTTTTTATAGGAGTTCAACAGAGCCCACTGCCGAACCCCACCACATCCTAGGCAGGCCCCCTAACTCGCAGTGGCCATGGGGAGGGGTTGTTAAGCCCTTGGACTAGTCCCTGCTGCCCCAATGTATGTATGTATGTATGTATGTATGTATGTATGTATGTATGTATGTATGTATGTATGTATGTATGTATGTATGTATGTATGTATGTATGTATGTATGTATGTATGTATGTATGTATGTATGTATGTATGTATGTATGTATGTATGTATGTATGTATGTATGTATGTATGTATGTATGTATGTATGTATGTATGTATGTATGTATGTATGTGTGTATGTATGTATGTATGTATGTATGTATGTATGTATGTATGTATGTATGTATGTATGTATGTATGTATGTATGTATGTATGTATGTATGTATGTATGTATGTATGTATGTATGTATGTATGTATGTATGTATGTATGTATGTATGTATGTATGTATGTATGTATGTATGTATGTATGTATGTATGTATGTATGTATGTATGTATGTATGTATGTATGTATGTATGTATGTATGTATGTATGTATGTATGTATGTATGTATGTATGTATGTATGTATGTATGTATGTATGTATGTATGTATGTATGTATGTATGTATGTATGTATGTATGTATGTATGTATGTATGTATGTATGTATGTATGTATGTATGTATGTATGTATGTATGTATGTATGTATGTATGTATGTATGTATGTATGTATGTATGTATGTATGTATGTATGTATGTATGTATGTATGTATGTATGTATGTATGTATGTATGTATGTATGTATGTATGTATGTATGTATGTATGTATGTATGTATGTATGTATGTATGTATGTATGTATGTATGTATGTATGTATGTATGTATGTATGTATGTATGTATGTATGTATGTATGTATGTATGTATGTATGTATGTATGTATGTATGTATGTATGTATGTATGTATGTATGTATGTATGTATGTATGTATGTATGTATGTATGTATGTATGTATGTATGTATGTATGTATGTATGTATGTATGTATGTATGTATGTATGTATGTATGTATGTATGTATGTATGTATGTATGTATGTATGTATGTATGTATGTATGTATGTATGTATGTATGTATGTATGTATGTATGTATGTATGTATGTATGTATGTATGTATGTATGTATGTATGTATGTGTGTATGTATGTATGTATGTATGTATGTATGTATGTATGTATGTATGTATGTATGTATGTATGTATGTATGTATGTATGTATGTATGTATGTATGTATGTATGTATGTATGTATGTATGTATGTATGTATGTATGTATGTGTATGTGACAAATAATATTCCTCAATTTTATCAGATATGGCTAAACCGATTTTCAGATTCGAATGAGAAGCCTTACGGTCGCATAGGTCGTATATATTCAAATAAGAAGTACTTCCGGAATCGCTCCCATTAAAAACCAACAGGACGTACAAACTCTACTAGTTTTTATTCAAATTAGGAATAACGGATTTGAGTCCAGTTTAGACATTTTTTTACGGTTTTTGTTTCGTCGGTTTAAGTGAATCTAAGTTTGTGGAAATCGGTCAAACCATCGCTGAGAAAATTAGTGAAATCCTTTTAAAAATATATGACCATTATTTTCGGTGCATCCGGAACCGGAGACCGGGAACCAAGATAGCCGGAATCGGTTTGTTTAGTTGCCTACTGATAATGGTTATCTATTTGTATAGTTTAGAGACCAGTTTAGAAAAATTTTTACGTGCTTTGTTTCGCCGGTTCAAGTAACGGTGAACAATATTGAACACACTTTGCCCTATAACTCCGGAACCAGAAGTCGGATGCAGATGATATTTAAGAATTTCGTATGGTGCAACAAGACCCTTCATTTGAATCTAAGTTTGTTATAATAGTCGATTTTACAATAGATTGCGTAACCTTTCTCTGTTAAAAAAATTAATAATTTCTATCGCCAATGTAAAAATTTGTCGACAAAGTGTTGGTACAATACAATACAAACATTTTCTATCGCTAGATTGAAAAGTGGACCAATCTTACGTCCAACGAAGAATACGAAGCACACTGATGTTCCAGCTATAGCTATCTTGGAGGGCATATTCAGGATTTGAGGTCATCAAGAAGACTGTTCTGGCCATTTGGAACCTTTTCCCATCGTCGCACTTACCCACTAGAACTAACGATGCCGTGATTAATCGCGCTTCTGTAAGTAATGCCTTTCACATAACGTTATTAAACCATAACTAAAATCTCAACAACATTAAATATCCCAGCAAGCACAGTTCATATCGAACTAGTAGCTCACCTTGATCACACAATAAACACTACTAATTCAGAGATTGCAATGCATTTTAAAGTGTTCATGTCTTCGACATGTTTTAGCCTTTCTCATATAGAAAGGCTATGCAATCACTGTGAAATCGACTTTTTAATCGAGGCTTCCATTCGATTCAGCTCGACGAACTGAGCAAATGTCTGTGTGTGTCCGTCCGTGTGTGTATGTGTGTATGTAACAAAAATATGCACTCACTTTTCTCAGAGACGGCTAAACCGATTTTCACAAATAAAGATTCAAATGAAAGGTCTCATAGTCCCATAGCCTGCTATTGAATTTCATTCCGATCCGACTTCCGGTTCCGGAGATATAGGATGATATGTACCATAAAAATAAAAAAAAATTTAACTCACTTTTTTCAGAGATGACTCAACCGATTTTCACAAATTAAGATTCAAATAAAAGGTATTATGGTCCCACAGATTGCTATTGAATTTCATTTGAATGTGACTTCCGGTTCCGGAGTTATATGGTAACATGTGAAAATTTGAGAAAAAGTTTACACTCAATTATCTCTGGAACAACTCAACCATTTTTCGCAAACTAAGAGATGAAAGCTCTTATAATATCCTAAAAATTTGTAGAACATTTTATCTAGATCCGACTTCCGGTTCCGGGAATAAAGCGTGATAAATGGAAAGTTATCAATTTTATTAGTATTTTTCCACGAACGATGGTTAAAAACAGGTACAAATCCCATAAAACTGTCTTATAAATTCTTCTAGTTTGCAGAGCTTGTTAGTTTGTGGGCATGAAAACTTAATTCGGCACTACTGGTCCCCTCTTTTCCTGTTCCGAGAGCACCGAAAGTGGAGAAGAAAATCTAGTAAAACTAAATTCACTTCGATTTCTCTGCGATACTTGAACCGAACCGATTTCCACAAAGTTCATACTGTCTTTAAAGCTACTGTGAAATTTCATCCGGATCCGACTTCCGGTTCCGCAGTTACAGGGCGATGAGTGTCAAAGTTTTCATATCGCCATATAGAGTGACAATATGTACAACACCGAAAGTAGAAGAGAACACAAAACGAACAAGGCGTGCTTTGTTCTATTTCGTACACGTTGTGTAGTGATGTCAATAATAATAATAATAATAATAATAATAATAATAATAATAATAATAATAATAATATGTAGGTCATATTTGTTGATAGTAAACGAACCTACTATGGCTATTCCATTCATCTGAATCCGGTTTCGGAAGAATTAGAAATAGTGATTAAATACTGCAAAAAGGATCTCACTCACTTTTCCAGGAAATGGCCAAATCGATTTTCACAAACTTATAGGTTCAAAAGAAAAGTCTTACAGTTTCATACGGAATTCCTTAATTTATTGAGAATACTACTTTCGGTTCCGGAACTACAGGGTAAACAGGATTTATAGAGTTTGTGAGATTAGGTCTGAGCAAATTTTCCTATTTCTATTCAAAATGCAGTTGTTTTTGCAAATTTCACGGTTATATTTATGATGTAATGAGTAATATGAGAAAGGCATCATTACACCACTAGATGGATTAAAATAGGTTTTTTTGTTTAAACATTGTCTAGAAACCCTTAGACGTGAATTCTCTAGTTCGTATCGTATGCAAAATAATTTTTTTAACTCATTTGTAGGTGGATTATTGACAACTTTGGTGGAATTAAAAGAATCGGTCTATATCAAACAGAAATTCTTCTGAAGAAATGGAACACCAAAATCAACCCAGAAGCACAAATCAAAACCTGTTTTAATCCACCTAGTGGTGTAATGATTCTCTCATCCATAATACTGTGGTATGCTATTCAAAATGTTTCTCTTCGAAAATAAGGAATTGTTTGTCCATTAACTAGTATAACATACAGAATAAAACAGTGCTTTGCTCGCGTTGGTCATCCTTGAGAAAACGAAGTGGGTTCACTATTATAGGTACTTCCAGCACCGGAACCCGATAACCTGTATAATTGAAGTCGGTTCGTACTACCACCAACTAACATGACTTCAAACTCTACTAGTTTTTATTCAAATTTTGGCATCGTATTCTAAACGACGGTTGAAATTTTTGTTGAATCCGAAAGTATGCAGTAATTTTTGGTAGAACCAGAAGACCTTTCATTTGACCCTAAGTGAGTGAGATCCATTTTTGAGTATATGACTCGTTAATCGAAAACCGGGAACCAGGAAAGCCAGAATCGGTTGGTTAAGTTACCTACTGATAATGGCTACCGATTGGTGTAGTTTTGAGTCCGGTTTGGAATTTTTTTCATTTTTTTTTTCGCCGCTTTAAGTGAAGGTGTACTATATTTAACACTCTGATCCCTATAACTCCGGAACCGGAATGCAGATCCAGATGAAATTCAAGAATTCTATATGGGACCATGTTTATATGTCATTTGAATCTAAGTTTGTGAAAATCGGTCAAACCATCGCTGAGAACATTGAGTGAGATCCATTTTGGAATATATGACCATTGTTTCCGGTTCTTTCGGAACCGGACACCGATTACCACGATAGCCGGAATCGGTTTGTTTTGTAGCTTATTGATAATGGATACCGATTGTTTCATGGTTTTTGGTTTCGCCGCTTCAAGTGACGGAGTATAACATTTAATACGTTTTACCTCCGGAACCGGAAGTCAGATCCAAATGAAATTAATTTATTTGAATCTATGTCTGTGGAAATCACTATGATCACATGATCACTATTTCCGGTGCTTCGAAGACCGGAAACCAGGATAGCCGGAATCAGTTTGTATAGTTGCCTACTGATAATAGCTATCGATTTGTGTAGTATTGACTCGAGTTTAGGAAATTGTTTGCGGATTGACATATACACACACATACATATACACACTAAAGAATTGCGCAGCTATATGAACTGAGTCGAATGGTATATAACACTTGACCCTCCGAGTCGATTTTTCAAGTGATCGCATAACCTTTCTATATGAGAAAGGCGAAAACGCGTGTTTTGTTATGATTGGGACCACTGTGGTAGGCAAAGATCTTCAATATCACAGGTCAATGTAAAGAACAAACTCGACAAATTATTTCAATCCAATAGGCAATCAGATAACCAAGAAATGATAAACAGTGCTGGCGGCGAATATCGCGCAGCTAACTCAGAACCAAGCCCGACCCTAAGTAGTTCCGTTCACTTATTACAGGACGGCAGACCCATTAAAAGCCGGGCCGACTTTAAAGGCAATAAAAAACAAACTATCACTTTTTATTAAGATTTAAATTGGGTGTTTAGCCACAAGTGGTGACTTTTCAGCCCTATTATATACATGATTTGGTTATTACCACGAGGACATCATTTGCTTCCGCAATTCTGAGATTTTTGTGTAGGGAAAATTCTAAACCTACTTGTATTGTGTAATGGGGAAAAGGAACTTATATACTAACTTACTAACTAATACAGAGAGCGAATCGATTTAATTGAAGATTGCATCGATTTTTGTCGGAATTTGCTTATAATATTATGTGACATTACATCCAATGGTTCTATATTTGTGAGTATGTGTAACTCATTTGTACTAAACCAGGGAGGACGCTTCAAAATCATTTTCAGAATTTTATTCTGAATCCTTTGAAGCGTTTTCTTCCTGGTGGAACAACAACTTGACCAAATTGGTACTGCATAAAGAATGGCTGGTCTGAAAATTTGTTTATAAATTAACAATTTGTTTTTTAGACAGAGCTAAGAATTTCTGTTTATAACATTTAATATATTTATTAAACTTTGCTTGGATTTTTTCAAAGTGATCCTTGAAAGTGAGTTTTTTGTCATACGTTAAACCTAAGTATTTAGCTTGATCAGACCATGTCAATTCCAAGCCATTCAATTTAAGAATGTGATTATTGTTTGGTTTAAGAAAAGAAGCTCTTGGCTTATGAGGAAAGATAATTAATTGCGTTCTTGCTGCATTTGGTTTAATTTTCCATTTTGACAGATAATCACTGAAAATATTTAAACTTTTTTGTAGACGACTGCAGATCATTCTTAGATTTCTACCTGCGGCTAACAGACTTGTGTCGTCAAAGAATAGCGATTTCTGACAAACAACGGCTAGATTTGGAAGATCAGAAGTGAAAATATCATACAAGATTGGAGCTACACTCGAACCCTGCGCAACACCTGCTCGTACGGGTAGCAATTCAGATTTACAATTCTGATAGCTAACCTGAAGAGTACGATCAGTTAAATAATTTTGAATCATTTTGATCAAATAGATAGGAACTGGAAATCAGACATTTTTGCTATTAAATCTTTGTGCCAAACACTGTCGAATGCTTTTTCTATGTCTAGAAGCGCAGCTCCAATGGATAACCCAGAAGATTTATTTGCTTTTATCATGTTCGTTACTCTGACAAGTTGATGAGTAGTTGAATATTTATGACAAAATCCAAACAGCTCTTGTAAAAAAATTGAATTCTCATTTATATGAGACATCATTCTCAACAAGATAGATTTTTTCAAAAAGCTTACAGAAATTAAATTTTCATTTCGCACAAGAGTAAATCTATGCTTAATTTCTTTTTGTTAATCCTTGACTATGTTTTTCATAGTAGGGTCACGAGAACGTTGATTTTGTCGTCGACGAATATTCTTCAACCGAATGAGCAGTTGAAGATTGTCATCGATGATAGGAGAATTTAATTTAGTCTGAGCTTTGGGAACTGCAAGATTTCTAGCTTCGATAATGTAATGATTCAAATTATCAATTGCTGTGTTGATGTCCGCAGAATTTTCTAAAATAGTTTCATGATCCACATGATTTTCAATGTGAGATCTGTAATCCAACCAATTAGCTCTATGACGGTTGAATATAGAACTAATTTAATTGATTATAGCTTCGTTGGAAAGTCTGAACGTTACAGTAAGATGATCTAAGTCAAAGTCAGCATGTGTAATCGGTTCACTACAAATGTGACTTTGATCTATTAGATCCAGATCAATTGTAGACGGGTTTTTCACGGAAGAGAAATAAGTCAATCCGACTGGGATGGAAACAAGTCAATCCACTGGGATGAAGAACTGTGAAGATACCAGCTGAGAGTTGATTATGAAGTATTTTACCATTACTGTTATTTTGCCTACAATTCCACTGGACATGCTTAGCATTTAAGTCCCCTATTACGAAAATTTTCGGTCGATATCTTGTGAGTTTTTGCAAATCCCCTTAAAGAAATTTAATTGTTCGCCGGTGCATTGGAATAGCAAATATGCTCCAGCGATGAAATAAATTTCATGAATGGTTTCAACTTCGATTCCCAAGCATTCAATAACTTTAGTATTGAAGTGGCAGTGGCAACTCCACCACCCATTCTAGTAAACCTGTCAAATCGATGAACCACATAATGTGGCTTACTTTTCAATTTGACATTTGGTTTACGAAAAGTTTCTGTCACAATGGCAATATGAATTTTGTGAACGTTAAGAAAATTATAAAATTCATCTTCACTCGATTTCAAAGATCGAGCATTCCAATTTAAAATATTACAATAATTATTTAACATCACTGTTAAATTTTGAATTATAATATTAATTGCAATTTGCATTATAATATTATTTGCAAATTACCATCCATTTAAAAAAGTTGATCTTGTAGGTAGATCATTTTATTTTCAGTTATATCGCCTAAATCGATTTCATTTAAAGAAGCGAATGGCATTGAAGGAATATTGGTAGGTAGACTGCCATTAGAACTGTCATTAGAAGAAGATGATTTGGCCGATCTACCTATTAATAAATTGTTTTCGTTAAAAAATTAACTGCAAGGCGTTCCTGTGTTTTGATCATTTACATTAGAAGAATTAAGTGGTACATTTCTATCTGTTACACTACCGTAACTGACATTAGAAGAAGCTGATGACGAGGTCGATCTACCTGTCAATAAATTGTTTTCGTTAGAAAACGAATTGGAAGACGTACCTGTTTTTTGTTTTAAATTCGAAGAAATAAGTGCCTTAGAAGAATAAGGCGTGGTATTTGTAACGGTTTTTTTGATTTGTTTTGATTTTGATTGTAAATTTAAGGTCATTGATTTGGTTTGTTGTCTAAGCGAACGAGCGTTTAAATTTTTTTCCCTGACAGGACATTTCAAATAATTGGATTTATGATTTCCATCGCAATTTGAACATGAAAATTTATCAGTGGTATCATTCATTGGACAAACGTCTTTCGAATGCGATTCACCACAATTCAAGCTTTGTATATCCATATGAGAATGTTTGGTTCCATGGCCGAAGCCTTGGCAACGACAATGAGATAAGTTTGCAATACGATTATGCCGTTTATAAGTTTCCAATGAATTTTAATGTGGGTAATGAAACGTATTTTTTCTAATGTTTTCAAATTGTTTACGTCACTTCGATTGAAGTGTATTAGGTAAAGTTCATGGGAAATTCCAGAGAGTGGTTTAAAAGTACCATTCGCTCTTTTTTTTCATAAGTATTACTAGGGAAGGGGCAAAACCAAGCAATTCTTTTAGTTCATTTTTAATTTCATCAGTACTTTGATCATTTGATAAGCCTTTCAAGACAGCGTTGAAGGATTTATCTGATGTTATATCATATGAATAAAATTTATGAAGTTTCTCGGACAAATATCGGATAAGACGTTCGTAATCTTCCAATTCATCAACCAAGACTCGACATTCTCCTCTTCGTCCGATTTGAAATGAGACTTTTACTTCCGGGAGAAAAGTAGGAAGCTCAGTACGGAATGCTTTGAAGTCGGAAATTATCACCGTCACTGGTGGTATAGATTGTTGTTTCTTCCCAAAACGACTAGCGTCCATTTTGGGAATTTTTGAAGAATTTTCTTCTATGTCGCTACAATCGGATTCAGGAAGAATCTCGTAAATATTGTTAGATGGCATAGAATCAACGGAAGGAAAATCCGTCCGTTGTCTTTTATTTTTACATTCAGATTCTATAAGATCATGAATGTTATTGGAAAAATGTTTAATAACGGATTGTGATTTATTCCGTATTGAATTTTTTTTAGCCTTAGGCTTGTTGCCTTTCCGGTTGGACGCAGGCATTTTTGAAATGAATGAAATTTTAAATTAAATTAACTAGGCTAAATTAGTCTTCGAGTAGACTCCTAGTTTGGAAAAATCTTGATAAAGACTGATTTTGTGGTAGTCTTACTAAAGACTGATTAGTTCAAAGAATAATTCTTTGAATAGCTAGCCTTAAAAAAGAATGATTGATTTCTTAGTCTTGGAAAAGACTGGTTATATTAGAACATCAATATATGAATTAAAAAAAAAATAAATAAATATGGAAAAATATGCGCTCACTTTTTCCAAAAATGACCGAACCGATTTTCACAAACTAAGATTCAAATAAAAGGTCTTATGGTATCATAGTGTGCTATTGAATTTATGTGGATCTGACTTCCGGTTCCGGAGCTACATGGTTACATGTGAAAATTAGAGAAAAAGTGTGTATTCAATGATCTTTAAAACAGCTCAACCGATTTCACAAACTAAGATTCAAATGAAAGGTAAAACATTTCATCCGGATCCGACTTCCGGTTCATGAGTATTTTTTCACAAACAATGGTCAAAAACATAAAACTGTCTGATAAATTCTTCTAGTTTGCAGAGCTTGTTAGTTTGCGGGCACAAAAGCTTAATTCGTCCCTATTGGTACCCCCTTTTCGTGTTTCGGAAGCACTGGAAGTGACGCAGAAAAACTTAAAAAAATAGAACCCACTTCGATTTCTTTGCGATGCTTGAACCGATTTTCACTTATCCCGATTTGAATTAAAGCTTATATTATATTTAAAGCTACTGTGAAATTTCATCCGGATCCGACTCCGGGTTCCGCAGTTACATGGCGATGAGTGTCAAAGTTCACTATATAGAATGACAATATGTACTCCACCGGAAGAAGAAAAAACACAAAACAAACGATGCGTGCGTTGTTCTATTTCGTACACGCTATGAAGAAATCGATACCGTTACAAATGTCTGCTACTAGTGTGTAATATGGGTAGAAAACGGTGCTGCGATTGATAAAAATTATAGCTATTTTATGATCAGTATGACCGAAAGAATAAACGAATGTTAATGAATTCAAATTTATTTTAAACAATATGAAATTTTCACATCCGATAATAATAATAATAATAATAATAATAATAATAATAATAATAATAATAATAATAATAATAATAATAATAATAATAATAATAATAATAATAATAATAATAATAATAATAATAATAATAATAATAATAATAATAATAATAATAATAATAATAATAATAATAATAATAATAATAATAATTGAATTAATCGAAATAGAGTACGAGATAGTAAGACTAGGTTGAACTAGGTTCAAAACTGTTCCAATTTTTAGGTCGTATTTGTTGCTGGCAAACAAACCAACTTCGGCTATTCCGTACACCTGAAGCGGGCTTCGGAAGAATTGGAAATGGTGATTATAAACTGCAAAAGGGTCTCACTCACTTTCCTTCAAGATGGTAAAATCGATTTTCACAAACTTATAGGTTCAAAGGAAAAGTATTACAGTTTCATACGGAATTCCTAAAGGCTATAGCAGGATAAGCATGTAAAATCTGCCCCCAAAGGGAATTCATATTGTTATACCACATTCGAAAGGTAGACTGACTAGACTGTATACAATTTTCTCAAAGTTTCAACCCTTTAATTGCCATATTGACGGAGCTAGGGTGGTTATATTGATTTTTATTTTATTTGATTTTTGAAGAAACTGCTTCTCCGAAAAATTTGAAAAAAATCAGGCATGTTTAAGGCATTATGGGGATGCTTTACAATTTTTTTCAAAATTTTTGAAGATGTATTTCTTTCATTAAAAGGTACTAGAAAATTTTAAAACATATTTTTTCCTTCTCTAATTTTTGCACCACCCTGGATTTTTTAGTGATAAATAAAGAATTTTTGGACATGTTAAAGTGGTATGTTTCCATATTTTTTAAAAATGTGGACGACCAAAAAATTTGATTTTTTTCTAAAAAATTAATAACAGTCGACCCTGCGTCCCCATCAAATTCTGAGAGAAGGAAACGCATGGTGCTTTTTTCTAGTAGTTTATGTAACTCAAGCGCAGGGCTTAGAAATCAAAGTAACGAAAAGGAGGAAATGAGTTTCAACCTTTGCATAATACATACACGATCATACTTCGGGTACAACCTAGAAAGCTACAAAGCAAGAACTTACTGTTATGTGATTCATAAATGAATGGTAGTAATATATGAACGTTGCGAGTATCACACATATGAAGTTCGGTTACGGCAGTCACGAACTAGAGCGGGTGTCAGTTTGTTATGTGTTGCTGATGGATGTAATGAAAGAATATTGAAAGAAAGAATGAAGATTTCATTACAGCGTCAAAAGTTATCATAAAGATATGTTATCGAGGGATGTCTATAGTTTTCTGGAAAAATGTGTGATAAAGATAAAGTTGGAATTTTGTGTTTGAAAACGTCAATCGAATATCTTCATGATGGTTTTCATGGTTTGTAGACTGATAGCGCTATATATTTTTATATTTATTCTAAAATTTGAAACAACAACAGATATAAAAAAATAGTGATGCGTTATTTTTCGTTTTTGAGTTATAACCTTTGCATAATTTCAAATCAAGCATTTATCGACCATATCTATTAAAAACTTGATTCGCTGAATCGATCTCTTTAATTTTTAGGCATATTGTGTTGAAAGCTCCATATTTTCCAGAAAATATCTGAGAATACATAATTAACTCAGTAAGTGATTTTCACTCTCAGAGGAACGCTTCCAGGTTTTTACAGGTTTAATAATTTTGTTCAAATTGCGAACGGGAAGTTCTAGTAAGATAATATTATCAATCCGAGAACGAGAGCAACAAGTATCGGAATATCGTAGCTCTGGAATAGAAGCTTTTGAAAAGGATGTTCTGCCAAGTAATTTTGGATTCAAAGCTTTATCACGAGATGACCCAATTGAGACACACAGATTACAAAAAAGCTATTCGGGCCGGTAATAAGTCTCATTTTTGAAAGCTTACAAGTACTATATCGAGTACACTACAAATTCGACTGGATATTTGGGAATCCAGCGCCGTTGCTGTGAATGCGTTATTGGCAATAGAACTGTTGGTTGCTGTTCACACGAGGCCGCCATTATTCACTACCTTTCCTTATGCTCGGTTTTTATCCAGAATTGTAAGACCGGCGAAAATATTGTCAGAAATGCTTAAATCAGAACAGCTACCAAGTGACGATGATAATTCTATAAAATAAACGAAAAGAATCAGAGAGAAAATGTGTGCATTGAAACAGCAATGTATTTTTATAACATTTTTATCCCATTTCCTATTTAAATGAAAAATGCAGTCAATAATTTACAGAAATTTTTTCGTGACCTTTCTTACATGAAACTTCTTAATCATTTCATAAAGACAATTGAAGTTTCAATTTAATAATTGACCCTTTTGAGTCTTAGTTCTGACTCCTACTGCGTCCATTAGTTCATCCAAAAGCAAAATTTTATTAAAAATGATGTGCTGATAAAAGAAAACTCCAAGTGGGTTATGAAATCAACTACAAAATGTATAAAAATTTCAGCTTATTTTAAAATTTATAGCAGTTCATCGTTTGGTTTAAATAATATGATATTTAAAAAATAAGAGGAATATGCTCTATTAAACTCAAATTGATGTGACTATATTAGTATTATATTAGTATAAGAATTCTATGTAAAAGTGATGCTACGGCGAAGAACAACTTATGTAAATTGCATTAAGAAATAAACGTATTTATGGAAAAACAATTCTAAGAAATCGATTCCAACCTTCATCAGTGGCCACTTTTGTTTGACACCAATATAAAAAAAGAAAAAAATAAATTCACTGCTGTTTCAACTCGCTATGTATTTAGTGAAATGTACAGAGCTGGCAAAAAGAAAACCGCGTTGTACGAGACCCAACAGTGCAAAACGATTTGACCATTTCATGAAACACTATCGAATCATCGAATTATATACAGTCACTCGCTCTAGTTCTTGACTGCCGTAACCGAACTGCATATGTGTGATACTCGCAACGTTCATATATTACTACCATTCATATATAAACCACATACCAGTAAGTTCTTGCTTTGTAGCTTTCTAGGTTGTACCCGAAGTATGATCGTGTATGTATTATGCAAAGGTTGATACTCATTTCCTTCTTTTCGTTACTTTGATTTCTAAGCCCTGCGCTTGAGTTGCATCATAAACTACTAGAACAAAGCACCATGCGTTTCACTTTTGAGAGAACTTTATGGGAACGCATGGTCGACTACTACTAGAAACTGCTAAGATAAAGCACCATGCGTTTCCTTCTCTCAGAATTTGATGGGGACGCATGGTCGACTGTTATTAATTTTTTAGAAAAAATTAAATATTTTGGTCGTCCACATTTTTAAAAATATGAAAACATACCATTTTAACACGTCCAACAATTCTTTATTTATCACTAAAAAATCCAGGGTGGTGCAAAAATTGGAAGAGAGAAAAAATATGTTTCAAAATTTTCTAGTATTTTTTAATGAAAGAAATACATATTCAAAAATTTTGAAAAAAATTGTAAAGCATCACCATAATACCGTAAACATACCTGATTTTTTTCAAATTTTTCGGAGGAGCAGTTTCTTCAAAAATCAAATAAAATAAAAATCAATAGAACCACCCTAGCTCCGTCAATATGGCAGTTAAAGGGTTGAAACTTTGAGAAAATTGTTTCCAGCCTATGACCTTTCGAATGTGGTATAACAATATGAATGCCCTTTGGGGGCAGATTTCACATGCTTATCCTGCTATAGCCTTTGTTGTAGATACTACAACATTTTAATTTAAAACTTTATTTGTACTGATGATGATCGCTAGAAATCCTACGATTATGAGAAAAAATAGGTTTACCATTTGAAAACAATGAGTATTTTTATTCTCATGTTTACTAGTGAAACTTACTTCAAAATTGAACCGCGGCTCTCGAGAAGAGCCTTGGCTCTCAGTATTGCTCAGATCTACTGAGAACCATAATTCATCCGTGCTGCCTCTCAAGTTTGATAAAAAAATTAATTTTTTTATCTAAATAAAATGAGTTGAGTTCAATTTTATTGAATCATAAAACTGAAGAAATCAATACACGTTTAAAACCCATTCTGAAATTTCATGAGCATAGTTCCGAACAGAGATGGCATTTCACCAGAGTTATACACGCTAGAGTCAGATTTTTGCCACACCGAGGATGAAAAAACGAAGCACCGCACAAAGAGGAAGGCGCACTTCTTCTCAGTGTCGAATAGACAGCATTTGAGTGTGTGCTTGTGGTTAAAGCAGCTGGCGCGAGTGAAACACATTCTCTTCGCATGAATCGCTCACACGCGCTCTAGTCTAAATACACCCAAGTGACCACTGGCGCGTGATTGTGAGCGAACACTTCTGTGAACTTCAATTAATAGAGAGTAGATCTGGCCTTGCTATGAAAAATTTGCAAGGAAAACCGAAAATTTTACGATAAATTGTTTTATTTTGCTGATTTTGCGTGTCCACGCTTCATCTACGAAAACCATACAGCAGAGTGCTCACCGGCGTGTACACCTCTGTGAAAGTATCTGCATCCTCCTCAGAGAATTTATTAGCTAATGTTCTAGCACTTTGGTGCGATCCAGTGGAAGAGGTAAAAGGAAATAAACAAACGCACTCATGATGCGTGCACACTTACACAACAGTGGTGTATAAATGTAAAAGAGAAGAGCTCTCGTTGAAGTTGTCAGTGCGAGGGGAGAAATTTTGCTTGCTCTTCGTCACACAGAGGAGATAGACATCTCTGGTTCCGAATGCCGTTCAGTGTGCTGCTTATTTCAGTGGCAGTGATGCCAAATAGTAGTATTGTCATTTCCGTAGATTGACATTTTTCTCGGAAGCGCTCGCGATGGAAACTTTTTATTTCTGTTCGCCAAACAAAACTGTTTCCCGTAGTTCTCCGTTGATAAATTCAAATACGGAAGATTTCCGCAGAAAAATCCAATTTCTGTAGATTTTGTCTACGGATCCGTAGGTCCGTAGAAAATAAGATATCTTTAATAAGCTGCAGATATTTTTTCACCTCCAGATATTCAATGGTACCCGAAAGATTTGCAGATTTTTTTTAAAGATTTTCAATTGAATTATTGAAATCTGTAAACTTTGGAAACTTCATTGACCTCGTAAAAACTGTATAATTTTCCACGTTCCTAGGAGCATTATGCACTCATGCAGATTTTTTAAAGCTATCAGCAGACATTTCAAATTTTGACCTGCCATCTCTGTTTACCTCAATTAACTTTTTTATCTCTGTATTCGAATCGAGCCCTCACGGTTATGAATGAAATTTCTAGCGATTGTTTAGTGGTTTCACGAAAATTTTGAGAATATTGCAATTTTTTTTACAACCTGATCCGATTGCAACTGAAGAGAGCGGAAGCGTGAAAGCGTAAGACAACTTTTTATCTATTTTCTTATACCCATCGCAATGATTGTTTTTGTACAACTTTAAAGTACTGAAAACATGTCGACCAGCACCAGTGCGATATGGTATCATTTCGAGCGGAAATAAATGGCAAGTGATAAATTCTCAGGCATATGCCATTACTGCAAAAAAAGTCTCGCATTGTCTGGAGGATCAACAGGAAATATGCGGTGGCATCTTTCAACAATTCATCCAACAATATGCGTGGAAAGAACAGCATCGTCAGAAACTTCAGAGAATTTTAGATCTGGTTCTTTGCCAATTCCTTCTGAAGGGTCCACGCCTAGTTCATCATTAGCTCCTGCTGGATGAACAACATCGATATTCATATATTCATATTGATATTCAGTTGCTCTAGATGATCTGTAAAGAATTTCACCCCGTTTCGATAGTCGAAGATGAGGTATTTAAAAAGTTTGTAGGATTGTTGTGTCCCTTCTACAAGCTTCCCAGCAGCTGCCGGCGGTTTATAATAGTTTTTTAGCTGATGTGCAAAATAAATTAATCGATGCTCCAGCTGTGTGTATAGCATGCGATGAATGGACCAGCATAAATAATACAAGCTTCTATGCATTAACTGCACATTTTTTCAACTCTAATGTAGAGCTGAAATCTTTTTTTGTTGGAATGCTCGGAGTTTCCCGATAAACAGACTGCGTAGAATATTTCGAAATGGGTTACCACAGTTTTAATACGATATTCCATAAATTTAAAGTTAACTGCTCTTGTGACTGATAATGCCTTAAACATGAAGCTAACTACCACACTTCTAAATGTTCGTCATTTAGGGTGTTTTGTTCATTCGCTTAATCTTATTGTTCAGTCTGTCATTTCATCATCAATTAAAGCAATTAAATCGTTAACAGAGAAAAATTGAAACAGGATGTCCCTACTCGTTGGAATGCTACTTACGACATGTTCGACAGAATATTGCGACACAAAGATGCTGTTGTATCTACGTTAGCGCTTTTGGATTCATATCTCTCGTTGGACTCAGTTGATTGAATAATCATTGAACACTCTGTCGACTACAGTGCTTTCTTCAAGTTCTCTGAAGCAGGCAATTTCATTTTTCCTTGCATTTTTATTTGTAGTTATATCTTTATTTCGAACGTGTGCATTTCTGACTTTTTAAGTCTCTTCAACAGAAACACAGAAGCCTTTTTGTGTAATTTAGCTATACAATTCATATATTTGTGCTGTATTTAAAACCAAATGAAAGCTAGGATTAATACAATAAGGACAAGAAGAAATTTGATTCCCTCTTCGAACCTTTGCCGATGTTACTATCTTTAAAAATGTATTTTTATTGAACGATCAGTAAAAGTCAGCACAAAAATTTTACAAGATAGGTTCATGAAAACAATTTGTGTTTTCAAATTCGTTTCGTTAATGCAAATATAATTCTTCAAGTAAAAAAGGTCTGGATGCCAGATGACGAATTGCACCGTTCGAAAAGGTTATCGAAAATTTCAACGAACTCCTAGCTGGATAAATTATAGTCAGTTGTTCAAATAGATAAATAATTCATCTATATGCAAAAATAATACTTATGCAGGTGAAAGAGTTCTTTTGTCGTGAATACGACTTACTTTACTATGCGGTGCCTTTTCAAAATTATCTATATGGAAGAATGGGCAGAACTTAATCGTGAATATCTCGACTTGTATTAAAGGCAGCAACATAATTCTTTCACCATTTCATCAAAAATATGATCAGGAATTTAGGATAATATTTTGAACAGTGTGAGATAACCACAAACAAATCAAAAATTAGGTTTTCTGAAAATTTTAAAACAACGCGGAAAACTCTTTACCTTTGCTTGGGGTTTTCGCGCAAGGACGACGATTTTGAGGTAGTCAGGCACATATCTTCAACTGAACGTGCTGATGGTTTTTGCATTGAAGAGAAAGAAAACAAGTAACGAAAAGTGGACAACATTATATAAAATCAGCCGCTCTAATAGCTAAATGTTATCTAAAGAACTATTAGGATTACTTCTTTTCAAATCGAAGGTAGAAATCATCAGTTTAGTGAAAATCCAAAATAATTTGATTTGGTTCGTGCACTTTTCGCTGTGCAAAAATCGTTCGGAATAAATGTTACGAACTGTGCTAAATATCGTAGAAAATTCCACAATTTGGTCCTTCTAAAAGTCAGAAATGAATCCTGTACAGCATCTTGAAAGTTTCTTTCAATGAAATATGCAAATCCGAAATGAGATAATCGACGTTAAAAATCGTCGAAAATTTTAGTAGTGAAAAGGGGTAAAGTTTCGCAATTCACACAATCCATCCACTATCAATTCGAATTCGAAAGTGTAAAGAAATCGTGTCAGTTTTATTCGTATTCACGACATCCAGTTATGTATTTGACATTACACACCCGTACTTTTTTTCGTCCGTAGTAGAATACATTTTGATGCGGAACACATCTTTATTTTCTATATAGGGGTGCAAATCAGAAACTCAAGGAAAAATACCCGTAGAAATGTGGTCAGGTTTTGAACATTTACAGCTCAGTCTATTTTGTATCAATTATTTATATTATTTCATCATTTTATTGAAAATATTTCTAAGTTTCGATTTGAATGTCTCAAGCCACGTATTTTTAATTATAGATGATTGAAGTTTTGATTAGTAGCGAGCAGTGTCCTATTTTGTCTACTAAAAATCTCCGGTATATCGGATTTCCCTTCCATAGACGACGCTTTTGAAGGAGTAAGCGATATATCAAAGGGAAAGCATCGCTCTGATTGGTCAATCGATGCGAAGCTGTTGGAAGCACGCGAATCTATAAATAGAAGCGTTATAGCTAACGTTTCAGTCCTACGTGTAGCATGCCAGAGGTAGGTTGTTGCTAGACAACAAGACAAAAAGTTCCATGAAACGTTTTGAAGCTTTAATTGGTATGCTCTGATCTTGTGTCATGCAAGCTCGGATAAAATTCCATGATTTCGTTTTGCCTGAGAAATTGACAAATACCCTAGGGTAAATTTTGAGTGCTTGAGATTAATTTCTAATTTATATAAGACGAACTCGATTTATAATGAGAAAAAGTTTATCGCTTCAACCGAAATCGCAGAGTGGTAGAGAAACTTAACGCTATAAGAATAACTGCTTGCATACAAAACTTGAACACAAGCTTGGCGAAGAGAAGCTTAAATATCTAAATCGCAAGTATGTACAAAGATATATTTGCATACATTTGGGCTATTGATGTAGTTTCGTCGGCTACAAAACAAATACAAATCTAGAGAAACAGAGTCCTTATTCTGGATTCGCGTGTTCGATGTTGGTTTCTGATAAAGATCAATCTAAGCAGACTCTCGTGCAACTACGGATTTAAAAGTGTGCAATTGATTGAACTGTTTAATTGGAAATGTCGATCATTAGAAATTTTTGTTGCCTTGTTCCACATCAATGGCTGCGAACAACCCCATGGGGCTGATCCTTATAGTTTTTTCGTTGGCGGAAGTTCGCCAACGTGAACCAAATACAACATTGTTATAATTAGAGATTATCCTAGTCTTAAATAGTGTCAAGAAATGTCCTCGGCATCTTAGAGCTCACAGCCTTATTAAATATATCGTTGAAAAAATCATCGGTAGTGCTAGTCGTGTACAGAAATTTCTATTTGCGAACGAAATAGGAATTTCGCAAAAGTTTTTGTTGTGACTGTTATTTATTTATTTATTTATTTATTTATTTCGTCAAGTGCATAATATTTTTAAGAGCCCGTCGATTATCTACAACTTCGTTTTGTACATTATGTTTGAACATTTTACAGTTTCAGACTTACATTTATTCAAAGAAAGAGCATGCAAAGAAACATCCTATCTTCTCAAAATCAGCCTTGATTCGACTTGGTGTCTCCCTTCGTGCAAGACAAATGGTTTGTCATACTGATACCGTGTGCAAAGTTTCATCCGAATCGAAATATGTGAGCCTACTATCGTCATTGTTCACGTTATCCTCAGTTCCAGTTAGATGACATTGTATATGCATGTCTCGAATAAATACGCAGTGTTTGCAAACTGCTTTGGATTCGTTTAACAATCTTTGAATAAGTCAACTTATATCGTTATAGATCACTTTATAATTTTGTAATTAACAATATCAAAACTCATTCCTTTCGTGACCGTCGTATCGATCGGATGGTAGTTTGCATTAGAGCAGCTGTGCGTTAATCCATTCTAATCCGTTTCAAGGTCATTTAATATCAGATCTTTTGTCGTGAGCTTGTGCGGTAGATCAATACAGTATAAACAATAAATACCGTTAGACAGTGCCGGGTGCTATTGTGTTAAAACAATAAGAACAGTGAACCGACGTTTAGTGTGGTGCCGTGAACCGGTGCTGTGTGCATATTTATTCTCGGAGGTCGTTGTAACTAACGCTTGGCCTCAGCGGCCGAGTTGCTACGGATCATTAGCTAAGTATAATATTTTTTCCCTTCGTGTCCCTTTATCGTCTTATATTTTGACTCCCCCTATAATTTGCGCGGAACCTCAACCGCGCTATGGCAAGTCCATTAAATTCTCCCCTGTCCCCCGAAGATAAAATGGAAACAGATTTTAAATCTGCCCCAAATAGTAAAACTCACCGGGTTAAACAGTATCCCGAAGAGCCTTCACCCTCGGCCGGCCTTTATGTGGTTTATTTTCGGACCAAAGATAAGAATAAACCGCTTAATATTTTGAAAATATCTAAAGACTTGGAGTCGAAATATGCAACATTGAAATCTATTTCAAAAATTCGTCCCGATAAGCTCAGGGTCTCGTTGACCAGTCTGAAACATGCTAATGAGATCGCTCGAAACGACCACTTTACGCGGGACTACCGCGTCTACATACCAGCTCGCGAAGTCGAGATAGACGGAGTGATCACGGATCCAAGTCTGACATGCGAGGACATTCTCAAACATGGGGTCGGATGTTTTAAAGATCCCTTGCTTAAGAATGTCAAGATACTGGACTGCAAACGTTTGCATTCAGTATCGATCGCCGCGGATGGGACAAAGTCTTATCCCCACTCGGACTCGTATCGGGTGACCTTCTCCGGCTCGGCTTTGCCGAAATTCGTTCTCCTGGCCAGGGTTCGTCTACCTGTACGACTTTTCGTACCACGGGTAATGAATTGCACTAGTTGTCAACAACTAGGACACACAGCTTCCCATTGTGGAAATCGGTCCCGCTGCTCGAAGTGTGGAGAGAGTCATGCGGATGGCGTTTGCGACAGAGACATTGAAAAGTGTCTTTATTGTGGGGCGGCCCCGCATGACCTCACAGCATGTTCTGCGTATAAATTGCGTGGAGATCATTTGAAACGATCTCTCAAGCAACGATCAAACCGCTCGTTCGCAGAAATGCTGAAAATCGCCACACCACCTGAACAGAACCCCTACACCTGTTTGTCTACGGACGATTGCGACTCTGACGATCCTCAAGAAGGTACATCTTCAACTGTCCCTCGTAGTTTTAGGAAGAGGAAAAATATATCATCTCCTAAACTCCCTAGAAAGGGTTCGAAGATATCTCTTGAAGGCCCTCCAAAAGTAACAGCAGAAGGAAGTGTTGGTAAAAAAAAACGAAAAGAAGAAGCCAAAAGCTCCTAGTTCCGGAGACTTGAAATCGGAGAAAGAATATCCAACACTTCCGGGGACACCCAAAACCCCAAAAGTCCCCAAGGAACCAGAAAACACATCAAGTGCTGGACTTGTAAAATTCAGTGACATTGTGGACTTTATATTTTCCGTCTTCAACATTTCTGACCCCCTAAAAGGTATTTTGATGACTTTCCTGCCAAAAGTTAAAATGTTTTTGATGCAGCTGACTGCAAAATGGCCCCTCCTCTCAGCAATCGTTTCCTTCGATGGCTAATTTTTCGAACGAGGTCAAGGATTCGATCACTGTTTTACAGTGGAACTGTAGAAGTATCATCCCGAAAATAGACCCTTTTAAATACTTAGTAAATAATCTGAAATGTGACGCATTTGCATTGTGCGAAACTTGGTTAACTTCTGATGTATCACTAAACTTCCACGATTTTAACATTATTCGCCTGGATCGAGATAATCCCTACGGAGGAGTACTTTTGGGGATCAAAAAGTGCTATTCCTTCTTTCGAATTAACCTCCCCTCGATATCAGGTATTGAAGTTGTCGCATGTCATGTCACAATTAAAGGCAAGGACCTTTGTATTGCTTCCATCTATATTCCCCCTAGAGCCTCAGTTGGGTACCACTGGCTCAGCAGTATCATGCAACTTCTTCCCGCACCGACGTTAGTTTTAGGAGACTTTAACTCTCACGGTGCGGGATGGGGTTGTCTTCATGATGATAACAGATCAGCTATGATCCATGATATTTGCGACAACTTCAATATGACAATCTTGAATACGGGAGAAATGACACGAATTCCCGCACCACCAGCAAGACCAAGTGCGCTGGACTTATCCCTCTGCTCGACATCGCTACGGTTGGATTGCACGTGGAAGGTAATCCCTGATCCCCACGGTAGCGATCATCTGCCTATCGTAATTTCAATCGCCAGCGGATTAAGACCATCGGAGACAATCAATGTTTTGTATGACCTCACACGAAATATTGATTGGAAATGCTACGCAATATCGATATCTGAGAAACTAGAAACAACACAAGAACTTCCTCCGGAGGAAGAGTATACGTTTATGGCTGGCTTGATTCTCGACACTGCGATTCAAGCTCAGACGAAACGTATACCCGGCGCGAATACTAACATTCGTCCTCCCAACCCGTGGTGGGACAAAGAGTGCTCATCACTGAATGCGGAAAGATCTTTAGCATTCAAAAAGTTCAGAAAACATGGAACACCTGATAATTATAGAAATTACGCAGCGCTAGATAAGCAAATGAAGAACTTAGTTAAAGCAAAGAAACTAGGTTACTGGCGACGGTTTGTTGACGGATTAACAAAAGAAACATCGATGAGCACTCTTTGGAACACAGCCCGACAAATGCGCAACCAAAACACAACGAACGAAAGCGAGGAATATTCTAACCGCTGGATATTCGATTTCGCTAAAAAAGTATGTCCTGATTCTGTTCCGGAACAGAAGATATCCCGCGCCGCGACTTCGAATACAAACGAAACACCGTTTTCGATGGTAGAGTTCTCACTTGCGCTCTTGTCGTGTAACAATAAGGCCCCGGGGTTAGACAGAATTAAATTCAACTTGTTGAAAAATCTTCCTGACTCTGCCAAAAGGCGCTTGCTGAATTTGTTTAACAAGTTCCTCGAGGGTAATATTGTTCCACACGACTGGAGACAAGTGAGAGTTATCGCCATTCAAAAACCTGGGAAACCAGCCTCCGATCACAATTCGTATCGGCCGATTGCTATGCTTTCCTGTATCCGGAAGTTGTTCGAAAAAATGATTCTCTTCCGTCTAGACAATTGGGTCGAGACTAATGGTTTACTTTCAGATACACAATTCGGCTTCCGCAGGGGTAAAGGAACGAACGATTGTCTTGCGTTGCTCTCAACCGAAATTCAAATGGCATTTGCTCGTAAAGAACAAATGGCATCAGTATTTCTAGATATCAAGGGGGCTTTTGATTCAGTTTCTATAAATATCCTATCTAAGAAGCTGCACCAGCATGGTCTTTCGCCGGTTTTGAACACCTTTTTACATAATCTATTGTCCGAGAAACACATGTATTTTGCACATGGTGATTTGTCGACAATACGATTCAGTTACATGGGTCTTCCTCAGGGCTCATGCTTAAGCCCCCTTTTATACAACTTTTACGTAAACAACATTGATGAATGTATCAACACATCTTGCACGCTAAGACAACTTGCCGACGACAGCGTTGTGTCCATTATAGGACCCAAAGCTACCGATCTCCAAGGACCATTACAAGATACCCTCGACAACTTGTCGACATGGGCTCTTCAAATGGGTATCGAGTTCTCTACGGAGAAAACTGAGCTGGTCGTATTTTCAAGAAAGCGAGAACCAGCACAATTACAGCTTCAACTAGGGGGTGAAACCATAGCTCAGGCCTTCACATTTAAATATCTCGGGGTCTGGTTCGACTCCAAAGGCACCTGGGGATGTCACATTAGGTATCTGAAACAAAAATGCCAGCAGAGAATCAATTTTCTTCGCACAATAACCGGAACTTGGTGGGGTGCAAACCCAGGAGACCTGATCAGGCTGTACCAAACAACGATATTGTCCGTAATGGAATATGGATGCTTCTGCTTCCGATCCGCCGCGAACACCCATTTCATTAAACTGGAAAGAATTCAGTATCGTTGTTTGCGTATTGCCTTAGGTTGCATGCAGTCGACTCATACGATGAGTCTCGAAGTGCTCGCGGGCGTCTTACCGTTGAAAAACCGATTCTGGGATCTCTCATATCGATTGCTAATCCGATGCGATATCTTGAATCCGATGGTGATTGAAAACTTCGAAAGGCTTGTCGAACTCAATTCTCAGACCCGTTTTATGTCCTTGTATTTTGATTACATGGCTCAGAATATTAATCCTTCTTCGTTTGTTTCCAACCGTGCTCATTTCTTGGATACTACTAATTCTACTGTGTTTTTCGACACATCCATGAGAGAAGAAATTCGTGGAATTCCGGATCACGTGCGCCCTCAAGTGGCCCCAAATATTTTTTATAATAAATTTAGAACAGTCAACTGTGAAAAGATGTTTTACACTGACGGATCAAACATCAACAGGTCCACAGGCTTCGGAATCTTCAATCAGAACATCACCGCTTCGTACAAACTCAGTGATCCGGCTTCAGTCTACGTCGCAGAATTAGCTGCTATTCAGTACACCCTCGAGATCATTGAAACCTTGCCCAAAGACCATTACTTCATTGTCACGGACAGTCTAAGTTCAATAGAAGCTCTCCGCGCAGTGAAGCCAGGAAAGTATCCCCCATATTTCCTGGGGAAAATACGGGAACATTTGAGAACTTTATCTGAACGGTCTTATTTAATATCGTTAGTCTGGGCCCCTTCGCATTGTTCCATTCCAGGCAATGAAAAGGCAGACTCATTGGCTAAGGTGGGCGCATTAGAAGGTGATATTTATGAAAGACCAATCTGCTTCAATGAATTTTTCAGTATCTCTCGTCAGAAAACTCTCGAAAGTTGGCAAACTTCATGGAGCAATGGCGAACTGGGACGATGGCTGCATTCCATTATCCCTAGGGTATCGACGAAACCTTGGTTCAGGGGGATGAACGTGAGTCGTGACTTCATTCGTGTAATGTCTCGGCTCATGTCAAACCATTACACCTTCAACGCGCATCTCCGGCGTATTGGAATCGTGGAGAGCGGTCTCTGCGCTTGTGGTGACGGTTATCAGGACATCGAGCATGTCGTATGGACGTGTACGGAGTATCGTGACGCCAGGTCTTTATTAAAGGACTCCCTAAGGGCCCGAGGTAGACCACCTGAAGTTCCGGTCCGAGATGTGTTGGCTAGTCTGGATATCTCTTATATGCTTCTTATATACCAGTACCTCAAACACATTAATATCCAAGTGTAATCTGTTATACCTCGCTCAGAAAGTATAATCTCCACCTACAGGTTCGACACTAACATCCGCCCGATTCTCTCGATCACCGTCCCTGTCCACCATCTTCATTGGAACTAACAAGATCTTTTTTTGTCACTAACTTTTCGTTCCCCCCTTCCATGTCTCTTCACCATCTCGATGGCAACTAATTAGATCTCTGTAGTTTTCAGACATTTTGTTTCCATACCCCCTATTTACCTCGGTTTTCACAATATTTACTTTTTTTATTTTCTCATCTCTTCGTAACATCACCATCACCGCCTACGGTCCTACGCTCCAGACGATGACCAGCATGCGGGCCACCCGCCGGGCCTTCGTAGCCTGGGGGTGTTTCCCGCGGACCCACACGGACCGAAGGATGCGGCCAACATGGACATTTGCAAACGCCATATGGGAGACCCTCATGCAATATCCAATTCACCGGCATTACATAATGATACTATTCTAGTTTTAATATAGTCGTAATTAAGATTAGTAAATACCCTTGGCATCTTAGAGCTTAAGCAGTGTGCCTTAAAATTGTATTATAATATTGAATAAAAAAAAAAAAATATCAAAACTTATTCATTTTCATATTGATTAGTTATATTCTCCGTTGTTAGATAAAGAACAGACACTAATTGGAGAATAATTACCAAACACACAAGGGTAGATAGTCACATAACAATAAACAAAATAAATTGTTGTCTAACTAAGCATCTGCTAATACTTACGACCCATCGCTGAGTCACCGAAGTTTCTCCTATAAGACTGCTAAACAAATTTGAAGTTTGTTCCACATTTGCTGTACGACTCTGTCCAGCTACTGATTGTTGAGCATTATCCGCAATAGATGTAGCAACGGTCATTAATCTCTGATACACTTTGTTTCGTACTTTTCGTGGAAAGCTTAACAGAAAGTTTCGACCATCACCTGAAAATACTTCCAGTGCTATTGGTTGAAGCAAGTACCTTCGCTTGTGTACCTCTCGAATATCTTCATATGCAAACTTGGAGCTTTGCCTCATTTCGTGTGGTCTAAAAAATAATAGTTTGTTGAAATTGTTTAAAATGTTAGTATTGAAGAATAAACGACTGTGTGAATCGTTTAGTCTTGATTTATCTCTGTCAATTAACAGATCGGCTGAAAAGTTCGTATCGTTTCTATGAGAGGGCGCCACTAATATTAAATCCATTCCATTTTCAGTTAGTACCAACCTTCAAAAGATACGTGTATAAATTTGACAGCTGTCTGATTATTAGTTTGTGAGATATTGCATTTTGAGTGAAGCTACTTTTGTTATTGTGAAAAAAATGGAAAAAAGGAATTTCGTGTGTAGATGAAACACTACTTTTTGATGAAAAAAAGTGCCGCCGATACCAAAAACTGGCTTGATGAGTGTTATCCAGACTCTGCACCGGGCGAAGCAACAATTCGTAAGTGGTTTGCAAAATTTCGTACTGATCATATGAGCACCGAAGACGATGAACGCAGTGGACGTCCAAAAGGGCCTGTTACCGATGAAAACGTGAAAAAAATCCACAAAATGATTTTCTATGATCGTAAAGTGAAGTTGATCGAGATAGCTGACACCCTAAAGATATCAAAGGAACGTGTTGGACATATTATTCACGAATATTTGGATATGAGAAAGCTTTGTGCAAAATGGGTGCCGCGTGAGCTCACAATCGATCAAAAACAACAACGAAAAACCATGCTGAAATTGAACGAATTGGGCATCGAATTGCTCCCTCATCCACCGTATTCTCCAGATTTGGCCCCCAGTGACTTTTTCCTGTTTTCAGACCTCAAGAGAATGCTCGCTGGTAAAAAATTTAGAAGCAATGGAGAGGTAATCGCTGAAACTGAGGCCTATTTTGAGGCAAAGGACAAATCGTACTACAAAAATGGTATCGAAAAGTTGGAAGATCGCTATAATCGCTGTATCGCCTCTGATGGCAATCATGTTGAATAATAAAAACGAATTTTGGCAAAAAAAAATGTGTGTTTCTATTAAACGATACGAACTTTTCAGCCGAACAGTTATAGTAAGAAACAACCGCAGCGTTCAGGCGCGTATCCATATTTTTTTTCGGGGGTTGTTTCAGAACATGTAGATCAATTTCCATACGTATTGAAATTTGTATATAATTACTTAAAAAAAATTTCTTTATAAAGTCGTTTTTTGAAAATTAAAATTTTATGATTAACCTAAATTTTGGAAGAGAACAGTTTTCATAATATAATTTTTTGAGTTTCGGAGGGAGTTTGAACTACTAAAACATCCCCTGTATACGCGCCTGGTAGCGTTTTATATCTGTATTTTAATCATACACGACAAGCTAACTATCTTATTGTAGAACTAGTTAAGTGGTTTCTATATGTTATAATTTTATGATAATAAATTCTTAAATTTTCCTTCAATAAGAATAACACCGAAACGACAAATATTGAAAATACGTATTAAAAAACTTAGGAAGTCGCTTTTTATCAAAATATTCCAATTATCGTTAGGACACTGCACAACTACTAAACATAATGATATTTGTCTCTACATACGTTCGAACGTTTCCTGGGTTTGGTAGGATTGGGTCGTAACTATCAAAGCAGAGTGAATCAATGTCCCGAATTTCTCGATTTTTCATCAATGTAAAACCGTCAATCACATAGCAATTTTCTTTCCCAAAAAGAAGTAGTCCTTCAAATGTATCCAGTCCTTGTATCCGCGCACATCGAAATATGTGTGATATCTGTAAGAAGAGATTACAAATATATTTTAGTTTTATATAGAGCCATCCTCGTTTGGGAGTTTACACAACCATATAGTTGCAGCTAATTTTACAACTCTCAATCCATAGCCAATATGGTAAAGTGTTAGAATGTAGTAGAAAATTTCAAAGGAATCTTGTAAAATTTTATATTCGGCATTAAAATTATTTGTACGTAGATTCAACTAAATTGACAAATAGCAAACTAGTGTTCATAATGATTAAATTGAATGTGCTTTTCCGTATGAGGGCATGCCTATTATATACCCTACGTATTAGCCTAGCTCTGTGGTGTTCTTTGCTGTTTCCATGTAACCATGTCCTATACGGAATTCCTGAATTTCATCCGGATCCGACTTCCGGTACCGGAGTTATAGGGTAAAGTGTGTTCAATATTGTACACCGTCAATTAAACCGGCGAAACAAAACACGTTAAAACTTCCATAAACTGGTCTCAAAACTACACAAATCGATATTCATTATCAGTAGGCAACAAAACAAACTGATTCCGGCTATCCTGGTTCCCGGTATCCGGTTCCAGAAGCACCGGAAATAGTGGTCAAATATACCAAAATGGATCTCACTCACTTTTCTCAGCGACGGTTTAACCGATTTCAACAATCTTAGATTCAAATGGAAGGTCTCACGGTCCCATACGAAGTTCCTGAATTTCATCCGGATCCGACTGCCGGTGCCAGAGTTACAGAGTAAAGTGTGTTCAATATTGCACTCCGTCACTTGAACCGGCGAAACAAAACACATAAAAAAATTCTAAACTTATCTCAAAACTACACAAATCGATAGTCATTATCAGTAGGCAACTAAACGAAGAGATTCCGGCTATCCTGGTTCCAGGTATCCGGTTCCAGAAGCACCAGAAATAGTGGTCAAATGTTCCAAAATGGATCTCACTCACTTTTCTCAGCGATGGTATGACCGAAACTTAGATTCAAATGAAAGGTCTCACGGTTACATAAGGAATTCCCGAATTTCATCCGGATCCAACTTTCGGTTCCGGAGTTATAGGGTAGAGTGTGTTTAATATTGTACACCATCACCTAAAACGGCGAAACAAAAAACGTGAAAAGTTTTCTAAGCTGATATAAATGTTACACAAATCGATAGCCATTACCAGTTGGCAACTAAACAAACTGATATCGGCTATCCGTGTTTCCGGTCTCCGATTCCGGAAGCACCGGAAATAGTGGTCATATATACCAAAATGGATCTTACTCACTTATCTCAGCTATGGTTTGACCGATTTCCCCAAACTTAGATTCAAATGGTCCTGTGGGACCGGTTCCATACGGAATTCTTGAATTTCATACGGATTCGACTTCCGGTTCCTGAGTTATACTGTAAAGTGTGTTCAATATTGTACAACGTCACTTAAACCGGCGAAACAAAAAGCGTAAAATAAATTCTAAACTAATTTCAAAATTACACAAATCGAACCCATTATCAGTAGGCAACTAAACAAACTGATTCCGACTATCCTGGTTCCCGGTCTCCGGTTCCGGAAGCACCGGAAATAGTTGTCATGTATACCAAAATGCATCTTACTCCCTTTTCTCAGCGATGGTTTGACCGATTTCCACAAACTTAAATTCAAATGAAAGGTCTCACGGTCCCATACGAAATTTCTGAAGTTTAATGGTAAAGTGTGTTGAACATAAAAATGTTGTAAACTGGACTCAAAACCGTTATTCCCCATCTTAGGATCAAATTAAAGGTCTTATGGTCTTTAAAAAATTACTGCATATTTTCAGATAAAACGAACATTTAAATCTAGAGTGCGATGGCAAAATTGCATGAAATTTTCAAAATTTGAATAAAAACTAGTAGAATTTGTACGTCATGTTAGATGGTGGTCGTACGAACCGACTTCGATTATACCGGTTCTCGAGCTCCGGTGCCGGAAGTGTATATAATAGTGAGCCCACTTCGTTTTCTTAAGGATGACCTACACGAACAAAGCACTGTTTCATTATGTAGTTATACTAGTTAATGTACAAGCAATCCTAGGTAGATTAAAACAGGTTTTTAAAGACTGTCCCAGAATGTATGGACGCAACCAAAAACCGCTGCCATTTCGCAATCTGTCAATTTTTATGGCTGCGTTCTGTTTTTTACACTCTTCTCTAACCACTTGTGCTGTTGTTTATTCGTTTTCATTAGTTTGTTTCGAAATGCGTGGACCTTCAGCAGAACAACGTTGAAAAATTGTGTACAAATGGTGCACAGAACGCGGACTGTCACTCAGAAAGATAGCAAAAATGGAAGGAGTAAGTGAAAAAGCCGTGCGAGATGAAATCAGGAAGTTCGGTGAGGATAACACCTTTAAGGATAAACCGAAAACGGGTAAAAAAAGGTCATTTTTTTCCTGGCATTACATTCCTTTTGTGGAATTTGGCCTTTCTGTTTCAACAGACTTCGCAGCCGATTCTTAGTGTACAGAATCATTGCATGGCTAGTACTATGGATCCTACTGACACTAAGAATCCTTCCAGGTCGGGGCTCAAACATACGACAACTGGCTTGTAAGACCAGCGTCCTATGCATTGAGCCGCCAACCCGGGACAACCCTCATTTGGATAAACGTATACTAAAGGCGTTCGAGCAAAAGAAGGAGGTTTTAGTTCGGGATGTGGCCAAAAAAGTGGGCACTTCGAAGTCAAATGTTTTTCGTGCTAAAGAGGGTTCGAAAGCTGTACAATACGATTCTTGCTGGAAATTTGAACTGCATTATCATGGACGACGAAACCTACGTGAAACTCGATTACAAATCTTTGCCGGGACCACAATACTATACGGTGTGATAACGGCAAGTGTTAAACCAGTCCGAGACATAGCATGTTATGACGCATCGACTAACATTCAAATTTGGGTGGGCTTCGATTACTTTTTTGGTACCATCAATCAGTTGTGTCATTTTCATATATGTAACACCCTTACTCTTAGAGTATACCGTGTACCTGGTGCTTCGGTACAGTGCCACACTACGTATTCGCAGTGCCACACTACGATTACGTAGTTTAATTTAAAACATATATTTTTCGAAAAAACCTTTTTTTTCTGTTTCACAGATTGGAGAAAAACTTCCTTTCAGATCTCTGCCACTACGATCGGATTAAACAGTGAATGAAACAAATCAGGTAGTCAAGTAGCGATATGGCGCTACGAGTTTGGCGCTAAGCGGAGAAGAAAAGTTTCACTGCATATGGCACTATACACTACAGCAGATTCAATGTATGGATTCACGGTTGTTTTGGAAATTTAGTAATCACGATCACGATGTATCTAAACTTTAGTAATAACTATTTTCATTTATGTACGAACGTTGTTCGCAGATTTTCGCGAATTTTTCACTGCACACTTTTGAAACTTCTACTAATTAGCTACATGATGATTTCTCTCATTTCATTTTTATTTTATTTATTTTTAATTTTATTTCATTTTCATTTTTATTTATTTTATTTATATATTTTTGTTATCATACAAGACGGTCTTTCCAACTTCGATTACTAATAATAATAATAATAATAATAATAATCATAATAATAATAATAATAATAATAATAATAATAATAATAATAATAATAATAATAATAATAATAATAATAATAAAAATAATAATAATAATAATAAAAATAATAATAATAATAATAATAATAATAATAATGATAATAATAAAAATAATAATAATAATAATAATAATAATAATAATAATAATAATAATAATAATAATAATAATAATAATAATAATAATTCTTTTGTGTTCATTAATGACACTTAAAACTGGTATTTCCGGTGCATTCATGTCATTAAGAATGTGTTCGTGAGTTCTTGTTACAAATATAAGAATTTCGTGTCGTTTTCTTCTCGTCAACGGTTGATATCTTTTTCAGAAATAATATTCAACACTTTTCCTATTCTTCATCGTTTTGTCAATCTTGATCTTTTCTAAACTCCTTTCGTCTTTTACACAATTATTTTCTTCTGCTTGTCATGTGAGTTTCTTAATATTCGGTTTGATCTACGTAGTTCATTTCTCTCAATTAACCTTTTTATCTTATTTTTATCTTCTTTCGCTTTAATGCATTTTCAACAGAACCCTTGTCTTTATCTTGATTTTTTCTTTTCTTCTTCATCATCTATTTGTCATCAAAACTACAGTTGGTTACAAAATTTTGTTTCGTGTAGAAAGCTCAGCAATCGCGTGATTTGTTCTTCCGCGTTTCCTAAGGGTTCGTATAAGTTGGGCGGGCTCCCTTTTTTTAGTAAGAAGGTATGAGTTAACCGGGTGTGTCCAATCCTTAGACGTGTGAGCAGTCGCTGGTCAGTTGGACTGCTACGACCTCTCCATCGGTGCGTGTCGTATTTCACCTCTCTCAACTCACGTCTCTCATATTGAACCACTGATTTTCCCATCGGTGGTGTATCGCTTGCGACATCTTCTCACGGAGTTGGCACTTCGATGACCGGATGTCTTCTGCCCACATTTGCCAGCCGATCTGCCTCTATGTTACCCTTGATGCCAGCGTGCCCCGGGATCCAGCAGAAACGGATGGGTGTACTTCGCACAATGCGCTCAATCTCCTGTATCCATGTGTGGCGCGATTTTCCTTTCTCGAGGGCCAGCAGGCAGCTGGCGGAGTCCGTGAGGATTACCATCTCATTGCGAACGTTCGGTAGGACAGCTGCCATCTTGATGGCGAATGTCTCTGCGGAGAAAACACTGCAATCTTTCGGTAGACTGTATTTCTGAGCTATCACATTATTGTAGTATGCGGCCCCTACCGTGCCTTCATATTTTGATCCATCTGTATAGATAACGGTTGAATGTTGGAAACGGGTTTATTTTTTATTTTTATTTTTTATTTCGTCAAGCAAATGTAGACTACATATAAATGGTTTACAATGTTTACTTAGATACTACGCATTATTTCTACGACTAAGCTGTAATTTCATTTCATTTTTGGACATACAAAGGTCAAGATGTTCGCAATATTGATTGTAGTGGCGCATTATACGATTGATTGGGCTATATTTTGCATAATTTGTTCTAGTGTTTTTTCTAGAAATAATTTCCTGGTTCGTAATTGACGGCTAGGTATATAAAAATTTAATTGCGATAATAAAGAAGGTGATTGAATGCGTTGAGAAATAATGTCGCTGATAAAATAAAGCATTGCAAGGTCGCGGCGTTCTTTAAGTGTTTGAATATTGATGAGCATGCAGAGTGCTTCATATGATGTTAGAGGAAATGCTGTCCAGTTTAATTTACGAAGTGCATATAAAAGAAATTGTTTTTGAATAGATTCGATGCGTTCTTCGTGAATAATATTGTATGGATTCCATACTAGGCTGCAATATTCCAAAATAGGTCTGACATATGTACTGTATAATAATTTAATTGTGTATGGGTCCTGAAAGTTATGACTGAAGCGTTTAATAAAGCCCAGCATGCTATTAGCTTTATTGATTATGGTATTGTAGTGTTCCACAAAAGTGAACTTGGAGTCTAAGATTACGCCTAAATCTCTTACAATTTTACATTTTTCTACAAGTTGATTTCCTAGATGTATGTTTGTGGATATAGTTTCATTTTTCCTACTGAAAGTTATTGAGTTACATTTTTTTACATTGAGTTGGAGTAGACTTTTGCAGCACCAAATGTGGAATAGATTGATTTCGTTCTAGAATATTACAGCGTCGTTGATATTTTTAATTTCCATGAAGAGTTTCATGTCGTCTGCATATATAAGCACTTTCAGATTTTTGAGTATGAAGGAAATGTCGTTTATATGTAAAATGAAAAGGAGAGGCCCTAAGTGAGAACCCTGAGGTACGCCAGAAGCTACATTAATTGGTTCAGACAGTATGTTTTGGAAGCGGACTACCTGTACACGATTCGTTAAGTATGATTTGAGCCATTCCAGAAGGCTATGTTCTATGCCATATTTTTGCAGTTTGTGTAGAAGTAAAGGTATGTCAATACGGTCGAAAGCTTTGCTAAAGTCTGTGTAAAGAGTTTCTACGTAGTGGCCAGCGTCCATTGCATTCAGAGTGAATGTCATGAATTCTAAGAGATTTGTTGTAGTTGAGCGGCCTTTAAAAAAGCCATGTTGTTTGTTTGTTATTACATTTTTAAGTTGATGAAAAAGTTTTTCATTTACAATTTTTTCAAATAATTTTGGAATGCATGAGATAATGGCAGTTCCACGGTAGTTCCGAATGTTAGATTTTGCACCAGATTTAAATATTGGTACAAGAAAGGAAGATTTCCATGCTTTAGGAAAAGTACATTTATTTAAAAAAAATAAGTTAAAAAGTAGTTGTAGTGGTAGTGTAAGTTCTTCAGCAAGATTTTTTAAAAATATTGGTGGTATACTGTCAGGTCCAGGCCCTTTTGAGGCGTCTAAGTTTTTCAGTGCTGTCGAAATGTCATGTTCTGATAGATAGTTTACAGAGATGGAGCTAGAAAATGCAGGTATGAAAGAGAAGTATTCACGGTCACGGTCAGTTTCTGAATAAGATGTATATATGTTACGAGGTCTGTTCAAAAAGTACCCGGAATTTTCATTGTTCTAAAAAAATATTTATTTATTCGTCTACATCTATATGGTCCCCTTCAAAGTAATCCCCCCTAGATATAATACACTTATACCAGCGTTTTTTTCCAGTCTTCGAAACACCCCTGATAGTCACTTTTTGTAATGCTCTGTAGCACTCTCAGCGATTCTGCCTTTATCTCTTCAATCGATGAAAAACACTGTCCTTTCATGGGTCCCCATGTATCATCACCAGTTATGACCCTTTCAAGTAAATTTGGATCGTCGTTGACGTTGTTTAACAGCTCCTGAGCGATGGTAATGCGTTTGTTTTTTTGATCAAAATTCAGCAGTTTTGGAACGAATTTTGCTGCCACTCGTTTCATGCCCAAAACATTTGAAAAAATATGATGGCATGAGCCAACCGATATGCCAACTTCATCAGCAACTTCTCTAATAGTGATTCGGCGATCATCCATAATCTTTTTTTTCACTTTTCCCACATTTTCATCGATTATTGACGTGCTGGGTCGACCGGAGCGTTCGTCGTCTTCAACGTCTTCGCGGCCATCTTGGAAACGCTTATACCACTCGTAAACACTTGTATTTTTCATAGCAGACTCACCGTAGACTCTCTGTAACATTTCGCCCACTTGGTTACCATTTTACTTCATTTTTCACGCAAAATTTAATACAAATTCTTTGACTCTTCAATTCTTCCATTGTTTAAACTAACAAAAATCGCCGAGCTTGAGCTTGAGCGACCACTCCTGGTTGCTACTCCGTTACTGATCGGGATTAGCTGAAATTGTACAGGGAATTTCTAGATGATACGACCTGGGACTGGTAAATCATCCTTCAATGTACATCTTCTGGTAATCCCAGAATTCATTGATCAGTACCGGCGCCGGCCAGGCCCGAACGTAGATCGCCTAAGGAATGGGAAGGGATGTTAGTCCAACATTTGTTGTTACTAGAGGCCGTATATACTACTGCGCACTCCACAAGTGTCACGGGAGAAGGATATTTGTTAGTAAAAATTTCAGTATTGGTATTATTCGCGCGCGACTCAGTATGTTCCGATTTCAAGATGTTCGGATGCACCACTAAACTTATTGACTTCCCGAGTGAATGTTTCAACAATATCCTATATTGAAGTCCCGGCAAGTCTTGATTCACAGCTCTTGTTCGAGGAAACTGAAGAAAAATTTGCAATACTATCGCGTAAAGAATAAAAACTTCCCCATTTTTATAACTAAATTACGTGATACAAAATAAACGAGTGAATAAGATTTAGACAAAATATTTGATTCATTGCATTGACATATTCTAAACAGTTGTTATAAAATCATTTTAAATCACCAAATAAAGGTCAACAGATTTCACGCGCGTCTTTATTTGTTATTTATTATTATTATTTCCGCTTTATTATTTTAATTACTTATTATAATTATTAATTGGTTATATTGGCTGATCTGGGCAGCCGGCTACCGAGAAAAATATTATTTTTTGTTTGAAATATTAATATCAAGTGTTTTTTACTACGTGTTCAATATATCGATATTAGTTATCTCTGTTATTAACTTTGTAATATCAAAGGATTTGCGCAATAGTTATAGATTATTTATTTATTTATCATTCAATTTATAATCCTGACAGACAATCAATAACATGGAAGAAGAAAACATTCCAAATAAAACTTTTTTTCGAAGTTAGACGAAAATTGATAGGTTGAATGAAGAAATAATTTAGTAAAATAGAATTTAGTAAAATAGAAAGTAGTAAATCAGAAGAGAAACATTGAAAATATCTGATAACTAAAAGGAACAAGAAACTCCTGCAGTTGTCGCCTTTTACGACATGGAAGCAGGAACCCAGTGGATCTATTCTTGGTTAATTTTTTTCCGCCGGATTCCACACGGCATCTAGGCTGGTACTGTCCGGAGAGAGCTAATAGGTACTATCAATCTCCTAGTGGACCACAGCCCCTTTTAAACTAACAAAAATCGCCGAGTTCAAAAAAGCCGAGTGGGTAATGTCAGAGAAATAACTGGATGTCGTGAATACGAAAACAACTGACATGTTCCTTAACACTTACGAACAAGGAAGGGAATAATCGTATCTATTTTCACTCGGTTAGCACTCATAGACACGTTTCTACCTGATGCGAGTCACTCGATTTTATCCGTGCATAAGTGCGCTTCTGCCGAACACCCGATTGCCTCAAGTAACACCCGATCGGCAAAGTGCAATAGTTAATTCTCTCGCATTTATTCTCTCTTTCATTCGTTATGGAGCGCTGCCATTTGAATTCTGCTTAGTACATGTTCGGTTTTAATCCGAACCAATGATGAGTTAACTCGTTCGGCAATCCGAATATTTGCAAGTATTTTGAATCGTGATTCAAGACAATCCATTCTTTTAACGCTCTGGAGTATAATGAAGGCAGGCGCAAAATAATCGCATCCGTGGGTTGATTTCACGAGCCGACGGGAAGTTTAAGTGCATTTTTGATTCATGTGTGAAATATGTTGTTATTTTCTAAATTAAAGCGACATTATTTGCAGTTTTCACGATGTTGTTTCTAGTGGCCCGCTCACCTAGAAAATTTATGATACCGTATTTTCAGGTGATTGTAGTGTCTCGATTTGCTATATTTCAGTAGAGGCTTGACAGTTGCCGAAAGGAACTAACATTTTCAACTGAAAAACCTATTTTCTATGCACATTAGATTTTCACATATATCTTTACTTTTCGATCCAGAATCGATAACATATGACGAACGGCTCTCCTCATCAAAATTGAATGTTTTGGAATACAGCTCTCAACGATCCCATAAGAGTTTTTGATTTTTAGTAGTACTATCTACCCTTATATTATAGCTTCGTGTAGGTTTTTTTGGGGCTAGAAAAGTGCTGTATTCACTTACAAGTTCGACACAAATGTTTATACAAGTCATACAAGTAGCCAAAATTCATTATATTGTTCAAGGTATTGTAGTTTCCACTACGAATACGATAACATGTGGGCGGGTGCCAATTTTGTTACAACTTTTGTAACAGCATATTACAAGAGAGCAAAAGAAATGAATGAACAATGTTTGCTTCAATCGATAAATAATTATAAGAAATTATGAATGCAAAATTGGAAAATCAGTCTTACAATTCTTTCGGAGATATTCCCTTTGCGCGTTTTCTCGAAACCGTTAGGGAACACACGATAACAATAAAACTACTGGACCAAACTGGATATTTTGCTTTTTCCTACAGAGAGGTAAAAGAATTGCGTGGGGAGCAATATAAATATAACACATATCGAAAAAAAAAATAGAAATAATTCTTTATAATAACGCATGCGCTATCCAAAATAATAAACATTTCAACTGTTGTTGTTTACAAATCAGCGGAAACATTTTGTTAACAATATTATTCCTTGTATCTAAAACCCTGAATCGTGATTTTTTAATAGTCTAAAATTATTAATATAATCGCTTGGTGTATGTTAGTCCCATCAGCACCCAATAAATTAAAATTCGATGAACATAGAGTAGTTCCCAATTTTCGTCTAATATGTCAATTATGGTGTTGTTTAAGTGAAACAAAATTTGTCCGGGGTATCAGAGGAGGAATCACGTACGGTGATCAAGCGGTGATCACCAGAAATTTAGAAATCACAGAAGGTGATCGTGTATCACCAGTCTGGTGATTGGGTAATAAGGCAATAATTTTTTTATAATATGACTAAGGAAATTAAGTTTTCCAACCAAACTTTTTCCTATTCAAACTAATTTATTTCAGTGTCTTTTTATCGAAAACTTCGAAAACTAAACTGAATAGAATGTCGTAATCATTCAAGAATTCAATGAAACTCAAAAAAGTATCAGTACTTGACAAGAAGTGATGATCCATAAACTCGAACGTGATAATAAAATCATAATCATTCAAAAACATTTATTTATTTATTTCGTCAAGCAAATGTAGACTACATATAAATTGTGTACAATGTTCACTTACATACTACGCATTATTTCTACGACAAAGCTGAGATTTGATTTTATTTTTAGACATAGTAAGGTCAAGATGTTCGCAGTATTGATTGTAATGGCGCATTATTCGATTGACTGAACTTTATTTTGCATAATTTGTTCTAGCTTGTTTTTCTAAAAATAATTTCCTGGAACGTAATTGACGGCTAGGTATATAAAAATTTAATTGCGATAATAATGGAGCTGATTGAATGCGCTGAGAAATAATGTCGCTGATAAAATAAAGCATTGCAAAGTCGCGGCGTTCTTTAAGTGTTTGTATATTGATGAGCATGCAGCGTGCTTCATATGATGGTAGAGGAAATGCTGTCCAGTTTAATTGATGTTATGTGATGATGTGATGTGAAGTGAAGCCACCATCAGTTCAAGGACTTGCCAGTGGATGCGGGTAGACTTACAGTAGCCCCGATATGACTCATCCATTCACCTTCTTACTATAGCTGTTACCGAAAAGCGAACAAAAAGGGTTGGGCGGATACGTAAGTAGAGTCACTCGTATTCCGCGGGAATAAAAGATGCTCTTCCAACCATAATATCCAGTGCATGGATGAAGCATATCGCTATACATGCTTGAACCCGCCTGATGGTTTGTTTGAGAAGGGCGCGTCAGACTCATGTCAAACCTTCAGAAGGAAACAAGTTTCCTTCAAGTGACTTGGGCTGGCTATCCACAATCCCTCGTCCAGTCATCAATTCGTCCGATGCCCTGATGCTCCCTCATCTATACGCTCCCGTGCAAAATGTTTTATATTGATAAATACAATGAAACATAGTGTAATGAAATTAATATAACATAAAATGATATAATAGATTACAAAATAATATAATATAACATAATATAATATAATATATTACGATACATGATATAAAATAACAGTTAATGTAGAGTGTCAGTTATGCTCTTCTATCTTCGCAATACTGCAGGAAGTAGAATATTTCTCTTCTAATAATAATAATAATAATATCTACATCTATAAAAATATTATATGTTATTATTATTGATGACAAATTAATAATAATAACAATAAATATAATTATGAAAATAACAATAAAAAACAATATAATATAGTTCAATGAATTATATAATAAATAATAGAATAAATAAAATGATATGTTGCGATATGCTATGATATTATATTACTTGAATTTATATGTCATTTCTCATCCTCTCATTCTGCCATCAACGCATTCCATAGACCATCTGTCACCACAGACACACGTGTAGGCATGAGACAGGAACCAGTGAGAACCAAGCTCACCATGTGACGACCTTGATATTTAGTTGAAAGTTACTTTAAAAATGATAACTTATAAGGAAAACAAATTTATATTTTGCGCAGAGGTACGTAGTACTACTCATAATAAACCCTATAATATAATATAATATAATATAATATAATAAAATATATTTTAATATAATACAATATAATGTGATATAATGCAATGCAGTATAATATCATACAACATAGTATATAATAACATAAAATAGTGTAAGACGATAATATATGAAATAATAATTGAATTATAATACTAATACTTATAAAAGGTCCTAGCAAAACCAGCACCCAATGCAGATACATGTAGAACAACACAAATATGCACGAGTTGTACAGTACAATTCATGTGTAATTTGACCAGCAATGCCTGTATGTCTGTATAATGCCCTGCTTAGAATGGCGATGATGGACTTTCGCGAGTTTCTGCGGTTGCCTGTATTTGGCGTAAAAATCTATCTGTACCATATCGGTATCAGAATCCCGTAACATAAGAAAATGTCACCAAAGCTCATCTTGGCGAGCAAAAAAATCGGTATTTATCTGTACGATCCGTCAATTATTGGTGTTTTGGGAATACATATCTGTATTGCGGTATAGAGGTCAGAGAAATCGGTATACCTGGCAACGTTGCACCACGTATTGTATGAGGGGCTATTAACAAACCACGTAGACTCCATGGAGTATTAGGCTACCCGAAGGTATCTATTTTCGGTACCGTTTTCGATTTTTACGAATTATGTTATAAAACAGTTTTCCCAGATCTTTCATAACAGGCCCAAAGTAAAAGTAGTCAGATTCCTTACACAAGAGATGTCTATGCGATAAAAATCATTAAGATTCGTTGTACGTGGTTTCTAACCTAGCCCTAATTCTTCGGTACTGTGGCACCAACACAATTAATATCGGTTTCTGGAGCAGAAAAAGAGAATTGTTATAGTGGTGAGAACAAACACCTTTCCAGCATGGAAAGATCTCAATTCATACTATGATGTAATGCTTTTTGGATAGAATGGATGGCATCATGATACAAGTTTTCACATTACTGTGAAAACTGATAGATTGTGAAGAATTCTAAAAGCGCTATATAAGAAAGATCTCACCAGTTTGGGTCCTTTTTTATCGCATCTTTCCTTAGTTTTTGTGCACTCACACTCTCCTAGCATATGGAAATCACTTGACTTTCAGCCAGTTGTCTGGTCCTGTCCTAAAGAAAAACAGTATCCTTTTCTCCCATTCGCATTCCAGTTAACTACGCGAGATGAAACACGACTACTGTGCGAAAAAAATGCTCTCTTCTCTGCTATAATTCTGCCGAACCATAAATGAGCGCGACACTCATCGGCACTCTTCTCTTACAACCGAACAAACATGATCAAACATGTTGGGCATACAAAATGGCTATTCGCCGCTTCGATTCTAGCAAACAATTTTAAATGAACCACTTTCTTCTCGGATATCCCACTTCATCGGAACTAGCCATCTAGACGATCCAAGCACTTATCAGCGGTAGACCTTTTCAGTTTAATTTACGAAGTGCATATAAAAGAAATTGTTTTTGAATAGATTCGATGCGTTCTTGGTGAATAATATTGTATAGATTGCATACTAGGCTGCAATATTCCAAAATAGGTCTGACATATGTAGTGTATAATAATTTAATTGTGTATGGGTCCTGAAAGTTATGACTGAAGCGTTTAATAAAGCCCAGCATTCTATTAGCTTTATTGATTATGGTATTGTAGTGTTCCACAAAAGTGAACTTGGAGTCTAAGATTACGCCTAAATCTCTTACAATTTTACATTTTTCTACAAGTTGATTTCCTAGATGTATGTTTATAGGTATAGTTTCATTTTTCCTACTGACAGTTATTGAGTTACATTTTTTTACATTGAGTTGGAGTACACTTTTGCAGCACCAATTGTGGAATAGATTGATTTCGTTCTGGAATATTACAGCGTCGTTAATATTTTTAATTTCCATGAAGAGTTTCATGTCGTCTGCATATATAAGCACTTTCAGATTTTTGAGTATGAAGGAAATGTCGTTTATATGTAAAATGAAAAGGAGAGGCCCTAAGTGAGAACCCTGAGGTACGCCAGAAGCTACATTAATTGGTTCAGACAGTATGTTTTGGAAGCGGACTACCTGTACACGATTCGTTAAGTATGATTTGAGCCATTCCAGAAGGCTATGTTCTATGCCATATTTTTGCAGTTTGTGTAGAAGTAAAGGTATGTCAATACGGTCGAAAGCTTTGCTAAAGTCTGTGTAAAGAGTTTCTACGTAGTGGCCAGCGTCCATTGCATTCAGAGTGAATGTCATGAATTCTAAGAGATTTGTTGTAGTTGAGCGGCCTTTAAAAAAGCCATGTTGTTTGTTTGTTATTACATTTTTAAGTTGATGAAAAAGTTTTTCATTTACAATTTTTCAAATAATTTTGGAATGCATGAGATAATGGCTACTCCACGGTAGTTCCTAATGTTAGATTTTGCACCAGATTTAAATATTGGCACAAGAAAGGAAGTAGTAGTAGTAGTAGTAGTAGTAGTAGTAGTAGTAGTAGTAGTAGTAGTAGTAGTAGTAGTAGTAGTAGTAGTAGTAGTAGTAGTAGTAGTAGTAGTAGTAGTAGTAGTAGTAGTAGTAGTAGTAGTAGTAGTAGTAGTAGTAGTAGTAGTAGTAGTAGTAGTAGTAGTAGTAGTAGTAGTAGTAGTAGTAGTAGTAGTAGTAGTAGTAGTAGTAGTAGTAGTAGTAGTAGTAGTAGTAGTAGTAGTAGTAGTAGTAGTAGTAGTAGTAGTAGTAGTAGTAGTAGTAGTAGTAGTAGTAGTAGTAGTAGTAGTAGTAGTAGTAGTAGTAGTAGTAGTAGTAGTAGTAGTAGTAGTAGTAGTAGTAGTAGTAGTAGTAGTAGTAGTAGTAGTAGTAGTAGTAGTAGTAGTAGTAGTAGTAGTAGTAGTAGTAGTAGTAGTAGTAGTAGTAGTAGTAGTAGTAGTAGTAGTAGTAGTAGTAGTAGTAGTAGTAGTAGTAGTAGTAGTAGTAGTAGTAGTAGTAGTAGTAGTAGTAGTAGTAGTAGTAGTAGTAGTAGTAGTAGTAGTAGTAGTAGTAGTAGTAGTAGTAGTAGTAGTAGTAGTAGTAGTAGTAGTAGTAGTAGTAGTAGTAGTAGTAGTAGTAGTAGTAGTAGTAGTAGTAGTAGTAGTAGTAGTAGTAGTAGTAGTAGTAGTAGTAGTAGTAGTAGTAGTAGTAGTAGTAGTAGTAGTAGTAGTAGTAGTAGTAGTAGTAGTAGTAGTAGTAGTAGTAGTAGTAGTAGTAGTAGTAGTAGTAGTAGTAGTAGTAGTAGTAGTAGTAGTAGTAGTAGTAGTAGTAGTAGTAGTAGTAGTAGTAGTAGTAGTAGTAGTAGTAGTAGTAGTAGTAGTAGTAGTAGTAGTAGTAGTAGTAGTAGTAGTAGTAGTAGTAGTAGTAGTAGTAGTAGTAGTAGTAGTAGTAGTAGTAGTAGTAGTAGTAGTAGTAGTAGTAGTAGTAGTAGTAGTAGTAGTAGTAGTAGTAGTAGTAGTAGTAGTAGTAGTAGTAGTAGTAGTAGTAGTAGTAGTAGTAGTAGTAGTAGTAGTAGTAGTAGTAGTAGTAGTAGTAGTAGTAGTAGTAGTAGTAGTAGTAGTAGTAGTAGTAGTAGTAGTAGTAGTAGTAGTAGTAGTAGTAGTAGTAGTAGTAGTAGTAGTAGTAGTAGTAGTAGTAGTAGTAGTAGTAGTAGTAGTAGTAGTAGTAGTAGTAGTAGTAGTAGTAGTAGTAGTAGTAGTAGTAGTAGTAGTAGTAGTAGTAGTAGTAGTAGTAGTAGTAGTAGTAGTAGTAGTAGTAGTAGTAGTAGTAGTAGTAGTAGTAGTAGTAGTAGTAGTAGTAGTAGTAGTAGTAGTAGTAGTAGTAGTAGTAGTAGTAGTAGTAGTAGTAGTAGTAGTAGTAGTAGTAGTAGTAGTAGTAGTAGTAGTAGTAGTAGTAGTAGTAGTAGTAGTAGTAGTAGTAGTAGTAGTAGTAGTAGTAGTAGTAGTAGTAGTAGTAGTAGTAGTAGTAGTAGTAGTAGTAGTAGTAGTAGTAGTAGTAGTAGTAGTAGTAGTAGTAGTAGTAGTAGTAGTAGTAGTAGTAGTAGTAGTAGTAGTAGTAGTAGTAGTAGTAGTAGTAGTAGTAGTAGTAGTAGTAGTAGTAGTAGTAGTAGTAGTAGTAGTAGTAGTAGTAGTAGTAGTAGTAGTAGTAGTAGTAGTAGTAGTAGTAGTAGTAGTAGTAGTAGTAGTAGTAGTAGTAGTAGTAGTAGTAGTAGTAGTAGTAGTAGTAGTAGTAGTAGTAGTAGTAGTAGTAGTAGTAGTAGTAGTAGTAGTAGTAGTAGTAGTAGTAGTAGTAGTAGTAGTAGTAGTAGTAGTAGTAGTAGTAGTAGTAGTAGTAGTAGTAGTAGTAGTAGTAGTAGTAGTAGTAGTAGTAGTAGTAGTAGTAGTAGTAGTAGTAGTAGTAGTAGTAGTAGTAGTAGTAGTAGTAGTAGTAGTAGTAGTAGTAGTAGTAGTAGTAGTAGTAGTAGTAGTAGTAGTAGTAGTAGTAGTAGTAGTAGTAGTAGTAGTAGTAGTAGTAGTAGTAGTAGTAGTAGTAGTAGTAGTAGTAGTAGTAGTAGTAGTAGTAGTAGTAGTAGTAGTAGTAGTAGTAGTAGTAGTAGTAGTAGTAGTAGTAGTAGTAGTAGTAGTAGTAGTAGTACTACTACTACTACTACTACTACTACTACTACTACTACTACTACTACTACTACTACTACTACTACTACTACTACTACTACTACTACTACTACTACTACTACTACTACTACTACTACTACTACTACTACTACTACTACTACTACTACTACTACTACTACTACTACTACTACTACTACTACTACTACTACTACTACTACTACTACTACTACTACTACTACTACTACTACTACTACTACTACTACTACTACTACTACTACTACTACTACTACTACTACTACTACTACTACTACTACTACTACTACTACTACTACTACTACTACTACTACTACTACTACTACTACTACTACTACTACTACTACTACTACTACTACTACTACTACTACTACTACTACTACTACTACTACTACTACTACTACTACTACTACTACTACTACTACTACTACTACTACTACTACTACTACTACTACTACTACTACTACTACTACTACTACTACTACTAGTACTACTAGTAGTAGTAGTAGTAGTAGTAGTAGTAGTAGTAGTAGTAGTAGTAGTAGTAGTAGTATAGTAGTAGTAGTAGTAGTAGTAGTAGTAGTAGTAGTAGTAGTAGTAGTAGTAGTAGTAGTAGTAGTAGTAGTAGTAGTAGTAGTAGTAGTAGTAGTAGTAGTAGTAGTAGTAGTAGTAGTAGTAGTAGTAGTAGTAGTAGTAGTAGTAGTAGTAGTAGTAGTAGTAGTAGTAGTAGTAGTAGTAGTAGTAGTAGTAGTAGTAGTAGTAGTAGTAGTAGTAGTAGTAGTAGTAGTAGTAGTAGTATAGTAGTAGTAGTAGTAGTAGTAGTAGTAGTAGTAGTAGTAGTAGTAGTAGTAGTAGTAGTAGTAGTAGTAGTAGTAGTAGTAGTAGTAGTAGTAGTAGTAGTAGTAGTAGTAGTAGTAGTAGTAGTAGTAGTTGTTGTTGTTGTTGTTGTTGTTGTTGTTGTTGTTGTTGTTGTTGTTGTTGTTGTTGTTGTTGTTGTTGTTGTTGTTGTTGTTGTTGTTGTTGTTGTTGTTGTTGTTGTTGTTGTTGTTGTTGTTGTTGTTGTTGTTGTTGTTGTTGTTTTTGTTGTTGTTTTTACTGCGTATACTGTAATTTGTATTATTTTGCTGTTTCCGCTTCCGATGTTTTCGTCTGAGGTTTGCTTTTTCTGCTTGTTTTTCTTGCAATCGTCGAGTGCGCTGTTTTTTGTCATTCTCGTTCCAGTCGTATTTCCATATTTTTTTGCTGCCAATGAAGCGCCAGCCTGACGTGACTTCCGAGTCAGCTTTTTCTTCCGGTGAAGGTTTAGCATACTGGGCACTGATTCCCATTTCTTCAGCAATACATGGATGAGCTTGAGGGACTTGCTCTTTCTTCATTATTGTTTCATTGCACAGTGCTTTGATGTCGTCCAAAAATTCTTTCGATGATAAGCTGCATGGTGGGTCGATACTTTTTATTTCATTAATATTTGTTTGCACGCCGTCAATTTTGTTTTCGAAAAAAGTAAACACTTTTTCAAGGTTTACTTCTGTCTTAAAGGACAGTTGCTTGTTGGCGCTTTTTATGTCAGCTAAAAAAGTTTCGTCGCGTTCATTCAAAAGTGATGAAATGCGATTTATGACTTTACTGGCCGCGTTGCATGTATTAATGTTTACATTTTTTATGTCCGTTTCTAGCTTCAGCAAAAGAGATTCCATGCTGTCGAGAGCGTCATGTGATACTTTCATGCTTTTTTTTTTTGAATAAAGCATGGTTTGCTTCAATTTGGGCACGGACTGTTCCTGCTGTTGATGACAATTCCTGCTGTTGATGAATAAGTTTTTTCATTTGCAGTTCTTCGGCAAATTCCTGCTGACAGTCAATACAGAGAGGTACCATGAAGGTCCTTAATAATTCTTCGGGGTTTCTCTGTGTTCCCACGCAGGCTGCATGAAATTTTCGATTGCACTTTCCGTGACACTTCCAGAGATAGCGATTGTCATAGACAGTACAATAACCAATTCCGCACTTCTCCATGTTTACGCGACGGTATGTTAAAAAATGATTACAATTAAAAAAAGAGTGCCTACTTGCACGTTTGCGTCGAAATAAAAAAGTTTAAATAAAATTATAAATATATATATATATATATATATATATATATATATATATATATATATATATATATATATATATATTATATATATATATATATATATATATATATACATATATATATATATATATATATATATATATATATATATATATATATATATATATATATATATATATATATATATATATATATATATATATATATATATATATATATAAATATATGAATATATATATATTGATGAATAAGTTTTTTCATTTGCAGTTCTTCGGCAAATTCCTGCTGACAGTCAATACAGAGATAATAATTCTTCGGGGTTTCTCTGTGTTCCCACGCAGGCTGCATGAAATTTTCGATTGCACTTTCCGTGACACTTCCAGAGATAGCGATTGTCATAGACAGTACAATAACCAATTCCGCACTTCTCCATGTTTACGCGACGGTATGTTAAAAAATGATTACAATTAAAAAAAGAGTGCCTACTTGCACGTTTGCGTCGAAATAAAAAAGTTTAAATAAAATTATAAATATATATATATATATATATATATATATATATATATATATATATATATATATATATATATATATATATATATATATATATAAATATATATATATATATATATATATATATATATATATATATATATATATATATATATATATATATATATATATATATATATATATATATATATATATATATATATATATACGTGCGCGATATACTGCGACACGAGTCCCGTGAACACGTCCGTTCGGTTGGACGGATGGACGAAACAAAACGAAGGTTCTCACTATTATCAGTCATGCAGAGATTCTCACTGAAAATGCTGATATTCAATATGGTGGGTGATGTATTGAAAATCAATTTAAATCTGATCTTAATATGCCACTCTGTGATTAAAAACAATTATAATGACAATAATATAATCACGAAGCATGTTTCATGCAGAGTAAATTGCAGGTACATTTTTTATGCAGGTTTAAAAAAATATGTCACTATTGCTTCCATTTCATACACCGAAGTAACAGGAGCGGAGAACTTGGCTAGAGCGAACACAAACAAGCGCTCAAACCAGCCCGGTGGAAGAGTGCTGTAGCAAGTGTTATCGTAGCCAACAGGCTTCTCAGTAGAGGGCTGGTTCAAGTGCTGCGCACAAATATTTGCACTATTGTTACTTCTATACACAAAATTCATGCTAAATAGCGTTTAATAAGGGTAATAAAGTTACTTAGACCATGAGATTTAATCAACCCTAGAATTAAAACAAAGTCCTTTGTCTCTATAATCAATATTCAGAATGTATTGTGTTTTCGCTGTATCCTATTGCGCATATTGCTATTGCGTACTGGACTTCCGACATCTGAATATCATCATCTGATAGTGCAAATCGCTGCATGGCTGATAATAGTGAGAATGATCATTCATAATCATGTGTGTATTTAAATAATATTACTGTAGTGATATTGAAAGGAAAGAAATTTTCCCCATACTTAGCGGAGGTGGACTAGGTGATAATTGTGCAGCACTGATCAGCACCCAATATCAATCTCAGAAAATCAAAAAAATTTCGTTAACATTATAATGCAAACACTGGTGGTATGAAGATTTTTCGAAGGAAGGTTTTCCCAGTGTCACTTGTTTGATCTTCCTGAAATGAGTCAGAATATGCATTGATTGATATGATTAACAGAAATGCATAAACTGTTGCTTGAGAAGATTGAGCAAGCAACAAAGGGAACAACTGCTTTGGAATATTATGCCTATTGAGAGGTTTTACATGAAGATACAGTTATGATTATGTCTAGATTTCCAAAACAAACTTATATGAAATGCACCATCACACCACTAGGTGGACCGAATCAGCATGCCTTGCAATAACGCGGATTATCTGAAACCTAATGCATAAGCGCACTGGCCGTTTCAACAGATTGCTGGAATCATTCGAACTGTTCAATTACAGTGATGAAGCTCTACTTTACTTGAAAATCATTCCGAAGTGAAGTCGATGATCGGCGAACAAATTTGTTAGAGTTGGAACTAATTGATTTCCTCATTCGTCAACTAATAATCTCATCTTATTTGTCTTAAAAGACCTAATTAACTCTGACTAGAATAGCATACAAACTTGTAACATGTTAACATAACTGGGAATGTAACGATCATCATAATGCACATTGCCCTTCAAGCAAAAACTTATATTCAGCCGACCGAACTCATCATGCAATCTTGCCATAGCCAGTTTTTTTTCCACCCTACCCTACAACAGATCGTTTCGATCTAACTCCTGCTGAATATATCCAGTCACACTTGTCAATCGTTCGGATTTTCGATTGCACACGAACAGTTGGATCATTTTTACGAACGAACATAATCGCTTCCGATGATGTTCGCTGGCACTCTTTAACTCATGCATTGGCAATTAGATGCATGAGTTAAAGAGTGCCGAATGATACCGAACGAGTTTGAGTGACTCTGTTATGTATTATTGAGTACGCAATGGAACGATGATGCATAGTGAAAGATGATCGTGTGTATTCAGGGTGATGATTGATTTTTTCCGTCCTTGCTTACGAATATCAATTAGTTGATCAATTGTATGAAATTGCATGTATAATTTGAAACGATGTACCTAAACTAAAATACAGATTAGTTACATTTAACATTCTGAAACACAAATACTATGAAATATCCAGTATGATTCTTTATAATAAAATAATGGTGGCTCTAAAAATAACCTTTTATGAAAGCGTTTGTGATGGAGAGTGATGAGTTGAATTCGAATTCCGATGAATGCCGCTGACTTCCGTCATCTAATTCCAGGCTGAACTGTTCTACGTGGGTGCGATACTGATATGGTTGGTGTAGGTGTAGCGTTTACAACCGATTATAATTTTCCAATAAAGAAAACACTGATCCAATTTTGGTTAGGAGCTTTCTTTTTACGTGAATTCGTTTGTAGGTTTTTAACTAATGGGCGGTCCTAACTGCTATAAAAAAGCCGCATACAGAATTTTAATGTCGATTCTTTAATTTCGGATTTGCATAATTTATTGAAAGAAACTATCAATATGCTGTAGGGATTCATTCCTGCCTTTCAGAAGTACCAACTTGTGGAACTCACTACGATATTAAGCACTGTTCGGAACATTTTTCTCGAACGATTTGTTGTACAGCAGCAGATATTTTGTTCTCTTCCTCAGAACGCGTTCTGATTGGCTGGTGTTGACATGGGTCAAATGAGACAGGTTTTTCAATAGTGTACTATTGAAATACTTCAATGCTTTTGCTATACACGTTTAACTTGAAAAATTTCGATTCTGTTGGTAGTTAGATTATATAAATCCTTTCACAGATCACTGAGCTATGAGTTTTAAAAATACGAGAAAAGCAAACGCGCCTCATGAATTATCCTCTTTGATACTTTGATACTTATACCAAACATTTAAGAAAAGTTTAATTTTGAATTATTTGAGATTATGTCACACAACTGAAAATTTTATCATAAAATTGTGATCATATTTCCGATGGCGTGTAGCAAAAATTATGTTGATTCGTTAGATACAACAAGAGATATTCACGATCAAAAACTTATCACTCTCTCAGAGGGTAAATTTTGAAAAGGCACCCCATAGTAAAGTAAGTCGTATTCACGACAAAAAACACGTCTACACCAGCCGCTACAAGACAGAATGTAAACAATGAATACAGCTGAAAATTTCACCATACATTTGGGACATATGTACCAACACAATAAAAAAAAATTTTGACCACCGGACTCTCCAGACGCGCGCAATTAAAAAAATCCGGGAACTTTTTGAACAGACCTCGTACTTCTTGGAAAAAATTTTCAAATTGATTGCAGATTTCTGTACTATTTTTCCCTACATGTTCGTCGAGGTGCATTTGAGATGGAAAATTGTTGCTTTTTAGTTTAGTTTTTGTGTAGTTAAAAAAGTTCTTAGGACAAGTCTTTATTTCGTTTTTAGTTTTGCGGTTATATTCTTCACGTTCTGTGTTAATGGCTATTTTGAGTTGATTGCATAGATTTAAGTAATTTTGAAGATGAGCGTCACTTTTTTCTTGTTTGAAAGTTTTGTGTGCTTTTTGTTTCCTATTTTTCAAATGTTTTGGTTGTGAATTGAACCATACAGGTAATTTGCTGTTATGATTTTTTCTTCTTCTTTTCATAGGCAAAGTTTCGGCAAATATTTTGTTTATAATGTGATAGAATTTGTTTACTTCGACGTCGACATTTCCTTCTGTACTCAGTATGTTCCGCCAATTTATTATACTTAGTCTACGCTTGACTTCTTCAAAGTCAATTTTATTGTATTCCGGCACTTCCTCATATTCCAAGTCGTAGGGAAGGGATGCATTGTGTGTAAATAATGAATATTCAATTGCGGTGTGAAATGCTTCATTTTTCCATAATGGCAGGTTTGATGCATTAACACAAAAGTCTTCTGTGCAATTTGTGAAAAGAAGGTCTAAATATGCGTTTTGTTGTTTTTTTACGGAGTTTACTTGATGTAGGCCAAAATTAGAAATTTTGTCAAAAAAGTAGTGCAATGTTTCGTTTTCTCCTACGACTGGAAGTAAGATTGATTCATTTTCAATGTCAGAAATGAAGTCCGCATTACGTTGATTAAAGTCGCCAAAAATATGAAGTTTTACTTCAGGTTCCATATTCGAAATAATTTTGTCTAAAGATTGAAAGAATAATTCAAAAGAGAATTTGTTCGCATTTTCCGGTGGGAAGTAGATAGAACAGTAAATATGTTCTTCTCCCAATATTGAGACTTTGGCCCATACATGCTCAAATTTAGGAGTAATAATTTCTTCAGAACTAAAGCAAGAGTTAATGGCTATGAGGACTCCACCTCCAGATTTTTTCTGACAGAGAAATAAATTTCGGTCGTGCCGAAATACGTTAAAATTATTTCCAAATACTTCTTCGCTTCTTACACTTTCATCCCAGCTGCTTTCAGTTCCAAGGATTACGTCGAAAGAGGAGGTTATTAAATTTTGATGAATTTCTTTTATTTTGGCCGGGCTTTTCATGCGGTTGAAATTTTGGCAATAGACCAAAATTTCAGTCACATTTTGTCTGTGAAGCGAAGAAGTTTTTGAGAATTCTGGAATACTTATATTACTAATTTCTGTGTCTATTCCTTCGTCAAAGGGCGTCGTTATTTCCGAAAATTCGACCTTGTAAAATTGTGTTCGGCTTCCCGGATCAGTTGGAGTCGGCGGATATGTTCACTTGTCAAAAATTTCACATAAGAGTCCAGGTCGGCCAGCGCTTCCTTAGGTTTCATTCTATATTCCTGGTGCACTTCGATGAAGATTCGTAGGAGGTGGTCAGGTGTTGTTGGAAGGCCTTCTGATGCTAATAGCATTTTTATACTAGTTGGTGTCATACCCTCGATGCATACTGTAGGTTGTTGATTTTTCATGTATGACAAATACAGACGGACGACGTGCATTATTTTCGGGTCACTAAGCCTTGCTTTTAAGAAGCGTTCGTCGCCATTTGCAGATTGTGAAGTGAGACGTACAATGGGAGGACGCATTGGATCAATTTCGAATAGGCTGTCTGTATTCATGTCCTGTGATATTGAAGACGTATTTATGTTCTGTGATATTGCAGAAGTGGATGGTGCAGCTTTCATGTCATTACTTCCTAAGACAGGAGTAGTGTTGTTTTGAATACTTCTCGTTCCTTTGTAAGGGTTGATTGTTTTTTTGAAAATTTATGAATTTTGAGGCAATATCTGCTCCTGGATTCCCAGAAAATTGAACCCGTGCAGCTGCTAGTAGGTCTTTGTCCAAGGGTAAGGTATGTTGTAATGACATATTGTTGTTATTGTTGTGACAGGTAATGTTACTATTTGTGTTGAAATTGCTGTTGGAGTGCCCGTTGTTGTTGTTGTTGTTGTTGTTGTTGCTGTTGTTGTCGTGTTTGCTGTTGTAGTAGTTGTTGTTTTTACTTCGTATGCTGCTGTTGTTGAATTTTGTATTATTTTGTTGTTTCCGCTTCCGATGTTTCGTCTGAGGTTTGCTTTTTCTGCTTGTTTTTCTTCCAGCCGTCGAATGCGCTGTTTCTTGTCATACTCACTCCAGTCGCATTTCCACATTTTTTTGCTGCCGATGAAGCGCCAGCCTGAGGTGAGTTCCGAGTCAGCTTTTTTTTCTGGTGAAGGTTTAGCGTTGCAAGTGTATTTTTGCCTTTCTCTATAGAAAGGTATTAGAATTGCTGGAAAAACCGACTTTCGAACGGAGCCTCGGAGACCCATAGTGTTATATACCATTCGACTCAGCTCGACGAGATCGGAAAATGTCTGTGTGTGTGTGTGTATGTGTGTGTGTGTATGTGTGTGTGTATGTGTGTGCACTTTTCGAAGATATTTGAACGCGCTCAATTTTCTCAGAGATGGCTCAACCGATTTTAACAAACTTGGGCTCGTTTGAAAGCTACTATCGGGGCATTGATCAAGTTCGAAGATAAAATGGCTGTGACTTTTGGTTCCGGAGATATGATTGTATAAGTGACGTAACCGACAAAAAGCGTTGTATTTGAACGCGCTCAATTTTCTCAGAGATGGCTGAACCGATTTGAACAAACTTGGACTCGTTTGAAAGCTACTATCGGGCCATTGATCAAGTTCGAAGATCAAATGGCTGTGACTTTTGGTTCCGGAGATATGATTGTATAAGTGACGTAACCGACAAAAAGCATTGTATTTGAACGCGCTCAATTTTCTCAGAGATGGCTGATCCGATTTTAACAAACTTGGGCTCGTTTGAAAGCTACTGTCGGGCCGTTGATCAAGTTCGAAGATCAAATGGTTGTGACTTTTGGTTCCAGATATATGATGGTATAAGTGACGTAACCGACAAAACACGTTGATTTTTACCGCTCTTGTATATATAAGGGTGCCAAAATTTTGGGATCAACTCTATTTTCGTAAAGTTCTAGTGCTCAAAAGTTTAAGCACCTCGAAACAAGCCTTCATGCAAAATTTGACCTAAATCGGACATGCTTAAGGGGTGCTGCCCGGTGGTAAAGGTTTGACAATTATCGATCTTGAAAAAGCACCATAGGGGGGAGTACATGAAATTTCCAAAATCGAAAATTTTTTTTGATGCCAAAACTCTTAAAACTGCATAAAACATCGAAATTTAGTGTCATCTCAAAAAAAAATTTTTTTGAAAAAATCAACTTTCTGGGACTTAGAAAAATTTTCATATTTTTTCTAAGTCCCAAAAAGTCGATTTTTTCAAAAAAATTTTTTTTCGAGATGACACTAAATCTCGACGTTTCATCCAATTCTAAGCCTTTTGGCATCAAAAATTTTTTTTCGATTTCGAAAATTTCATGTACTCCCCCCTATGGTGATTTTTCAAGATATATGAAAATTTCACTAAGTGGACTAAGAAGGCTTTTTGCCTTTCTCTATAGAAAGGTATTAGAATTGCTGGAAAAACCGACTTTCGAACGGAGCCTCGGAGACCCATAGTGTTATATACCATTCGACTCAGCTCGACGAGATCGGAAAATGTCTGTGTGTGTGTGTGTGTGTGTGTGTGTGTGTGTGTGTGTATGTGTGTGTGTGTATGTGTGTGTGTATGTGTGTGCACTTTTCGAAGATATTTGAACGCGCTCAATTTTCTCAGAGATGGCTCAACCGATTTTAACAAACTTGGGCTCGTTTGAAAGCTACTATCGGGGCATTGATCAAGTTCGAAGATAAAATGGCTGTGACTTTTGGTTCCGGAGATATGATTGTATAAGTGACGTAACCGACAAAAAGCGTTGTATTTGAACGCGCTCAATTTTCTCAGAGATGGCTGAACCGATTTGAACAAACTTGGACTCGTTTGAAAGCTACTATCGGGCCATTGATCAAGTTCGAAGATCAAATGGCTGTGACTTTTGGTTCCGGAGATATGATTGTATAAGTGACGTAACCGACAAAAAGCGTTGTATTTGAACGCGCTCAATTTTCTCAGAGATGGCTGATCAGATTTTAACAAACTTGGGCTCGTTTGAAAGCTACTGTCGGGCCGTTGATCAAGTTCGAAGATCAAATGGTTGTGACTTTTGGTTCCAGATATATGATGGTATAAGTGACGTAACCGACAAAACACGTTGATTTTTACCGCTCTTGTATATATAAGGGTGCCAAAATTTTGGGATCAACTCTATTTTCGTAAAGTTCTAGTGCTCAAAAGTTTAAGCACCTCGAAACAAGCCTTCATGCAAAATTTGACCTAAATCGGACATGCTTAAGGGGTGCTGCCCGGTGGTAAAGGTTTGACAATTATCGATCTTGAAAAAGCACCATAGGGGGGAGTACATGAAATTTCCAAAATCGAAAATTTTTTTTGATGCCAAAACTCTTAAAACTGCATAAAACATCGAAATTTAGTGTCATCTCAAAAAAAAATTTTTTTGAAAAAATCAACTTTCTGGGACTTAGAAAAATTTTCATAAGTCCCAAAAAGTCGATTTTTTCAAAAAAAATTTTTTTCGAGATGACACTAAATCTCGACGTTTCATCCAATTCTAAGCCTTTTGGCATGAAAAATTTTTTTTCGATTTCGAAAATTTCATGTACTCCCCCCTATGGTGATTTTTCAAGATATATGAAAATTTCACTAAGTGGACTAAGAAGGCTTTTTGCCTTTCTCTATAGAAAGGTATTAGAATTGCTGGAAAAACCGACTTTCGAACGGAGCCTCGGAGACCCATAGTGTTATATACCATTCGACTCAGTTCGACGAGATCGGAAAATGTCTGTGTGTATGTGTGTGTGTGTGTATGTGTGTGTGTGCACTTTTAGAAGATATTTGAACGCGCTCAATTTTCTCAGAGATGGCTGAACCGATTTGAACAAACTTGGGCTCGTTTGAAAGCTACTGTCGGGCCATTGATCAAGTTCGAAGATCAAATGGCTGTGACTTTTGGTTTCGGAGATATGATTGTATAAGTGACGTAACCGACAAAAAGCGTTGTATTTGAACGCGCTCAATTTTCTCAGAGATGGCTGAACCGATTTTAACAAACTTGGGCTCGTTTGAAAGGTACTATCGGGCCATTGCTCAAGTTCGAAGATCAAATGGCTGTGACTTTTGGTTCCGGAGATATGATTGTATAAGTGACGTAACCGACAAAAAGCGTTGTATTTGAACGCGCTCAATTTTCTTAGAGATAATTGAACCGATTTTAACAAACTTGGGCTCGTTCGAAAGCTACTGTCGGGTTATTGATCAAGTTCGAAGATCAAATGGTTGTGACTTTTGGTTCCAGATATATGATGGTATAAGTGACGTAACCGACAAAACACATTGATTTTTACCGCTCTTATTTATATATATGGGTGCCAAAATTTTAGGATCACCTCTATTTTCGTTAAGTTCTAGTGCTCAAAAGTTTAAGCACCTCGAAAAAAGCCTTCCTTCCAAATTTGACCTAAATCGGACATGCGTAAGGGGTGCTGCCCGGTGGTAAAGGTTTGACAATTTTCGACCTTGAAAAAGCACCATAGGGGGGAGTACATGAAATTTCCAAAATCGAAATTTTTTTTGATGCCGAAACTCCTAAAACTGCATGAAACATCAAAATTTTGTGTTATCTCGAAAAAAAATTTTTTTGAAAAAATCAACTTTCTGGGACTTAGAAAAATTTTCATATTTTTTCTAAGTCCCAAAAAGTCGACTTTTTCAAAAAATTTATTTTTCGAGATGACACTAAATCTCGACGTTTCATGCAATTCTAAGCCTTTTGGCATCAAAAATTTATTTTCGATTTCGAAAATTTCATGTACTCCCCCCTATGGTGATTTTTCAAGATATATGAAAATTCCACTAAGTGGACTAAGAAGGGTTTTTAGATTAGCATCACTGATTGCAAATAGACAACGCAAATGTCAAGCACTAGTTTGGAAAAATGATGCTGACTGTGTGACATAAACACTGAAGCATGCTTTTGTGAACTACTCGAATCAGGCTGAATCAATTGGTGACAAAATTAGCATCTAAAATTATTTAATAAAAGTATGAAACATATTTTCATGAGACTGTTATGAAAGAAGAGAAAGGCATTATCATACCACTAGGTGGATTAAAACAGGTTTTTCCTATTGGTTTTAGTGATTTGTTAGTCTAGAGTTTTAGTCTTAGTGTTTTTCCCGTCTTTAGCGACGATATTCGAGATTGATTTGACTTCACCTCTCAATTCTTCCAAGATAGGATTGAATGCAGCTTTGGGGGTTTCGACAATTTTCGAAGGAAGCATAAATTCTTTTTCGAGGCGAGAAAGACGCTCACTCATTTCATTAATAATGTTGTTGCTGGATTCGTTCGATTTGCAGACGTCGCTTATGGCTGTACGCAGAGAGGCCTCGCATGACTGTATACGCTGACCTAGATTGCCGCAAATGCTATTGTCATTTTTGCTGATATTAAGCAATGACTGCTTTACGTCAATCACTAAGCGTTCGACACTATCGAAAATTTCAAAATAGTGACTTTTGACGTCAGATGCGGTCCGGTGGAACGCCTCCGTTTGTGATGTAGTGTACTTTAAAAGCTGCTCCTGTTGGTGTAGCAGCTTCAGGGTATCTGCTCCTGTTTTTATTAAATGCTGGCAGTCAGCACCCACTGGCACCATAAATGCCAAGATTAAATTTTCCTGATGCCGTTGTACTCCAATGCAAGCGGCGTGATAAGCCTTGTCGCAATGTTCGCACTTCCATAGAAAGCGGTCGTCAATGTTAGAGCAAGATTTCACTCCACACTTCATTTTTATTAAACTTCACTAAATTTGATTGCACTATATACTTGGCTATAAAAATCCCTCGCGCGATGTTTGACTACACGTGCGAAACACTACTACACTACTCCAGCGCTCACCCTTTTTTACACATCCCACACAATCACTGGTTTTCGTACGTTCCACGCACGGTCGCTCTGCCTCATAAGTTGGCCGACAACAGGAAGAGGTGAACCGATTAGTTTCTCCAGATGTTCTGGGGCTCGCTGTATCAGAGGGAGGGTGCCGTAATTTATATTCAACGAAAATATTCGGATGGCTTTACACACCATAGTTAAGATTGCAAGTAGTTCGAATAGTACGGTTCCCGCTTCGGCCATAATTGCGACTATTGGACTAGTGACAAAGGCTCCGAAAAAGAATCGGACCATTTTGTTGTAGGCAGGAGCAAGAGTCAGCAGAGTCGCTAAACCTCCTCGACTGATGAGTCCTATTCCATACAGCAACTTCGAGGTAACTAATGCTGATTCAATCTGAAGTAGTGAAGTTCGGTTGCCGCGTGGAAGTTTGGCACCAACCACCCGCAGAATCCGTAACCGAAACTCGCAATCTATTTTCATCATTTTGCAATGAGGTTTGAAAGTCAGAGATTGATCCAAGGTTATATATAGAATCCTTAGTCAGTTGGTCGTCGAAATTGGGATCTTATCAATGACGATGTTCCTTATAGGTCTTTGTCGTGTATTCGGACTACAATAGAAAATGTAAGATTTTGCTGCCGATATACAGAAACCGACGCTCTTTGCCCATATGTTGACAGCTTTGACTGCAGCCTGCAGTTTACGGAATAAGGCATCACTTTTGGCTCTTCGCACATCAAGGAGATTTCCTCAGCGTATAGAACTATGTCAACTCCGCACAGTAGTACTCGGAATATAGGCTGCATCGCAACGAGAAACAGTGTCACCGAGAGGACCGAACCTTGAGGTACTCTGTTCTCTAGAACGTGTTCGCGAGATAAGATCCTCCTACAGACACCTGAAATATCCGCTCAGAGAGAAAACTTTGTATGATGTTCAGCATTCGGCCATGTATTCGCCATGTTTTCAAGGTGCGTAATATGCCTTGGCGCCATGTGGTATCATATGCTTTCGACAAGTCAAGTGAGGCTATCAGGCAGTGTTCGTTCACGGTAGGAAGCGATTTCTCCAGCTCGCAAAGTAGGTGTCAAGCCGTCCATTCGACTCTAGCTCGGTGATCAGTCGACGATTGATGATCCGCTCTAAAAGTTTGGACATGCAGCTGGTAAGCGAGATTGGTCGAAAGGTAGCTGGTCCAATATCATTACAGTTAGGTTTTGGAATAGGGACAACGATAACGTTCCACCAGCTAGCCGGGAACTCTTTGTTGCCCCAGATTTTGTTGAGTAGCTTAAGAAGTACTGTTTTCGCAGATGTAGGTACATTACGAAGCAAAGGATATCCTATACTGCCAGGACCTGCAGATGTACCTCGACCTTTGTCGAGAGCCCACAGCAGTTCGTTGAAGGTGATGTCCGTGGTTTGAGTATCATCGGTATTCGGCGAAAAATTTATGGGCTCTCGTTCTGCCTTTCGCTTCGTCATCTGGAAAGCTGGAGGGAAGCTGAAGGTCGCAGATCTTTCACTGTAAAATCTGGATAGTTCTTCTACTACTTTTCCAGGATTATCTGTGAAACCGTTGACTCCTTTGAGTACTGGTGTATGCTGTTGTCGACCACCATGCAAACGGTTTACTGTCTACCATAATTTGGCAGTCGTGCTCTCAGGAGAGATTGTCGCTACAAATTTCTCCCACGAATTCCCTTTCGCTTCATTTATTGTTTTTCGTGCCGCTGCTCTAGCTTCCTGGAATCGTGCTAAAACTGCAGGTTGTTCTGGGTTCTGCATTCGCCGCAAGGATCGCAGACATTTTCATCGCTGCCGAGTTGCTGTCTCGATTCTGAGCTCCACCAAGGTGCTGATTTGGGTCCAATCTGGCCACTGGTTCATGGTACAGATTTATTGGCTGCTGCAATCAGCTTTTCCGTAAAACTGTTAACGTTCCACGCGACATTCGGGTGGATGGTTTCAGCCATAATTTGTTCATAAAATGAACAGTCAGCCCGGTCATATAGCCACTTCCATCGTGCCGTGCATTGGCTCGACCATCCGGGTATACAGACAGTTATTGGAAAGTGGTCGCTGTTGTGCGTGTCCGAAAGTGTTCGCCATGCGAATTTTAGGGCCAAGCTCTTGGAGCAGAAGGTAACGTCGATTGCTGAAGTATATCCGGTAGCCGGGTCAATACGAGTGGGAGAACCGTTATTGAGAATCATAAGCTGCTTCATCAGGGTTATTTCGGCGATAAATTTGCCAATACCGTTTGATGCTGATGACCCCCAAGCGAGATGATGTGCATTGAAGTCACCAAGGAATATCAGCGGGCCCTCTAGTTGCTCGAGGAGTTCTTGCAACGCGTTTTGACATTGGACTGAGCTTGCCGGAACATAAATCGATACCACCGTTGGATCGGTGAGTGGATGCGTGCAGTAACTAAGTGAAGTGAAGTGTCAATGCGCAGACGCTCGAAGGGTATGTCTTCCCGGATTGCAAGGCCAACCCCGTGTTGCCAGTAGTGTGTGCTGTTAGATTCCAGGAGTAGCTGTAATTTTTGCCGATAAAGTCTGGAGGCGGGGTTTGATTCATCTTAGTCTCCTGAAGTGCGACGATACATAGCTCATGGTTGGCGATAAGAAGCTTCAGCTCACTAATGTTGGCTCTAATCCCACGAATGTTCCACTGCAATGCAAAACAACTACCAGAGTGACTATTTGTGGACGATCTCGAGGAAGAAGTCGATGAAGAAATAGACGAATTTCGTCTCGATATTCGACTGGTAACCGGACCGACTGAAAGAGAAAAAGAAGCCGCAACATTCTCTGCTGAGAGTTGTTCTGTTGTTGAACTTGCCTGTGGGACGCATTGTGCCCGCCGCTGTCGTAACCATTACACTAGTTTTGCCAACACCGATAACGGCCGGCACAGGGGATGCGCTTTGTGTAGCATTTTTCTCACTGCTGCCCTGTCGTCTGAAAAATCAAAGGGCGAGATAGTACCTTTTGAACGATTTTCGTGATTACTGACTTGTGGGACGCCTTGCCCCACAGTGCCAGCCATTGCCGAAACTATTACACGATTGCTATCAGATATACCGGCAGCAGCCGGCACTGGGGAAAGACTTTGCAAAGTTCTATCGGCTTCTGCGCTGTTAGTTTGGATGGTTGATATCGATGGTTCTGCGTAACTGAGATCAGATGAGAAGTTGTAGGGCGGCGGCCAGGTCAAATAAGGATTACCCCTTCTCCCTGCCGTATATCCCAGAATTTCGATGTACAATATATTTCGCTGGTTGGATCGGCTGCAGAGGTAAATTCGCCATCAACGGGTTGGGGTAAGACGTTCCGGATGGCTCCTTCAACCTGCTGCACTTGCGTCGGAAGGGGTACTACACATTCTCCGCTTCCAAACCGATAATTCTCGTTGTCAGTGTTCGTGGGTGAGTCTTCGTAATGATTCAATCGTTGTTTCAGAGGTGATGTTATCGAAGATACTGATTGAGTAGTGTGTCCGATGTCTCTGATTATTCGCCGGAATAGTCCATTTTAGTGAAGTCGTGTGTTGTAACGGCAGTTTTCTTTGGTGGTGGTCGGGCGATATAACAATTTGGCTGTGCTTTGGCGGATGACCTCGGCCTCGCTTAGACTCTTGAACGGCTGGAGAGTTGGTTCTTGATCGGGTCATGGGAGCAGATATGGAAGGCGTTATGTTTTGTTTGCTGTTGTGAAATATGTTTTCGCAACTAGTAGTATGCGATCTTTCGTCGATTATTCGTTACTTCAATTGTTGGATGAAAACTGCCATTGCCTTAATTTTTTCATCCTTCTGCTTGATCTCTTCTCGCATTTGTACTATTTACGCATCCTTTGTTTTAACGACCGTTTTCAGTTCCTTCGCTATATCGTACTGCCATTTGAGCATAGCTACCACTTGCTTGAAGCTCAGCTCGTTTTCTTGCCTCCGCGAATGATACATTATCACGCACTTTGATTTTAATGACTTCCACCTTCTTCTTGTATACTTGGCCTTGGCAACTGGCGGGTTGATGATCGCCGTTACAGTTTCGGCATTGGGAAGCCTCATTGCACTTCTCTTTTCAATGACAATCGTCAGAACGCTGTGATCCAGGGTATCTGACACGAGTGTGGCCATAGTTAAAACAATTGTAACACAGCATGGGATTTGGGAAATAAGGAATGGTAGGGATATAGAGCAAACCGATCTTAATATATTCCAGGTATGTGGTTTTGCCAAACGTTAAGATTACTGCAGGTGTGTTCAACCTTTTCCACCTTCGTTCCTGGTGATACGTTGCACACGTAAAACATTGTCTTTTAACATTTCGCTCAAAATGTCTTTCTCATCCATGAGGATAATGTCGTAGCAAGAGACAACGCATCGACTTACGTTCAAGTTCGGATGAGGAATTACTTCCACCTCAGTTTCGTCGTAGAGCTCGATTAGTTTCAACAGTTTAGCAACTTAAGCAGGATCTCGAATTGCCAGAGTGTGTTTTGTACCTTATGCTTCGGATTTTGCATTTTCGATCGGCCCCCTAGCACAAGCTTTTACAGATTGATAAATAGAATGATAAATGGATTTTTTGGAAGTGGAGCATCATTCGATCCGGTCAACTGAAGGAACGTTAACTCACCAAATTTGTTTGCAGGGTCAATGATCGCCGGTAATCTATGTCCGACAGACCCACCTGAGTCATCGGCCATGTTCTTTTTTCACAGATGGTAACGGTCACTCGTTATCTACCCCAGAGATCAAATCAATGGCTGAAAAACGATTATTATACTTATATTGTAGTAGTTCGCAGAAATTTTCACCGCACTGTACTAACACACCCACGAGAACACTGTAGAAATCTCCTAGTGTCTAACAAGCACTTTCTAATTTTTCAGAATTCCCGAAATTTTTAAAACATTTCACCACTTTTATTCATTAGAAAAAATCTTCCATCTAGCGCACGTGCGTGACGCACGTCACCGAAACGGTGTATGAAAAAGGCCGACCGGCTGCACTATTCTCTGTTCTGCTATACACAGCACGTAGAATGTACACAAATTCACTGTTTTCAGCCGTATTTTTGCCGATTTTGATTATACTTTCACTGTCTATCACGTCCATATCACCTCACATACTGGTATACGGTTTCATATGCCGCAACGATCGCGAATTACTATGATATTTTGAAGGTTTTGTTCCGAGCGCGCGCGAATCAACTCACTGGAATTGACGGCGTGCCGAAACTGAATAATAATAATAATAATAATAATAATAATGATAATAATAATAATAATAATAATAATAATAATAATAATAATAATAATAATAATAATAATAATAATAATAATAATAATAATAATAATAATAATAATAATAATAATAATAATAATAATAATAATAATAATAATAATAATAATAATAATAATAATAATAATAATAATAATAATAATAATAATAATAATAATAATAATATAATTATAATAATAAGAATAAGAAGAATAATAATAATAATAATAATAATAATAATAATTTTTATCAAATGAATTTGAGACGTCACACTCACCTTTTCTTTAGCTTCCAAAGAACGAATGAGCGTCTGATTATCAGGAGCAGAAGACATCTCCTCATCATCTTCCATATCGCAATGCTCCTCAATCTCGTGCGTGCTGCGTAATAATAAAAACATGTCCAATTATAAAGTGGTTTTCGCAAACATGAAGAGACTACTGTAGGTATTTATATGAAGTTAAGAAAACCATCGTGAGTTTCCCGTGATAGATTAAAAACCAATAGAAATTGCATGTTGGACCAAATGCATGGTACTTGGGCAGTAGTACACTGATTAATAGTATGAAATGGTCAATAACGTAGATGCAGGTCGCTGTAGGAAGGGAAGTAATGCAAGTTCATCACTTGTTGCTACTAGTGACCGAATGAATTCTCTGCATCACCAAAAGTGTCTTACGATAGAATTGAAGCAAGAAAATTATAAGGATTTATGTTGGTAGAAAATTCGATTAAATTATTAGAAAAGCAACACGCGATGTTCATAAGCTGAACTCGCATTTGTAACCGATCAAAATTAAGTAAATAATCAAAATACCAATTCACGACGACGCCTAACTCAGCGAAAGTTTAATGATGTAATATATCCATTTAGAAGTGACATGTATCTAGTACATTTAAATTCTTCTGGACAATAGCCAATTCCTTTGATAATAACCGAATCTCCAATCGCACCTCGAAACGCGAAATCAGTTAATTTATAAGATCAATCATCGATATTGAAAATGACAACTAATTAATAATTAGCGTCTGATTTATAAATGCATTGGTTAATTTCAGCGAAATGTTGATTTTTAAAGTTTTTTCCTCAATCTCTAAGGAAAGATAAAGAGTTATGATGATGCTAATCCATGATTATCCATGATGCTAATCCATGATTATCTAGTACATTTGAATTCTTCTGGACAATAGCCAATTCCTTTGATAATAACCGAATCTCCAATCGCACCTCGAAACGCGAAATCAGTTAATTCATGAGATCAATCATCGATATTGAAAATGACAACTAATTAATAATTAGCGTCTGATTTATAAATGCATTGGTTAATTTCAGCGAAATGTTGATTTTTAAAGTTTTTTCCTCAATCTCTAAGGAGAGATAAAGAGTTATTATGATGCTAATCCATGATTATCCATTTTCAGTAGATGGAACAGACCAACCTGATTTTGCATTGGAGTTAGATAGTTGTGATTGGTGAACCGGAAAGGAAACTTCACCCATCATAAACACTAACTGATTCCTATGCGTCTTATGCAATATTATTATAAAAAACCTGTTTTAATCCACCTAGTGGTATGATAATGCCTTTCTCTTCTTTCATAACAGTCTCATGAAAATATGTTTCATACTTTTATTAAATAATTTTAGATGCTAATTTTGTCACCAATTGATTCAGCCTGATTCGAGTAGTTCACAAAAGCATGCTTCAGTGTTTATGTCACACAGTCAGCATCATTTTTCCAAACTAGTGCTTGACATTTGCGTTGTCTATTTGCAATCAGTGATGCTAATCTAAAAACCCTTCTTAGTCCACTTAGTGGAATTTTCATATATCTTGAAAAATCACCATAGGGGGGAGTACATGAAATTTTCGAAATCGAAAATAAATTTTTGATGCCAAAAGGCTTAGAATTGCATGAAACGTCGAGATTTAGTGTCATCTCGGAAAAAAAATTTTTTGAAAAAGTCGACTTTTTGGGACTTAGAAAAAATATGAAAATTTTTCTAAGTCCCAGAAAGTTGATTTTTTCAAAAAAAATTTTTTTCGAGATAACACTAAATTTTGATGTTTCATGCAGTTTTAGGAGTTTCGGCATCAAAAAAAATTTCGATTTTGGAAATTTCATGTACTCCCCCCTATGGTGCTTTTTCAAGGTCGAAAATTGTCAAACCTTTACCACCGGGCAGCACCCCTTACGCATGTCCGATTTAGGTCAAATTTGGAAGGAAGGCTTTTTTCGAGGTGCTTAAACTTTTGAGCACTAGAACTTAACGAAAATAGAGGTGATCCTAAAATTTTGGCACCCATATATATAAATAAGAGCGGTAAAAATCAATGTGTTTTGTCGGTTACGTCACTTATACCATCATATATCTGGAACCAAAAGTCACAACCATTTGATCTTCGAACTTGATCAATAACCCGACAGTAGCTTTCAAACGAGCCCAAGTTTGTTAAAATCGGTTCAATTATCTCTAAGAAAATTGAGCGCGTTCAAATACAACGCTTTTTGTCGGTTACGTCACTTATACAATCATATCTCCGGAACCAAAAGTCACAGCCATTTGATCTTCGAACTTGAGCAATGGCCCGATAGTACCTTTCAAACGAGCCCAAGTTTGTTAAAATCGGTTCAGCCATCTCTGAGAAAATTGAGCGCGTTCAAATACAACGCTTTTTGTCGGTTACGTCACTTATACAATCATATCTCCGAAACCAAAAGTCACAGCCATTTGATCTTCGAACTTGATCAATGGCCCGACAGTAGCTTTCAAACGAGCCCAAGTTTGTTCAAATCGGTTCAGCCATCTCTGAGAAAATTGAGCGCGTTCAAATATCTTCTAAAAGTGCACACACACATACACACACACACACACATACACACAGACATTTTCCGATCTCGTCGAACTGAGTCGAATGGTATATAACACTATGGGTCTCCGAGGCTCCGTTCGAAAGTCGGTTTTTCCAGCAATTCTAATACCTTTCTATAGAGAAAGGCAAAAACGTAAAGCTGACTGACCTGCTGTTTCGCTAAGAGGCAATCGAATTTGTAGAAGCGGTCTCCTCCTACAAGAATATGTACAGGTCATCGATAACCTGAAGCAGAAGTTGACAAATAACAGTTTCGCCAAACTGTAATCGGTGATACCACGTTTATTTTTTAAAAAACAAAACAAAAAAGTTAAAAACGATTGAGTATGCATATGAGACCCGCTTTCGTTACTTTCGAATGGCCATCAGGATTGAAGTGGTTTCTATGACCAAGTACAAGATGAAATTCAATCTTATTTATCAAATCTCTTGAATTGGTTTCAATAGCTATAAAACAATCAGGTTGGACCTGACCGAGTTTATGATCGTAGCCCTCATCATATGAAGCAACTGTTTGACAAAGACCCTTTTAAAAACAGACATGATCAGTAGCTCAATCGACCATTCGATTCTAAATATTTTTTTAGATCAGAAGCGAGAAAGCATTCTTGTTGAGCCGATTGAAATAGCATTCCAAAATTTGTCAGAAGTTAAAAGCTTCAGAAGAACGAGATCTATTTCATTCAGTTTGTGTTTATTTTGTCTCATACTCCGCAATGTAATTGTAGTTTAATTTCCCTCTGTGCTGCCATAAACTCAAGATTGAATTCGGCTCTATGAATTCCTAAAACATTTTGCTTCGATACTCAGTGCGTCTGTGGCATGGCGATTCAATAATATTTTGTTAAAAATATCTGTGTGCCTAGAACTATCCGGTGAACATATTTCTTAGCGGTATTTTACAATTTCTAGCATAAAATAAGCACTGTCTAAAATACAACGAATATGAAAAAGCTCGATCTCAAATCTTTCATTAGTTTTCTGCAATAAATTCATAATTCTACGATACGATGATATGGTTAATTGACTAATGAAAACTTATCGAATAATGATTTCTTTTATTCGCACAAGTCAAATCAGGAAACAGTTTCATCAATGTCGAACCACTTATTGGAATATTCATTATAGAATTTAATTCCTTTAATATATATTAAACTTTTTTTTTCTGTTTATTGTAATAATAAACAGTTACCAGGGCGAACTGATTTTCTACATTCAGCATAGCCAGTTCTATAGAAATTTCACTAAAGGTCTCTGTCACTCTGACAATGCACTATTGTCAGTGTACCACATAGCGCAAAAAGTGTCCTCGAAAATATGTCGAAGTACTCCGTATTATAATTTGTATTTGATCTGACTATGCTCACTCGACGACAGAATAGATTCCCCGATGCAAATCGATGCGGCCCTATATTCCTTCCAGCATTCAATCACAGTCGCTCGTGATAGGACGGTTCCAGTGCCGAGTTCCTCTTTTCAAATTGACAGTGTCACCAAGAATCTCATCCGACTTCGAAACATCTACCGGAGGCAGTATCAATGAACTGGCATCCTAAATAAGAAGACCTCTTGTAACAACTTAACTAGAATAATCTAGGAAAGGATAACTGAGTTTCGCAACAGGAACTACCAGCAAAAGCTTCGAGAAACTCCCCCACATTCAACACCCTTCTGGTCTTTAACGAAGATGCTTAAGAAAAAACCAAAGCCTATTCCTGATCTGTTGTCACCCCAGGACGCAGCTGAACGAATACCTTTAATCATCCCAGTTTTAAAAACTGGGAAAAGATCTATCTTTTTCCAAAAGCTATCGGCCAATCAGCTTACTCTCTACCCTATCCAAGCTGTTTGAAAAGTCAAAACAGAGGCAAATTCTTGCTTTTGCAGATGAACAGGATGTATTACTGGAAGAATAGTTTGGATTCTAGAAAGGAAGATCCACCATCCACCAACTCACAAGGGTTAACAACGTCATCCAGCAAAACAAATCAGTGCCCAAAACGACTGCCATGGCAATATTGGATATTGAAAAAGCATTCGATAATGCGTGGCACGATCGTTCAAAAATGCAGCATACTCATTAGGTCTCTGTATCCGTTGATTTGTAGAACATCTAAACTGTGCCTGAAGAATAAGATGGCTGTCCATAAACAAAGCATCTACCCCGCAATTGAATACGCAGTCCCTGTTTGGCGGGGCTGTGCATGAACGCACAAACTTATTCTTCAGCGCATTCAAAGTAAGATCTTCAAGATGATTTCAAATCTACCCCCTTGGACAAGGACTAGTGAAGTACATGAGATGGCCTTCCTGGATATACTAGAACAAAAATTCGAACAATACCGCAAGAAATTTGAAGAGAGGTGCTCAATCTCTGTAATACAAATAATTCAAAATTTGTACGTATTAGGTTAGGGATGGTTATAAGTAGGTAGATATTTTATTAATAATTAAAATAAATATTATGATTAAACATTAGTATGTAAAACAAGAGTAACTGAAACACCTATTATTAATAACGAATCGTATGAAAAACATAGATGAAAGGCCAAAGGGTCGAAATACTTATACTGTAAAACGTTGATGTAATACATAAAAAAAAATTAACAAACAGATATTTATGCCAAAAAATATTTATGCATGTTTGCTAGCTTCAGTTTATGATAATCCATGAACGAGGACACATCGGGTGCACAGACTGCCATCTACATAAAGACAGTGTAACAACACCCGGAATTATTCAACTGGTACTTCAGTCAATGACGAATATGAGGTTCCGTTCCTCAAGCCTAAACGCAGAAAAACAGCATATCTGTGAACACATCTGCTATTGGACATTCGCATTGTGAATTTAGCTTCAAACAAAAGTGATTATATCATTCAGCTTCTGGTCGTTTGCATTGAAGGAAAAAAAACGAAAAATGGACAACAATGGAGAACAAAATCAGCCGTTCCAAGAGCAAATTCAGCAGCTGCAAGATTCATATGGGTGGTCTATAATGTGAATGAAACTGAAACAAACGTATCCCCAGCAATCCGTTTTAGTTTTATTCATTCGACCAGTTCTACTGTCAAATTTAAAACTGGTATTCACTGCCGTTCTATTTTTTCTATATTTGAAAGACAGATAAAACGCTACTGGGGCTGCCAGTTTATTTTGTTATAATTTCTAGATTTAAATTTTAAAACTGACATAAATTATGCATCTAGAACTAGAACACTCCTGAATATGCCCTAATGGCTCTAAATGTTATCTAAAGAACTATTATGGTTACTTTTCTTTGTAAATCAAAGGTAAATATCATCAGTTAAGTGCAAATCTAGGATAATTTGGTTAACTTCGTGCACTTTTTGCTGTGCAAAATTCGTACAAGAAATATGTTCTGATCAGTGTTTAATATCATAGAGAATTGTACAATTTGGCTCTTCTGAATGCCAGAATTTTGATAATGTTGATTATTTTATTTCAATGAATTGTGAAAATCCGAAATGAAATTATCGACAATAAAATTCCACATTTTGCTATTTTTGTGACCGTTTCTGCAAAAACTACAAACTAAATCACGTAAAAAGAAAGCTCTTATTCAAAATTGGTTTAGTTTGGAATGAGTCGGCAGTGCGAACAGACGTGATGCGATTTCTTTCGCAAAGCCAGTTTCACTTCAAGCAAGGGCGATTGCAGCATCTAGCTTCTGGTCGTTTGCATTGGAGGAAAAAAACGATACGTGGATAACAATGGAGAACATTATACAAAATCAGCTGTTTGAATGGCTCTAAATACTATCTGAAGATCTATTGAGGTTAATTTCTTTGCAAATCAAAGGTAAAAGTCATCAGTTTAGTGCGAATCTAGAATAATTTGCTATGTTGTGCATTCATCGCTGTGCGAAACTCGCAACACACGAATGCAAATAAAGCCAGCATACGGTATATCACTGTCGTAGAAAATATCGCCTTCTGAAAGCCTGAAATGAATCCCGCGATTACATCATTCAGCTGCTGGTCGTTTGCGTGCGAGTAACAGAAAAAAAAACATTTATTCGGCCCGAAAAGTGAAAAATGATCATCTGGAATGAAGTAGTCCCACTTTGTCCTAGCGTATGATTTATCATAAGCAAAACTTTTTATATTTTAATGCATATATTTTAATATTTTAATGCATGTTTACTTTAGAAGTTTAATACCTAACTGCTTTACTAGAGCACTAGTTGATAGTTTACACTTCTAATTTTTTGTATATTAAAATTGTTTACCAGTGTCAACGTTTTATTTGTATTATAACCTTGCAAAGTTTACGCAAATCACCAAAGAAAAGTAAGCAACATATCCGTGTGAATCTTATGTTTGAAACCATAGATAATACTTCCATCTTTTGACAAACCATTTCCAAAGATTCAAATTAGTTATTTCAGAAGTGAAATTCCAAAAATATATGTTAAACAATAGAAAAATTGTTGTTAATATTTGAACGTATGATATATCATACGGTGGGATAATACAGTGTATTTTTTCCAAAGCATATCGTTAACCGATAAATTCGAGCATTAAAATTTTATGATTAGTTGAAGTCGTTCGAAAATATCTTGCCACCAGCAATTCATTTTGTTATATCTTCGAAATGTGGAATATTCAAAAACATGGCTGCAAAAAATAGTGATAGGGAGAAGATTTGACGAACACGTGAATATGGAGTAGAACGTTAACTTAGAAAAGTAAGTATGAATACCTCCAAAACTTATTAAACAATGGAAACACTATCAAATGAGCTTATGATACTCCCAACAAATCATACGAATATAGCAAATAAATCTTCTGGGTTATCCACTGGAGTTGCTCTTCTAGACATAGAAAAAGCATTCGACAGCGTTTGGCACAAAGGTTTAATAGCAAAAATGTCTGGTTTCCAGTTTCCTATCTATTTGATCAAAATGATTCAAAATTATTTAACTGATCGTACTCTTCAGGTTAGCTATCAGAATTGTAAATCTGAATTACTACCCGTACGAGCCTGTGTTCCGCAGGGTTCGAGCGTAGTTCCAATCTTGTATAATATTTTCACTTCTGATCTTCCAAATCTACCCGTTGGTTGTCAGAAATCGCTATTCTGTGACGACACAAGTCTGTTAGCCACAGATAGAAATCTAAGAGTGATCTGCAGCCGCCTACAAAGAAGTTTAAATATTTTCAGTGATTATCTGTCAAAATGGAAAATTAAACCAAATGCAGCAAAAATGAAATTAATTATTTTTCCTCATAAGCCAAGAGCTTCTTTTCTTAAACCAAACAATAATCACATTCTCAAATTGAATGGCTTGGAATTGACATGGTCTGATCAAGCTAAATACTTAGGCTATTCTGTGACGACACAAGTCTGTTAGCCACAGATAGAAATCTAAGAGTGATCTGCAGTCGCCTACAAAGAAGTTTAAATATTTTCAGTGATTATCTGTCAAAATGGAAAATTAAACCAAATGCAGCAAAAATGTAATTAATTATTTTTCCTCATAAGCCAAGAGCTTCTTTTCTTAAACCAAACAATAATCACATTCTCAAATTGAATGGCTTGGAATTGACATGGTCTGATCAAGCTAAATACTTAGGTTTAACGTATGACAAAAAACTCACTTTCAAGGATCACATTGAAGTAATCCAGGCAAAGTGTAATAAATATATTAAATGTTTATATCCTCTTATAAACAGAAATTCGAAGCATTTTCTTAAAAACAAATTGTTAATTTATAAACAAATTTTCAGACCAGCCATGCTTTATGCAGTACCAATTTGGTCAAGTTGTTGTTCCACCAGGAAGAAAACGCTTCAAAGGATTCAGAATAAAATTTTGAAAATGATTTTGAAGCGTCCTCCCTGGTTTAGTACAAATGAGTTACACAGACTCACAAATATAGAACCATTAGATGTAATGTCACATAATTTTATAAGCAAATTCCGACAAAAGTCGATGCAATCTTCAATTGAATCGATTCGCTCTCTGTATTAGCTAGTAAGTTAGTATATAAGTTCCTTTTCCCCATTACACAATACAAGTAGGTTTAGAATTTTCCCTACACAAAAATCTCAGAATTGCGGAAGCAAGTAATGTCCTCATGGTAACAACCAAATCATATATATAATTGGGCTGAAAAGTCACCACTTGTGGCTGAACACCCAATTTAAATCTTAATAATTTAATTTTAACTCATATTCCAATAAATAGTTATTAAAAAAAAAGAAAAATCATACGAATATCTCAAATATCATACAAATACAAACAGGTAATTTATTTTCTTAAAAATGAAGAAATGGTACCAAATGAAGTTATTTTTTTTATCTTCGATTAGACATGATCCAGCCCGGAGGGTACGGGTCAAACTGGTGTCAATGCGCGCAATTTTTGTGAACCATTCACGACGGCGCACCTGGTATAGATTAGCGAGTTTGGACATTCTTGAGTTAATTTGCATTCCGAGGGCCCTCTTAAATCTGTTTACATTGGCGTACCATTGGAAGGGTAAAATTCCAAATTCCTTGAGTATTTTGTGGAAGCGTTTGACGAGTTTGTGAATGTTGTCTAGTTTTATTGGGTTTCATGCAGTTTCATTAGTGGGAATGGCAATAGTGGGGGATATCACATTTTTTAGGTGCTATGAGCAGTGCTGGAAACTGCTGACATTTTTTGAATATCGTGTGCTGGAAACTTTCACGTTGCCTACTATCCGGGTCACACATGAATTTCGCGCGAACCATACAGATGAAAGTCGCATGTGACAGTCATGAGCGAGCGCTTCTTGAATGTAGTGGCGACAGTCTTACTCGTATTGGGCGATGAATGTAACGAAAGAATGATAGTCATCAATAAAATCGGCTGCATTTTGTTTTCGGTGTGAATTTAATTGTTGGTAAAAAATTCAAGAAGAAATTCATAATGGCGTCATTAGTGGAGGTTTTCATCTCGATATCGTTCCATGAAATGGTTGAAATTGCTGCCGTGGAGGTGATCAAATATCATAGTTTTAAGCTTTGTCAAGATGCGTAGGGTTGTCAACGAATGAAAAAAGGAAATTTTTGAAAAACTTCCAAATATTAATTGAATAAAAAAGCGAAATGTTTCAAAATCCAAGATGGCGACATCCGGCATATCGATATTCGCTACAAATCATCTTATTTTGTGTATTTTTCGAACGAGTTCGATGAGTAAATGTAGGAAAACGATGTTTGAAGTGGCTTCAATATACAAGATGATGTGTGGATGGCAGAAAACGATGTTTAAAGCCGTTTCAAAATCCAAGATGGCGACTTCCGGGTAATCGATATTCGTTACAAACCATCACAATATGAGTATTTTTAGAACGGATTTGATAAGTGGATGTCAGAAAACACTGTTAGAAGTGGACCTGTGCGCCGATCAAAATTGTCAACATCGGCGGCTAAGGCGTCTTTTTGACCAGCGGCGGCGGCGAATCGGCGTGACGACGTGAATACGACTTACTTTACTATGCAACGCCTTTTTAAAATTTACCGTGTATAAGAATGGGCAAAACTTTATCGCGAATATCTCTTGATGTACTTAACTCAACAACATCAGGAATATGTGATTCAATTTTCAACAGGTTCGAGATAACCAAACAAAAAATGAAGTTTTCTAAATCTTTTGGAAATAATGAGTAAAATTCATCACGTTTGCTTACCTTTTTTCGCACACGAACGACGGTTTTGAGGTAGTCAAACACATATCAGTTCAGATTATCTACTGAACGAGTATAAAAGGTAAACTTTGATTGAAAATCGTTCATTTCTTCTAGTGCTTCAGACGGAACCAGATGTCGAGGTGAGATTCTCCCACCAACATCAGTAAGAACAAACCAAGTATAAAGATTGCTTCTTTGCAAATCGGAAATTAAATTCATCAGTGTAGTGCAAATCTAGGATAGTTTGATTAGTTTTGTGCAATTTTCGCAACAGTGTTTAATATCGTTTGTATCTTAACGAACTCTACTGGTTATTTCGTAATATTTAATTGTATGTCAGGATGTTTAATTTAATTAATCCGCACTTTAGTATAGGTGTATCGTTTCAAATTCTAGTAGTGAAAAAGGGGAAAGCGCACAATCGATCAACTAATTGATATTCAGAAGTATAAAGAAAGTTTTATTCGTATTCACGACATCCTGTTATGTCTCTAACATTAAAAACCCGTACTTTTTTATCATGAGTAAGAAATATTAAGTTTTATTCGGAACTATTGTTCAATTACCATGCGACGTTCGCCCAAAGAAAGCGGTGTCGTTCAGTAATATATTGAATGATTTTTGTATTGTTTTGGCATCGGATGTTAGAATTGAATGTTTGGTTTATGAGAATGTATTTCACCAGCGCTGCTCTGGCCTTACCCGAGCTATTGTTAATTGGGTAGCGGATTTACCGACGCTATTGTTTAAATGTACAGAATGCTTAGAAGGTAACGTGGTATCTAATATTGTCGATAAGGGTAATGTTCATTCGCTCATTAGCGATATGAAGAAGGATATTGAGAAACTAACATCCATTTTTGAATCGTTCGCTGGTGTGCGGGAGAGCATCGAAAAACAGATTAATATCGCAATAGAGAGTGGAATCAATAGACTGATCAGCTCTTCTAATGAAGCTTTCGAAAGAAAGATGGCATGTTTTTGCTTAAAGGAAATTTTATAGCCAGATATTTTATAGAAGCATGTACAGAACACAATAGGTATCTGCATTCAACACACTTCAAGCACTAATTCAGCACACAATTTTTCACGAATAGGAAATTATTTTACACAATTTTGCAATTTAACTCTCTACTAAAGACGAACAAGTTATCATTATCATTAACACATATATCGAATTTATTTTTTTTCCGACAATCAGGCAGCTTTAAAGGCACTTAGATATAATGATTCACGGTCAAATCTAGCGATCGAAATCAAATAGAAAACCTGAACATTCCAAATGCTGTTTACTTTTTATGAGTACTCGGCCATTCTGGTATTATTGGAAATGAATGGGCTGATGAGTTGGCTAAAGCTGGTGCAACGAATGATTTCGTTGGTCCTGAGCCAGCTTTACCACTTTAACTATTTGGATGAAGCACAAGATTCGTTCTAGGGCGGCATCCAAACATGCCAGTTACTGGCACAGCTTGCAAGCTTGCGCTCAGATAAAACCATTTCTATTAGATTTGAATCTGAAAATGTCAAAATGTCTACTGCATTTTTTCAAGCATCGTTGCAGTACTCTGGTCAGAGCTGGACATTGCAAACTCAATTATCACATGGCTACTATTCAGCGTGCTGAGTACTATTCGTGTGGTTTGTGTGAATACAATTACGGTACTTTTATATTATCTGATATGTATCTGTCCCGCATTGACGCAACTACGTATCCGGCTTTTTGGTTTTCCATACATGGTTGAGTCTGTGTATGCGGAGCTGAAATTAACGGATATTCTATCGTTTCTCACCCAATGTTTAAGGAGCTATAATCAGAGTGGTTTATTGTTCTTTCCTTCTTTCACCTTTCCCTCATCTATCCTAACCTCACTCGTGTGCCTCTCATCTCAATTGTTCAAAATCACTTGGCAATATATATATATCGATATATATATATATATATATATATATATATATATATATATATATATATATATATATATATATATATATATATATATATATATATATATATATATATATATATATATATATATATATATATATATATATATATATATATATATATATATATATATATATATATATATATCGATACGCAAATTAGACGGTAGGGTAAGGCGGTCAATAGTGACACCATGCGCATGGACCTAGGATTTACGTGTTGGCGGGAGACGGCGATTCCTACTGCTGCTACTGATGATGACAATGCGACGCGATGCTTCGACGAGTGCGTTTCCCTCGATCGAGCTGAATGGTCGACGCTGGTCTCCCCCGCCAATTTGTGGGCTTACGACGACGTCGTTCTTAGTACACGCCAATTGCTCTCTGCTTTGCCTGGCGTCGCAGCCGATGGGGTATTTATTTGGGTTACCGAAAGAGGCCGTCGACCTTTACAAAGTTCATGACCGCGTTAATCTTTTGGAGAATGCTCTGTTTCGCTCTGACGACTGGTCTGGCGGTGGGTTGGTTTGATTGGTGTTGTTCGCAGAAACGAGATGCGATCATGCGACTGGGGAAGTTCGGGATGATCAATGCAAATTCGGAACTGTCGCTATTATTTACTTCGTGAAAAATACGTCAGATCCGATAACTATTATTTACAAAAATATATATTCTAACTCTGTACTCGTTACAATACGACCACCGGCTTGTAAGACCAGCGCTCTATGCCTTGAACTGCCAATCCGGGCGGATAGTAAATGAATACTTTCTGTATTGCCCTTAATAGGTTTTAGTAGATTGTTTGGCATTCCTTATGGGGTACCGAATTTACTTCTGCTCATACATACTCTCGGGGGTTGGAGGTTTTATTAACTGTACATTTTGGCACCTGCAGATCGTTCAGCATCCCTTCGAGGATGCAGAACGAATTGTTTCTATATATTTTGTGCTGTTTTTCCACCTCACCCACTTCACAATTCCCTTTCAAGACTTTATTAAGGTCAAATAACATTGAGGCTGAATGGCATTTTTGCATTATCTTGTGGTTAAGGACCATTTGATGCACTCGGTGGTAATTTAAAGAAAAAATGCATGGTGCGAAAACTCATGCAAACAACATGAACACTCTATTACAACAAGCAAATTATATGAGTTGGGTCTGCAGAGATGTCGAAATACATTCTGGCGCACTTGCAGAGTATCGAGACCGATAAGCATCCCACGACTTTCGATGAATAGCGAAACGAACAAATCTGTGCTGTGTTGATCCAAGTCTTAAAGCTCCATTATGGAAACAAGGGTTCCATAGTGCCGAACAATATTCGAGTGTTGACCGTACAAGCGAGCAGTAGAGAGATTTCAAACAGTATATATCTGTGAAGTGCTTAGCGGTTCTAATGACAAATCCAAAATAACGAGAAGTTTTTGCAACAATGTACGAAATATGCTGCTTGTAACAAATTAACATCAGACGGAGACACATGATATTTAGTTCTGGAATCATACACGACTCGCCTTCAGAACTAAATACAATGCGTTTTTAACTAGAACTTGAGTTCAGGTCTTTGGTATTGAAGTAAATAATAATGATAAAAGAATTTCATTCCGAATGTAACTTACACCCACACGCATGACACGATTTACCTAACAATAATGTAGGGAAACAATTCGTTTGCACGCATTAGTGATTATGTTTCCAGTGGACGGTTGCATTTCATAAGGAAGGACCAGTGAGGGAAACATGAATCAGAACTAATGAACTGACAAATATCTAGTTTTTAATGCACGGTTTAAAGTTTTTATTTATTTACGGATTAGATATTTTACATTTATTTTAAATTAATTGTAATTAATTGTAATTAATCAAATAAATCAACAAATACACTGAATTTAATTTCAATTTCACATTTTTGCAATTTTTAGTAAAAGCTATAAAAAATATTAAAAATGTATTTCTTTTGCTGAAAAAGGTACTCCCAGCCACCAAGCGCAAAATCAATAACACTTTCCTAGTCGAACAATGTAGTGTAGTAACGATATCGTGGTAGTGATGAATTCTTGCATTCGTTTACTTATGACTGCGGAAAGGATACAAGAAAAGTAATACGTCACCACAAAAAAAACCAACAGCGTATGAACCACGATTTTCAACAGGTGCTTGAAGATCCACCAAGCACGGGCTTGAGCTGATCCGAAAATGTTTAATAGAGGGGTCCTCGTGGAAATGGCAAGAAATTGAAAATATTGAGTATAGAACATAATATTTGTATAGAAAATTGACAATGCGAATCAAAACATTTTTACAGTATTGCTTAAGCTGCTAATAGCTACTAGGCTTTATTGGTAAAGCCTGTTCTTTCCAAAATCGATCCAAAATTCTCGCCGAAACTTATCTAGCTAAACTTATCTTATAGTCTCGTTTGGATCATCGAATCCTCCAGATTATACCGTAAGATGTTGAAGTTAGAAAATGTCATAATTTTCCCATCGATTTTCACGAGGCTTACTAAAATCACCTTATGAAAAACTGCACCAGATCATATAATTTTCTACCTCATGTTCCACGGTACGTCATTAGGGGCTTAAGCCGTTTGATTTTAATTGTCCTGTAGAACAATTTCAGGTAACTTGGCTATTCATACCATGTGGTACAGCGCGTCGACGAACAGTTTGCACTAACACTGATAGCTGAAGGGTTCTTTTATTTCACTTGGTTTTGGATTCTTGTTGAATTCGCATATGGTCATGGTGTCTTGTGAATGCTTTTGTCGTGAATACGACTAACTTTACTATGGGGCACCTTTTCAAAATTAGCTATATGGAAGAATGGGCAGAACCTAATCGTGAATATCTTGATTTGTAATAACGGCAGCAACATAATTCTTTCACTATTTCATAAAAAATATAATCAGGAATATACAACTGAAAACTGAAAACAACTGAACAAAAAGTTTTCCGCGTTGTTTTCAAAGTTTGAGAAAAAACTTTGAAAACAACGCGGAAAATTTTTTACTTTTGCTTGGGTTTTTTGCGCAAAGACGACGATTTTGAGGTAGTTAGGTACATATCTTCAACAGAACGTTATAATAGGGGAACCGTGGTCGAAAATCGATCATTTCTTCTTGAGCGTTGGATGGAAGCAGACGTCGGGGCGAGCAGACACATTCAAACAGCGGCATCGGAGAGCGCATCTTCTGCGTGGTTAAAAACCTCAAACGCTCAGGTCGTAGTTCTCATTTACCTTCCGGTCGTCAAGGCGAGAAGACGCATTTAACCAGATTGGCATCATTTGTCACTGCAAGCGGACGTGTTGCAGTTTCTTCGCAAAGCTAGTTTCAATTCAAACAGAAGCGATTGCGTCAAACAGCAGAGCTGCTGGTCGTTTGCATTGGAGAGAAAGAAAACGAAAAGTGAACAACATCATATAAAATCAGCCTGTCTAATGGCTTTAAATGTATCTAAAAAACTATTAGGATTACTTCTTTGCAAATCGAAGCTAAAAACCAATAGTTTAGTGAAAATCCAAAATAATTTGATTTGTTTCGTGCACATTTCGCTGCGTGAAAATCGAGAAAAATGTTGGCTTAAAGGCAGAAATGAATCCTATACAGCATCTTGACAATTTCTGTCAATGAAATATGCAAATCCGAAATGAAATAAACGGCGTCAAAATTTGTGAAAAAGCTACAAACGAAATCACGTAAAAAGAAAACTCTTTAGAAAAATTGATTCAGTTTGGCATCTTATGACACTGCGAGCGGATGTGTTGTAGTTCGTTCGCAAAGTCAGTTTCAATTCAAACAAGAGCAATTGCTTGTCATACAGCAGAGCTGCTAAGTCTAAAAGGCAGAAATAAATCCTGCACATGGTATCCATTGGAATTCGAGCTCAACTCGTCATTCTTCATTACGAACGCTTTCATAAAAGGTTCTATACAGAGAACAATTATTTTATTATAAAGAATTATACTGGTTATTTCATAATGGCCCTTTTTACCAGTATATTACTTTTTTTTTATTTAAAAGATATTTTTTATTCAGGCCTATTTGCGTACAAGCTTTACGTGGCCGATTGAGCTGAGTTTTTAGATAATTTTTTTTTTGTATTGGATCTCCCTTTTTTCTAGGGGGAGAGGAGATTCCATTTCCCTCCTGCGAGGATTGAGGGGCAGTTTGTTCCTGGTTCGTCTTGTCATCCATTGCCGCATCGGTGATATTGTTGTTGATTTCGGTGTTAGTTCCTGTAAATGCGCCTTGTTGTACATTGTTTTCAGTTGCTGGTTGGTTGGATGGTACGTTGTTAACTGCAACTGGTGTACTTTGTTCTATAGGGGATACGTTGGATGGTTTCGTTTAAGGGGATGCTTCACAGTTGTTGGTGTCTGTCACAGGTGTACTGGGGTTGCTTGGGGTTGGTGTGAAGGAAGCACCGTTGTCCTTTGGTTTAGTTGTCTCCTTGTCCAGTTTATCACATGGCTTACCGTAGTGAACTGCTTTTTGAAAATATTGACATGTGGCCATCTGATTGTCATAGGTAACAAGTGATTTGCACGGCATTCTTGTATCATGACCAAATGTCACATAAGAAGGTATAGGCCTCCTCAAGCGCATGCGTAACAAACGTACGCTATTCAGAATACCGAGAAAAAAGTTTTTCCACTTTTCTTTTTCGATAGAGAGAATCTCTCCGTATTTAGACATAGTTTTACGAATATAAGGATCGATGACGCTTGAGGGAAGATCATGCACACGCACTTCTATAGCACTATTTTCCATATATACTGGAATGTTGTACTTAATGTTTTCGTGCTCCACATAGTGCACATTTTTATTGTCTTTTGCGAATTGAATTGCATCCAACTCTTTATAAAACTGGATGTAAACAACATTATTTGTCTCATTGCATTGAAGTAAATGTACACGTTTAATGTCAAGATGCATTTGCTTTCTAAGCAAACCTTCAAGCTCTCGTATCAAAGGTATTGCATTGCTTGAAGTCAAAAATAATTGTATTCTTTCGTGTCGGCGGAAGCTTTTGTTCGTTTGGTTCACTCATTTTCGAGGTCGTTCTATTGTTCACTACCAGGGTTTGGATGAATGAAGCAGTGAAGATGAGTATACATGTTAGCTTGCAGTTAAATATTTTGTGAGATGAACGACGCTCAGACCAACGAGAGAGAAAATTATATTCACGGTTTCTGTGCTTCTTGAAGACTCTAACATCAGCACACTGTACCATCTGTTCATATATGGAATACATTTGCTTCCACTAGCGTTTTGTTTGTGTGGTTCTTTTTGGCTGGAAAGGCGTCCTCTTTGTGAGCGGTGGGGCGGAGCTTGTGCGACTTACCAAGGGTTGCCAAAGAACTTTTCAGTAAAGAATATTTTATTTGATCCAGCGCGCACATCAGTCACAATGAAACAGTAAATATAGCTTTGTATCAAGTTACAATTTGTTGATGTTTTTCCCATTCAACATTTACGACCAAAAATTGGCATCCGATAATGAGGGCTAAATATAGAATTCAAACTCACTACATCTACTCATAATCTAAGTGCTATTCGATTTTTATGATGAAGTTGATCATTATACTTATTGAAAACGTGCGCGCCTTCGATATTTTGGGTTTCAGAGCATCGACATAAAATATAATATTTATATTTTTATTCCCGTCATCAGGCCCGTACCTAGGATTTCGTTTCGGGAGGGGCCCAAAGATAAAAAAATAATGTTACTGAAGTTTGCTTGTGTACCTAATTTTCGGTGTGCCTTTTACGGTTGTTTTAAACAGACACTTTAAATTTTTTCACTGGAACTGTTACTGTATTACATTTCTTTACGTTTACTGTATTATTATTTCTGTAACACATATCTGAGACATTCTAAATAATTATATATCTGTTTTTTATAATTTACAGCTAAAAAGTCGAAAATGTGTTCAGTTAGAACTTTTTTGTGATTAATATTAGTTTTTCATATACCAAAGTTAAAACAGTTGACCAATCGCAATAATTGAACATTGCCCTGTTTTGAAATTTAATTAATATTTCATTCCCTGGTCATACTGGTAGCCATTGGCATAAGTTTTTCCATGCATACACTGCCGTGACAAAGTGTAGGAATATTCTCTCTGGTAGTGCGAATGTACTTCGAATAACGAAACAAGTTTTCTTCGCACATGTACCAACAAAAAATTTGCGTATAAGCGCAGATTTAACTGTATCCAAATTTTTAAACTGAAGAATTTTTCTACTTATTCAACTTATTGATTTAATATTATTGTCCGGGATAATGTACGGAAGCATTCAACCGACACTGTAATTGTATTTCTTTGTTGCATCACAACGAATACGCAACCGATATGAAATCATTACTTAACTTTGTCTTATAGTGTGTCACTTTTTCATTGTCACATTTTGTTACGGTGACCAGTTGGCGACTAAAAAGAGTCAATGCGAGCACGTCGTAAGAGTTAGATTACCGAGAAGTTACGTCGAAACTAATTGTAACTTAGTATGATGAGATGTCAATTCGTAACATAATTTTGACTCCATTGTCACCATCATAATACGACTTGTTCGTCGTATTTGTCATGCAACCATTATGCAGCATCTGTTTTATTTTTATTTTTTATGAACAAGTTACATGTGCTACTTGGGCTGTACTTGGTTTCTTCCGTACCGAACGTAAGTGGTTTTGTTTTATCGACTGACTTGGATGAGATGTGAAAGCGAACTGCCGGTATATTACTTGAATGCACTTGTTGTCATTATGAACATCACGCCACTAACATTTTGTCGAATAAAAAAGAATATAAAGAATATAAATTATATTCGAAATGCGCATATGTGATGTGACGTTTATTATACAAGATTTATAGTGTCGTGAGATACATAGTGAATTTGTATAGTGACGTGATATACTTATAACAGAATTAAATGGTAATATTTAAAAAAATTATCCTTGTAAAATCATTCTGTTCAAACACTCAAACGAAAAGTTAATGAATAAAAAAGGTTTTTTTACAGTGATCGCTTCACTATGCGTGCTACTGGTAATAGGGAAAATCAAGTGAAGTGACATGTAAGTGAAGTGAATGTGAAATGTAACTAATCTGTACTTTAGTCTAGGTGCATCGTTTAAAATTCTAGTAGTGAAAAAGGGGAAAGTTTTACAATTCACACAACCGATCAATTATCAATTCGAATTCGAAAGTATAAAGAAATCGTGTCAGTTTTGTTCGTATTCACGACATCCAGTTATGCCTCTGACATTACACACCCGTACTTCTTCTGCAAAAGAATTGTATTTTTAGTGTTCTTTAAGGCTTTCGCTAAATATTGCAAAAATAAGTGAATAAAGCTAACTACTGTGTGCTTACATTGATTTGAGTACAATATATATAAAAAATTAATTGTAAGTTCAATATATTAAAAACTATATATTAGTCTATTCAATACTTCTGATTCATGGTTCCTCAGTGGTCTTTCCTTATGAATTATAACTGTCTGCTGGCACACATGTCCACTAGTGCGCAGGGCTTGTATTGTGAATCGTCAAACGAACGAAGCAACAAAAACACATCCACTGTGAAGCTTTTGCTTGACATTGCTGAATGAGATAAACTGGATGCGTGACATTGCTGAATGAGATAAACTGGATGCGTGAGAGTATTTGCTACTTAGCAGACCAGTTCCCTCGCTTTGGGAATTGCCTGTGCTCTCATTCTCAGTTAACACATGAACTAAGTAATCCATGGAAATGCAGTGAAATGAAGGGTTCTCTCTCGTTAATACTGTAATACTGTTAATACAAGACGCGAAGTAAGGTCATTCAGGAAATGTTTACGGTGTTTGCACTCGAAGACCAAATTTTATCACAATTCAAAAATATTGCAAACTTAAATTTGGCATTTGAGCCCATTTTAAAAACGATCAAATTGTTTCTTGTATACTACAAACACTAAAAGCAATACTCTTTAAATAAATATTCATCGGAACTAAAAGTTATGAATCTAGTTTTCTCAAATGTTAACCTCGTGAAGCATAGTTATCAGCTGGCGCACATATTCATGAACTAATGAACGAACGAAACAGCTCTAGTTGCTTAGGTTGCGATATGAATTTTACCCAATATACGAATGTGTGTGAAATGCACAAGGGGTGAAACTTTTTTGTTATTGTTTCTTCAATTTTCAAGCCCTGCTAGTGCGTGCAAACGAACTGTTTCCCTACATAAATGCTAGGTAAGTCGTGTCAGGCGTGCGGGCGTGCGTAAATAACATGTCATGATTTTAGAACTAAATACCATGCATCTCCATCTAATGTTAATACGATGGAGATGCATGGTTTTCAATTGATTTATTTTTTTTAAATGTCTGATATTGTACTCGTTCAGATTTCTTGAAAATCTGAAAATAATACAACGCAATGTACTCATAAATGATTTATTTTTAATGTCAAAGCGTAGTACAAAAATTGTAAATGCGAATAAAAAACGAAAATTCTGAACATATTTGATTACATACATTTTGAAAGATTCTAAAAAAAATAAGGAAGGTTTCCCATAATGACTAAAATATTCCTGATTTTTTATTTTTTTTTTGGTAAAGAGATTTTCGAAAAATTTAAATAAAATGAATATCGGAAAACCCACTATAATCTCACAAATATGGAAGTTAAAGGGTTAAAATTTAGGAAAAATCATCTGCAATACAAACCTTTTGAACAACTTATATCAATTTAATTTCTGTTTTTGGACAGTTTTTATACGCATACCGTTCTATACCCTTGCTATAAATTTAGCAATGATGTTGTAATTACAACGACCAAAAACTGCAGAATTTATATAAAAATGCAATGTAGTACATTCTTTTGCACCAGTCGACATTTTTGTTTCAAAAGACTTCGCAACCGATTCTTAGCGTAAGAACCAGTAACTGACAGTATGACATAGTATATTTCATATAAAATAGTATATTTTTTAGAATAGTTGTTTTCATATGTTTAGAATAAAGTTTGGCTTACTTAAACAGCACAAATCAACAAAAAACCGGGTTCTCTGATCTATATGTCTAAATAACGCGATAATGGCTGCTACATGGGGAAAGGTCTTTATAAACAAAAATTTATATATTTTATTCTGTAGAATAATAGGGTAAGGTGTTCGGTTTCCGGAAGTATTCAATTGCCGGCACCACACCGTAACTTTTGACAGAAAGCAGATAGCGCCATTCCGACAAATGTTAGATGTGAGTAAAAGCAGCACGTTCCTTTTGTGCCGAATACCGAAGCAAACAGACGCTTGTACTTTTGGCTGCGCTCAAAACTAATTTTAATCGCATGACAAACAACACAAAAGTTTTTTCTGACTTTTTTATGGTATCATAAATTGAAGAGCATGAATCGAAAAGGTGAGTGGATTGAATCTTTATGAAGTGAAATCGATCTATTTCTTGATTTAATCTGTATGCTATCAAAATTTTCGCAACTAAAGTTTTTGTTCGTCATTTTCAAAATGTCTACCGATTTCGATTACCAGCACCCCAAGGTGTTCGGTTACTGGCTCCCAATTTGTTTTCGACAAATCATGAAAAATTATCAATGATATACAGAGATGCAGAGAGGAAAAGTGAATCAAAGTTTAGGCCAAACATCTAGCTGCTCATACAGCAGATGTTCCGACTAAGAAAAAACGTGAAAGATCTGCCAAATCAACACCAAAGGCGCCACCATCCAAATCATCGGCCAAGAGAGCCAATGCGAAGTCGCCATCAGACAATGAAGACTTATTTTTTTCTTTGAATAATTGCAGTCTTTACTTATATTTTTTCAATTTTTAGTGAATTTTTTTTGAGTACCGGTAACTGAACACCTTTTTTGATAAGGTCAAAATTATCACTTTACTAAATTGATAATAAAGTTTTTTCAACCAAATGAATCAACTCAGTTTCTCAATCAGTTGTAAGACTTTAGCTTTTCATTGATGTATATATGTCCGCATAATATGCACTTAATCAAAAGTAAAAACTTAAAATGAATGGGTGCCATTAACCGAACACTCTCCTCTACTCTAGTGTTTAAATTACTTAAAGTTTTGCTAATATTGGTAAATAGTTTCAGCTGTAACTTCTTCATTTTTCAATTCACACTAATCAAATTGGCACCAAAATTTGGGCTTAAGGTGAAATGTAGCGGAATGCGCACGTCGCGTTTTTCATCAATTATCCAAAAACTAGACCGATTTTCGAAAAACTAAGAACACTTCAATTTTTGCCAATAAATCTATCACAACTAAGTATTCTTAGAATTATTCAATTTTGCTTTGTCTAGCCGTAATTGGTTTTTGGAATGTATAAACGGTTACTGTTCCGTTCAACTGGGATGGTTTTAGAACTGAAAAGTAGTGTTTGTAGCAGAATTTCTCAAAGAATCTAAAAATGCAACTCAAATTAACAAAACTTAAGCCAAAACAACCGAAATTTAGAAAAGTTGACATAAACTTTTCCGCATTTTTATTGCTTTCGCGCTGCTGTTTCGTATTTAGAAGGTGTGAAAAATAGACTGTTGGCAAGGTGGCATTTTATCGTGAGCAAAAATTACATATCGAATAATGACACGAATTTATGCGGAATTGGGCTTTGTGTTGAAATAAAAACGAGTTGAATACAATAAAATGGTTATTGTTATAAACCGTTTATTTTCTAAGTAATTTCCTTTAATAATGCTAGTAATGTCCAAGTCTGTGTTCAACGCATTTTTGCCTTTCTCATATAGAAAGGTTATGCAATCACTCTGAAAATCGACTTTTTTACCGAGGAATGAAGGGCCCAATGTCATATACCATTCGACTCAGCTCGACGAACTGAGCAAATGTCTGTGTGTGTTCGTCCGTGTGTGTATGTGTGTATGTATGTAACAAAAATATGAACTCACTTTTTTCAGAATCGACTTTCACAAACTAAGATTCAAATAAAAGATATTATGGTCCGATAGCCTGCCATTGAATTTCATGTGGATCTGACTTCCAGTTCCGAAGTTACATGGTAATGTGTGAAAATTTGAGACAATGTTTGCACACATTTATCTCTGAAACAACTCAACCAATTTCCGAAAACTAATATTCAAATAAAAGGTGTTCTAGTTTCCTGAAAAATTAAAAATATTTTATCTAGATCCGACTTCTAGTTCCGGAATTAAAGCGTGATAAGTGAACAATTACCGATTTCATTAGTATTTTTTCACGAACGATGGTCAAAAACAGGTACAAATGCCATTAAACTGTCTAGTCTAATTTTTTCTAGTTTCCAGATCTTGTAAGGTTATGGGCATAAAAACCTTATTCGGCACTACTGGTCCCCCCTTTTCCAGTTCCGGAAGCACCGAAAGTCTTGACGAAAAACTCCAAAAATAGAATTCACTTCAATTTCTCTCGACCGATTCTCACAAATTTTGACTTGAATTAAAGTTCATATTTTCTTCGAAGCTACTGGGAAATTTCATCCGGATACAACTTCCGGTTCCGCAGTTACAGGGCGATGAGTGTCGAAGCTTTCAAATTAATATATAGAATGACAACACAATACCGTGTAAAGTCGAAGAAGAAAACACAAAACGAACCAAAACTTTCGTACAAGCAATAAAGGAAACGAAACGATTACGGATATCTGCTACTAGTGTGTGATACTGGTAAAAGACGGTGCTGCGGTTGATAAATTGTTTTGCTTTTTAATAAGTGCGACCGAAAGAATAAAAGAATGTAAAGCCGGGGTATAATAAATGACATAAAAAAAGGAATGTCAATGAATTGAGGTTTCTTTGAATGAAATATGCAATATTTACAGCCGGTAGTGCAGTAATACCGTGCCGGTGGTGTAGTGATGTCAATAATAATAAAAATAATAATAATAATAATAATAATAATAATAATAATAATAATAATAATAATAATAATAACAATAATAATAATAATAATAATAATAGTAATAATAATAATATTAATAATAATAATAATAATAACAATAATAATTATAATTATAATAATAATAAAAAGGCGGGTGAGTAATGTCAGAGACATGATTGGACATAATTGGACATAACTCACAGGACGAGTATGATCTGGTAATGAAACATCTCCAGGAAACGAAAGCTGAATTTTTCACTCATGACAAGCCGAGTGAAAACCCATACAAGGTTGTGCTAAGAGGACTTCCGTTAGTCAGCGAAGAGTAGCTGATGGACACCTTATCAAAACTTAAAAAAACCGGCTCTGGCAATTCATCGAATGAAACGTCGAGAATAGGATAAACGCACGTACAGTGACGCATTGTACCTAATTGACTTCAAGAGAGGTACGAAAACGTTGAAGCAGCTTAAGGAACTGAAAGCCACCGATCATGTCATCGTGAAATGGGAACCCTACCGCAACAAACGCAGAGATCTAACTCACTGCATGAAATGTCTATACTTCGGGCATGGTGCTCGAAATTGCCACATGAGCCGTTGTAACCGCTGCGGATCGAATCATGATACAAAAGAGTGCGCTATGGATGGAGACACTCTAGGGGCGGTGGTGTTGCGATTGCAGTCAGAAGCGGGGTGAAGTTTGCTGTACTTCCGAGCTTTGGTACGAATTTCATCGAGTCGCTAGGAGTTGTATTGGATACGACGATCGGAAGGATAAAATTCATCGCAGCATACTGCCCTAGACAGTGATCAGCGAACCAAGGAACTCAATCACAACTAAGAAATGATCTGCAGAAGCTGACAAGAGGACGAAATAAATTCATCATCGCCGGAGATATCAATGCCAGACATCAAGCGATTCCAGAGATAATCGAAATGGAGCAGTGCTGAACGACGACCTTCAAAACGGCTACTACACTATCCTGAGTCCGAATAGTTCAACGTATGTTGCCAGATCAGGGACGTGCTCCATCACCTATTTATCACCAATCTTGCTGAGAACATCTCTCATCCTGTCATCATTGAAGACCTCAGCTCCGACCACTATCCTGTTGTGGTGGAAGTTGGGTCCGGTGTTGAAACGCAGCAATGTCCTCAGCGTAATTATAATCATGTCAACTGGTCAGCATTCAGCAGCAGTGTGGACAACATCATTAACTACGACCGCTATCTAGAATAAGCAGAGGACATCGACGGACAACTAAATGAATTTGAACGTGCCATCGCCAGAGCTCGTGCACTAAACATAAGAGAAATACTAATATTCCGTAAATCTATCACTATTGATTATATCACTAAAACATTAATTAGGTTAAGAAATATTTATCGAAGGCAGTACCAGATATCAAAAACAGGGAATTCTCAGACTGTATCAGTATATTAGATAATTATTTTAAACCTTTTTGGAAATCGTCTTAACTTCTTAAAAACAAGCCGAAACCGATACCACCTCTTCATCTCGATGACTGTGCTACTTTTGATGTGAAACACATCTTTATTAGGGGTGCAAATCACAAACTACACGTAGAAATGTGGTCAGGTTTTAAACACTTACAGCTCAGTCTGTTTTGTATCAATTATTAATATTATTTCATCATTTGATAGGAAATATTTCTACGTATTGATTTGAATATTCATAGCCATGTATTTTGAATTGTATATCATTGAAATGTTGATTAATAGCTAGCAGTGTCCTAATTTGTCTGCAAAAAATCTCCAGCATACCGGATTTCCCTGCCATAGTCGACGGTTTTAAAGGAGTAAGCGATGTATCAAAGAGAGAGCATCGCTCTGATTGGTCAATCGATGCAAAAGCGAAGCTGCTGGAAGCACGCGAATCTATAAATAGAAGCGCAATTAAAGCTAACGTTTCAGTCCTTCTCGTAGCAAGCTAGAGGTAGGTTGCTGCTAGACAGCAAGAGAGAAACGCCATAAAACGATTTGAAGCTTTAAAAGCTCGCTGTGCGTATTACATTTCTCTCCATGCTCTCTCGTAGATGTGTAAAAAGACTCACGATGTAGCCGGGTGGCCAAGAAAGTTTTGATATTTTCGGTTACAAGTTTGATTACATCACATAAAATCCAATAAAGCTACCGCTTGTTTGGCAGCCTTGCTGAGCCGAGTTTATTTCTCTCTCATGTTTCGTTACGTTACCAAGCAGAAATTGTGCCGCCATAGAAACGTACTTGCCATTAGAAAAATAACATTTCCTTAATTTTTATCGCGACAACATATATGTTTTTATGCACTAATCGCATCTAAACTAAATTATCTAGACATTGTCAGGATAGATTTTTGATCCATGCTTTTGAAGGTGAGATATTCAATGAACAAGTTGAAAGTTGCCGTTTTCAGCTATGCAACTCTTAGTTCAGAAAAAAGACTTTCCCGACCGCTAAAGTCAAACAATCATTCTGAAATTTTCATAGAATAATCTAAACTAAATTTCTTAGAGATTGTCTGTTGGGTTTTTTGATATTCGTCACCGTTTCTGAGAAAATCAGATTTGAAGCGTGAAAACAGCCCTTCAAAACGCACTAAAACACACTGGCCGCAGCCCTTAATTGGTATGCTCTGATCTTGTGTCATGCAAGCTCGGAATTCCATGTTATGTCGTTTCCCCATGAGAAATTGACAACTACCCCTGGATAAATTTTGAGTGCTTAAGATTAATTTCTAATTTATATTAGATGAACTCGATTGATAATGAGAAATAGTTTATCGCTTCAACCGAAATCGCAGAATGGTAGAGAAACTTAACGCTAAAAAAACTGCTTGCATAAAAAACTTGAACACAAGCTTGGCGAAGAGAGGCTTAATTATCGAAATCGCAAGTATGTACAAAGATATAATTGCATGCATTTCGGATAATGGTGTGATTTCGTCGGTCATAAAACAAATGCAAATCAAGACAAATGATGTTCGGTGTTGGTTCGGATTGTTTGAACTTTTTGATTGTAGATCATTAGAAATTTTGGTTGCCTTGTTCCACATCAACGGCTCGAACAACCCCATATGGTTGATCCTTGTAGTTTTTAAAAGAAACCAAGGAGTTGTTTGTGCATTTACTAGTATAACATACAGAATGAAACAGTGCTTTACTCGCGTAGGTCATCCTTAAGAAAACGAAGTGGGTTCACTATTATATGCACTTCCGGCACCGGAACCCGAGAACCGGTAAAATCGAAGTCGGTTCGTACGGCCCCCAACTAACATGACGTACAAACGCTACTAGTTTTTATTCAAATTTTTAAGACTTTATGCAATTTTGCATCGCACTCTAAATGATGATTTAAATGTTTGTTGTATCCGACAATATGCAGTAATCTTTGGTAGGACCATAAGACCTCTCATTTGAGCCAAAGATTGGGAATAACGGTTTTGAGTTCAGTTTACAAGGTTTTTAAGGATTTCGTTTTGCCGGTTTAAGTGACGGGGTACAATTTTCAACGCACTTTACCCTATAGCCTCCAAACGGAAGTCGGATTCAGATGAAATTCAGAAATAATGTATGGGACCGAAAGACCTTTAATTTTTTTTTTTATAAATTTTTTTTTATTCAGGCCAATTTGCGTACAAGCTTTACGTGGCCGAATGAGCCATGTTTTTATTAGATAAAATAATTTTTTTACCGCAAGATTAAGCAAGATTTCAATTTCGGTTGCTGATGGCCTAACTTTGCAGCGCTTGAAATCAATACAAATTGAATTTGGCCTTGTAGGCCAAGTTTCAGGCTTTGTTAAATCGTATTTGCACATTTCGTACACTCTATTGTACACTACACTGTATTGTCTGTGTTTCTATCGTCTCGACCGTAAGCAATTGTCGAATGTGTCTGTTGAGATGCTAGCACGAACTGGGACCTTTCATTTGAATCTAAGTTTGTGGGAACCGGTTAAACCATCGCTGAGAAAAGTGAGTAAGATCTATTTTGATATATATTACCAATATTTCCGGTGCTTCCGGAACCGGATACCGGAAACCAGTATAGCCGGAATCGGTTTATTTAGTTGCCTACTGATAATGGCTATCGATTTATGTAGCTCTTAGACCAGTTTAAGTTTTTTTTTGCGTTTTTTTGCCTTTCTCATATAGAAAGGTTATGCAATCACTTGAAAAACCGACTAGTGAAAATTGACCCGGAGGGCCAAGTGTCATATACCATTCGACTCAGTTCATCGAGCTTAGCAATGTGTGTGTGTATGTGTGTGTGTATGTGTGTGTGTGTATGTGTCAAATAATCTCACTAGGTTTTCTCGGAGATGGCTAAACCGATTTTGACAAATATTCAAATGAAAGGTCTCGTGGTGATTTATATTCATATGAAAGGTCTTCCGGTCCCAAATGGAATTCCTGAATTTCATCCGGATCCCACTTCCGGTTCCGGAGTTATAGGGTAAAGTGTGTTCAATATTGTTCAATCGTAAAAAAATTACTAAACTGGTCTCAAAACAACACAAATCGATAGTCATTATCAGTAGGCAACTAAACATACCTATTTCGGCTATCCTGGTTCCCGGTATCCGGTTCCGGATATACTGGAAATAACGATCATATATACCAAAATAGATCTCACTCACTTTTCTCAGCGATGGTTTGACCGATTTCCACAAACTTAGATTCAAATGAAAGGTCATCTAGCCCCATACGGAATTCCCGAATTTCGTCCGGACCCGACTTCCGGTTCCGACTTCCGGTTCCGGAGTTATAGGGTAAAGTGAGTTCAATAATGTACACCGTCATTTAAACCGGCGAAACAAAACACGTAAAAAAATTTCTGAACTGGTCTCAAAACTACACAAATCGATAGTCATTATCAGTAGGCAACTAAACAAACCGATTCCGGCTATCCTGGTTCCCGCCATCCGGTTCCGGAAGTACCGGAAATAGTGGTCATGAATACCAAAACAGATCTCACTCACTTTTCTCAGCGATGGTTTGACCGATTTTCACAAACTTAGATTCAAATGAAATTCAAATGACTTACCGTTCCGGAGTTATAGGGTAAAGTGTGTTCAATATTGTACACCGTCACCTAAAACGGCGAAACAAAACACGTAAAAAAATTTCTAAACTGGTCTCAAAACTACACAATTCGATAGTCATTATCAGTATGCAACTAAACAAACCGATTGCGGCTATCCTGGTTCCCGGTATCCGGTTCCGGAAGTACCGGAAATAGTGGTCATGAATACCAAAACAGATCTCACTCACTTTTCTCAGCGATGGTTTGACCGATTTCCACAAACTTAGATTCAAATGAAAGGTCTTTCGGTCCCATACGGAATTCCTGAATTTCATCCAGATCCGACTTCCGGTTGCGGAGTTGTAGGGTAAAGTAAGTTCAATAATGTACACCGTCATATAAACCGGCGAAACAAAACATTTAAAAAAAATTCTAAACTGGTCTCAAAACTACACAAATCGATAGTCATTATCAGGAGGCAACTAAACAAACCAATTCCGTCTATCCTGGTTCCCGGTATCCGGTATCCGGTTCCGGATGTATTGGAAATAGTGGTCATATATACCAAAATAGATCTCACTCACTTTTCTCAGCGACGGTTTGACCGATTTCCACAAACTTAGATTCAAATGAAAGGTCTTCGGGTCCCATACGGAATTGCTGAGTTTCATCCGGATCTCAAATCCGATTCCGGAATTATAGGGTAAAGTGAGTTCAATAATGTACAAAATATTCAGGAATTCCGCAAAAGACCAGAAGACCTTTCATTTGAATCTAAGTTTGTGGAAATCGATCAAACCGTCGCTGAGAAAAGTGAGTGAGATCTATTTTTGTATATATGACCACTATTTCCGGTGCTTCCGGAACCGGATACCGGGAACCAGAATAGCCGGAATCGGTTTGTTTAGTTGCCTACTGATAATAACTATCGATTTGTGTAGTTTTGAGACCAGTTTAGAAATTTTTTTACATGTTTGCTCGGCTCGATGGACTGAGTCGAATGGTATATGACACTTTGCCCTCCAGGACAATTTTTACTAGTCGGTTTTTCAAGTGATTGCATATATGAGAAAGACAAAAATCCATCAAAATGTTAAAAAAATATGAAAGCTCCGGGTGCTGACTCTATTTTCAACATAGAGCTCAAACACCTTAGCGTTAGATTTTTTCAAAATCTTGACTCTATTTTCAATCAATAATTGGTCCTTAGCTACTTCCCCTCTAGTTGGAAAGTGGAGAATTGATCCCAATATTAAATCCTTGAAAGGATCCCACCTGTCCTAAGAGCTATCGTCCAATCAGTCTCTTATCTTTACTGTATAAAATGTTCGAAAAAACAATCCTGTCCCGTTTGTTAGATTTTGTAGACACCAATAACACTTTTCCTGAAGAACAATTTGGGCTTAGAGAAGGTCGTTCTACTATATACCAGTTTGTCTGAGACAATAACACCCTCTCGAGGAATAAAGCTGTTTCGAAAACATCTGTCATGATTTTGTTAGACGTTGAAAAGGCGTTTAACAATGTCTGGCACGATGGATCAATTCATAAAATACATCTTCTCAACTTCCAAACCTATCTAGTCAAAATAGTAAAAAACTATCTGTCAAACAGAAGTTTCGAAGTCATTGTTAATAACTTATCATCAGATATACTTCATGTTCCCGCTGGTGTTCCTCAAGGTACTATCCTTGGCCCAAAATTATTCAATATTTTCACGCCACTTCCGGGTGATGACGTACTCTCACTGTTTGCTTATGACACCTCCGTCATCTACAAAGACCACATAATTCGTTCATTAGTAAACAACATGCAGAGAGGAATGGATGTGAAAGCAAAGCCTTGGTATTACATTCCTGTAGTGGAATTTGACCATCTGCTTCAACAGACTTCGCAGCCGATTCCACAGTGTACAGAACCATTGCATGGCTGGTGCTACGATTCTACTGACACTACGAATCCTTCCAGGTCAGGGCTCGAACATACGACAACTGATTTGTAAGACCAGTGCCCTATGCATTAAACCGCCAACCCGGGACTAGATGGATGTACTGGTTGATTATTTCAGCAGTTGGAAATATGCATAACAGGAACTAAAACTCAAGCTTTTATATTTCCCCCCTCTAAATCTCCCCGACTCTTCCCACCTGAGAATAACAAAATTAAAATAAATGGCTCTGAAATAGATTGGTTGAATGAGGCAGTTTTTCGAGGACTGACCATGGATAACAAGTTTCTCTTTAGGTCACATGTGGTCAAAATAGTGTTAAAATGCAACATTTTATTGAGATCTCTCTACACTCTCTTGATTAACAGAAAATTTAAATTATCACTGTTCGTGGATACGAAAAGGCGCCATCTGTTCGTGAATGATCATGCATCGTACTTCAGAAGGGATCCCTGGTTTCATCGATAATGTATCAATGTGGCAACCCGAATCGACATGCAAAGGGATATAAAAGGGCAACGCAACCAAAATTCCCTCTCTTAATATTGTACCTTTCCCAAGGAAATTTAAAGCTCTTGAAAGTAATAAATTGTATGATGAATTTCGTAAAAGTTAAAATATATTCGTTAAGTTAGTAAAGGTGGTGCGTTTAGTATTATCCATGCGCGAGTGATCTTATTGATGTGATTTCCGGTTTTTAAGTCCAGAGAACCGAATACCTTTAACCGAGTAAATTCCTATGCTGATAGCGATTTGAGAAGTTTAGGGCCTTCCAGAAGTAGAAGTGGTCATTAAAACCTGCACGCTCTCACTGTGTCTATCATATGGTCCTTCGAGCCGGATGACGTCGATCTCCGTCAGTCCGGACACCAACGTATACCGAAAGAATCGGCCGCCATTGCCTTTTGGAAGGTTCAACACGTGCTCCATAGCCCGGATCTTATCCGGATCGGCTGCCAGGCTTCAATTTATAAGTCAGCCTACGTTAAACTCTCGACGGGTGTTTCGGACGCTACTCACGGAACTTCAGATTTATTCAAGGCATTTAATTGCCTAAAATAGTTACTTTGATGCGGGTGCGACCAGTTAATGTTGTTTTAAATAAAGAGATGGCTTCTTGGTCAATTGGTTTCTCGTCAAAACATTTATTTTTCGTTAAAGGCCAACGTTTCGAAGGTTATACCTTCATCTTCAGGGCAACTGTAATTTTATGTATTATTTAGTCACAAAAATTTTTCCACAAAATATAATAATTTTACAAAATGTACTCACAACGACTACAAATATTTTTCGTCAAGTATGGTGTAACATTTATAATTGTCGATTGAAAAACGGCTACTCTACACTAAAACACAAGAACGAGACATACGAATTCAATTTGTTTAGAAATTTTGATTCGAATTATTTGTTTTGCCAAGAACTTACACAAGCACTTCCCACGCACATCGACTTCGATTGAGCACTGAAATATTGCAAGCAGCGAATATGGAAGACAGTAGAGCAAAAATTAGAGTGAAACAGATGAGAAATGATAGACAGCGAAATCGGAGGCGAGATTGACAGTTAATGTGTGAGAGAGAGCAACAGACCGGAGTATACAGCATTCAAATTATGCGTGTCGGTTCTGAAGTTAATGGTTGAACTGTCAGTAAAAATATGGCACATTTCTAATATTTGTAACGCATTAGTTCTGTTTTCTTGATCGAGAATTCTGGTTTTGTTCAGATCAAAACTGTGTTCATTGTCGATCATATGAACCATCAATGCGGTTTTTTTGAACTCATCTATATTGCTCTCTGTCTTTTCGGAATCCGATAATTTGAATTTTTTATATCGTTGTATTAATGAACGATGTCCAGACAACCGTTGTTTCAGTTGCTGTGTAGTCAGACCAATGTAAGAACTATCGCAATCAATGCAGGGAATGCGATAGATCACATTGCGTCTGATAAGTTTCGGTGTCGGATCCTTCAATTTGGAGAAAAGAGATGCGTTAGTTTTCAAACATTTACAACCTAAACGCACATTTCTCTGGTTTCGTTTTATAATTTTTGCAAGCGCCGGGGTGAGGGAATCAACGTGATGAAGAGATCTAAATACCGTCTGATCACCGTCCGTTCGGTTGTCCACGTTGGGTTTGTTTACAAATCTATTGATTAGTCTATTAACTAGCGAGCTAGGATAGTTGTTGCGGAGTAAGTATTCACGCACTGTTTTCTTTTTCTCCACAATAGATTTGCACGTCGACAACCGAAAAACTCTCCCAATGAAACCGGTAGCCGTGTTTAGTTTTTGCGAGAGCGGGTGGAACGAGAAAAAATTCAACAATCGTCCCGATGCGACGGGTTTTTTGTACCAGTCGGTGACAATTGTTTGTTTCTCCGTTCTGATTAGAACCATATCCAAGTACGGCAATCGGTTATTGTTCTCCACTTCGCATGTAAATTGAATATGTGAGCTGTACGCATTAAGTGCACATCTCACATGTTCAATTTTGTCTTTTGGGAGAGCGGTGACCAAATCATCGACGTATTTTTTCAAAAACGGAATCGGTATGTCGATCGTCTCCATCACGCGATCAAGTAGCGTTTCCATCACCAAATCGGCAAGTGCAGGCGACAATGGATTACCCATTGCTGTGCCTGATGTTTGCCTGTAATAAGCGCCACGGAAAACAAAATAGCTGGAGGAGAGATTAAAGTCGACAAGTTGTGTGAACAATTCTCGATCTTTTATGGTTGTATTTTTCTCGATCAAACTCCAATTATTTTGCACCGCTTCGATTACTAGGTCTCGTGGTATGCAAGTGAACAAACTTACTACATCGAAAGATACCAATACATAGTTTGGTGGTAGAGAAACGTTATTTATGAATGAACAAAATTCGTAAGAATTTTGTACATTGTACTTGTTTTGGTCTATCGAGTGTCGTAGAATGCTTGCGAGATATTTTGATAAGTCATATGTTGGGCAATTAATGCATGATAATATGACCCTCAATGGATTACCCTCCTTATGGATCTTGGGAAGACCGTAAATTCTCGGGCATGTGGCATGATATGTAATCAATTGAGACCTAGTTTTTTGGTCGATCATTTTTTGGTCGTGCAACGCATTCACCAGTTGATTGTTTTTCGTTTGTATTTTGTTAGTCCAATCCGAGTCAATGCGTTCGTATGTACTCTGGTCGCCAACAAGAGATAACATTTTGCTTTCGTATTCTTCCTTTTGTATTATAACAGTTTTATTTCCCTTGTCGGCTGGCAAAATACACACTTCAGGATTGTCTCTGATGAACTTTCTGCTGATGTGGTATGCTTCGACCAAAAAACGGTCAACGGCGCTGTTGGAAGGGTTGAAAATACCATTTTTTCTTTTTTCTTTTGTTCACGTAATTCTGTAGGATGTTAGTGAACTGGTTCCGGCTTGCCGTTTGTAAAATTTCGTCAGGTTCGAGTTTTAGAATGGATTCCAAGTCTGCTATAATCTTGAAATAAGGAATTTCTTGATTATTCTCGTAAGGTAAAGCAAACTTGGGACCATAACCCAACAATATACTTGTTTCTTTTGGAACAGCTACGTTAGTAGTGTTCCTTATCCAATCATCGTTAACTTTGAAATCTAATTGTTTTTCAATTTCAAGTTTTGTTAGTAGGCGCTGAAACTTGCTTTCAGTGCTCACTTTTTTCAAACGGCTTTGCCTAGTGAAATAAGCCTCTTGTGTATTGAAAAAGGAAGTGTAAATATGCGGTGGGGTTACCTGTGTAATTTGGCTGGTAAGAACTGCTTTTGACTTTTCTAGCTTTTTGATTTTGTGATAGCTGTCCCTAACTTCTATGTTAAGTATTGCTCGTTTGAAACGGTCAGTTGTCTTCTGCAGTCTTCCTCGGAACGGGCTAGCGTCCTCCAATAATCCATTTAAACATCGAAATGTGTTCTGTATATGCGTTGGGTAGAGTCCGAATTTTTTGCATCGGCGAAGAAAATTCTTTCGGCTGAGCTGTGCACATAATTTGTCTATTGTGTGTGCATAGCTTTTGTACAATCTGCGGTGTGATGAAGGAAGGTTGTTGTAGAAAGAAGCGTTGCTCTGTGTTTCACTTAGCGCCATTGTTGTTGAATTTGTTTGATGCGGGTGCGACCAGTTAATGTTGTTTTAAATAAAGAGATGGCTTCTTGGTCAATTGGTTTCTCGTCAAAACATTTATTTTTCGTTAAAGGCCAACGTTTCGAAGGTTATACCTTCATCTTCAGGGCAACTGTAATTTTATGTATTATTTAGTCACAAAAATTTTTCCACAAAATATAATAATTTTACAAAATGTACTCACAACGACTACAAATATTTTTCGTCAAGTATGGTGTAACATTTATAATTGTCGATTGAAAAACGGCTACTCTACACTAAAACACAAGAACGAGACATACGAATTCAATTTGTTTAGAAATTTTGATTCGAATTATTTGTTTTGCCAAGAACTTACACAAGCACTTCCCACGCACATCGACTTCGATTGAGCACTGAAATATTGCAAGCAGCGAATATGGAAGACAGTAGAGCAAAAATTAGAGTGAAACAGATGAGAAATGATAGACAGCGAAATCGGAGGCGAGATTGACAGTTAATGTGTGAGAGAGAGCAACAGACCGGAGTATACAGCATTCAAATTATGCGTGTCGGTTCTGAAGTTAATGGTTGAACTGTCAGTAAAAATATGGCACATTTCTAATATTTGTAACGCATTAGTTCTGTTTTCTTGATCGAGAATTCTGGTTTTGTTCAGATCAAAACTGTGTTCATTGTCGATCATATGAACCATCAATGCGGTTTTTTTGAACTCATCTATATTGCTCTCTGTCTTTTCGGAATCCGATAATTTGAATTTTTTATATCGTTGTATTAATGAACGATGTCCAGACAACCGTTGTTTCAGTTGCTGTGTAGTCAGACCAATGTAAGAACTATCGCAATCAATGCAGGGAATGCGATAGATCACATTGCGTCTGATAAGTTTCGGTGTCGGATCCTTCAATTTGGAGAAAAGAGATGCGTTAGTTTTCAAACATTTACAACCTAAACGCACATTTCTCTGGTTTCGTTTTATAATTTTTGCAAGCGCCGGGGTGAGGGAATCAACGTGATGAAGAGATCTAAATACCGTCTGATCACCGTCCGTTCGGTTGTCCACGTTGGGTTTGTTTACAAATCTATTGATTAGTCTATTAACTAGCGAGCTAGGATAGTTGTTGCGGAGTAAGTATTCACGCACTGTTTTCTTTTTCTCCACAATAGATTTGCACGTCGACAACCGAATTACTACCGGTTTCATTCAGCATTACTACCGGTTTCATTGGGAGAGTTTTTCGGTTGTCGACGTGCAAATCTATTGTGGAGAAAAAGAAAACAGTGCGTGAATACTTACTCCGCAACAACTATCCTAGCTCGCTAGTTAATAGACTAATCAATAGATTTGTAAACAAACCCAACGTGGACAACCGAACGGACGGTGATCAGACGGTATTTAGATCTCTTCATCACGTTGATTCCCTCACCCCGGCGCTTGCAAAAATTATAAAACGAAACCAGAGAAATGTGCGTTTAGGTTGTAAATGTTTGAAAACTAACGCATCTCTTTTCTCCAAATTGAAGGATCCGACACCGAAACTTATCAGACGCAATGTGATCTATCGCATTCCCTGCATTGATTGCGATAGTTCTTACATTGGTCTGACTACACAGCAACTGAAACAACGGTTGTCTGGACATCGTTCATTAATACAACGATATAAAAAATTCAAATTATCGGATTCCGAAAAGACAGAGAGCAATATAGATGAGTTCAAAAAAACCGCATTGATGGTTCATATGATCGACAATGAACACAGTTTTGATCTGAACAAAACCAGAATTCTCGATCAAGAAAACAGAACTAATGCGTTACAAATATTAGAAATGTGCCATATTTTTACTGACAGTTCAACCATTAACTTCAGAACCGACACGCATAATTTGAATGCTGTATACTCCGGTCTGTTGCTCTCTCTCACACATTAACTGTCAATCTCGCCTCCGATTTCGCTGTCTATCATTTCTCATCTGTTTCACTCTAATTTTTGCTCTACTGTCTTCCATATTCGCTGCTTGCAATATTTCAGTGCTCAATCGAAGTCGATGTGCGTGGGAAGTGCTTGTGTAAGTTCTTGGCAAAACAAATAATTCGAATCAAAATTTCTAAACAAATTGAATTCGTATGTCTCGTTCTTGTGTTTTAGTGTAGAGTAGCCGTTTTTCAATCGACAATTATAAATGTTACACCATACTTGACGAAAAATATTTGTAGTCGTTGTGAGTACATTTTGTAAAATTATTATATTTTGTGGAAAAATTTTTGTGACTAAATAATACATAAAATTACAGTTGCCCTGAAGATGAAGGTATAACCTTCGAAACGTTGGCCTTTAACGAAAAATAAATGTTTTGACGAGAAACCAATTGACCAAGAAGCCATCTCTTTATTTAAAACAACATTAACTGGTCGCACCCGCATCAAACAAATTCAACAACAATGGCGCTAAGTGAAACACAGAGCAACGCTTCTTTCTACAACAACCTTCCTTCATCACACCGCAGATTGTACAAAAGCTATGCACACACAATAGACAAATTATGTGCACAGCTCAGCCGAAAGAATTTTCTTCGCCGATGCAAAAAATTCGGACTCTACCCAACGCATATACAGAACACATTTCGATGTTTAAATGGATTATTGGAGGACGCTAGCCCGTTCCGAGGAAGACTGCAGAAGACAACTGACCGTTTCAAACGAGCAATACTTAACATAGAAGTTAGGGACAGCTATCACAAAATCAAAAAGCTAGAAAAGTCAAAAGCAGTTCTTACCAGCCAAATTACACAGGTAACCCCACCGCATATTTACACTTCCTTTTTCAATACACAAGAGGCTTATTTCACTAGGCAAAGCCGTTTGAAAAAAGTGAGCACTGAAAGCAAGTTTCAGCGCCTACTAACAAAACTTGAAATTGAAAAACAATTAGATTTCAAAGTTAACGATGATTGGATAAGGAACACTACTAACGTAGCTGTTCCAAAAGAAACAAGTATATTGTTGGGTTATGGTCCCAAGTTTGCTTTACCTTACGAGAATAATCAAGAAATTCCTTATTTCAAGATTATAGCAGACTTGGAATCCATTCTAAAACTCGAACCTGACGAAATTTTACAAACGGCAAGCCGGAACCAGTTCACTAACATCCTACAGAATTACGTGAACAAAAGAAAAAATGGTATTTTCAACCCTTCCAACAGCGCCGTTGACCGTTTTTTGGTCGAAGCATACCACATCAGCAGAAAGTTCATCAGAGACAATCCTGAAGTGTGTATTTTGCCAGCCGACAAGGGAAATAAAACTGTTATAATACAAAAGGAAGAATACGAAAGCAAAATGTTATCTCTTGTTGGCGACCAGAGTACATACGAACGCATTGACTCGGATTGGACTAACAAAATACAAACGAAAAACAATCAACTGGTGAATGCGTTGCACGACCAAAAAATGATCGACCAAAAAACTAGGTCTCAATTGATTACATATCATGCCACATGCCCGAGAATTTACGGTCTTCCCAAGATCCATAAGGAGGGTAATCCATTGAGGGTCATATTATCATGCATTAATTGCCCAACATATGACTTATCAAAATATCTCGCAAGCATTCTACGACACTCGATAGACCAAAACAAGTACAATGTACAAAATTCTTACGAATTTTGTTCATTCATAAATAACGTTTCTCTACCACCAAACTATGTATTGGTATCTTTCGATGTAGTAAGTTTGTTCACTTGCATACCACGAGACCTAGTAATCGAAGCGGTGCAAAATAATTGGAGTTTGATCGAGAAAAATACAACCATAAAAGATCGAGAATTGTTCACACAACTTGTCGACTTTAATCTCTCCTCCAGCTATTTTGTTTTCCGTGGCGCTTATTACAGGCAAACATCAGGCACAGCAATGGGTAATCCATTGTCGCCTGCACTTGCCGATTTGGTGATGGAAACGCTACTTGATCGCGTGATGGAGACGATCGACATACCGATTCCGTTTTTGAAAAAATACGTCGATGATTTGGTCACCGCTCTCCCAAAAGACAAAATTGAACATGTGAGATGTGCACTTAATGCGTACAGCTCACATATTCAATTTACATGCGAAGTGGAGAACAATAACCGATTGCCGTACTTGGATATGGTTCTAATCAGAACGGAGAAACAAACAATTGTCACCGACTGGTACAAAAAACCCGTCGCATCGGGACGATTGTTGAATTTTTTCTCGTTCCACCCGCTCTCGCAAAAACTAAACACGGCTACCGGTTTCATTGGGAGAGTTTTTCGGTTGTCGACGTGCAAATCTATTGTGGAGAAAAAGAAAACAGTGCGTGAATACTTACTCCGCAACAACTATCCTAGCTCGCTAGTTAATAGACTAATCAATAGATTTGTAAACAAACCCAACGTGGACAACCGAACGGACGGTGATCAGACGGTATTTAGATCTCTTCATCACGTTGATTCCCTCACCCCGGCGCTTGCAAAAATTATAAAACGAAACCAGAGAAATGTGCGTTTAGGTTGTAAATGTTTGAAAACTAACGCATCTCTTTTCTCCAAATTGAAGGATCCGACACCGAAACTTATCAGACGCAATGTGATCTATCGCATTCCCTGCATTGATTGCGATAGTTCTTACATTGGTCTGACTACACAGCAACTGAAACAACGGTTGTCTGGACATCGTTCATTAATACAACGATATAAAAAATTCAAATTATCGGATTCCGAAAAGACAGAGAGCAATATAGATGAGTTCAAAAAAACCGCATTGATGGTTCATATGATCGACAATGAACACAGTTTTGATCTGAACAAAACCAGAATTCTCGATCAAGAAAACAGAACTAATGCGTTACAAATATTAGAAATGTGCCATATTTTTACTGACAGTTCAACCATTAACTTCAGAACCGACACGCATAATTTGAATGCTGTATACTCCGGTCTGTTGCTCTCTCTCACACATTAACTGTCAATCTCGCCTCCGATTTCGCTGTCTATCATTTCTCATCTGTTTCACTCTAATTTTTGCTCTACTGTCTTCCATATTCGCTGCTTGCAATATTTCAGTGCTCAATCGAAGTCGATGTGCGTGGGAAGTGCTTGTGTAAGTTCTTGGCAAAACAAATAATTCGAATCAAAATTTCTAAACAAATTGAATTCGTATGTCTCGTTCTTGTGTTTTAGTGTAGAGTAGCCGTTTTTCAATCGACAATTATAAATGTTACACCATACTTGACGAAAAATATTTGTAGTCGTTGTGAGTACATTTTGTAAAATTATTATATTTTGTGGAAAAATTTTTGTGACTAAATAATACATAAAATTACAGTTGCCCTGAAGATGAAGGTATAACCTTCGAAACGTTGGCCTTTAACGAAAAATAAATGTTTTGACGAGAAACCAATTGACCAAGAAGCCATCTCTTTATTTAAAATAAAATAGTTACGATCATCATGGCAAACGAACGTCGTATCAAATCACTCAAACTACGTTTGCGCAGCCTGCTTACATCGTTCAACCTCATTAAATCGTTTGTTGATGATTACGATGAGGAAATTCACACACCGGAAGTTCCAGTTCGTCTGGAGAACTTAGTCACCTTATGGACCGACTTCAACAAGATACAAAGTGAGTTAGAAACACTCGATGAGACAGCAGTTGAGAATCAATTGAAACAGCGTGCGGAAATTGAAACTCATTATTACCGAGTGAAGGGTTTCTTGCTCTCGGTAAATAAAGTACCAGCCACACCTAGTGCATCGTCTAGTAATCAATCAGATACATATTTCCCTCCGTCGAACTCACACGTTCGTTTACCTGATGTAAAGTTACCAGTATTCAACGGAAATCTTGAGCACTGGCTCAATTTCCATGATCTGTACGTTTCTTTAGTCCATTCATCGCATGAACTATCAAATATCCAAAAATTTTATTATTTGCGTTCCTCTCTGTCCGGAGATGCACTAAAATTAATTCAAACCATTGCAATAAGTGCCACTAATTACCCCGTCGCATGGGCTCTGTTGGTGAAGCACTTTCAGGACACGGCACGTTTAAAACAATCTTATATCGATGCACTGTTTGAGTTTCCTTCAATCAATCGTGAATCTGCTACAGAGCTGCACTCACTAGTTGAACGATTTGAAGCCAACGTATGAGTTCTGCAGCAGTTGGGAGAAAAAACGGAGTACTGGGATCTTCTTTTAATTCGCATGCTGAGCATCCGCCTTGATTCAACGACTAGGCGCGATTGGGAAGAATATTCGACAACTCAGGAATCAATCTCGTTTCAAAGCCTAACATCGTTTATTCAAAGAAGAGTCACAGTACTACAAACTATTCAAGGAAGGGGTTCAGATGTTTTATCACCGTCGTTACCCAAGAAGCAGTCTCCACGTCAATTTGCCAGCCATGGGGCAACTCAAATCAATTATCGAAAATGTTTTGTGTGCTCCGATCACCACCCGGTGTATCAATGCGCAACCTTTTCAAAAATGACTATTGAAGAGAAAAAGAGAGAAGTTCGTCGTCATCAATTGTGTAGAAATTGTCTACGAAAGGGACATGTCAGCAAAGATTGCTCGTCCAGTAGCACATGTCGAAAATGCAAGGGTCGTCACCATACGCAACTATGCATCACTAGCATAGAAACTGTTGGCAGCTCCAGATCATCTGAAACATCGATTTCGAAGACAACCCAGCCACCATCGAACACTGTACAGCCCACAATGACTTTAACAACATCAATCACTGAAACACATGGATACGCGTCCACAGGAATTGGACGCACACGCGTATATCTTGCCACTGCCATGGTAACTGTAGTTGATAGTAATGGCACACAACACGTTGGCCGAGCATTACTAGACTCCGGTAGCGAATGCTGTTTTATAACGGAATCGTTCGCACAATTGTTAACAGTTAAACGTACGAAAGTTTACGTACCTATCACAGGAATAGGTCAATCCAAGACACAAGCAAAGCATAAATTATGTTCCACTATTTACTCTAGAATTAGCAATTATTCCTCTACTATTGAATTTTTGATCTTACCAAAACTTACATTGGATATACCTTCTGAATCGGTAGATATTTCATCATGGGATATTCCATCGGGAATTCAGTTAGCGGACCCGTCATTCTACAAGAGTAGCTACATCGATTTGATTCTTGGCGCAGAAATTTTCTTCGACCTCTTCAAAATCGCGGGAACTATTCATCTTGGCGATAATCTTCCCACTCTCATAAATTCAGAGCTCGGCTGGGTAGTAACCGGAAAATCCAGCACAGCACGATCAATCAATCCAGTAAAGGTTCATGTAGCTACTATTACAGATATACATCAGTTCATGGAAAGGTTTTGGACTCTGGAAGAGGATAGAATATCTCCTGGTCTTTCCATAGAGGAAGCTGCGTGTGAAGAGCATTTCTGTAGCAACGTATATCGAACAGCTGAAGGACGATACGTTGTACGCCTACCACTTAAGAAAGATGTCATCACTAATGTACAAGACAATCGAAAAATTGCACTCCGTCGATTTCATTTACTCGAAAATCGTTTGAAACGAAATATAGAGTTTCAGCAGCAATATAACAATTTCTTGGAAGAATATTTGACTTTAGGACACATGCAACAAGTTTACGAGAGCGACAATCCACCCCCTCTGTGTTATTACCTTCCACATCACGCTGTCGTTCGAGAGGATAGCTCTACAACTAAAGTTCGTGTAGTATTTGATGCTTCATGCAGAAACAACAAGAGCCCGTCCTTGAATGAAGCACAAATGATCGGTCCAACTGTGCAACAAGATTTGAGATCAATCATTATGCGATCCAGAAAACATCAGATAATGATTATCGCTGATATTCGTCAAATGTATCGCCAAATTCTCGTAGACGAGCGAGATACACCATTACAACGAATCTTCTGGAGATCAACACCGGACGTCCCACTTACAACCTATGAATTAAAAACAGTTACATATGGTACGGCCAGTGCACCTTTTCTCTCCACAAGAACCCTGCTACAATTGGCAAAGGATGAAGGTACTAATTTCCCGTTGGCTGCCCAGGTGCTAATTAATGATTTTTATGTGGATGATTTGATTTCTGGAGCAAATTCAATACCTGAAACAATTGCTCTACGTCAGCAACTGGATAGTCTGCTTGCAAGGGGCGGCTTCGAGCTGCGTAAATGGGCATCAAACGAAGAGAAGGTTTTGAATGATGTCCCATTGGACAAACGAGCATTGCAAACCTCAGTAGAATTCAATTGCGATCCGGTTGTAAAGGCCCTTGGATTATATTGGGAACCGTCATCGGACATGCTTAGGTACAAGATCAAAATCACTGAAATGAAATCTACACTCACCAAACGAAAAGCGCTATCCCACATCGCCCAACTCTTTGATCCCCTAGGCTTAGTAGGTCCAGTAGTGACCACAGCTAAACTATTCATGCAAACATTATGGACGTTAAAGGACGAGCATGGAAAGATGTGGAGTTGGGACCACGAACTTCCAGCCTCAATCAAGGATCGTTGGTATGCCTATTATTCTCAATTACCTCTTCTGAACGAACTTCGTATAGATCGATGCACATTTCTACGAAACCCAAAAACAATACAACTGCACATTTTCTCTTATGCCTCAGAGCACGCATACGGCGCGTGCGTTTATGTTCGATCCACTGATTCAAATGGTGCTGTAAAATTAGCACTATCAACAGCAAAATCAAAGGTTTCACCGCTTAAGAAGCAAAGCATTCCGCGGTTAGAATTATGTGCTGCACTTCATGCTGCGGAATTGTACGAAAAGGTATCACGATCTCTACAACTAAATGCTCACACGTACTTTTGGGTTGACTCAACTACAGTATTAAGCTGGCTTAAGTCTCCACCATCTACTTGGACAACATTTGTGGCCAACCGTGTCTCTAAAATTCAATCCATCACTGAGCATTGTACCTGAAGCCACGTAGCTGGACAGCAAAATCCAGCTGATAGCATTTCTCGAGGAACTTTGGCCAAAACTCTTCTTAATGATTCGCTTTGGTGGTACGGTCCGCCATGGTTACAATTCGACAAGAATTTGTGGCCGTCGGAGTCCTCAAAATTTTGGTCAACCACAGATATTATTCCAGAGACTCGTAAACCAGCGGTCATGATTGTCGCGATATCTGCTGAAAAAACATTTATCGATCAGTATGTGGATAAATTTTCATGTTACTAACGAATGCTGCGAGTAACTGCTTACTGCCGGCGTTTTCTGACAAACAGTCGTTCAAAAAACTGCAATCGACCTGAAACACTTGTAATAAACGCTGAGGAAATACAACATGCCGAAGTCAACATCATCAAGCTAATTCAAAAACAAGTTTTCAGCGATGAATATAAACTACTTTTACAGTCACAACCCGTTTCGTCAAAATCCCGCTTGAAATGGTTTCATCCTATTCTGGACTCTGATAATTTGATCCGAATTGGAGGTCGACTTCAACATTCGCAACGACCATTTGACTGTAAACACCAAATATTACTTTCTGCCAAACATCGCTTTTCGACATTGTTGATTCAATACTACCATAAAAAGCACCTTCATGCAGCTCCTCAATTGCTATTAACCCTTCTGCGTCTACGGTTTTGGGTAACCGGGGGCAGAGGTCTTGCAAAAAGAATTATTCAGCACTGTGTAGTTTGTTTTCGTGCTCGGCCAAAATTAGTTGAGCAATTCATGGCAGAACTTCCAGCATCACGAGTTACTAAAGCAAGACCGTTTTCCGTAACTGATATGGATTACTGGGGACCGGTACTGATCAAGTCGCAGCATCGCAGAGCATCACCTACAAAGGCTTACATAGCTGTCTTCGTTTGTTTTTGTACTAAGGCAGTGCATCTTGAACTGGTCGCGGATCTCACGACAGCCAAATTCATTCAAGCGCTTCGTCGCTACGTCTCTCGTCGAGGGCTCTGCTCAGATCTATACAGCGACAACGGTCGTAACTTTGTAGGTGCCGCCAACGAACTCCGCAAGCTGATCCGCACAAAGGAATATCATCAATCCATCGCTCAAGAATGCGCTTCGATAGGTACACGATGGCATTTTAATCCACCTAAAGCATCTCACTTTGGGGGATTGTGGGAAGCAGCAATCTATTCCGCACAAAAACACTTCCTAAAGGTGCTTAGATCGCAACACCTTCATTTGGATGATATGGAAACCCTGTTAACACAAATCGAATGTTGTCTGAACTCAAGGCCATTAGTACCATTGAGCGACGACCCAACAGATTATGAACCGCTAACACCAGGTCACTTTTTAACTGGATCGGCACTACATTCATTACCGGATGCGGACTTCACTTCGATTCCACTCAATCGTTTACGCAAATGGCAACAAACACAGAAGTTTTTGGAATTTTGGAACAGATGGAATACCGAATATTTATCTTCGCTACAACGTCGCACAAAGTGGTGCAACCCGCCTGTTGAAATAAAGTTAAATCAGCTGGTAGTACTTCGAGACGAAGTTACTCCTCCAACGAAATGGATTACCGCCCGTGTCATCGAGCTCCACCCTGGCTCGGACGGTTTAACAAGAGTGGTTACGGTGCAAACACCTACTGGCCGCTTCACTCGTCCTGTCTCTAAAATCTGCATCCTTCCCATTACTCCTGTGGACGAACCCGCAACTCAACAGCAGTCATCACAATAACCAATCTGCGCGTATCATTCCCATTTGTGTGCCATTAAGGATTAAACAACGATTGAAAATATAAGGCACTCGTGGGAATGGACAAGAATGCAATATCGTCAGCCAGCAGTCGATTAAAGTGAAATGGCGATGTGAACAAACATGGAGACGTCATCGACATCAAACCGAGGGATGACATACTTGCTTCGTCGAAGATTTTCAGAAATGTTATTTCTGAAGGGGGCAGTATGTTCGTAGATACGAAAAGGCGCCATCTGTTCGTGAATGATCATGCATCGTACTTCAGAAGGGATCCCTGGTTTCATCGATAATGTATCAATGTGGCAACCCGAATCGACATGCAAAGGGATATAAAAGGGCAACGCAACCAAAATTCCCTCTCTTAATATTGTACCTTTCCCAAGGAAATTTAAAGCTCTTGAAAGCAATAAATTGTATGATGAATTTCGTAGAAGTTAAAATATATTCGTTAAGTTAGTAAAGGTGGTGCGTTTAGTATTATCCATACGCGTGTGGTCTTATTGATGTGATTTCCGGTTTTTAAGTCCAGAGAACCGAATACCTTTAACCGAATAAATTCCTATGCTGATAGCGATTTGAGAAGTTTAGGGCCTTCCAGAAGTAGAAGTGGTCATTAAAACCTGCACGCTCTCACTGTGTCTATCAATCACCTCAAAACAAACTTATAGGCGAATAGTTTATCCAGTCATTGAGTCATAAAAATAAGCTCCAAGTCGTTCAAAACGTATTTTTAAAAATGATTCTGAATCTACCTCCATGAACTAGAACTTCTAGAAACTAGCTGTTTATATGCAAATAGTACATCCAGTCATTGAGTCATAAAAATAAGCTCCAAGTCGTTCAAAACATATTTTTAGAAATGATTCTGAATCTACCTCCATGGACTAGAACTTCTTATGTACATAAAATTGCTGGACAAGAAACAAAGGAGGGCAAAGGAGGAGAAGTTATGGGGAAGGCAAAGTCCGGCTCGAATCGTACTGGTCTTCAGTTCCCAGTTGGCAGAATCCATCGTCTGCTCCGGAAGGGAAACTATGCCGAACGTGTCGGTGCCGTTGCACCGGTCTATCTGGCGGCAGTGATAGAGTACTTGGCTGCCGAAGTGTTGAAATTGGCCGGTAACGCTGCCCGTAATAACAACAAAACGAGAATCATCTCTCACTATTTGCAGCTGGTCATCCGTAACGACGAGCAACCCGTCCTTTTCAAGACGACCGCTACACTGTGGTAAACACATATATAAGAATGCTTTAAGTTTAGCCAGTTGTTATACGCCTGGAAAGTAGAATGCGCAAATCTAACACTAACAATACACTAACAGTTTAGAATCATAAATTGTGAGAACTCACAAACTGCTGGCCTAGCGCATTTACCTTCTCTACTGATGTGATTAAAGGTATTCCTTCAGCTGGGGTGACATCAGAGGAGGAATAGGCTTCGGTGTTTTCTTAAGCACCTTCGTTAAAAAACAGAAGGGCTTTGAATGTGGGAGAATTTTTCGTAACTTTTGCTGGTAGTTCCTGTTGTAAAACTTGGTTATCCTTTCCTGCACGGAACGACCGGAATTAGCTCTGCGCCTAATTCGTATTACTGTTTTTGAATTAGTTGATTTTAACAACAAAATTTTAAAAATAACTATAAAATTAGTTAAAATTGAGAATTTACTTTGCTGTAAAAATCTCTTATTTTTAGAGAATGTGTTTAGTTGGCGAATATTCTGGACACAACCCAGCAATATTTCAATCCAACAGGAAATTCTCATTGACAACTAATTTTGTTATTAAAATCAGAAAATTTGTTTCTATTTATCTAACACCATCATTATTGAAAGACAGCACAAAGAAATAAAACTGAAATTGGTTTTATTAACAAGTTTGTTAGCCAAAAACTCATGAGAAGTGTCAAAGCAAAACAATCCATTAAAAAGCTAAAAGGGACAGTCTTGTTGAAACTGCTTGCAAATTGTTTTGATGTTTTTCGCATGTGTTACGATATATCCGTATATAAATTTCTAAACCGCTGTTTGTTGTTTTTACGCGGAACAGTGAAGTGAGTTTCGAATGTTGCATTTTAATTGTATATGTCAAATAAAGTATTCTGTATCTTTCAATCTTCCGACTATGTCGTCCGGTGTTCTACTTGTATTCGGTTTTTGTTTTCCAAGTGCTCAAAGTTTTCAGTGAGTGAGTCGATTTCGCGAAGTCGAATGAAGAAAACAGTGATTTAGAAGTAAAATTTTCAAAAAGAAGTTTATGTTTCGCTTATGTCTTTTTCTCCAATACAACATCGTATTTATACCTGCCAATATAGAAAAGATAACCGCGACAGAAAGTAGTAGTGTGTCATCTAGTGGCTAGTAGTCATTACGGTGTTAACGTTTTCTCGGTGACAGAGCGCCATATAGCTGCGAGTTGCAGAAACCAATTCAACCATTTATGTTGGTTGAAAACAACGTTTTATTTCTCTAATTCAACTAAAAAATTGGTTGAATGCATATGAAGTGTGCCTTAGCAGCACGTTTAATTGGTGAATTCAACTAAAAAATAGCCATTTCAACAAATATTTTATTATTATTAAGGGAACTAGAATTAGAAAATCTAAATTAGCAAAAGTAAGACTTTTTTAGTTGTCTCAAAAAATAACTAACTAAAATCAGAAAATCAACTAATTTTTCGGGCAAAATGCTGATTTCGGTCTTTCCGTGTGGATTATCCTAGTAAGTTATCATAGGAAGTCTTCTTATCTAGGATGCCAGTTCGTTGATACTGCCTCCGGTAGATATTTCGAAGTCGGATGAGTTTCTTGGTGACTCTGTCAATTTGAAGAGAAGAACTTGGTATATGTTGTACTGGAACCGTCCAATCACGAGCGACTATGAATGAATGCTGGAAGGAATATAGGGTTGCATCGATTTCCATCGGAAAATCAAGTGGCAAATCGATATTAATAAGTTGGCCGGCGATTTGTTGAAATTGGACCCAGTCCGTGCGATAATAGTTCCTCCGAGGTTGAATAGGCACTGTTTCTGGTGAAGATCCAAACGTCAATATTACTGGAAAGTGGTCTATGGAGATGTTGCTGATGAATATATCCAAAATGGAATGAACTCCCGAAAGTCGCGTTGGTTGATCCGGAGCGAAGATGTTGTGTTATCCAGCTTCGTAATCTTCGGTAAATACGAATCCGTATCGATTCTGTCTTTTGTTTTCCCAAAGCTTATGCCGTGCGTTCAGCTCCCTCGCTTCAATGATGCACATGTACCATCTCGAAGATTGGTTTGTTTGGGGCAGTACGCTGCAACGATGATGGGTCCCATCGTCGTTGTAATCTCAATACCGATGGCTTCTATAAGTTGCAATTTGAAGACTGGCAGAAGCCTGTGCTGAACGGTTCGTTTAATGGCAGTGGCAACTCCCCTCCTCTAGTAGTTGTCCTGGAAGAATCTTTTTGTGATCCAGCGGCTGAATCTTTTGGATTGCTGTGAGGAAGTGGCGGCAAATTTATAATATCCCTCTTCGGTGGGAGCCTTGGGAAATTAAATTCATCATTCTGTGGAACATTCTTACGCGGTGATTGTTTACGGTACTGTTGTCGAATTTTTGTGAACTCAGCATAGTTGGGACAAGATTTGCTAGTAGATGGATGGTCGCCATCACATTTCACACATTTTTCTGCGATGTCATCTAGTAGGCAATCGTTGGTATTGTGTGATTCGGCACATTTCCCGCATCGACTTTTCATGAGACAATTCCTCGCTCCATGGCCGTAGTTCAAACAGTTCGACATCCAGATGTACCGGTTTATACTTTTGCCATTCGATGATTATATGAAATAATGATTTTATCGTTTTCTGTTGACTCATGGTGATGGAGCCCTTCTCCAGATGAACCAAGTACAGTTGATCTCGATACTTTCGATTGTCCGTGTTGTGTCGTTTCATTTTGAACACCATCACAGGCTTTAGTCCAGCCTCCGACAGTACCCGCTTTAGTTCGGCTTCCATCATGTCGGGTAGTCCTCGAAGTGGTTCGAAGCCAGTTATTTTGTAGCCTTCAGTACATAAACGGATTGATGCCTGTAGTCCTTTGCTGATCAGCGTGTTGAAATCCGAGCGTAGATTCGGTGGGAAGCCCTTCAGGTAGAAAGGCGGCATTTTTTCTTTCTTCTACAATTCCTCTTCGACATCAACTGACAGATCAGCGAATTGGATGTTACTTAACAAACGGTCGTTTACCTGTACATCACTTGGCTTCAGACGCTTAAAATCCTTCTAGGATCTATGACGCGTTTTACCCATAGAAGGGTATGTAGGCAGCTGCGAATAAAAGATAAAACAAAATCGAAATAAGTCGTAGCAGATAATTCGTCTATCCACATCGAGTGTTAGATGACGAATGGCAAAATCACCTTTTGTATCGCTGGAGCAGCACATATTTTGTTCTCTTCCTCAGAACGCGTTCTGATTGACTGATGCCGAAATGGATCAAGTCAGACAGGTTTTTCAATAGTGTACTATTGAAAAACTTCAATGTTGTTGCAATATACGTTCAAGTTGAAAAATTTCGAATCTATTGGTAGTTAGATCATATAAATCCTTCCACAGATCACTGAGCTATGAGCGTTCGAAATACGAGAAAGGCAAACAATCGTCATGTGTTTTCTCCTTTGATACTCGTTGATACCAAATATTTCAGAAAAGTTTAATTTTGAACTATTTGAGATTATGTCACACCAATGAAAATTCTATCATAAAATTGTGATCATATTTCCGATGGTTGATACGTAAGATGAAACAAGAGATCTTCACGATCAACAATTTATCTCTCTCTAAGGGTAAATTTTGAAAAGGCGCCCATAGTAAAGTAAGCCGTCTTCACGACAATAATTATCCTACTACATGTTTTATGCTGCTGATTCATGCTGTTCAGCTTGACTTATATATGCAGAAGTAATAAAAACACAGGTTCGTTTCATTTGTTAAATTTGGTTTAATTGGTTTAATCAAAACAGAGCATGAGATAGTAAGTCTAGGTTTAACTAAGTTCACAACGGTTCCAATTTGGAGGTCATATTGGTTGCTGGCAAACGAATCTACTTCAGCTATTCCGATTATTTGCATTCGGTTTCGAAAGCATTTGGAATGGTGATTGAAAACTGCAAATCACCTAACTTTCTTCAAGATGACCAAATCGATTTACACAGACTTATATGTTTTACGAAAAAATCTTACAGTTTCATACGAAGTTGTTAAATTTGTTGTGGATACTACTTCCGGAATTACAGGGTAAACATTATTTGTAGTTTATGAGATTAGGTCCGAACAAATTTTTCTTCAATGAACAGTTGTTTTTGCGAATTTCACCGTAATATTTGTGATGTATTAAATAATATGAGAAAGGCATCATTACACCACTAGGTGGATTAAAACAGGTTTTTTATAAACATTTTTATTTAGGCCAATTCGCGTACAAGCTTTGCGTGACCGATTGAGCCATTTTTTGATTAGATAAAATATTTTTTTTACAATTTTATCTCCTTGTCACCCTTTTTCTATGGGGAGATGATTGAAGGGTACTTTGTTGGTGGCTCGTCTCGTTATTGCATTGGTGGTATCGTTGTTGATTTCCGTTTCTCGTCGTTTCCCTTGTAATTCGTAGTCTTGGGCTTGTTGTTAGTTGCTGTAGATGAGCCTTGTTGTACATTAATTGCAGTTGCTGGTTGGTTTGATGGTGAAAAAGGAGTACTGCGCTCACTAGTTTCCGTTGTTGAGCGGTTGACCATGTTTTTGTTTGAAGATGTCCTTTTCGTAGTTTTAGTGCAAGGTTTGCCGTAGTGTGCAGGTTGTTCACTAAACTGACATGTAACCAGCTGATTTTCATACGTAATCAGCGTTTTACACGGATGTATCCCGCCTTGATCACAAATGATGTAAGATGGAATTACTTTATTATATATATTTATATATGGTCTTCGATAAATTACATCGCACAGACTCTTATGTACTAATTCTTAATCTAAACACATTTTTAGACACATTAAAATCAAAATTGTCATAAACATTGTTGAATAAACGGCAACAAACATCCAGTTGATTGATTTGTCCATATTGGATACGGTGAGTTGTAAATCGATAGAGTTCGGTACGACGGGTTCGTCTCAGTGGAGCATGAAATGTAATGTCGAAAATTAGAAGACGCTGCATGGTTTTTCTTCTGCTTTCCAGTGTTGGCAGTTGGATAAGTCGACAACGATCTTCGTAGGAAGGAAGATGAACTGGATCGGTCCAAGGTAACAAACGTGAAGCGTAGCGTATAAAACACCTTTGCACGCTTCCAATTCTCTTGATATGTGCGCTGTGATACGGTGACCATACTGGTGCGTCACATTCTAAGATGCTGCGGACGACTGAATAACACAGAGTTTTTAGACAGTACACATCTTCGAAGGCGTGTGTACTTCGACGAATAAAACCCAGTATCGAGAAAGCCTTAGTGGCGGTTAGTGCAACGTACTCCAAAAATCTTAATTTGCTATTCAAATAAACGCCGAGATCCTTAATTACGGAAACTCGTTCGATGGTCAGAGATTAGATTTCATAGTCTAAAGCAGTCAGATAATGCAAACGAGAGAAATTTACGACGTTACATTTCCAGTAGTTAACCTCCATACCATTCATGTTGCACTAGGCAATGAGTGAGTCGATGTCAGATTAATGGACGTAACAATCCAAGTTAGATTATATACAACGAAAAATCTTCAGATCATCTGCATACAGCAATTCAGGAGATTTTATTACTTTGCAGAGGTCGTTGATAAATAGAACAAAAAGCAGTGGAACAAGATGGCTTCCTTGAGGAACACCTGAACATATTTCGAAAAGAGATATTGTATGTCCGATACGCACGAAAGCACTGCGTCCAGTTAAGTATGTCCAAATCCACCGTGTCAACCAATCCTATTTAATTATTCTCTATTTAATTTCTCGACGACAAAATGATCGATCAAATTTAAAACGTAGCATAAGATTTGTTGTAGTCGAACGCTTTCTTACAAACCCGTTTTGTTCTTTGGCAATTATGGGATGCTCAAACTCCTACAAGATATCACGCAACATGCTTTCGAGTAAAAATACTCGGTCCAAAAATGGTAGGCAGGTGAGAATTGAAATCGATCGGTAATTATTTACCATGTTACCACTTTTGTGAATCGGAGTTATTGATGCAGTTTTTCATGCAGTCGGAAAGACGCAGTCGGAAAGACGCAGTCGGAAAGACGCAGTCGGAAAAACGCGGTCGCTCAGAGATCGGTTGAAAATCAGAGAAACCGGGGAAGCAAGAGAAGCTGCGCAATTTCTGATGAAGAAAGGTGGTAATCCGTCAGGGCCTGCACCTTTTGAATTATCGATAGACAGCATTCTTCGGATAACTTCTTGTTGACTGAAAACTATACGTGGTATGTTGAGATTGTAATGGGGCAGACCACTCAAGTACGATTCGGTCAAGGGTGGTGAGTTATTACTTAGCACACTTTGAAAGAACGACGAGAACAGGTTTGCAGTACCCAGTGATGTATCGGCTGATTCACCATTATAACGAACGTTAATTGGTATACCTTTCAATTTTTTGCGACTGGCGATATACTTCCAAAATGTCTTCGGGTTGACCTTCGCATTATTCTCGATGCGCTGTATGTAGTTACGAAACGAAGTCACGTGTGTTAGGCGGGAGATAAATAGTGCAGATCCAAAGGGAAGCGGACTTCAATTTGATTCGAACGGTCATTTGTTCTAGCTGCTGGCTATTGTTTACAGTGACCGGGATACTGTTCAACTCTTTCTTCACACGAACCAACACACCACCGCTTCGTTGAAGAGTACTGGTACAAGGGCTCCGATCGCATCGGTACAAGCAATAGTTTTCGGTGATCTCGCTATTCTAAAAAGACTCATTCAACCAGTGCTAAGATGGTAGTAAATGGTGAGCGAGTGTGGGACGGTAGCGGCCAACTGTTTACTGGCGGTTTCATTGTGCTGCACTTGAGCTGAGGTTGAAATCTGCTGCGAATTTGAGTTTGATTGCGTGTGTGAAAGCGATGGTCAGCAAAGGTTTATGCCGGTTGAAAACGAAAAGGAGTGCAACTAGTTGTGTGATCGAAATCGAACTCTCGGAAAGTTATACCCCTCTGGCAGTGCTGTGTCCTTGAAATGTAGACCAATACCAACTTTGAACGATACTAAAGTTAACTCATCGAGACTTTTGCATCGGTATTGAGATTTTACTTCATTAAATCCATTATCTGTTGAGTAGTAGCTTCAGCAGCAAAACCAGACAGATACATCCAAAAATGTTCACTCTCAGACAGCTTAGCAGCAAGAGTTATAGTTACGCTTGGTGCCACATCTTTTGCTCCTTGAGAACTTGAACTTTTTTCGTCAGCATCCGATAGTCGTCGTTTCTTACGCGCTCCTTGGCCATCACTGTTGTTCGTTTTTCGAGAAGTGGTTTAAGGATTTTATTTATATTCGCAGTGTTTTGCTCTATTTCCCTCTTCAGCTCATGCAGTGTTTTAATGTATTCGTCATTTAAAAATTGCTGAGCCGTGTTGGTGGAAGATATTGCATTCCGAAAAGTGACATTGGCCATTACTTTAATGCAGGCAGTGCACATTCAAAATAACTTGGTTTTGCTAGTAATTAGCGTGGTTGCATACATACCAGTCGTAAATACGCCATTCGAACGAACTGATCACTGGTCTGCGGGGGAAAGTCATGCACGCGTACTTTTATGGTATTGTCCCAATGTACACCGGGAATTTATATTTAACATTGTCATGATCAACACTGTACACCTCGTTATTAACCGAAGCAAATGCGATTACATCGCTTTCACGTTTGAACATAATGTACACACAGTTAGACGCCTTGTTGAATTGAATCTCATTTACATCATTAACGTTTAGATGCATTCGTTCCTTAAGCAAGATTTCAATTTCGGTTACTGCTGGTCTAACTTTGCAGCGCTTGAAATCAATACAAATTGAATTTCGTCTAATAATCTCAGGCTTCGTAAAATCGTATTTGCCCATTTCATACACTCTATTGTTCACTACACTATATTGTCTTTGATTCTATCGTAATTTTCGACTGTGTCGGACGAGATGCGAGCACGAACAGAGTTCAATGCATTAATGTTGCTGAAGCAATAATGCATGGCTGTGTAATATTATGTAATAGGTATTACTTCAGATTGTAGCATTTCATTATAGCAAAACTAAACATTCAACCTTGACAGGCTACTGAATGGAATGAATACAAGCCAAGTTTTATCGTTCATGTAGAACATTTAAAAATATAACATTGGTGCAAGAACCCGAATTCCAAAATATAGTTCTAGTGTAATAGTTATAACTAACAATAACGATTGAATTAGGATATATTCAAAGTGTAAAGGATTCAAAAATCTATTACGAATAAATGAGTCTTTTTTTCAAGCCAACTCACTATAAATATTCATATTTTCTATGTGTCGGTTTTTCTTGTTATGCTTTGTGCAACGATTCGGTCAACTCAAGCGGTTAAAATTTTTCGCGCTTTTCTTTAGACTCTATGTCACCTTAGGTTAAGGTTTGAAATAAAAATGAAAAAAGTATTTTGAAGAGACGTTTGTTGTTTCGAATTGGAATTTTTCGGTTGGTTTTCTAATTCTTGAAAAAATATTCAACTTTGTTTCACAGTGTATATATTTTCGAGAGAGTCTAATCGATTTTCTACAACTTCTTCTTGGACACCATTTTTGTACAATTTACCACGTTACCGCGATTTGAAGAAAGTGCATACAAAAATACATACGCCCTTTTTAAAAATCAGTCTTGAGTCCAATTTGTCTCTGCATCCGTGAAAACTAAATACTTTGTCATATTGAAAACATGTGCAAAGTTTCATCCGAATCGGAGGATGTGAATTCTGATGACATGCGGATGATGTGAATTCTGATGACATTTCTGGAATTGCTCAAAAGAGAAACTCCAGCAATTGTGACCTTTTACGGCACGGAAGCAGCAATCAAGTGGATATTCTCTTGACTACATTTTAGACCTCAATCCCCACTGTAACTATTTTAGACAAAGTACGATAAAGTCAGTTGATTTATGCTGAAATTTCAAAGTCACATATTTACCTTTGATAAACAATATCGGTCAAATTAACTGTCGATGGAGATTCCAACGCACTTTCCACATGGATTGATGAATCTTTGGGCAAATACTTGAAACTTTCATAATACTCCTTGCTATCATAACTTGTTGCGACTTTGTACTTTAACTGACGCTGCAAAAAAACACATTAAAAATAAGTAAAGAGACGTATGTGATGAGATGTGTGACTAGAGAACCTAATGAATTTTTATTATAAATAAATTACATTGAAAATAACCTAAATACTGAACCACTTAAATACTGACTTTCTATTAAAATATGATTTTCAGTCGATCTTTACATAGCAGTACACAGTACACTCATAGCAAAAAATACAGGTTGGTGTACAAGACACGACCGATCATGATGACATTAAAAATTTTAAAACTCTTTCCTCAACAGACTTAAATTTGAAAAATAAAAAAATAATTGTGAAACACTATCTAGGCTTCTAGACCTATTTTTTGGAAGTTAGAACCTTCAGTTACCAATACAGTATCGTGAAGTGCGTTCTAGGAGTATTAATAATACTATTCATAACAAAAGTTTTTTGCAAGCTTTCGCTCCCGTTCGTAAATAAAGATTTTTGTTCGCGGAAAGAGCAACTGGTGATTTGTTTGCTATGTTTGATGATTTTTTTTGAGTAATGTTGAATAATGATAGATCCTCGATTTGAAAATAGCTCAAAACATTATTTTGATGTGGAACACATCTTTATTTTCTATATAGGGATGCAAATCAGAAACTTAATGAAAATACACTTAGAAATGAGGTCAGGTTTCAAACACTTACAGTTCAGTCTATTTTGTATCAATTATTAATATTATTTCATCAATTGATTGGAAATATTTCTAAGATTCGATTTGAATTTATTAAGTCACGTATTTTCAATTATATATTAATAAAATTTTGATTAGTAGCGTGCAGTGTCCTATTTTGTCTGTTAAAAATATCCGGCATACCGGATTTCCCTGCCATAGACGGTTTTGAAGGAATAAGTGATATATCAAAGAGAAAACATCGCTCTGTTTGGTCAATCGATGCAAAAGCGAAGCTGTTGGAAGCACGGAATCTATAAATAGAAGTGAAATTATAGTCCTACGTGTAGCATGCTAGAGGTAGGTTGTTGCTAGACAGCAACACAAAAAGTGCCATAAAGCGATTCGAAGCTTTAAGGTGAAATGTTGCGGAATGCGAAAATCACGTTTATGATCAATTATTCAAAAACTAGACCGATTTTCGAAAAACCAAAAACACTTTAGTTTTCAAAATCAAATTTATCATAACTAAGTATTTTTAGAATTTTGAAATTTTGCTTTGCCGAGCCGTAATTGGTTTTTGAAATGTATAAACGGTCACTGTTCCGTCCCACGGGGATGATTTTAGAACTGAAAAGTAGTATTTGCAGCAGAATTTCACAAAGAATCTGAAAATGCAACTCAAAATTATAAAATTTTAGCTAAAACAACCGAAAATTGAAAAAGTTTACATAAACTTTTCTTCATTTTTTTTTATTGCTTGCGCGCTGCTGCTTCGTATTGAGGTGGTGTGAGAAATGCACGGTGCGCACGGTGGCATTATATCGTGAGTAAAAGTTACATATCAAATAATGATGCGAATTTATGCAGTATTGGGTTTTGTGTTGAAATAAAAACGAGTTGAATACAATAAAATGGGTAATGTAAGAAATCGTTTATTTTCTAAGTAGTTGTCATATATAATGCTAATAATGTCCAACTCTGTTGAGTTCAATGCATTGATGTTGCTGAAGCAATAATGCTTGGCTGTGTAATATCGTAAAACAGGTATTATTTTAGATTGTAGCGATTTTTATAGCAAAACTAATACTTCAACATTGACAAGCTACTGAATGAAATGAATACAAGCCAGGTATTATCGTTCATTAACCTGATATACAAACAAAGTGATAAACATTGAGGGTCAGCTTCGAGTCAGTCAGCATGGAAATCTTATTGGAATTCATTGGTTTTTCAATTATTATGAATACAATGAATCAACGCTTGATTTTGCTTTCAAAATCGATTGAACAATAAGGAACTACGAAGAACTTTATATTCAATTTCGTGCCCCAAATATGTGCTTGAGAAAAGATTCACTTAATAATTTTAACTGCATGGTAAGATGAACTCATGCGAGTCAAGTAAATACTTTTACGTAAATTCTATCTCATCGGCGGGAAGGGCCTGGTGAACGACTGGCAAAAAATCGAAAATACTTGATAGTTCTCTTTTCTTCAATCGTTCTTTTGAAGGAGAATCCATGCTTGCTACTAAACTCAGGCATATACATGGTTAGCAAGTTAGTCAATACATATACATATAACCTCATGTTAGTCATTCATAATTACTCATGATTTATAGCTCTAGTGTAAGAGTAATCACTAACAATAACGATTGAATTAGCATATATTCAAAGTGAGAAGGATTCAAAAATCCATTACGTCCAGTCTTTTTTACAAGCCAATATAACGAGAGGTAAGCCCACTGCGCTCAATCATTGAAAAAAGTTCTTGTTTCTATGTGTCCGTTTTTCTTGGTACGCTTTGTGCGACGGCTCGTTCAACTGAAGCGGATAAAATTTTGCGAGCATTTTATGACGCTACATTTCACCTTAATTGGTATGCTCTGATCTTGTGTCATGCAAACTCGGATGAAATTCCATGTTATGTCGTTTCGCCTGAGAAATTGACAACTACCCCAGGGTAAATTGTGAGTGCTTAAGATTAATTTCTAATTGATATAAGATGAACTCGATTGATAATGAGAAAAAGTTTATTGCTTCAACCGAAATCGCTGAATGGTAGAGAAACGTTATAAAAATAACTGCTTGCATACAAAACTTGAACACAAACTTATCACGTGCATGAACAAATATATAATTGCATACATTTGGGATATTGGTGTAATTTCGTCGGTTATAAAACAAATACAAATCAAGACAAATAATGATATCAATCTAAGCAGACTCTCGTGCAATTGCGGATTCAAAAGTGTGACGATGGATTGAACTGTTTGATTGTAGATCATTAGAAATTTCGGTTGCCTTGTTCCCATCAATTACTCGAATAACCCTACGGGGCTGATCCTTATAGTTTTGTCGTGAATACGACATACTTTACTATGGGACGCCTTTTCAAAATTTACCCTTTGAGAGAGTGATAAGTTTTTGATCGTGAATATCTCTTGTTGCATCTAACGTATAACCATAATTTTTGCTACATGCCATCGGAAATATGATCACAATTTTATGATAAAATTTTTAGTGGTGTGACATAATCTCATATAGTTCAAAATTAAACTTTTCTGAAATGTTTTGTATCAAAGAGGAAAACACATGACGATTGTTTGCCTTTCTCGTATTTCGAACGCTCATAGCTCAGTGATCTGTGGAAGGATTTATATAATCTAACTACCAATAGATTCGAAATTTTTCAACTTGAACGTATATTGCAACAACATTGAAGTTCTTCAATAGTACACTATTGAAAAACCTGTCTGACTTGATCCATTTCGGCACCAGCCAATCAGAACGCGTTCTGAGGAAGAGAACAAAATATGTGCTGCTCCAGCGATATAAAAGGTGTTTTTGCCACTTTTTCTATCATTTTGTGAGCAACGGTTACAGGATACACCCACGAGAGTAACATCGGGCCGGTCACCCACTGAAACCACACCATAAGCCTTCCAGCTGAAGTTATCATTGTACACACAAAGAACTATCTCGGATCTAAATGCAGATCCTGTTGGTCGTGACAATTCAAAGCACTTTTCAGTGCTACAGATCATCATAAAGAATTAGTTGAATTTTCTATTTCGTACCAAAGGCATCAGGTGGGAACAGACAAAGTTATCCCATCACTAACATATTCAATTACGACTCACGCAATGCGAAAATGAAATTAGAACATCTTTATACTAGTATGGGTGTCGTTTGGAAATATGCCGTGCGAAACAGAGTTGATACATATACAGATTAATCTGTATTTTACTTCTGAGAAAAAAACAAATTGAACTTGATTTACGCATTCTACTTTCCAGGCGTATCAACAACGAGCTAAACTCAAAGCAATCTTAAATATTTCTTTATCACAGTGATGTGATCGTCCTGAAAAGAACGAATTTTGTAATAAATAACACAATAATGTTCCGGAAATCGCCGGCCTTCTTCTCGGTTTTCTTCGGGAGCAACACTATCTGGGTGTTTGGCAGTACACCGCCCTGTGCGATGGTAACTCCGGAGAGCAGTTTGTTTTACTCCTCGTTGTTACGAATGGCCAGCTGCAGATGGCGAGGGATGATTCTCGTTTTCTTGTTGTCACGGGCAGCATTACCGGCCAATTCCAACATTTCGGTTTCCAAATACTCCATCACTGCCGCCAGATCGACCGGTGCACCGGCACCGACGCGCTCGTCGTAGATTCCCTTTCGGAGCAGACGGTGGATTCTACCAACTGGGAACTGAAGACTAGCACGGTTCGAGCGGGACTTTTCTTCGTAAAAATTCCACGCAGCGATGCTAACAGCTAGGATGCTAAATCGGTAATACAGGCTGTCGCATTTTTTGTACATTAAATTATTATCCATTTGTTGTCAACATTTATATACAGTATCTACAATATACACAGCTTCAGAAAGTATAATCTCCACCTACAGGTTCGACACTAACATCCGCCCGATTCTCTCGATCCCCGTCCCTGTCCACCATCTTCTTTGGAACTAACAAGATCTTTTTTTTTTGTCACTAACTATTCGTTCCCCCTTTCTCCGTCTCTTCACCATCTCGATGGCAACTAACTAGATCTTTGTAGTTTTCTGACATTTTGTTTCCATACCCCCTTTTTACCTCGGTTTCCACAATATTTACTTTTTTCTTTTTTCATTCTCTTCCGTAACATCACCATCACCGCCTACGGTTCTACGCTCCAGTCTATGACCAGCATGCGGGCCACCCGCCGGGCCTTCGTAGCCTGGGGGTGTTTCCCGCGGACCCACACCGAAAGGAAACGGCCTTAGATAGCGCCATCGGGAAGACCCATGCCACATACAATGGATTCTAGAAAATCAAAGACGACATAATCTAATGATACTATTCTAGTTTTAAGTTAGTCGTTAATTAAGATTAGAAAATACCCTTGGCATCTTAGAGCGTAAGCAGTGTGCCTAAAAATATATTATATTATTGAATAAAAAAAATATACACAGCTTATAACTTTACATCTATGGTATTATCTGCTTACTCTATGTTTTAATTTTTTATTTCTTATTGTTTAAGTCCTAAATTGTTAGTGACTTTTATTTCATGTTTGGATTTATATCCTTGAAATTGGCTTGCTGCCGCCGTACTAACCCTCTATTTCATACTATCTCGCTGTTTCCCGTTCTGCGAATAGGCAGGGCATAGAGCGCAAAAGAAGATCGAATTCTGACAAAGGGGCTGTCCCTACTGCGCTGCCTGTAGCAGATATAGAGCGGGGTTTCTTGTGGAAGCTATCGTCATGTAAGTGAAACGAGCTACTCTGAACGCACGTCAAAGTTTGCACGATGGCACCGAAAACCAGTGGAAAGGCAGCCAAAAAGTCCGAAAAGGCCCATAAGAAGTCACAGATCAGGTGCGCAAAACAGCTTAACTAGGAGAACAGCTCCGAATCGACCAGCTTACTGAAGTGAATCGATTTAATGTATCAGTTCATCAGCTATTTTAGTTTAAGGGTTCGTTTGTGCGCCGTTTCTCTTATGCACCGGTTTTCTTTCATATGCATGATCGAAAATAAATCATTGATTTACAATGATGCAATGAATGCAATGCGAATTAATTTATCTTTAATTGATGTTGACTAAATTGAATCTCTTCAAGGGCCGAAGATCCGTTCAACTTGTTGCGTGTTCCCTTCGTCATAATGCGGTGAACTGGATAGCAAATGAGTAAACTGGTGAGCTGCGGTTCTTTTTAAAAGAGTTGTGAGCTGTCAGCTCACTTCAATGATTCGATTCACCGGAACAGCTCAGGAACGAATGGCTCATCTTTAAGAAGAACATCTCCAAGGGAGACAAGAAGAAGAAGACAATTCAAAGCACTTTTCAGTGCTACAGATCATCATAAAGATTTAGTTGAATTTTCTCCTTCGTACCAAAAGCATCAGATTTATCAAAATGGAAATAGACAAAGTTTGCATCCTTACCAACACATTCAATTAAGACTCACGCAATCAGAAAATTAAATTAGGCTCTAAATGTTGAAAAAACTACAAGGATCATCCCATGGGGTTGTTCGAGCCATTGATGTGGAACAAGGCAACCAAAATTTCTAATGATCGACATTCTCAATCAATCGTCACACTTTCGAATCCGCAAATGCACAAGAAACTGCTTAGATTGAACTTTATTATAAACCAAACACCAAACACGCGAACCCACAATATAGACTCTATTTGTCGTGATTTGTATTTGTTTTATAGCAGACGAAATTACATCAATAGCCCAAATGTATGCAATTAAATGTTTGTACACGCTAGCGATACGGATATCGATATTTAAGCTTCTCTTCGCCAAGCTTGTGTTCAAGTTTTGTATGCAAGCAGTAATTTTTATAGCGTTTCTCTACCATTAGCACCATTTTGCGATTTCGGTAGAAGCGATAAACTTTTTCTCATTATCAATCGAGTTCATCTTATATAAATTTGAAATTAATCTTATGCACTCAAAATTTACACTGGGGTAGTTGTCAGGCGAAACGACATATCATGGAATTTCATCCGAACTTGCATGACACAAGATCAGAGCATATCAATTAAAGCTTCAAATCGTTTTATGGCACTTTTTGTCTTGCTGTCTAGCAACAACCTACCTCCAGCATGCTTCACGTAGAACTGAAACGCTAGCTATAATTTTGCTTATATTTATAGCTTCGCGTGCTTCCAACAGCTTCGCTTTAGCATCGATTGATCAATCAAAGTGATGCTTTCACTTTGATATATCGCTTACTCCTTCAAAACCGACGACTATGGCAGAGAAATCCGGTATGCCGGAGATTTTTTGCAGTCAAAATAGGACACTGCTAGCTATTAATCAACATTTCAATGATATACAATTAAAAATACATGGCTATGAACATTCAAATCAATACGTAGAAATATTTCCAATCAAATGGTGACATAATATTAATAATTGATAAAAAAAAATTGACTAAGCTGTAATTGTTCAAATCCTGACCACATTTCTACGTGTATTTTTCTTGAATTTCTAATTTGCACCCCTATATAGAAAACAAAAATGTGTTCCACATTAAAAATCATCATTTTTACATTTTTGTTTCAGAACTATCGTTCCACAAAATCAATTCAAATGTTTGACATGATAAAAAGCAACATTCGAACAACATTTTGTAACTTTTTCTTGGAAAAATATTGAGACATAAGTCGGTAAAGAGGTATTTTTGATGTGGAACACTTCTTTATTTTCTATATAGGGGTGCAAATCAGAAACACAAGGAAAAATACACGTAGAAATGTGGTCAGGTTTTAAACACTTACAGCTCAGTATACTTTGTATCAATTATTAATATTATTTCATCATTTGATTGAACATATTTCTAAGATTCGATTTGGATGTATCAAGGCATGTATTTTCAATTATAAATGATTGAAATTTTGATTAGTAGCGAACAGTGTCGTATTTCGTCTGCTGAAAATTTCCGGCATATCGGACTTCCCTGCCATAGACGACGGTTTTGAAGGAGTAAGCGATACATCGAAGAGAAAACATCGCTCTGATTGGTCAATCGATGCAAAAGCGAAGCTGTTGAAAGCAAGCGAATCTATATATAGAAGTGAAATTATAGCCAACGTTTCAGTCCTACGCGTAGCATGCTAGAAATAGGTTGTTGCTAGACTGCAAGACAAAAAGTGCCATAAAACGATTTGAAGCTTTGATTGGTATGATCTGATGTTGTGTCATGCAAGTTCGGATGAAATTCCATGTTATGTCGTTTCGCCTGAGAAATTGATTAATTTCTAATTTATATAAGATGAACTCGATTGTTAATGAGACAAAGTTTATTGCTTCAACCGAAATCGCAGAATGGTAGAGAAACTTAACGCTATAAAAATAACTTCTTGCATACAAAACTTGAACACAAGCTTGGCGAAGAGAACCTTAAGGGGGGGTAGAATCTAAATGATGAAGAAAATCATCATTTTTGTGAATTTTTTCAGAACTATCGCTCAACAAAAGAAATTCAAATATTTTCTATTATAAAAAACATCATTCGAACAACATTTTGGAATTTTTTCGTGAAAAAATATTGAGAAATAAGTCGGCGAAGAGGCATTTATGAGGACGCTTCTTCGCTGTTTGATTTATTTTAGATTTTTTCAATTTTCGGTGGTTGTTCAATATCAAAAGTACGATTTTTCACGAAAAACTCGGCCATTTTGTAGCTGTAAAACCTTCCCATAGTAACAAAAAACGAAAAGGAAAACGTTGGAGTCGGGTTTTTTATATGTAGAAAGTGTGTGCAAAATTTGAAAACAATTGGTGCAGTAGTTTTTGAATGACGATCGACACGGGCTTTCAAAACCTGCTTTCGAAAAAAACGCGTTTAAAGTTTATTGTCTATAAAATTAAAAGAAACAATTTATTTCTCAGGGGAGCACGTAGGCTCTAATATTCTCAAAAAGCCATATTTTTTCTTTTGTATTTTGTTATAATTGAACATTTCGAAAATGTTTTGTTAAGGTTTGAAGTCAATCGAAGCAGAAATTTTGGGCCTGTGTGCGCAGCTCTTATTTCTTCGTAGTATGAGATTGGCAAAGAAGGAAGAAGAGTGTACGTTTTTGGCTGGCTTTATTCTCGACTCAAGCTCAGACGAAAGGTGTACCCGGCGCAAAAACTAACATCCGTCCTCTCAAACAACAAGAAACGCGGTTACTGGCGTCAGTTCGTAGACGGCTTAACGAAAAAAACATATATGAGCACTCTTTGGAACACAGCCCGACGAATGCGCAATCATAACAGTACGAATGAAAGCGAGAAATATTCGATTTCGCTAGAAAAGTATGCCCAGCCTTTGTTCCGGAACAGAAGATCACTCGCGCCGAGACACCAAATACCAACGAAACACCGTTTTCGATGGTAAAGTTCTCACTTGCGCTCTTGTCATGTAACAGTACAGCTCCGGGGCTAGACAGAATCAAACTTGTTGAAATATCTGCCCGGCCCCGCAAATTGAGGGTAATATTGTCCCACACGACTGGAGACAAGTAAGAGTTATCGCCATTCAAAAACCAGGGAAACCAGCCTCCGATCACAATTCGTATCAGCCGATTGCTATGCTTTCCTGTACCCAGAAACTGTTCTAAAAATTGATTCTGTTTAGTCTAGACAATTGAGTCGAGACTAATGGCTTGCTTTCAGATACACAATTTGGTTTCCGTAGAGGCAAAGGAACGAACGTTTGTATTTCGTTGCACTCAACAAAAATTCAAATACAAATGCTCGTAAAGAACAAATGGCGTCAGTTTTCCTTGACATCAAGGGGGCTTTTGATTCAGTTTCAATAAATATCGTTTCTGAGAACCAGCATCAGCATGGTCTTTCGCCAATTTTAAACAACTTTTTGAGAAACACATGTATTTCGCACATTGTGATTTGTCGACAATTAAATTCAGTTGCATGAGTCTTCCTCAGGGCCCATGCTTAAGTCCTCTTTTATACAATTTTTACGTGAGCAACATAGATGAATGTATCAACACATCTTATATTCTGAGAGAGCTTGCCGACGACCCAAAGCTACCGATACCCAAGGAGCATTACGAGATACACTCCAGAACTTGTCCACGGGGGCTCTTCAACTTGGTATCGAGTTCTCTGTGGAGAAAACTGAGCTGGTTGTATTTGCAAGGAAGCGAGAATCAGCATAACTACAGCTTAAACTAAGGGGTGAAACTATAGCTCAGGTCTTCACATTCAAATATCTCGGGGTCTGGTTCGACTCCAAAGGCACCAGGGTATCTGAAACAAAACTGCCAACAGAGAATCAAATTTCTCCGTACAATAACCGAATCATGGTGGGGTGCCCACCCGAGAGACCTGATCAGGTTGTACCAAACAACGATATTGTCCGTTATGGAGTATGGATGCTTCTGCTTCCGATCCGCCGCGAACACCCACTTCATTAAGCTGGAAAGAATTCAGTATCGCTTTTTGCGTATTGCCTTAGGTTGCATAAAGTCAACTCATACGATGAGCCCCGAAGTGCTGGCGGGTGTTCTTCCATCGAAGAACCGGTTCTGGGATCTCTCATATCGTTCGCTCGTTCGATGCGACATTTTGAATCTTCTGGTGATTGAAAACTTCGAAAGGTTAGCTGAGCTTAATTCTCAAACCCGTTTTATGTCCTTGTATTTTTATTACATGGCTTAGAATATTAATCCTTCTTCGTATGCTTCCAACCGCTCTTATTTCTTGAATACTTTTGATTCTGTTGTACACATCCATGAAAGGAGAGATTCTTGGGAATCCTACTCACGAACGCCCTCAAGTGGCCCCTAATATCTTTAATAATAAATTTAGAACAGTCAACTGTGAAAAGATTTTTTACACAGACGGATCAAAAATCAATGAGTCCACAGGCTTCGGTATCTTCAATCAGAACATCGCCGCTTCGTAAAAACTCAGTGATCCGGCTTCAGTTTACGCCGCAGAATTAGCTGCTATTTAGCTATACGCTGGATCTGCCAAAGTCGACCACTGCGACCCCAATACGACAGTATCTAACTATACTATCCTATTTTTAAGTAAGTTGTTAATCTTAGAGCTTTAGCAGTGTGCCTCTTAAAATTATATTATTGAATTAAAAAAACAACAGCAACAAAAACAGCAGCAACAACAACAATAACAGCAACAATTTCAACACAAATAGTAACAATACCTGCCACAACAAAACAATAATATGTCATTATAATATACCTTACCCTTGGACAAGGAATTAGTAGCTGCTGCACGGGTGCAAATATTGCCTCAAAATTCATAAGTTTTCAAAAAGGTGAAACCATCAACCCTTACAAAGGAACAAGAAGTATTCAAAACAACACTACTCCGGTCTTAGGAAGTAATGACATCGAAGCTGCACCATCCACTAACTATGTGAACACATCTGCAATATCACAGAACATAAATACATCTGCAATATCATAGGACATGAATACAGACAGCTAATTCGAAATTGATCCAATGCGTCCTCTCATTGTAAGTCTTACTTCACAATCTGCGAATTACGACGAACGCTTCTTGAAAGCAAGACTTCATGACCCGAAAATAATGCATGTCGTCCGTCTGTATTAAGTATAGTATAAAAATGCTATTAGCATCAGAAGGCCTTCTAACAACACCTGACCACCTCCTAAGAATCTTCATCGAAGTCCATTGGGAATATGGAATGAAACCCAAGGAAGCGCTGGCCGACCTGGAGTCTTATCGGAAAGTTTTGACAAGTGAACACATCCGCCGACTCCAACTAATTCGGGAAGCCGAACACAATTTTACAAGGCCGATTCTCCGGAAATAACGACGCCCTCTATTGAGATACTATCCTATAATGACGTAAGTGACACTATACTTCATTCAAATCCTCAAATTTCTTCATATTCACAACAACATGCGATTGAAATTCTTGTCTACTGTCAGAATTTCAATCGCTTAAAAAGCCCAGCAAAAATGAAGGAAATTCAACAAAATATTTTATCATCTTTTTTCTCAGTCATTCTTGGAACTGAAAGTAGTTGGGACGAAAGCGTAAAATGCGAAGAAATTTTTGGAAATAACTATAACATATTCCGGCATGACCGTAACTTAGCACTATCCAACAATAAATCTGGATGTGGAGTCTTCATTGCAGTAAGTGCTGACTTTACATCCGACAAAATTGAAACAAATAAACACAAACAATTTGAAGATGTTTCCACCAAAGTATTTATATCAAGACAAAAACATGTTTCTACCTCTGTGTATTTCCCCCCTGAAAATGCTAATCAAACAACTTTCGAGCTATTCTTTCACACCGTAGAAAATATTATGTCGAATGTGGAACTAGAAGTTAAGTTACACATATACGGTAACTTTAAAACACGAAACGCTTGAATCATCACCGATGAACAAAATGAATCCATTCTGCTTCCAATTGCAGGAGAAAATGAAATACTACAACTTCTTATTGACAAAAATTCTTTATTCGGCTTGAATCAAATAAATTCGGTGAAAACAAACAAAATTCAAATCTTGATCTTCTTTTCACAAACTGTACCGAAGACTTCTGTGTGAATGCCTCACCAAACCCACTCTGGAAAAATGAGGCATTTCACACGGCAATTGAATACTCAATCTTCATGCATAACATGTCTCTTCCTAACGAAATAGAATACGAGGAAATGCCGGAATACCACACAACAAATTTCGAAGAAGCAAAACGTAGACTAAGTACATTAAACTGGCAAAATATTTTGAATATAGAAGGAAACGTCAATGAAGAAATGGAAAAATTCTATCTAATTATTAACAACTTAATTTCGAAAATTGTACCAGTAAAAAGAAAAAGAAGAAGAAGTCACAACAGCAAATTGCCTGTCTGGTTCAACCCGCAATTGAAAAACCTGAAAAATGGAAAACAGAAAGCACATAAGACTTATAGAACAGATAAAAGTGTTATCAATCCAAAAATACGTCGACATTTGTCATGACCTGAAAATAGCAATCAACTCGGCACAAGAAGAATATAATCTTAAAGTTGAAAGCGAAATCAAAGAGCATCCTAAAAATTTCTTTAGCTATGTTAAAACAAAATTGAAGAATAACAACCTTCCTTCCCAGATGAACCTAGACGGAACTACTGGAAATAATTGCACTGAAATTTGATATTTATTTGCATTTTTTTCCAAGAAATATATACACCATATGCCGAGACAGATCGTGAACGTGACTACTTATCCTTCATAACGGAGCTTTCTAATGACATCACTGTCAATCAATTATCAAAGCAGGAAATATTCACTGCACTTGAAAACCTCAACGCAGCCAAGGGACCTGGACCTGACGGAATAGCACAAATATTTTTGAAACAATTAGCTACTGAACTCACAAGACCATTACACCATCTCCTCAATTTATCTCTAAGAACAGGAATATTTCCAAAAACATGGGAATCCTCCTCCTTAGTATCGGTATTTAAATCAGGCTCAAAATCAGACATACGTAATTATTGAGGAATTGCCATTATCTCGTGCATTCCAAAATTATTCGAAAAAAATATAAATGGAAAAATACTTCAACAAGTAAAAAATCACATAACTCCAAAACAACATGGCTTTTTCAAAGGTTGCTTTACGTCAATAAATATTTTGGAATTCATTACATTCACTTTGGAAGATATGGACAATGGAAATTAGGTAGAAACTCTCTATACTGACTTCAGCAAAGCTTTCGACAGAATTGACATACCATTATTACTGTTCAAAATTAAAAAAGTACGGGTGTGTATTGTCAGAGACATAACTGGCTGTCGTGAATACGAATAAAACTGACACGATTTCTTTATACTTTCGAATTCGAATTGATAGTTGATCGATTGCGTGAATTGTGAAACTTTCCCTATTTTCACTACAAGAATTTTAAACGATTTTTGACGTCGATTATCCCATTTCGGATTTGCATATTTCATTGAAAGAAACTACCAAGATACTTTACAGGATTCATTTCTGCCTTCTAGAAGGACCAAATTGTGGAATTCTCGACGATATGTAGCACAGTTCGGAACATTTATCTCGAAAGAATTCGCACAGCGAAAAGTGCACGAAGCAAAACAAATTATTTAGGATTTTCACTAAACTGATGATTTTTTCCTTCGATTTGCAAAGAAGTAATCTTAGTAATTCTTTACATAACATTCAGAGCCATTAAAATGGCTGATTTTAGATAATGTTGTCCACTTTTCGTTTTCTTTCTCTCCAATGCAAACGACCAGCAGCTCTGTTGCATGATGCAAACGCTCTTGTTTGAGTTGAAACTAGCTTTGCGTACAAACCGCAACACATCTGCTCGTAAATAAATGATGCCAAACAGAATCAATTTTTCTTAAGAAGCTTCTTTTTGCGTGATTTCGTTTGTAACTTTTTCACAAATGGGCAGTTCCATCGGTCACACATACAGGGACTTATAGAATTTTAACGTCGATTATTTCAACACTATGAAGATGCCGTACAGGATTCATTTCTGCCTTTTAGAAGGACCAAATTGTGGAGTTCTTTACGATATGTAGCTCAGTTCGGAACATTTTTCTCGAACGATATTCGCACAGCGAAAAGTGCACGAAACAAATTAAATTATTTTGGATTTTCACTAAACTATTGATATTTTCCTTCGATATACAAAGAAGTAATCCTAAGAGTTTTTTGGATAAAATTTAGAGCCATTAGAGTGGCTGATTCTATATAATGTTGTTCACTTTTTGTTTTTCGTTTTCTTTCTCTCCAATGCAAACGGCCAGAAGCTCTGTTGCATGATGCAATCGCTCTTGTTTGAGTTGAAATTAGCTTTGCGTACGAACCGCAACACATCCGCTTGCAGTGCGAAATGATGCGGAACTTGTTCAATGCGTCTTCTCGACATGACGACCGGAAGACAAATGAGAACTACGGCCTGAGCGTTAGAGGTTTTTAACCACGCAGAAGGTGCGCTCTCCGATGCCGCTGTTTGAATTCGTCTTCTCGCTCCGACGTCTGCTTTCATCCAACGCACACGAAGAAATGAACGATTTTCGCTTTTTTGCATAAATATTTGTTTATCAATCCTATTTTTGTGTATTACATCAATGTTTTACAGTACAAATGTTTTGACCCTTTGGACTTTCAGCTTTATTGTTCATACGATTCGTTATTAATAATAGATGTTTTAGTTACTCTTGTTTCACATACTAATGTTTAATCATATTATTTATTTTAATTATTAAAAAAATATCTACCTACTTATAACTATCCCTAACCTAATACGTACAAATTTTGAATTATTTGTATCACAGAAATTTAGCACCTCTCTTCAAATTTCGTGCAGTATTGTTTGAATTTTTGTTCTAGTATATCCAGGGAGGCCATCTCATGTACTTCACTAGTCCTTGTCCAAGGGGGTAGATTTAGAATCATCTTTAAGGTCTTACTATGAATGCGCTGAAGCCTAAGTTTGTGCGTTCGTGCACAGCCCCGCATACAGGGACTGCGTATTCAATTGCGGGGCAGATAATTTGTTTATAGATCCGCATCTGATTCTTCAGACACAGTTTAGATGTTCTACAAATCAGCGGATACAGAGACTTAATGAGTATGCTGCATTTTTTAACGATTTTATCAACATGTGACCTGAATATCAGATATCTGTCAAAGGTGAGTCCTAGATAGATAACTTAGTCGGACCATTGGATAACCTCATCACCGAATCGTATTCGGCATTCGTCTGATGGAACAAGTTTTGGAGATCTTGAATGTGGAAACAAGATGACCTGAGTTTTTGCTGCATTCATCACTATTTCCCAGCTTGTAAAATTTTCAGTTAAAGAGTCCAGACATGTCTCTAGCTTATTTTTCAGAGCATTAACGACGCGACCTTTGTAAAGAATAGCAGTATCATCAGCAAACTGTGACCGAACACCACCACCCGGAAGAGTTGGGATGTCTGACGTAAAAATGTTGTATAGGATGGGACCTAAGATACTTCCTTGGGGTACACCAGCAGGAATAATAAATCTTTCTGAAAGTGCATTATTCAGAGAAACCTAGAATGCTCTATCTGCAGAATATTTTTTGATAATTTTAATAAATAAAATTATACCGATGCAGTTTGAACACCAGTCCATCGTGCCACACATTATCGAATGCCTTTTCAATATCCAATATTGCCATGGCAGTCGTTTTGGACACTGATTTGTTTTGCTGGATGATGTTGTTAACCCTTCTGAGTTGGTGGATGGTGGATCTTCCTTTCCGGAACCCAAACTGTTCTTCCAGAAATATATCCTGTTCATCTGCGAAAGCAAGAATTCCCCTTTGTATTGACTATTCAAACAGCTTGGATAGGGCAGAGAGTAAGCTGATGGGCCTTGGAAAAGGAAGGATCTTTTCCCGGTTTCAAAACTTGAATAACTTTATCTAACTTCAGCATCGAAGGGTAGTAGCCAAGCTCCCAGCACCTGTTAAAACTTTTAGCTAAGAAAACAAATGAGCGAATACTCAAATGTTTCAACTCAATGTTGAATGTGTTGTCGAAACCGGGGGCCTTCATATTTTTGGATTTTCTCACAATAGACAACAGCTCATTCGCAGTGACTCTACTTTCCTCAGAAACCAAGTTGTTTGATTGGTCAACCTTAGCTACGCATAAGCAACGGCTCTTTCATGTGGACTAACAATGTTGAGTCCTAAATTGTGAGAACACAAAAACTGCTGGCCTAGCGTATTTGCCTTCTCTACTGGTGTGATTGAAGGTATTTATTCAGCTGCGTACTGGGGTGACATCAGAGGAGGAATAGGCTTCGGTTTTTTCTTAAGCACCTTCGTTAAGAATCAGAAGGGCTTTGAATGTGGGAGAACTGCTCGAAGCTTTTGCTGGAAGTTCCTGTTGCGAAGCTCAGTTATCCTTTCCTGGATTATCCTAGTTAAGTTGTTATAAGAGGTTTTCATATCAAGGATACCAGTTCGTTGATACTGCCTCCGGTAGATATTTCGAAGTCGGATGAGTTTCTTGGTGACACAGTCAATTTGAAAAGAGGAACTCGGCATATGTTGTACTGGAACCGTCCAATCTCGATCGACTATGATTGAATGCTGGAAGGAATATAGGACCGCATCGATTTCCATCGGGAAATCTAGTGGCAAACCGATATTAACATGTTGGTCGGCGATTTGTTGAAATTGGACCCAGTCTTTTCAATAATAGATCCTCCGAGGCTGAATAGGCACTGTTTCTGGTGAACATCCCAACGTCAATATTACTGGAAAGTGGTCGGAAGAGAGCTCGTTGAAGACATCCGGAGAGCTGTCTATGGCAATATTGCTGATTAATATATCCAAAATGGAATGATTCCGATCTGGAAAGTCGCGTTGGTTGATCCGGAGCGAGGATGCTGTACTGTCCAGCTTCGTAATCTTCGGCAAGTACGAATCCGTTTCGATTCTGTCTCTTGTTTCCCCACAGCTCATGCCGTGCGTTCAGGTCTCCAGCAATGATAAATTTGTTCTGTCGTCGAGTGAGCGTAGCCAGATCTCGCTTCAATGATGCACACGTACCATCTCGTAGATTTTTTTGTTTGGGACAGTCCGCTGCAATGATGATGATGGGTCCCATCGTCGTTGTAGTCTCAATTCCGATGGCTTCTACAAGTTGCAATTTAAAGGCAGGTAGAAGCCTGTGCGGAATGGGTCTTTTAATGACAATGGCGTCTCTACCTCTTCTGGTAGTTGTGCTGTCGAGCCTGTGAATTCTGTTACTGGAAATAAAATTAGAAATTTCAGGTGTAAGATGAGTTTCAGTTAAAATAGCAATATCGGCATTCTTCTCTTGAAGAAAGTCGGTCAATTCAGCAGTTTTGCTCCTGAGTGAGCAAGCATTCCAATATACTACAACCAGCTCATTATATTGCATATTCGATGATGAATTTGCCTAAGTCGTTGATTTGATCTAACCGCGCTCTGCAGGTTCGTAGTTTTGTTGTCATTGTTAAGAAAATGACGATCAGTTGTTCAGCAGAGATTCTCTGCCAGAGAATAAGTCACCAGATTGCTGTGAGGAAGTGGCGGCAAATTTGTAATATCCCTCTTCGATGGGAGCCGTTGGAAAATAATTTCATCCTTCTGTGGAACATTCTTGCGCTTTGATTGTTTACGAGACGCCTGTTGTCGAATTTTTGTGAACTCTGCACGTTTGGGACACGATTTGCTGGTAGATGGATGGTCGCCATCACAGTTCACATATTTTACTGTGATGTCATCTAGTAGGCAATCGTTGGTATTATGTGATTCGGCACATTTTCCGCACCGACTTTTCATGTGGCAATTCCTCGCTCCATGGTCGTAGTTCAAATAGTTCGGGCACTGTGTGACATCCCGATGTACCGGTTTATACTTTTGCCATTCGATGATTATATGAAATAACGATTGTTCGAACTAAGGCGTGATCCTTCGATCCGGCAGGTATATCTTAGCGTGCTGCTCTTGCACGCCAAGCTCTACCTGTTGGCAGATCAGCTCAGTTCTGTATTTCTACCGACAGTTTGAGACTGACAGAAGTGGCCACTTCGAATCAAAGTAAAATCTTGACTCTTGCTACCTGCCTCTCCACTAATGCCAGCTTGTGACAAGAGATTCTAAGAGAGGCGCGTCGGAGCCGATTGTAGGCCGTATAAATCTGGTCTTCCACGGTTTCTCGGCCAGAGTCCAGCTTGTGGAAAATGGCTTGTAACTAAACTCAGCCTATTTCAGTGAGCAGAGAGTGAGAAAGGCGCTTCCGAACAAATCCATCCGACACTTAAATCCAGCAAGTCATGATTCCCTCAACTGGAGACAAAGACAACCGCTGTTCAGCATCAAACTGAAGAATGAAAGGTGATATTCACTACACGCGAGATACGACCGGGGTGGACAAGACTTAGACGTATACTCGTTTATTAACAATTTCTTAAAGCTATTTATAATAAGAGAAGTGTTGCATTGAATTGGAACGTTGCGCAACATATGACGCAACTTATTGTTGTTTTCTCTTTCCATTCCACATCGGGAGTCCTGGCGGTTCGTCCGCGTCCCTAGCTATGCATACGCGCGCATCTGGTTTACATAAATTTTCTGCCCGGTTCTCTTAGCCGGCATTTGTATACCTCCTACATTGAATAGTCTATAAGGCCCTAGCGCGCAGCTCTGTAAAATCTATCCTGCCTGTGTGCATATGCTGATCCCTTTCTTAAGAGGAACGGAAAGGTTTTATTACTATGGAAAATAAACATGAGACTTAAACTGGGGTAAACAGTTCTAGTTTTCTTATCTTATCTTTTTCTGCTAAATTGAAATGTTCGATAGCGTTTTGAAATCCTGGATTTGATCTTGTTGAAATGAATGAAATCTGCCGGGTAGCTTTGCTAATTTTAAGCCGTGCTGGAACATCCCGGCCCCAGTAATTCTATTACTTCAATAAGGGTGAAAACACGAGATTAAAATTTGTTTTGTTGTATGTTTCAGCTTCTGTGCTTGAAATATCGTATGTCTAGTGTAATTGAATTGTCATAGATTTCATGTAATTGAATATAATCATTTCACTTGTTTTTAAAATAATACAATTCACTTAAGATCTAGTTTCATTGTAATGATTGATTTATGAAAATTAGTTTAAAGCTTATAACGCTTGCATATGTATTGGAGAAAAGTATATATGTTGAATGCTAACACAATATGCTAAGATGCATGTACAATTGAATATAAGAAAAATGTATTTAATTTATATTTGATTCGATGGTTGCCTCCGTTTTTCGATGCGATGCTCTAATGATGTCTGCGTTGAGAATTCTCAGCTGTTTGATCGGGTAGATGTTGCCAGATGTTACCGCTTCTAATGGTGGAGCGTTCGGTACTGAAGCGGTTGATCGTTGCGACGGTTCAGTTTGTTGATGATTCCTCATAGAACTTCTATGAGACAGGAACGCCGTGATGGAGTCTCAAAATGAAGCGAGCAATTGCCATCCGAATATATCGTTGTTCATTCCTATTGATGCTCTATTGCGGAACGGGGGTCGTATATTTGTGGTTTCTAGTATGAAAATCCTATAATGATCGGTAGAATATCCTTGGCTTGTATTCATATAATGATATTTCGTACCTATAGTAGACTAAAGCTTTAGTCCATGTAAACTCTGGTGTGCGATAAGTTTCGCCAGTACAACTACTACCGCTAACGTGTCCTGCGATTAAGGTTTCGCCTCTCGTTGTCGTATTTACTTTAGCTTCGTTTATATTTATATTGTGTGTTAATGACACTGAATAGAGCATATGGGCTCTTTGGCAGCTTTCGGCTGTGAATTCTTTTATTATATATGCAAAACCTCGCTCGTAATCGGAAGTATGCGAGTGCATTCCACAGTGCCTTATTTCTCTTTTGATTATTACCTTGCACTGATATACCTTTGCTATAGTTTTAGCATTTCTTTGGAGAACCTGTATGGAGACTTCACTTGTCGTAATATTGTCTGCGGATGGTAAACAGGCGGCAACATCCAGCAGTGAGTAGCTTGTTATGTTGATTTCACGGTTCGCGCAATCGTACGCGATCAACCCTTTCGTTGACGAGTCAGGTAACGCTCCAAACACGCAGCATAATAGTCCGATGCAGATAATTGTTATAATATGAAGAGGTAGCCCATAGATAGGTCTAAATTTCTTTGAGTTCGACCTTTGCTGGTTTGCTCCACGTTGGTTTTCCTCTCGAAGTTCTTTGGCTTTTTCCCTGACACGGTCCATGTCGTTTTCTTCTTTCGTTCCCCAATTAGGGAATTCCCATTCACGTGGTCTTTTTTGCGGGCGAATGCAACCGACGAAGTGTCTTTCCTCGGAGGTCGTTGCTATGGTTTTTGTGACTTTCTGCTTACGTTTTGCGGATTGTGACAGTGCTCGCTTCGATGTGGTTTGTGCAGGTGGGAACGCCTCCACAACTACTGACGAAGATCGGGGTTTCTTCTGCTTATTGATGACTGCTGGTGCTATTTCTGCTGAACTCGTTGTTGCTGTTATTACTGGAGGCAACCCCTTACTGATTATGTCTTCTAAAATGGAACTTAAATTTTTCATATAATATAATGACGAAATGTTATGTCTAGCTTCGTAAATATCGGGGCTCGTTTGTATTTGTAATTTATTAGTAATCGGGACATATGTGTTACAGGTAGAATAATTTTGCCATTTCGTCCTGTTTTAATTATACCATCGTCATCTAAGAATGGCTCTAGATTAGCCACAGAACTATTAGGGTTTATTGATTCTTGATTCTTTAAACTAGCTAACTCGTTTTCATATGCTCTTTCTTGAGCTAATCGAAATATGAGCTCTTTAGCCCTATGTTCATCAACTATTGATGGGATATTTTTATTATATGGTTGTTTCTTTATCTTCGCTCTCAAAGTATCGACAAATTGCACGACTATTATTGCGGCTCCTTTTACGGCCTGCCAAGAAGTGGCATATAAAAACAAGGAAGGTTTCTTTTTGTTCTGTACAATTATATCGCAATTTCCACGTACATCCAGTACTGCGATTTTTACTGCGGGTCGATTAAATATACCTTTCACAGTTTTTACTGTTGCGGATCTTACTTGTCCGTCTTTGGCCTTTTGCACATTCTCAATAATGCCTTTCAGCCACTGTCCTCTGCCGGTAAGAGAACTATCTTCAGTTATAACGACAATGTCGCCAATCTGAATGGGCCTAACCTTGCCCTGCCATTTCCGCCTTTCTATTAAGGTCGGTAAATATTCATTGCGCCAACGCCTCCACAAGTGAAGCTGGCTATTAGCAATAGCTTTTACATTAGTTTGTGACAGATCTACCAAATCAGTAATGTAAGCTTCTTCTGGCTCGCTAATTCTCCCTGTTAGTAACTGATTGGGAGTTATAAAGTGAGAATCCGCATTATCCAAGGATATCTCTGTTAATGGTCGATCATTGATCATGTCTGCGGCCTTATACAAGCATGACCTTAGAGTCTCAACTCGAGGCCTGTTGACTCCAAAAGCTTTTAACATCTCCTTCAAAGATAGCTTAATGATTCGTTTTAAACGCTCCCATGCTCCTCCAAAATGGGGGCTGAGCGGTGGATAAAATTTCCACGAAAATTCCATTAGCACCCCCCGTTTTTGCATTTCATTATTTAATTCTTTCAAAGCTCTTTTGAGCTCTTTATTCGCACCAACAAAATTGGTACCATTATCACTCCAAATTTGTCTTGGTCTTGCATGTTTCAAAGCCATAAAATTACTTAGACAACGTAAAAAGGCATTTGTGTCCAATCCTTCCGCAAGTTCTATGTGAACTGCTCTTGACTTCATGCAAGTAAATATGACGCCCCAGCGCTTATGTACCTGCCTTCCAACTGCAACTTCTATAGGACCGAAATAATCGACACCGGTCTCTACAAACGCACGGAAAACTCCACCAGTTCGACAATCTGGTAAAGGAGCCATTTGAGGTGATTCTGGTTTGGATGCGTCATTGCGACATTTTTGACACGCTAATTTGACGTCGCGCAAAACTGACCTACCATTGGGAATCCAATATTTCTCCCATAACGTAGAAAATACTACATTATCATTATGATGAAGGTTTTTCTCGTGATAATTTTTGACTATTAAAAAGGTTATCCGATGCTTCGGTAAAATATTAGGGGTCCTAGTGCTTAAAGGAATACTATTTGAGTTAGCGAGCCGACCCTGCGCTCTCAACAGGCCATCTTTATCCAAAAATGCATTACATTTATTCAATCGGTTATCAGATGTCGACGTTCCACCTTTTAACTCTTCTATTTGTGGGCTATAGACGTCACATTGCGCCTTTTTTATCGCGTAATGTTCCGCGTTCATTCTATCTTTATAGTCGTTGACATAGTCAAACGGTTTATTCAAGTTATGAAAACGTACCTTATTCAAGTGTACTTTATACATAAGTAATTTGATGTATAACAATTGATTTTTTATTAATCTATCCCACGTCGATATATCATTCTCGCTGAGAAGATCAAGCCGCTCTTCCCCTCCAACGAGATCGTGTCCTTTCCTATAAACAACCCTACGTGGGCTTGAAGTGTCGGCACTATGGATGTTGACTGGGATGGTTTCAACGTCCGTTTCTTTTTCGCATAAAAACCCTTTGCCTTTGGGGTACTGGTTAACATGTTCCTTCAGGAAATTTGGCCCTGAGTACCATTTTAATACTTTTACCTCTCGAGTGCCTTCATCTGCCGGATTCAAATTCGTCGGCACCCATCGCCATTCATCGATTTTACTGAGGCTTAATATTTCGCTATTAATGAGACGTACAATGTATATTTTCTATGTTCTGAGTGAATCCAATTTAAAACTGTCTGAGAGTGAGACCAATAATATTTTTTAATAGCTATAATACGCATTTCTTTGCAGATTTGATCGGTCAAGTTTGCTCCAAGCACGGCAGCTTGAAACTCGAGCCTATGAATTAGGACTCTTTTAATTGGGGCTACTTTCGCTTTTGCTGTCACTATTCTTATTACAGGTTTGCCATATAAAGTACTCTTAATGTACACGCAGGCTGCGTAAGCTCTATCGGATGCATCCACGAACGTGTGTATTTCTGTTTGTGGATCTGAATCCAATGTTAAGGTGAAATGTAGCGGAATGCGAAAATCGCGTTTTTGATCAATTATTCAAAAACTAGACCGATTTTCGAAAAACCAAAAACACTTAAGTTTTCGAAATCAAATTTATCAGAACTAAGTATTCTTAGAATTTTGAAATTTTGCTTTGCCGAGCCGTAATTGGCTTTTGAAATGTTTAAACGGTTACTGTTTCGTTCCACGGGGATGATTTTAGAACTGAAAAGTAATGTTTGTAGCAGAATTTCACAAAGAATCTGAAAATGCAACTAAAAGTTATAAAATGTTAGCTAAAACAAACGAAATTTGAAAAAGTTTACATAAACTTTTCCGCATTTTTTTTATTGCTTGCGCGCTGCTGTTTCGTATTGAGGTGGTGTGAGAAATGCACGGTGCGCACGGTGGCATTATATCGTGAGTAAAAGTTACATATCAAATAATGACGCGAATTTATGCAGTATTGGGTTTTGTGTTGAAATAAAAACGAGTTGAATACAATAAAATGGGTATTGTAGGAAATCGTTTATTTTCTAAGTAACTGTCATTTATAATGCTACAAATGTCCAATTCTGTTGAGTTCAATGCATTGATGTTGCTGAAGTAATAAAGCTTGGCTGTGTAATATCGTATAACAGGTATTATTTTAGATTGTAGCAATTTTTATAGCAAAGCTATAACTTCTTCATTGACAAGTTGCTTAATGAAATGAATACAAACCAAGTATTATTGTTCGTTAACCTGTGATACAAACAATAATAATAAACAACTCGAATAAACGTTGTCAAGCAAAGCAAAGTCTTGGTATTACATTTATTGTTGAATATGACCATTTGTTTCAACAGACTTCGCAGCCAAGGAGTGGCGGAACCGTATTGGGAGAATACTGAATCCACACCAGTCTTGGTTTGGAAGTCTTAGAATTACATTCCTTTTGAGAAATTTTTTACAAGTCAATATAACGAGAGGTAAACCCACTGCGCTCAATCTTTGAAAAAAGTTCTTGTTTATACGTGTCCGTTTTTCTTGGTATGCTTTGTGCGACGGTTCGTTCAACTGAAGCGGATAAAATTTTGCGCGCATTTTATGACGCTACATTTCACCTTAAAGCTCTAGGTATTTTGATATTTTCAATTTCTTTTATTTTTCTCAAAAAATTTTGCCACCTTAATTGTACCGTAGGGGGAATCAAGTCATCCCAACTTAAACTGTACTGGTGTAACTCTTGCATAATAAGTTTGCCTTGAATAGTATAATGAGCAATCAGACCTAATGGATCGAATATGCTCATCACGAAAGCTAAAATTTCTCTCATCGTAGGTGTGACATGAATATCAATGTTTCCAAATTCGCGTTGCTTGTAATTTAAGGCAAATCGCAACTCATCTTGGTTGGTATCCCAATAAACTCCTAGAACTTTATCATAGGTATCCTGTTTTTCGCAGAACGTTTCAACTGTTGCTTTCTGAGCATTCTTTCTTTGCTCTGACAAACTGTTTAAGGTAGCGCTTCGCCGTGGTCAGGTCGAAGCGAGACAACTCACTGCTTCCTCTTGCTTTGTCGCCGAAATTTCACCCTAAATTGCAAATTTCTCCAATACTAACCCGATTCACGAAAAATCAAAAACATACAATTGTAGGTAAATGATTTTACTATGCATTTGGCGAAAAATATCAGTTAAAAAGCTTTTCTTTCACGAGATTTCGTGTGAGTTTTGTTAAACATTTTGTTTTATTTTTTCCTTTTCTCGCTATAAACAACTCGCATATGTAGGGATGTGCTACGTTTTCAACAAAGTGTCAAAGCTAGTAACGATGAAAATCATTACTGATTTCTCGTTCTATTGAAACATGAATAGTAATTATTTTACAAAGTAGTAACACTTACTTACATTTTCTACTCATCTATATTCAACGTTTACGCAGAGAGAACGGAAAACGAAAACAAAAGAAATGTTGTTAGCGTCTACCACATGTGGCATTTTGCACACCCCAATGCATGCGTTGACATTGTGTGCGTGCGAAAGAATAAGGAAAAACTCATTTATTTTTATAACTCGCACGAAATCTTTCGATAAAAACGTTTATCAGGCACAATTTATATACGAATCGATAGAAAAATTAATTATCTAGAATCGTATGTTCTTGGAATTTCCGTTTTCTTTCCCGTTTTCTCACAATTTTAGGTAAAGTGCGTGAAACCCCGGGATAGGCAGCGAACTCCCGTGACCACGGCGAAGCGCTACCTTAAAAGAGTATTTTTATTTGAAATAAATTCGCGAATAAAAAATCCAGTTCGGCCATGTATGTTTATAACCAGATTAATAGTTTCTCTAGGTTTTGATTCTGTGGAGAAACTATCCAAATAATCGTCTACATAATGTTGACGACACACCGCGACAGCGCCCAACGGATATTGTCCTGATTGCTGCTCGGCGCTATAATTTTTTACAGCTTGAGCGCTGGCTGGCGAGCAAGTCGAACCAAATATCATAACTTGCATAACATAAATATCGGGTGATCGTGATGAATCGCAATCACGCCACAAAAATCTTTGGCTATGCTGATCTTCATCGCGAATTCGAATTTAATGAAACATCTCTTTTATGTCGGCACTCACTGCTATGCCATATTCTCGAAATCGTATTAACACTCCGAACAAAGAAGCGTTAGCATCCGGCCCCGGAAGCAGGGCCGAATTAAATGAGACACCTTGTACTGATGCTGCTGCATCAAATACCAACCGATGTTTTATCGGTAATTTATTTTTGTTTGTTACTACAAACTGAGGTAAATAAAAAACTCTCTTAGGATTGGCTATTAACTCGCTAGGAGTGAGTTTTCTAGCGTATCCTTTCGTAATGTAATCGTTTATGGTATCTTTTACCCATTGACTTTTCACTATATCTTTGGATAGAGTTCTCTCAAGGCCCTCTAACCTGTGTAAAGCATATTTAAAACTGGAGGGAAACTGAAAGTCATCGGTCCTCCAAAATAAACCAATTTCATATTTCTGATACTCGGAATCGTATCTCATGGTATCTTGTATCAACTGATTAGCTCGAACTATCTCAGTTGATTTGACTTCTGGTATCGATCGATTGACCGGTAATTATTCCTGTGTCAAAAAATCTCGCACCATTTGTCTTAAATCTTGCTCCTCCTGAATAACAAGGGAGCAGGATGGCTGAAAATACTCGGGCGTATTTCCATAAATCAACCATCCTAACGGCGTTTTCATTGCTATTGGAGTATCTACTGCTCCTCTTCGTTGGCTATTTGCCACGGTTAGACCTGCATGATCTAAACCTATTAAAATTCTTGCCCTGGCATTAGAATAGCTGGACAGAGAGACATCTCTTAAAAGTTTATGTTGCTTCTTCAGAGATTTCATATTTAGACTCTGAGAAGGTAAATCCAAAGAAGGCATCGTTCTTACTCCTTCCATGCTGTACTCGGAGGAGTTCTCACCTCTAATTTTAAAGTTTACCTTTCCGCTGTTAATATCAGCGGAACGGTTTTGAGTCCAAAGTAACCGCAACGGACTCTTTCTGATCTTGAGACCTAATTCTCGAGCTAAGCTTTCTTCTATAATAGACAAGGATGATCCTGAGTATAAAAATGCGAATGTATGTACTTTCTTTTCACCATTTGAAACTATAACAGGTAAAATTTGATACAATACTTTGGAATCAACACTACTGTGCTGATTCAAAGGTTTAGTGAATTTCTCAAAGTGAAGTAATTTGTGGTGCTTCTTTGGACAATCTTTAATTTCGTACATTCTTTTAATTGGTGCCCTGTCATTAGACAACAGTAACACAATTTGTTTCTTATTGTTGCCCAACGATCATTTACAGATAATCGTAGGAAATGAGTGCAATTTTCTATGTTATGTGTTCTGAAATCGCAAAACACACAGTGTTGCTTTTCTTTATTATGCATATTCAAATATGCTCGCCGCTTCGGCACAAATGATTTGACTGTCGAGGATTCCCCTTGGCTCTCGTAATGCGTTAACTTCAATACGTCAGCTTTGGGTTTTATCCAATTATAAAAATCTTCTAAATTTGCTTTTTCTTTGGACTGAAGCTGTTCTTCAGTCCATTTTAATTTCAAATTGAAGAGTAATTTTCCTATCAACTCCGTCACAAGACGATGATCATGTAGATAATGTTGTTCCTGTAATGCATGCATGTTAGTGACTAAATTTTCAACTGCATGCGAAATTTGTATTGTGTTTCCATTTTTTGTACGTCTTAAATCTTTTAAAAGACTGTCATAAATAAATACTGTCCGACCGAAATCTGACTGAAGTCGTGCCATAATTGCTGGAACATTTGCTGAATCTAGCATTAATACTTCGACACGTTTGAAAGCCTCTCCAGTTAAGGCGTCTTGCAATCTATTAAGATTTTCAAGGTGAGAAAAGTCACCTGCCAATGTCGTTTCATTAAATAACTTTTTGAAACGAGGCCAGTCCCTAGGGTCGCCTTTAAATTCGGGTAACTTGGCTAATGCTTGCCGCTTGATAAACACTTCTAAAGGCTCAGTGTGCCTAATATTATTTTTCTTTTCCGCAGTGCTTAAATCGGTTGTACCCTCAACCGACTTTCGTAATTGTGCGATCGATTGATCTTTGCGGTCGGATTCTTCGCGTAAAATATTCAACTCCAAGTGAGTTTTTTTCATTGATTTAATTAACTCTGTCAATTGCAGAGATTTCGATTGGCACTTCCTGCATAAATATGCATCTGTCTGGGAAGGCACTGATGGTAGCCCTGCGCACGAGATGTGAAACCACCTATCACACTCGTCACATGCTACCATTGGCTGGCTGCCATCGGGTTCCGTACACAGACGGCAATTCCCGTTTTTTGTTTTCTAAAAACATCATGCTCGTGGCATAGACAACTGTTTTGCCACGACAGTTATCCCGCCCCTTCCTATTATGGGGTCTGCCGAGGTATTAAACGACGCCTCGAATAATCCGTACTTTATTAAATGTGCAAGACCGTAGGATCGCCTTTTTACTTATAAGTCCTACGCCTGATAGTATTTAGTATACCCTGCCTATCAGATCCGCATGAAATGAATCTTGCTACGGGTGCTTAACTAGAACCGTCAATAATACTTGATTAACACAGCGTTTGGTTCCGGGTTTCTAGTTGCACATAGCCCGTAAAAATATATCACCATCTGGTAATAACCAGTTAACGGTTCAGTGACGAGCCAGGATTATTAGTCCCGATTTAAGTCCCACAACGTCGGCGATTAACGCGGAACACTCATCACTTGAATAACCAGCAGCTCCACAAATTTGTGGCACACTTTTATTTAAGGATAAAGATAAAATATTAAGGACACTTACCAATGCTGCTGGCTTGTAGAAGTGAAACTGGAACCACTATTCCTCAACTTAAAAGCCTGTTGGAAACTACACTCCTACTCGTGATCTTGGCGATCATCAACTTTTTTCTTATACTCCCTACAACTCAACTAAAACTTTACTCTACTAGCCCTAACTGTCTAACTAAAAACACTCGTATCTCGCCGGAGTTCGAACTGAGGCGTGATCCTTCAATCCGGCAGGTATATCTTAGCGTGCTGCTCTTGCACGCCAAGCTCTACCTGTTGGCAGATCAGCTCAGTGCTGTATTTCTACCGACAGTTTGAGAATGACAGAAGTGGCCACTTCGAATTAGCTAGAGTAAAATTTTGACTCTTGCTATCAGCCTCTCCACTAATGCCAACTTGTGACAAGAGATTCTAAGAGGGGGCGCGTCGGAGCCGATTGTAGGCCGTATAAATCTGGTCTTCCACGGTTTCTCGGCCAGAGTACAGCTTGTGGAAAATGGCTTGTAAACTCAGCCTATTTCAGTGAGCAGAGAGTGAGAAAGGCGCTTCCGAACAAATCTATCCGACACTAAAACCAGCAAGTCATGATTTCCTCAACTGGAGACAAAGACAACCGCTGTTCAGCATCAAACTGAAGAATGAAAGGTGATATTCACTACACGCGAGATACGACCGGGGTGGACAAGACTTAGACGTATACTCGTTTATTAACATATGACATATGACGCAACGTATTGTTGTTTTCTCTTTCCATTCCACATCGGGAGTCCTGGCGGTTCGTCCGCGTCCCTAGCTATGCATAAACGCGCATCTGGTTTACATAAATTTTCTGCCCGGTTCTCTTAGCCGGCATTTGTATACCTCCTACATTGAATAGTCTATAAGGCCCTAGCGCGCAGCTCTGTAAAATCTATCCTGCCTGTGTGCATATGCTGATCCCTTTCTTAAGAGGAACGGAAAGGTTTTATTACTATGGAAAATAAACATGAAACTTAAACTGGGGTAAACAGTTCTAGTTTTCTTATCTGGTGGTTGAGCTTTTTTTCTGCTAAATTGAAATGTTCGATCGCGTTTTGAAATCCTGGATTTGAACTTGTTGAAATGAATGAAATCTGCCGGGTAACTTTGCTCATTTGAAGCCGTGCTGGAACAACGATTTTATCGTTTTCTGTTGACTCATGGTGATGGAGCCCTTCTCCAGATGAACCAAGTACAGTTGATCTCGATACTTTCGATTGTCCGTGTTGTGTCGTTTTATTATAGACACCATCACAGGCTTTAGTCCAGCCTCCGACAGTGCCTGCTTTAGTTCGGCTTCCATCATGTTGTGTTGGGGGCAATATCGTGAGTGAAGTATTCCGCTTTTGTCTGTTTCAGGTAACATTCTACTGCTTTGTAGTGGTTCAAAGCCAGAACAGTTATTCTGTAGCCTTCAGTACATAAACGGATTGTTTCCTGATCAGCGTGTTGAAATCCGAGCATAGAGTCGGTGGTAAGCCCTTCAGGTAGAATGGTGGCAATTTTTTCCTTTTTCTGCAGTTCCTCTTCGACATCAACTGGCAGATCAGCGTATTGGTTGTTACTCAGCAAACGGTCGTTTACCTGTACATCATCTGGCTTCAGACGCTTAACATCCTTTGGATTCTTCTCGGATCTATGGCGCGTTTTACCCATAGGTCGGGTAGGTAGACAGCTGCGAATAAAAGATAAAACAAAATCGAAATTAGTCGTAGCAGGTTATTCGTCTATACACATCGAGTGTTTAATGACGAATGATCGATTTTCGACCACGGTTTCCTTTTTATAACGTTCAGTTGAAGATACGTGCCTGACTAACCCAAAATCGTCGTCCTTGCGCGATAAGCCCAAACGAAAGTTAAGAGTTTTCCGCGTTGTTTTCAAATTTTGAGAAAACTTAATTTTTGAGTTGTTTGTGGTTATCTGACACTGTTCAAAATATTATCCTAAAGTGCTGCCATTAATACTACAAGTCGAGATATTGACGATTAAGTTCTGCCCATTCTTCCATATGGCTAATTTTGAAAAGGCGCCCCATAGTAAAATAAGTGGAATGGCTTGAATCATACCTCACAAAACGTAAGCAAATTGTACGCTATCATAACACTTACTTCTAATCAATAAATGTCAATTCAGGTGTTACCCAAGGTTCACATTTAGGTCCTTTCCTTTTTATCTCGTACGTAAACCACATTTCCTTCATACTCAAACTTCTAAAAGAACTTGTATATGCAGACGACATGAAGCTCTTTATGTAAATATAAAATGCTGTAGATGCTGAAGTATTCCAAAAATGAAATTAACGTATTCCACATTTGGTACAATAAAAGCTTACTCCAACTAAACGTTAAGAAATGTAGTTTATTAACGTTTAGTAGAAAAATCATGTCTCCTTCTATTAACATATATTTAGAAAAATGTTAAATTATTAGAGACCTAGGCGTAATTTTAGACTCTAAACTCACTTTCGTGGGGCATTATAATACAATTATCACTAAAGTAAATAGTATGTTAACACATGGATCAATAAGTCCCGAGACTAAAGCAGAGATGGCGCTCGTAGTAAACCAGTAACAACGTCTTTCTAGAGTACTAATCTTTGCTTGAAACGGGTCAAAATTTTAAGTCGATCCGAACAGAAATAGCTGAGTTATCGAGGTTGGAGTAAAGTCGTTTTGTAGTTTGTTTAAAAAAATGAAAAAACCGAGTTTCACGTTTTGATAAAACATTGTTTTTTAATAGTTAACAACACCGTGCAAGCGAAACAATGGAATGAAAAATGTTATCCGGACTCTTGTCCATCAAAAGCAACGATTTGTCGGTGGTTCGCCGAGTTTAAACGTGGTCGTACCGACACATATGACGCGGAACGCTCGGGTAGACCTGTGGAAGCCGTTACACCTGAAAATGTGAGTGAAGTGACAAAAATTATAATGAAAGATCGTAAAGTGAAGCTCCGTGAGATTGCTGAGATGACACAGATATCATATGGAAGTGTATTTACTATCCTTCATGAAAAATTGAGCATGAAAAAGGTTTTTTTCCAAGTGGGTGCCGCGATTGCTTTCGATGGAACAAAAAAACTACAATGATCAGCCCCATGGGGTTGTTCGAGCCGTTGATGTGGAACAAGGCAACCAAATTTTCCAATGATTGACATTTTCGATTAATCGTCACACTTTTGAATCCGCAAATGCACAAGAGTCTGCTTAGATTGATCCTTATTAGGAATCAACACCGAACACGTGAACCCAGAATATAGACTCTATTTATCGTGATTTGTATTTGTTTCGTAGCCGACGAAATAACATCAATAGCCCAACTGTATACAATTAAATGTTTGTACATGCTTGCGATTTTTTTATTTTTTTATTTTATTTCTTTATTGTCTTCGACTAGAGGTGACCTATCGCACAGACTTTTACTTTATTGCTACACACTTATGCTAACTTAAAAATATTATTTTCGATTTGAATGTGCCTTTGCTCATATTAAAATCAAATAAATGATACACGGTATTGAAACGATGACAACAGACATCCATTGGGTTGTTTTGGCCATACTGTGTGCGATGAAGTGAGCGACGAAGAAAATCCGTTCTTCGCAATGATCTTCCCGGAACGTTAAAATTAATTCTTTCCAGTAGTATGGGGCAATCAATGTTGTCATTTAGTAGGTCGAACACGAAGAATTGTTGAAGGAGTATTCGTCTGTTTTGTAAAGTAGGTAGGTTGATGAGAGCACAGAGATTCTCGTAACGAGGTAGTTGAGGACGATTTATCCAAGGTAGTCTTCGGAGTGCGAATCGGACGAAGCACTTCTGCACCCTTTCGATCCGATCGATGTGAACACCGTGATACGGAGCCCAAATTGTAACCCCATACTCCAGAATACTGCGTACTAGTGCGATGTAAACTGTTTTGAGGCAGTACACGTCGTTGAAATTTTGAGTGGTTCGTTTGATTAGTCCCAAAACTGCATAAGCCTTCGCAGTAACGAATGATAACTGTTCGATGAAACGGAGCTTGCAATCGAGAATAATGCCCAAGTCTTTAATAGACCAAACTCGTTCAACTGAAGCCATCATCATGGAGTATTCGAAAATAATTGGAGACTGTGCCCGTGAGAATAATTGGAGACTGTGCCCGTGATCACATTACATTTCTTAACGTTTACTGTCATGCCGTTTCTGTCACACCAATCAAGGATTCGGTCAATATCCATTTGTAGAGCACAGCAATCCACAAGGCTTGTAATGATGCGATAAATTTTGAGGTCGTCAGCATACGTTACTTTGAATGACGACAATTCACTGTAAAGATCGTTCACGAATAACACGAAAAGAAGTGGTCCGAGATGGCTCCCTTGCGGTACACCCGAAGTAACGTGAAATGAATCCGAGAGTGCAGATCCGATTCGTAATGTATTCATGCTTGCGATACGGATATCGATGTTTAAGCTTCTCTTCACCAAGATTGTGCTCAAGTTTTGTGTGCAAGCAATTATTTTTTCAGCGTTTCTCTACCATTACTACCATTTTGCGATTTCGGTTGAAGCGATAAAATATTTCTCATTATCATTCGAGTTCATCTTATATAAATTAGAAATTAGTCTTATATATTCAAAATTTACCCATATTTTATGTGTGTGTATGTAACAAAAATATGCACTCACTTTTCTCAGAGATCGCTAAACCGATTTTCACAAACAAAGATTCAAATGAAAGGTCTCATATTCCCATAGCCTGCTATTGAATTTCATTCTGATTCGACTTCTGGTTCCTGAGATATAGGATGAGATGTACCAAAAATGTGAAAAAAATATGCACTCACTTTTTTCAGAGATGGCTGACCCGATTTTCACAAACTTAGTTTCAAATAAAAGGTATTATGGTCCCATAGCTTGTTATTGAATTTCATTTGAATGTGACTTTCGGTTCCGGAGTTATATGGTAATATGTGAAAATTTGAGAAAAAGTTTACACTCAATTATCTCTAGAACAACTCAACCGATTTCTGCACACTAAGATTAAAATGAAAGGTCTTATAACATCCTAAAAATTTGTAGAACATTTCATCTGGATCCGACTTCCGATTCCGGAACTAAAGCGTTATAAGTGGAAAATTTCCAATTTTATTAGTATTTTTCCACGAACGATAATTAAAAACAAGTACAAATCCCATAAAACTGTCTGATAAATTCTTCTAGTTTGCAGAGCTTGTTAGTTTGTGGGCATGAAAACGTAATTCAGCACTACTGGTCTCCTCTTTTCCTGTTCTGAAACCATCGAAATTGGGAAGAAAAACTCGTAAAACTAAATTCACTTCGATTTCTCTGCGATGCTTGAACCGATTTTCAGAAATGCTTAAAAGGATCATTGATGTCCCACCTTTGGAAACCGAAAACGGTTTTTCAAATCTTGCGGGGCCAGAGGAATCTGACTCTGACGGAAATAGTGAAGATACCTCGTTTGTCACTCCTTAAGGGTTATTTAAGAGGAGATTAACAAACCACAAAATACCAAAAAAGACACCTAAAATTACACCTTCAAAAAAAGATACCCGTGTTAAATCTAAAAAGCCACATTTAAAACCAAAAACTGTGCCTCCTGGTTTGTCAAATTCACAAACCAATCCAAAAAATAACACAAGAAAAGACATTAATCCAGTGGGCTTTGTTTCATAGCCACCATCGGGATTTTTGAAGTTTTCGGAAATTGTAGAATGGATTTTTGCAGCATTCAATATTTCTGAACCTCTTAAGACCATCATAACGGCATTCCATCCAATATCTAGAACTATTTTGAAACAGTTATCAGCTCAATGGCCAGTTCTCTCAGGCTTTGTATCATTTGATGGATAATTTTTCTTCCACCACAAATGATCCAATCACCTGCAGTGGAATTTTCGAAGCATCATGCCAAAACTTGATTCATTTAAAGTTTCGTTGCATAGTCAAAAATGTGATGTATTTGCTTTGTGCGAAACATGGCTTACATCAAACATAGCCTTAAATTTTAATGACTTTAACATCTCGATAGAAACTCTCCGTATGGTGGAGTGCTTTTAGGAATTAAGAAATGTTATTCCTTTTATAGATTAAACATTCCTTCGACTTCTAGTATAGAAGTTGTTGGTTGTCATATAAAAATTAAAGGAAAGGACATTTGCATTGCTTCGATATATATTCCTCCAAGAGCTCAAGTTGGACAACGACAGCTTAATAAAATGGTCGAAGCCCTCCCTGCTCCACGATTGATTCTGAGAACCAAGTATAAAAGCAAACTTCGGGCCAAGAAATGTAGCTATTGGAGACATTTTGTCGAAGGTTTGTCAAGAGAAACCTCAATGAGCACTCTTTGGAATACGACCAGACGAATGAGGAATCGTAACGTAGGAAATGAGAGTGAGGAATACTCGAATCGATGGATATTTGATTTTGCGAGAAAATGTCCCACCTGACTGGAGGCAAGTGAAAGTTATCGATAAGAGACGGGGAAACCAGCTACCAATCACAACTCATATAGACCCATTGCAATGTTGTCCTGCATCAGAAAATTGTTCGAGAAAATTATTCTACGACGCCTCGACACTTGGGTCGAGACGAACGGTTTGTTGTCAGATACTCAGTTTGGTTTCCGTAGAAATAGAGGGACGAATGATTGCCTTGCATTACTATCGTCTGACATAAAAATTGCCTTCGCTCATAAACAACAAATGGCATCTGTATTTTTCGAAATTAAAGTAGCATTTGATTCAGTTTCCATTGATGTTCTTTCAAACAAGCTCCTCCAACATGGACTTCCACCGGTTATATATAATTATTTGCACAACCTTTTGTCAGAGAAGGGCATGTATTTTTCAGATGCCGATTTAGCAACAATCAGAATCAGCTACATGGGTCTCCCGCAAGGCTCATGCCTTAGTCCGCTTCTGTATAATTTCTATGTTAACGACATTGACAGCTGTCTAGTAACCCCATGTGCACTAAGACAATTCTCGGTTAATTTTTCAAAAGGGTGTATAAGCAAGTGACAGTTTTTCTTTGTTTACTTTCTCTTTTATAAATTACCAAGCGGTTTCCACGTCTATCACTCAACTCTTTGCATGAAATGATACCCGAAACTTTCGACTTTCAAACAGAATAGTGATATCAAATAAAATCCTTTTAACCACATCACAATAATCGAAGAGAGAGTGATTAAAGAGAAACTGTCACTTGCTTATACGCCCTAATGAAAAAGTACGGGTGTGTAATGTCAGAGACGTAACTGGATGTCGTGAATACGAATAAAACAGAAACGATTTCTTTACACTTTCGAATTCGAATTGATAATTGACCGATTGTGTGAATTGCGAAATTTTCCTCCCTTTTTTATCGACGTCGATTATCCCATTTCGGATTTGCATATTTCATTGAAAGAAATTATCAAGGTGCAGTACGGGAATCATTTTTGCCTTTTAGAAGAACCAACTTGTGGAATTCTCTACGATATTTAGCACAGTTCGGAACATTTATCTCGAACGATTTTTGCACAGCGAAAAGTGCACGAAGCAAATCAAATTATTTTAGATTTTCACTTAACTGATGATTTTTACCTTCGATTTGCAAAGAAGTAATCTTATTAGTTCTTTAGATAACATTTAGAGCCATTAGAACGGCTGATTTTTTATAATGTTGTCCACCTTTCGTTTCCTGTTTTCTTTCTCTCCAATGCAAAGCACCAGCAGCTGATGCAATCGTTCTTGAATTGAAACTAGCTTTGCCTACAAACCAACACATCCGCTCGCAGTGCCAAATGATGCAAAACTGGTTTAATGCGTCTTCTCGCCTTGACGACCGGAAGGCAAATGCGAACTACGACCTGAGCGTTTGAGGTTTTTAACCAGGTTGAATTGAGATTGAATGCGTCTTCTCGCCCCGACGTATGCTTTCATCCAACGCACAAGAAAAAATTATCGATTTTCGACCACGGTTCCCCTTTTATAACGTCCAGTTGAAGATATGAATACCACAAAATCGTCGTCCTTGCGCGAAAAACTCCAGCGAAAGTAAAGAGTTTTCCGCGTTGTTTCAAAATTTTCAGAAAACTTAATTTTTGCGTTGTTTGTGGTTATCTCACACTGTTCAAAATATTATTCTAAATTCCTGATCATATTTTTTATGAAATAGTGAGAGAAGTATGTTGCTGCCATTAATACAAGTCGAGATATTCACGATTAAGTTCTGCCCATTCTTACATATGGCTAATTTTGAAAAGGCGCCCCATAGTAAAGTAAGTCGTATTCACGACAAAATCAACCGAGAATTGGCAGATTATGGCGTGGTTTCAGTTACTGGACCCAAAGCTATTGATATGCAAAAACCATTGCAAGATACCTTAGATAAATTGTCCGTTTGGGCTATTCATCTGGGTATCGAATTCTCTGCGGAGAAAACAGAGCTGGTCGTCTTTTCAAGAAAGCAGCGCAGCTTCAGCTTCATATGATGGGAAGAATAATCCAACAGGTTTTTACTTTTAAATACCTCAGGGTGTGGTTTGATTCCAAATGCACGTGGGGAGGACACATTAGGTAGCTGATTACAAAATCCAACAAAGAGTAAATTTTCTTCGAACAATAACAGGATCTTGGTGGGGTGCTCATCCGGAAGATCTAATAAAATTGTATCAGACAACGATACGTTCAGTGATGGAATATGGATGCGTTTGCTTTCGTTTCGCTGCAAACTCTCATATTATCAAACTTGAGCGAATTCAGTATCGTTGTTGGCGAATTGCTTTAGGCTGCATGCAATCGACACTTACAATGAGTCTTGAAGTTCTGGCGGGATTTCTTCCATTGAAGGATCGTTTTTGGGAGCTTTCGTCGCGACTGCTAATAAGATGTGAGGTACTGAATCTCCGAGTTATTAATAACTTCGAAAGGCTAGTTGAGCTTCAATCTTAAACAAAATTCATGACAGTATATTTTAACCATATGTCACAGGAAATAAACCCTTCACGATATATTGCTATCCGTGACACATCCATCCATTTATTTTTCGACACATCCATGCAGCGCGAAATGCGTGGAATCCCGGAACACCTACGCTCGATGGAAATCCCAAAAATATTTTCAAATGAGTTCAGGCGTATTGACTCTGAGAAAATGTTTTTCACGGACGGATCACGAATTGAAGAGGCTACTGGGTTTGGTATATTAAACAATAATGTTTCGGTTTCTTTTAGGCTTCAAGAACCTGCATCTGTTTATATAGCAGAGTTAGCAGCAGTTCATTATAGTTTGAGTGTAATCGTCAGATTATCTCCAAGCCATTATTTTCTCTTTACAGATAGTTTGAGTGCAATTGAAGCCATTGGTTCAAACGCTGCTGGCAAAAATGAACCGTTTTACCTGGGCAAAATAAAACAGTGCCTGAACGACATATTGAACAATAATTATCAAATCACAATAGTTTGGGTCCCGGATCATTGCTTCAGTCTAGGCAATGAAATAGCCGATTTTTTAGCCAAACGTGGTGCTATTGAGGGTGAAATTTATGAGAGACCGATTGCTTTCAACGAATTCTATAGCGCGTTTCGCCAAAAAACGCTTTCCCAACTGATCTGGGACGGTGGATGCACTCAATTATTCCTTAAATATCGACTAAGGCATGGTTCAGGGGACTGGATGTGAGTAGGGACTACATTCGTGTGATGTCCAGACTCATGTCCAATCACTATACGTTAGATGCACATCTCTTTTGAATTGGAATTTCCGAAACTAATCATTGTGCTTGTGGCGAACGTTATCGCGATAGTAATCATGTCGTTTGGACATGCGTGGAGTATCGTGATGTCAGATCTCAACTAATAAATTCTTTGCGTACCCAAGGTAGACTATCCAATGTCCCAGTTCGCGACATTCTTGCTTGTCGTGACCTTACTTGAAACTTCTTTATCATTTCATTAGGTCCATTGGAGTTTCAATTTAAATTTTATTTTATGTTAGACTGTGTTTGCTTCCATGAGTTCAACCAATAGCCAACTATATGATATTGAATAAAAGTGATGAACTGATACAAACAAACCTGAAATAGTTATAAGATCATGTACAAAATAAATATATTTTATTTAATGTAATTTAAAAAAGCAACTCACTTTATAAAGACAGTGTTTAGATTAACTAATGAATACCAACATACTAATATGATATTCGAAATGTATTAGGTTTAAAGTACTATGCACGGAGAACCTTTCGATCATAAAATTGCGATATCGCAGTTTTTGATTTTTGCGATAGTTGATTTAACTAATTTCTTTTTGATTCAACCAATATGGTTTTTGATTTGCATATATTCAAGTAGTTGAAAAATCTGTTGTTTTGAATACTGTCAAATGTCGGAGACAGTTGAAAGCAAAACAATAATCGCAATGCAAAATCAACAACTTTTTTAGTTGAAATCTGTTCGCGTCGCTTCAAAATGTCAGTGAAAACAACATCGATGGTTAAAGCGCTTGGTGAAATTGTGTTCATTCAATTTGAGAAATTTATGATATCAAGTGTTTATCTAACAGCGGTGTTGTGATAAAGTTAACCTTGTTTAAGATGAAAAAGATTTGGTGACAAATTAGAAAATGTTAAAGAATGATCATCTCGTAATCTTTCAGGTATGCTCAAAAATTTTATGCTTCAAATTCGATCATTGATTTACTTCCAGCAGACTGTTTTACTTCAAACTGTTTGATACCGACGATGATGTTCATGCATTAGCAATTAAACGCTTTTTGACATGAATTTAATTTATAAAAGTAACAGGAGCGAAGGGTATTAGGTTTAATGTACTATGTATTGTGGATGCCACGGCGAAGAAAAACTTATGTATATTGCTATGAAATAAACGTATTTATGAGAAAAAAAATTTCAAAAGTCGTCAAATATTCTCGGGAAAAATATAAAACAAATTATGCCAAAAATAATCCTATTAATCAAATGATGCGCTTTTATTACGAAAACTGCCAAAAAATCGATCTAACTATGTCCAGGAAACAAATAAAAGAGCATGTTCCGTTCTGGAAAATACGAATTTACCAGAATGGACTTCGGCCTGAAAAATGCACCTGCCACATTTCAGCGAGTAATGGATTGCATTTTTCGAGAACTCATAAAGACTTGATACGAGTAATGAAAAAGTTGAAAGACGCCGGTCTGTAGATACTACTGGACAAATGTGAGTTCTTCAGAAAGCAAGTCCAATTTCTAGGACACACGGTATCAGAAGAGGGAGTGAAGTCTAATGCGGATAAAATTAAAATAATTAAAGACTGTTCGATGCCACAATGTGAAAAAGAAGTCAGACAATTTCTGGGCACGCTAGGTTACTATCGGAGGTTCATAAAAGACTTCGCGAAGGTGGTAAAACCAATGACAAAATTACTAAGGAAAGACATAGCATTCAAAATGACACCTGAAATCAGTGGCGTACCGAGGAAATTTGGCGCCCTGGGCAAAACAACATGCCGCCCCCATCGTTGGTTTAGTGGGCAATTAAAAACAATGCTGAACTTCATCTCCGGAAGCGAGCAAAAAAAAGGACCCAAGGATTACTTTGTCGCCCCCTAAAATTGTTACGCCCTGGGCGAATGCCCCCTTGCCAGAACAACAAAACCTACACGGAACCACCCGCGATCCCATTTCAACCAGAATATTAGTTGATTTTCTGAATTCGATTGGTTAAAATTTGGTACAACTAATCGATTGTTGTTTTAACTAAACTGTCATTTTTGTTTTTCGATTAGCAGAAACGATGGTTGAAACAACTAATTTAACTGTTTGTAAAAAAGGTGTCAATCAGTGAGGACACATACCTTTCAATTTCAACAAATATTATAATTGAAATAACTGGTGTTATTATTGAAACAAAATTCTATTAGTTGAAAAATAAATCGGTTTTATTTGTTTTAGACATTGCAAATAGTTGAATCAACTCGAACCATGTTATTGATTTGCGAAAATAATCAAAATATACTGACTGATACACGTCATGATCTATTTGAAATAAGTTCGGTATGTTAAGATTCATGAAATAAATATCGTTGTTAAAATATAAACAGTATTTTATATTGACATGTAATAACATTAGGGCTAGGAAAACCACCGATCACTGCTGATTTCAAGTGATCTTAACCAAGGAATAAATCATCATTACGAAATCAGAACTGATCTGATCTCTTAGTGATTTTGATTTTTGTATGATCATGATCATGTCAAGTAGAGATAAGTAAAGATCTGAATTCTAAAAAAATACTTCTGATTCGATCGGAAATGATTGATGTAGAAAAACGTTTTTAATCAGCAAAAGTGCCCGGAGGGGCGAGTAAATTAGCGAAATTATTAAATTTACCTAAAATGAGTATTGAAAGATGATTATTGATTATCAATTGTTATGAGCTTGGGTGCATCAACCGCTGGAAATTGGAATTTTGCGACGGCAATTCAAATGCACATTCAAACGCAGCGCGTTCTGTGTGTTTGAAACCCTTCGCTCCTGTTACTTTTATAAATTAAATTCATGTCAAAAAGCGTTTTATTGCTAATGCATGAACATCATCGTCGGTATCAAACAGTTTGAAGTAAAACAGTCTGCTGGAAGTAAATCAATGATCGAATTTGAAGCATAAAATTTTTGAGCATACCTGAAAGATTACGAGATGATCATTCTTTAACATTTTCTAATTTGTCATCAAATCTTTTTCATCTTAAACAAGGTTAACTTTATCACAACACCGCTGTTATATAAACACTTGTTATCATAAATTTCTCAAATTGAATGAACACTATTTCACCAAACGCTTTAACCATCGATGTTGTTTTCACTGACATTTTGAAGCGACGCGAACAGATTTCAACTAAAAAAGTTGTTGATTTTGCATTGCGATTATTGTTTTGCTTTCAACTGTCTCCGACATTTGACAGCATTCAAAACAACATATTTTTCAACTACTTGGATATATGCAAATCAAAAACCATATTGGTTGAATCAAAACGAAATTAGTTAAATCAACTATCGCAAAAATCAAAAACTGCGATATCGCAATTTTATGATCGAAAGGTTCTCCGTGCATAGTACTTTAAACCTAATACATTTCGAATATCATATTAGTATGTTGGTATTCATTAGTTAATCTAAACACTGTCTTTATAAAGTGAGTTGCTTTTTTAAATTACATTAAATAAAATATATTTATTTTGTACATGATCTTATAACTATTTCAGGTTTGTTTGTATCAGTTCATCACTTTTATTCAATATCATATAGTTGGCTATTGGTTGAACTCATGGAAGCAAAAACAGTCTAACATAAAATAAAATTTAAATTGAAACTCCAATGGACCTAATGAAATGATAAAGAAGTTTCATGTAAGGTCACGACAAGCAAGAATGTCGCGAACTGGGACATTGGATAGTCTACCTTGGGTACGCAAAGAATTTATTAGTTGAGATCTGACATCACGATACTCCACGCATGTCCAAACGACATGATTACTATCGCGATAACGTTCGCCACAAGCACAATAATTAGTTTCGGAAATTCCAATTCAAAGGAGATGTGCATCTAACGTATAGTGATTGGACATGAGTCTGGACATCACACGAATGTAGTCCCTACTCACATCCAGTCCCCTGAACCATGCCTTAGTCGATATTTAAGGAATAATTGAGTGCATCCACCGTCCCAGATCAGCTGGGAAAGCGTTTTTTGGCGAAACGCGCTATAGAATTCGTTGAAAGCAATCGGTCTCTCATAAATTTCACCCTCAATAGCACCACGTTTGGCTAAAAAATCGGCTATTTCATTGCCTAGACTGAAGCAATGATCCGGGACCCAAACTATTGTGATTTGATAATTATTGTTCAATATGTCGTTCAGGCACTGTTTTATTTTGCCCAGGTAAAACGGTTCATTTTTGCCAGCAGCGTTTGAACCAATGGCTTCAATTGCACTCAAACTATCTGTAAAGAGAAAATAATGGTTTGAAGATAATCTGACGATTACACTCAAACTATAATGAACTGCTGCTAACTCTGCTATATAAACAGATGCAGGTTCTTGAAGCCTAAAAGAAACCGAAACATTATTGTTGAATATACCAAACCCAGTAGTCTCTTCAATTCGTGATCCGTCCGTGAAAAACATTTTCTCAGAGTCAATACGCCTGAACTCATTTGAAAATATTTTTGGGATTTCCATCGAGCGTAGGTGTTCCGGGATTCCACGCATTTCGCGCTGCATGGATGTGTCGAAAAATAAATGGATGGATGTGTCACGGATAGCAATATATCGTGAAGGGTTTATTTCCTGTGACATATGGTTAAAATATACTGTCATGAATCTTGTTTAAGATTGAAGCTCAACTAGCCTTTCGAAGTTATTAATAACTAGGAGATTCAGTACCTCACATCTTATTAGCAGTCGCGACGAAAACTCCCAAAAACGATCCTTCAATGGAAGAAATCCCGCCAGAACTTCAAGACTCATTGTAAGTGTCGATTGCATGCAGCCTAAAGCAATTCGCCAACAACGACACTGTTATATATATATATATATATATATATATATATATATATATATATATATATATATATATATATATATATATATATATATATATATATATATATATATATATATATATATATATATATATATATATATATATATATATATATATATATATATATATATATATATAATAGGGCTGAAAAGTCACCACTTGTGACTGAACACCCAATTAAATTCTTAATAATTTAATTTTAACTCATATTCCAATAAATAGTTATTTAAAAAAAAATAACACAGATGAAATTTTTTGTTTTTGCACAGCCAGTATAGGTAGGAATCAAGTAGCCATACTAATAAAAATCCCTATACTGGACGAGAAATTCTACGATTTGCTTGAACTTCACACACTCAATATAAACGGGACCCGCATCAACACGTACATCCAACTGGTAGCGAAACACAGAAGCCAAATCTACATATAAACAACAAAATGCGATATTTGCAGTAATATCCTTCCACTTGAAGACGAATGCATCCTTAATCTTCTTGTTCAACAAACCCCAAAATGTTCAGTTACACGAGCAAAAGAATCCCGAAATCATAGAAATCATTGAAGGCATCTACTTAAAGGCATTGACCTTGTTACACTACTTGGATTAAGAATAGGTTTTGCCTTTCTCATACAGAAATGTTATGTAATCGCTGTGATAACCGATTTTTCCACCGAGGCCCGAGTGTCGTATAACATTCGACTCAGTTCATCGAGTATGCAAAATGTCTGTATGTGTTTGTATGTATTTATGTAACATCTATTTGCACTCGATAGCCATTGTCAATAGAAAACCAAACAAACCGATTTCGGCTATGCTGGTTAATTATTTGGCTTGCCTAGTTTTCACGACAGGAGATTGTAGCCATAGACTCAAAAATGAATCCCAGTGAATTTCCCGAACCAACTTCAGTTATACCGGATTCAGGTTTCGGAAGTACTTGCAATAGTCGAACTCGCTTCGTTTTCTCAGAGCACACTCTGTAGGTTACACTAGCCTACACACTTTAAAAAACCTTGTGCTTATACATCTTATTAGATGCACATAAACGGAGTGTCACAGTTCACGCAAATTTTCGACGAAGAACAATTAATATTGTGTCTAAGACTATATGACATAAAAGTCATTGACATAAAAAAAAATACTGATAGCAACCGCCGTGACATGAACCGAGAATCATTGGATCGCAAGTACGTCTGTTAATCGACTGAGCCACAGAAGCATGCATCTGCTTGGCTGGTAAAAGATGCATTTAAATTCATACGGTCCTGCTAGCAGAACGCAAGATACAGTCGAAACCAGTAAAAATCAAGCTCATCTAAGATTAAGTCATTACAAAATTTTCCGTCATTTGACAAATTAGGTCCTTACCAATTACATCGTATGACGGATTAAGTCACCTGTAATATATATATATATATATATATATATATATATATATATATATATATATATATATATATATATATATATATATATATATATATATATATATATATATATATATATATATATATATATATATATATATATCTATATATATATATATATATACATATATATATATATATATATATATATATATATATATATATATATATATATATATATATATATATATATATATATATATATATATATATATATATATATATATATATATTATGATAAAAAAATAACCGGAATTTTCATTTTAAAATTCCCGCGCTTGTCCAATCGGTAAACTTTTATTCTCTCAACGTTGGCAACACTTTCATACACAATTTTCGTGTGGCGATTTTTATTATGGATGAAAATTTAGAACAACGTGCGTGCATCAAATTTTGTGTTGCAAATGGATTTAAGTGTTCCGAAACGTTGAAAATGTTAGAAAAGGCCTTTGGTGAATCGTGTCTAGGAAAAACACAGGCATACGAGTGGTAGAAACGCTTGAAAGGTGGTCGTACAAGCTTGGATCATGAAGAGATTCCTGGCTGCCCAACAACATCTGTTACTGAAGAAAACATTGAATCGGCGAAGCAAATCGTGTTGCAAAATCGTTCTGTACCGATTAGAGAGATTGCTGTGTTGTTGGGCATCTCCTATGGATCAGCCGAACACATTTTAACTAATGTTTTGGGTTTGAAACGCGTCGCTTCTCGGTTGGTGCCAAAATAACCGAATTTCATTCAAAAACAGCGTCGTGTTGATGCGGCCAAAGAGATGATTTCCAACGCAGATAGTGACCCCACATTCATCGAATGCATCATAACTGGCGGATCTATGAATATGACGTCGAAACCGCACAACAATCGACCGAATGACGCTTCGAAGGCGAGTCGTTGTTCTAAATTTTCATCCATTATAAAAATCGCCACACGAAAATTTTGCAACTTCTTTGTATAGACGCCAAACAAAAACTAATCGTACGATATGCGTCGAAATTTGACAGAATATGTATAAAAGTGTTGCCAACGTTGAGAGAATAAAAGTTTACCGATTGGACAAGCGCGGGAATTTTAAAATGAAAATTCCGGATTTTTTTTATCATAAGGTATATATATATATATATATATATATATATATATATATATATATATATATATATATATATATATATATATATATATATATATATATATATATATATATATATATATATATATATATATATATATATATATATATATATATATATATAATGTGAGAGATAAAATGTAGGTGTACATAAAAAGTGAAGCAAAACTTTGGATTTTGGTACTAGATTTTTGGAACTAATTTCTAAACTGCATTTTAGAACTGAATTCAGTGCCTCAATTTAAGTGCGGAACTCGTAGAACTTCATAGAATTCAGAAATAAAATTTTTCGATCTGAATTCTGAAACACAATTTTAGATCTGAACTCCGAACCAGAATAATGGATAAGACTTTTTAACTATAATTTAATTCCTGAATTTAATTTTCGAATTCAGTTCCAGATTTTAATTTCTAACCCAGAATTCATTTCCAGAACTCAGGTTCAGAATTTAGAACCTGCATGCTGGAATTGAACTCAGAAATTGGGTTCTGGAATTTCGGAATTCACTTCTAACGTTATGTACGGAAGCTGAATTTTGAAAATGATTTCAGTTTCAGGATTATAGAACTGAATTCATGAACTGAGTACTTGGGAGCTGGATTCCGAACCTGAATTTTTCAACTGAATTCAAAGCCAGTCCCAGGTTCTGAATTCAATACTTTTATTCTGTTCCAGTTCCTGAGTGCTCATAATTCGGTTTCTGATGGCAAAAAGTACTCAACAGTTGTAAACATCGGATAAATTTATCAAATCGATTTTTTAGAACCTTTCGGAAGTTTTCCTCCGCTGAGAACCAACAAAAAATAAAACAACTATAACATTGTGTGTTGTATTGTTTCACTATCAGAATTATTTGTATTGTGGAATAGTATTGTTCATCACGAATAAAAATCTATTGCCGGTACCATGATTCATCATGATTTTTTAATCATAAACCATGTCTTCTCATTAAATTTCATGAGCGTTTTATTTGTTTTTGTTCACGATATCAATCATTTCGCTCATGAAATCATGATTTATTCTTCATTATACCCATTATTCATGATTCCATGATTTTTAATTTTCATGGTACCGGCAATAGATTTTTATCCGTGATGATATGAATCGTTTTGCTCTTGAAATTATCAGTAATAGGCATGATCTCATGAGAAGACAAGACCGGCAATGAATTAATATCGGTGTAATGTTTGACTTTTTACTCACCTGATCCGCCAGTTCGAGCTCCGGGCGATATGGATAATGGATATAAAACATATCATTTTTCATCATCTTTTTGCGCATACGACAAGGCCCTTCTGTTGAATCTAGCATCCATTTTGTGAAGTTTTGGGACTCTTTAGGACCCCACAACCCACGCTCTCGAAATAGTTCGGCTTCAGATTGCAGCCATTCCTGATACACATATCTCTGAGTATGCTGCATAGTTCGCATGTGCTGCGAGATTTTTAAGCTCCAAAGTTCTTTAACTAAACACAAATTAAGTAGATTGAGTTGATGTATTGTTTCGCTATCTGGTTGAAATTTTTCTTTTGCTTCATCCTCTTTTTTGAACTTCGAGCGACTTGTCAATCTTGTTAGATTTCCTGTTACTTTCTGGATTTTTGACTGGATGTGGTTATGCAAATCCAATGATGCTCGACAATGTGCTCTTTTCTCACCATCCAAATAGCTCATCCAAAGCCTATAAGCTGAATCTAAAATTTGTTCCCTTGTAATAGTTGTGTCGGGTGCCTTCGCATTATCTAGAGGAGCCGTTAATGAAATTTTGAAAATTTCTTCAATTGCTGGTTTCTTACAGACATATATTTCTTCCCAAACACGCGACGCCGCATTTGATATTAAATTGATTCCTTGATAGCGATTCAGGGAATCATCATCACTAACGGTAACAGCATCATTATTGGGACTTATATGCCATTTTGTAGTTCGATTACTAAACTTAAATTCCTTATTATCGAGCTCAATTTTTTCACTTGCGATCAATTGCATTAAACAATACAATAAACATCCAAGGAATTCCAGTTCATGGTTTCCTGCACCAAAAATAATGAGTCTATTAGTGGTTAGTTTGTGTAGAGTCTCTAGAACAACCATCTGCTCCGATACGGTTTCGGTAGAACGCGAAAGAAGATATAATATGCAACGGTTCATGGAATGATACAGTTGGTCCAATGAAAGAGCAGATGTGCGTCGTTTAGCCTGAATGGTTAATTTTATTATAAATTCAAAGATCTCTTGTGGATCTTTATTTAAATGACCTTGCCATAATTTATCAATTATTCTAGTTGTGAAGTAAAATACGTTCGGTGCGATATTTTGTACATGGCTATGCAATAGTGGAACAATGGGCAAGGCAGCTTGCTCACCTACTAATATATCCGCTGCTACTAAATGATCCATAAGTGTAACTATTATTTCCGTTAGAAAAGAACACTTGGCCGTCTGCGAGTCATTATCTAACTGAGCATCCAAAATGCAGTCGATTATTGGAGGATCTTTTCCATTACAAGCAAGACTAAATGAATCAACAGCAATGACACGTAAAAAATCCATAATAAGTTTTCTTACAGGATGCTCTGTCAGGTCCTGCTTATTATGTAGGTCTAATTTTTGATGTGATTGAAGTTCCTCAGTTGAAGACGATTTACTGTTAACATCAGATTCAATCGATGCAGGTTGATAAGGAAATAATATTGAGATTAGTGAGCTAATAATTTCCGCTGACATAATAACAGACATAAAATCAGGCAAATTATGATACAACGAAAACATAACTTGAATAAGTGTCGTTGGATGATTTTTTAGCCATTCAGCATTATTTGTGGTGTGTACGACTTTTCTCACAAGGCTACACAATATACATACTGCTTCTGGACATATACACATCTTCGGTAGAGCAGAGCCTGTAAAAAAAACGACATTTAGACTTATGTTGAAAACAAGATTTGTTCGATAGAATAATGAGTTGCAACCAACTGCTCCTGGTTGAGGTTTAAAATATTACTTTTCGTGGCGAATTAACGAAAAAAACTTTTTTTAATCCCCCTAGTGGTGGGATGATGCCTTTCTCATATTATTTATATTTTCAGAAATATCACTAGAAGGTTCATCCAAGATTTTTTTTTCAAACTTGAATAAAATCAAAAACTTTCTTTGGCATACACTACCATAACCATTTCAATATATAAACAGTTATCTCAAGTTAATATAGATGTAAATGTGGCAACCTTGTACGCTATACCAATTTAAACAAAGCACAATGTGTGCTAGGTGGTGGTTATTTTTATTATTTTTTTTAAATAACTATTTATTGGAATATGAGTTAAAATTAAATTATTAGGATTTAAATTGGGTGTTCAGCCACAAGTGGTGACTTTGCAGCCCTATTATATACATGATTTGGTTATTACCATGAGGACATCATTTGCTTCCGTAATTCTGAGATTTTTGTGTAGGGAAAATTCTAAACCTACTTGTATTGTGTAATGGGGAAAAGGAACTTACATACTAACTTATTAACTAATACCGAGAGCGAGTCGATTTAATTGAAGATTGCATCGATTTTTGTCGGAATTTGCTTATAATATTATGTGACATTACATCTAATGGTTCTATATTTGTGAGTCTGTGTAACTCATTTGTACTAAACCAGGGAGAACGCTTCAAAATCATGTTCAAAATTTTATTCTGAATGCTTTGAAGCATTTTCTTCCTGGTGGAACAACAACTTGACCAAATTGGTATTGCATAAAGCATGACTGCTCTAAATATTTGTTTATAAATTAACAATTTGTTTTTTAGATAGAGCTCAGAATTTCTGTTTATAATTGCAATTGCAATAAACAATTTGTTTTTTTAGAAAGAGCTCAGAATTTCTGTTTATAAGAGGATATAAACATTTAATATATTTATTACACTTTGCCTGGATTCCTTCAATGTGATCCTTGAAAGTGAGTTTTCTGTCATACGTTAAACCTAAGTATTTAGCTTGATAAGACCATGTCAATTCCAAGCCATTCAATTTGTGAATGTGATTCTTGTTTGGTTTAAGAAAAGAAGCTCTTGGCTTTAGGAAAGATAATTAATTGTGTTTTTGCTGCATTTGGTTTAATTTTCCATTTTGACAGATAGTCACTGAAAATATTTAAACTTCTTTGTAGGCGGCTGCAGATATCTCTCGAATTTCTACCTGTGGCTAACAGACTTGTGTCGTCACAGAACAGCGATTTCTGACAACCAACGGGTAGATTTGGAAGATCAGAAATGAAAATATTATACAAGTTAGGAGCTACGCTCGAACCCTGCGAAACACCTGATCGTACGGGTAGCAATTCAGATTTACAATTCTGATAGCTAACCTGAAGAGTACGATCAGTTAAATAATTTTGAATAATTTTGATTAAAAAATAGGAAACTGGAAATCAGACATTCTTGCTATTGAAACACTGTCGAATGCTTTTTCTATGTCTAGAAGAGCAACTCCAGTGGATAACCCAGAAGATTTATTTGCTTTTATCATGTTCGTTACTCTTACAAGTTGATGAGTAGTTGAATGTTCATAACGAAATCCAAACTGCTCTGATAAAAAAAATTGAATTCTCATTTATATGAGACATCATTCTCAACAAGATATTTTTTTCAAAAAGTTTACTGATAGAAGAAAGTAAGCTAATTGGTCGATAACTTGATGTTTCTGCTGGCTTTTTATCAGGTTTGAGTATAGGAATTACTTTAGCGTTTTTCCATCTTTTTGGGAAGTAAGCTAATGGAAAACACTTGCTGAAAATTTTAAACAAGTGTCTCAAGGCAACATCGGGAAGATTTTTAATAAGAATATTAAAAATTCCATCATTACCAGGAGCCTTCATGTTTTTAAGTTTCCTAATAATTGACTTAATTTCATCAAAATTCGTCTCAATAATGTCATTTTGTAATAACACTTGAGTTCAAATATGATCATATTTCAGTGAGACTTCATTTTCAATAGGACTCACAACGTTCAAATTAAAATTGTGGACACTCTCGAACTGCTGAGCAAGTTTTTGAGCTTTTTCGCCATTTGTAAGAAGTATTTTATTTCCTTCCTTGAGAGCAGGTATTGGTTTCTGAGGTTTCTTAAGAACCTTAGAAAGTTTCCAGAAGGGATTAGAATATGATTTAATTTGTTCAACTTCTTTAGCGAAATTTTCATTTCGCAAAAAGTAAATCTATGTTTAATTGTTTTTGTAAATCCTTAACTATGTTTTTCATAGCAGGATCACGAGAACGTTGATATTGTCGTCGATGAACATTCTTCAACCGAATGAGCAGATGAAGATTGTCATCGATAATAGGAGAATTTAATTTAGTTTGAGCTTTGGGAACTGAAAGATTTCTAGCTTCGATAATGTAATGATTCAAATTATCAATTGCTGTGTCGATGTCCGCAAGATTTTTCTAAAATTGTTTCATGATCCACATGATTTTCAATGTGAGATCTGTAATCCAACCAATTAGCTCTATGATAGTTGAATATAGAACTAATTGGATTAATTATGGCTTCAATGCAAAATCTGAATGTTACAGGAAGATGATCTGAGTTAAAGTCAGCATGTGTAATCGGTTCACTACAAATGTGACTTTGATTTGTTAGAACCAGATCAATTTTAGACGGGATTTTCACGGAAGAGAAACAAGTCAGATTACTGGGATGAAGAACTGTGAAGTAACCAGCTGAGAGTTGATTATGAAGTATTTTACCATTACTGTTATTTTGCCTACAATTGCACTGGACATGCTTAGCATTTTAGTCCCCTATTAGGAAAAATTTCGGTCGTATTTTGCAAATCGCCTTTCAAGAAATTTAATTGTTCGCCGGTGCATTGGAATGACAAATATGTTCCAGCGATAAAATAAATTCCATGAAAGGGTTCAATTTCGATTCCCAAGCCTACAACAACTTCAGTATTGAAAGAAGGTAAAATTCGATGTTAAATTTGCCGTTGGACAAAAATGACAACTCCACCACCCATTCCAGTAAACCTGTCAAATCGACGAGCCACATAATGTGGATTACTTTTCAATTTGACATTTGGTTTAAGAAAAGTTTCTGTCACAATGGCAATATGAATTTTGTGAACTTTGAGAAAATTATAAAATTCATCTTCACTCGATTTTAAAGATCGAGCATTCCAATTTTAAACATTCAAATAATTATTCAACATCACTGTTAAATTTTAAATTCATTATAATATTATTTGCGAATTGCCATCCGATTTGAAATGCTTCAAAAAGCGAAGTCATTTTATTTCATTTAAAGAAGCGAATGGCAGTGAAGGAATATTGGTAGGTAGACTGCCATTAGAAGATTTCGTTAGAAGATGAACTCAAGGCGTTCCTGTGTTTTGATTATTTACATTAGAAGAATTAAGTGGTAGATTTCTACCTGTTACACTAGCGTAACTGACATTAGAAGAAGATGATGACGAGGTCGAGCTACCTGTCAATAAATTGTTTTCATTAGAAGACAAATTGGAAGGCGTACCTGTTTTTTGTTTTAAATTCGAAGAAATAAGTGCCTTAGAAGAATTAGGCGTGGCATTTGTAACGGTTTTGTCGTGAATACGACTTACTTTATTATGGGGTGCCTTTTCAAAATTTACCCTCTGAAAGAGTGATAAGTTTTTGATCATGAATATCTATTGTTGTATCTAATGAATCAACATAATTCTTGCGACATGCCATCGGAAATATGATCACAATTTTATGATAAAATTTTCAGTTTTGTGACATAGTCTCGAATAATTCAAAATTAAACTTCTCTGAAATATAGCAAAAGCATTTAAGTATTTCAATAGTACACTATTGGAAAACCTATCTCATTTGACCCATGTCAACACCAGCCAATCAGAACGCGTTCTGATGAAGAGAACAAAATATCTGCTGCTGTACAACAAATCGTTTGAGAAAAATGTTCCGAAAAGTGATGAATATCGCAGTGAGTTCCTCAATTTGGTCCTTCTGAATGCAAGAAACGAATCCATACAGCATATTGATAGTTGATTTCAATAAATTATGCAAATCCGAAATGAAATAATCAACATTGGAATTCTGTATGCGGCTATTTTTATAGCCGTTAGGACCGCCCATTAGTGAAAAAGCTACAAACGAAATCTGGTAAAAACAAGCCTCTCAACAAAACTTGAATCAGTTTGGATTCTATCGCCACTGCGAGCAGATGTGCTTTGTGTCGTCCGCACAGCTAGTTTCGCTTTCGACAAGAGCGATTACGTCACAGCTGCCAGTCATTAGCATTGGTGAAAAAACAACGGTGGAGAGCATTACACAAAAACAGCCGTTCTAATGGCTCTAAAAGTTTTCTAAAGAACTATTAGGATTTGTTGTTCGCAAATCGAAGGTAATTATCCTCAGTTTAGTGCAAATCAAGATCAGTTTGGTTAGATTTGTGCACTTTTCGCTGTGTGAAATTCACAGTAATCGAGATCAAGTGAAGCTTACTTTGTTTTTGCGAAAAATTTGAAAAATGGGAATGCTTGCATAATTCATACAATTGATATTCGGAAGTGTTAAGGAATATGTCAGTTGTTTTCGTATTCACGACATCCAGTTATGTCTCTGACATTACCCACTCGCCTTTTTTTGATTTTCAGGTATGTTCTGTAAATTTAAGGTCGTTGATTTGATTTGTTGTCTAAGCGAACGAGTGTTTAAAATTTTTTCCCTGACAGGACATTTCAAATAATTGGATTTATGATTTCCATCACAATTTGAACATGAAAATTTATCAGCGGTTTCAATCATTGGACGTCTTTCGAATGCGATTTACCACAATTCAAACACCGTATATCCATCTGACAATTTTTGGTTCCATGGCCGAAGCCTTGGCAACGACGACATTGCGTTAAGTTTGCAATACGATTATGCCGTTTATAATGTTCCCAATGAATTTTAATGTGGGTAATGAAACGTAGTTTTTCTAAAGCTTGTTTACATCACTTCGATTGAAGTGTATTAAGTAAAGTCTATGGGAAATTCCAGAGCGTGGTGTAGAAGTACCATTCCCTCTTTTTTTCATAAGTATTACTTGGGAAGGAGCAAAACCAAGCAATTCTTTCAGTTCATTTTTAATTTCATCAGTACTTTGATCATTTGATAAGCCTTTCAAGACAGCCTTGAAAGCTCTGTCTGATTTTATATCATATGAATAAAATATGAAGTTTCTCGGACAAATATCGGATAAGACGTTCGTAATGTTGAATAAAGGATTGTGATTTATTCCGTATTGAATTATTTTTAACATGAGGCTTGTTGTCTTTCCGGTTGGACGCAGGCATTTTTGAAATGAATGGAATATTACATTAAATAAACTAGTCTAAATGAGTCTTCGATTAGACTCCTAGTTTTGTAAAGTCTTGATAAAGACTGATTTAGTGGTAGCCTTAATAAAGGCTGATAAGTTCGAAGAATAATTCTTTGAATGGCTAGCCTTGAAAAAGCTGAATAATTTATTAGTCTTGAAAAAGACTGATCATATTAGAATATCACTCTTTGTATACCCTTGAGAAAGGCTGACTAATGGTTAGTCTTCATAAATGCTGTGATTCAGGTAGTCTTTGAAAATAATGAAGCCTTGAATCAATGAAACTCTAGGTAGCCAGAAAAAATTTCCAGGAGCCAAGAGCTATTCGCGTGCTGTGCGAGCGACTGTTCTACCAAATTTTTTAATTTTGTTCATATTGTAACTTTTTTTGTTTTGCCTTTCTCATGAAGAAAGGTTATGCAATCACTTGAAAAACCGAATAGTGAAAATTGCAAGTGTCATATACCATTCGACTCAGTTCATCGAGCTGAGCAATGTCTGTGTGTGTGTATGTGTCAAATAATCTCACTAGGTTTTCTCGGATATGGCTGAACCGATTTTGACAATCTTAGATTCAAATGAAAGGTCTCGTGGTCCCATACGGAATTTCTGAATTTCATCCGGATCCGACTTCCGGTTCCGGAGTTATAGGGTAAAGTGTGTTCAATATTGTACACCGTCACTTAAACCGGCGAAACAGAAAACGTAAAAAATTTTCTAAACTAGTCTCAAAACAACACAAATCGATAGTCATTATCAGTAGGCAACTAAACAAACCGATTCCGGCTATCCTGGTTCCCGGTAGACGGTTCCGGATGTACCGGAAATAGTGGTCATATATACCAAAATGGATCTCACTCACATTTCTCAGCGATGGTTTGACTGATTTCCACAAACTTAGATTCAAATGAAAGGTCTTCCGGTCCTATACTGAATTCCTGAATTTTATCCGGATCCGACTTCCGGTTCCGGAGTTATATGGTAAAGTGTGTTCAGTATTGTACACCGTCACTTAAACTGGCGGAACAAATGCCGTGAAAAATGTTATAAACTGGACTCTAAACCGTTATTCCCAATCTTATGGTCAATTGAAAGGTCTTATGGTCCTACCAAAAATTACTTCATATTTTCGGATGCAACAAACATTTAAATCGTAAATAGTAGAGTTTGTATGTCATGTTAGTTGATGGCCATACGAACCGACTTTGATTATGCCGGTTCTCGGATTCCGGTGCCGGAAGTGCAAATAATAGTGAACCCATTTCGTTTTCTTAAGAATGACCTACGTAATCAAAGCACTGTTTTATTATGTATGTTATAATAGTTAATGCACAAACAATCTCTTGGTTTCTTTAAAAAATCGAAGAGAAAATTTTTGAATAGAATACCACAATATTATACATGAGAAAGGCATCATCACACCACTAGGTGGATTAAAACAGGTTTTTATTATAGAGGTTTTAACCTTAAGGTCATTCGTCTCTTCGGGCCAGAAAAGCTTTCTGACCCTATGTGCGGGATTGGGGATCGAACCCAGGTGGGCTGCGTGAAAGGCATCGACTAACCCATCAAGCTATACCCGTTTCCAGTATTGTAACTTAATTTTATTAATACATGAACGAACGTTATCATAGTTACATCGCATGTAGTGATACGACGCTTACCTGCCGTAAAAAAAGGGAGCTCTCAAGCCAAAATGTATTTCCGTGCCGATGCCTGAATGGCTGCAGGAGATTAACTAATGCAGTCGCGACACAGTGGACGATTTCATTCTTCGCAACTCGTGGGATTTAAATGATTGAAACACTTGAAAAAATCCTCCCATAGTTCGCTATAGGCGATTATAGGAGAATAATTGGTAACTTTTAGTTGTGTATGATAAGTGCTCAAGATGGAATGTTCATAACTTGAATCGATAATAGTCAGAGTAGCATAAATCAATCTCCAGCATAAACGCGTAGCAATCATGAATCTATACAGACTTTTGCAAGAAGGTACAGCTTCTATAGCTTTGGTTCAAGTATCATATTTCCAAAAAGAAAATTCTTACGTTAGAAAGTTGTTAAACTCAGGCTTCGTTGCCTTGAACAAAAACCGTATGACAAAACCACGTGAATTGCCTCGAGCATGCAAATAGTGATCTTGATGTATCTCTCATATCGGATCTTGCAAATCGGGATATTTGTGCTGTCACAGTTGGTATGACTATTGATGGAATAGATAATAAATTTGAAAATTTTTCGACATATTTGCCGCATTATCCACCTTCGCCAAGCGATGACTTCAAAAACGTTGTATTATACTGCTGCAAAAGTGATTTTCCGCTTATAATCGCCAGTGACGTCAATGCTCACCATATCATTTGGAGTTCCACAGATATGAATTCGAGAGGGTCTGACATGAAGGAATTTGTGAGTAGTACAACTCTTCAAATAGTCAATGCGGGAATTTTGCGAGATCTGGAAGAGAAGAGGTTTTGGACGTAAATCTCTGCTCTGATACCATTGTGCATGAGTTGGTAAATTTGCTCGTCTCTGATGAGCTCGAACCTTCGTTATCTGATCATAAATACATATTTTTTATCATTCAAACGTTAAACTTGATATTGTCACAAATCGAAATACCAAATCTACAAACTAAGACCTCTATGAAGAGACTAGATTTTTGGGTAGCAACCAAAACTTGATTGGTCGGTGGCATTCGTGTTGGCTCGAAGAGTTGTGACGATTGAATGAGTCAAATGGGCAGTTGAGAGTTTGCTCTTTTTTGATACAGAAGACTTAGAAAGAATGGAGTTTTCGCAGTGTTACTGCATAAAAGGTATCAACATTTCAAACACCTATACTGTATGTTTCGTCTTCAACTCGTCAGCACATAACAGTTTATGTTGAACTATTATGTAACCTAGCAGTTCAACATAAACCGCTAGGCAGACATAGACTGGTTGCACCAATGGTGGTTTTCACTCATCGTAGGTTCATCACAGGAGCTCGTCCGTTACAGTTGTTTGATTCAGATTTTGTTGTGGTTGATCAAGTTAAATACGTCGGGGTTATTGATGTTGGACACATCCTTATGTGCTATATAGGGGATCAAATTACAAATTCACTGGTAAATACAAGTGGTCAGCTTTTGAACACTTACAGCACAGTCAGTTTAGTTTCAATCAGTAATATTATTTCACCAATTGATTGGAAATATTTCCACATATTGATTTGAATGTTCATAGCCATGAGTTTTCAAGTATATATCATTGAAATGTTGATTACGCTAGCAGTGTCCTATTTTGTCTGCTTCATATCTCCGGCACACCGGATTTCCCTAATGTAGACAACGGGTTTGATGGAGTATGCATGGATGGAGTATATATCAATGGGAAAGCATCTCTCTGATTGGTAAATCGATGCAAAAACGGATCTGTTGGAAACACGCGAATCTATAAATATAAGTGAAATTATAGCTAACGTTTCAGTCCTAAGTGTAGCATACCAGATGTAGGTTGTTGCTAGACAGCAAGACAGAAAGCGCTATAAAACGCGAGTCAAGCGAGTTCGGATGAAATTCTATGTTATGTAGTTTTCGCCTGAGAAATTTGCAAATACCCCTGGGAAAACTTTGAGCGCTTAAGATTAATTTCTAATTTATATAAGATGAATTCGATTCATAATGAGAAAAAGTTTATCGCTTCAACCGAAATCGCAGAATAATAGTAATGGTAGAGAAACTTTACGCTATAAAAATAACTGCGTGCATTCAAAACTTGAACACAAGGTTGGCGAAGAGAAACTTACATTTCGAAAACCGTATCCCAAGGATGTATAAAGATATAATTGCATACATTTGGGATATTAATGTAATTTCGTCGGCAAATACAAATCACGACAAAGCAAAGCAAATTCATGGCATTACATTCCTTTTGTGGAATTTGGCCTTTCTGTTTCAACAGACTTCGCAGCCGATTCTTAGTGTACAGAATCATTGCATGGCTAGTACTATGGATCCTACTGACACTAAGAATCCTTCCAGGTCGGGGCTCAAACATACGACAACTGGCTTGTAAGACTAGCGTCCTATGCATTGAACCGCCAACCCGGATCACGACAAACAGAGTCTATATTCTGGGTTCGCGTGTTCGGTGTTGGTTCCTAATAAAAATCAGTCTAAGCAGGCTTGCAGTTTTCCTTTCAAAACATTCAGTGGGAGATATCCTCTTCGTGAGGAATAATTGTCTGGTTAATTAATTTTTTTTCCGTCAGTCAAGCAGTTTTAAAGGCACTCAGTTCGAATGATTTGTGGTCGAATCTAGTGATCGCATGTTGAACTCAAATTCCAATGCTGTTTACTTTTTATGAATACCCAACTATTCTGGTATTACTGAAAATGAATGAGCTGATGAGTTGGCTAGATCTGGTGCAACAAATCATTTCGTTGGCCTTGAATCAGTATTTCCACTTTCAACTAGTTGGGTAAAGCAAAAGCTTCTTTATGTGAGTAAATGATTGTTTGCTATATTGACCTTAATAGGTTTTAGCAGATTGTTTGGCATCCCTTATGGCTAAATTTAGTTCTGCTCATACATACTGCGAATCATGCTGCTTTCTTCCGGGAATGCAGAATGGTGCTACTTTTGTAAAATCTCTAAATCCTCTCGGGGGTTGGAGGTGTTATTAACTCTGCATTTTGGCACCTGAAGGTCGTTCAGCATCCTTTCGGGGATGCAGAACGATGTGTATCGTTATGTTTTGTGCTGTTTTCCCACATAACCCCCTTCACAATCCCCTTCCATGTTTTTTTATCCTTCCCTTCCCATCAGGAATATGATGAGAAGCCACGGCAAGGCACAAATCTCCAAATAACTAGAGGAACGTGCCACTTGAGCCAACTAGTTCTGATTCCTGATTCTAAAGAGTGAAACAAATACTTGAACCTCAACGGTGTTGTTGAAAATTGCTCCAATTGTGCCTTCGAACAGCATCCTGAAGTATAAAAGAAAAAAAAACTGAAAGTCTTCTTTCTGGTAAAGAGAAAGCGGTGAATTCTCTTGAATTTTGTTCGATCTCTATCTGGTGAAATCCAGACATGAGATCTAAGGTTGTCAAAAATTTTGCACGACCAAGTTGATCGGAAACATCTTCAACTCCTGGGAGTGGGAATATATCTGCTAATATTTTTCTATTGAGTTGGCGGTAGTCAAACACCAACCTCCTTATTTTATTGGAATTTTTTCGATTTTTTAGGAACTAATAGTATGAAGGTATAATATTGTGATATAGATGGCTCGATTATGTCATTTTTTGTTAGGTTAACGAGTTTATCTTTCTGACTTTGGGCATTGCGATAATTCTCTATATAGACTTTAACAGGTAATTTTTCAAACTAAAGATATCATCATATTTGTTCCATAAATTTAGAAAAGGGGTTTTTGCGTAACTTGATACGTTCGCTAAATTTAATTCTTAATGCAAGTTTTCGATTTTGCTTATGCCGTTACTATGTTGTACATAAGCTATATGATAATCGCTTAGAGACTAAATTTTTGGGTTGAAATTATTGACAAATAAACTAAGGTTTCTTTTTACATGGTTGGTAAACGACTGGACAATGCGCAATTGGCTCTTAGCCTCTTGTCCAGTAACTCCTATCCCTACCTCCCCGCGATGCCGGCTGGGGTACGAGCAACCATAGGAAAGATCGGGTAACCAACCCCGGTGGGACCTTGGTCGTATGCTGACAGGGAAGGGGGTCCTCTTTAGAGGATGTCGGAGCGTCTGTACTCCATGTTAGGAGCGGCTTCAAACAGCGTCTGTTCTGGTATCCAGCGGCTGAGTAAGAAATACTGTATCCCGTCCAGCTATATCCAAGGTGGCAACCCCACCAATGGGATCGTCCTAGTGCAAGTTGGGACGTTAAACAGAGCAAGCACGATGATCCTCCGGCGAGACAGGGTGTTGGCGTAGGCCTAATAATCCGCCCGTAAAGCATCTATTACGAATAATACAGGAGAGAGTACGACCCGGAACAATCGGCGTAGACCCACGCGACGAAACAAGGACTACGATTGGAAACTTGGAACATGGAATTGCAAGTCGCTAGGTTTCACAGGCTGCGATAGGATAATATGCGACGAACTAAATCCTCACAGCTCCGAAATCGTAGCGCTGCAGGAGCTTTGTTGGATGAGACAGAAGGTGTGGAAAAGCGGACATCGAGCGGCTACCTTCTACCAAAGCTGTGGCACAACGTATGAGCTGGAAACTGGCTTTATAGTGCGGGGAAAGATGCGTCAGTGAGCGATTGGGTGGCAGCCGATCAATGCTAGGATGTGTAAGTTGAGAATTAAAGGCCGTTTTTTCAATTACAGCATCATCAACGTGCACTGCCCACATGAAGGGAGACCCGATGACGAGAGAGAAGCGTTCTACGTGCAGCTGGAACAAGCCGATGACGGCTGCCAACGCAGAGACGTAAAAATGGTTATCGGTGACATGAATGCCCAGGTAGGAAGGGAGGCAATGTACCGACCGGTAATCGGGCCAAACAGCCTGCATGCCGCATCGAATAACAACGGCGTGTCAACTTTGCGGTCTCCCGAGGAATAGTAGTCAGAAGCACCTTCTTTCCCCGCAAGGATATCCACAAAGCTACCTGGAAATCACCTGACCAAGAGACCGAAAACCAAATCGACCACGTTTTGATCGATGGAAAATTTTTCTCGGATATCAACAATGTTCGCACCTACCGCAGTGCGAGTATAGATTCGAACCACTACTTGGTTGCTGTATGCATGCGCTCAAAACTTTCGACGGTGGCTACCCCTTTCAGGTTTCGCTGATGATATTGATATTATAGCACGCAACTTTGAGAAGATGGAAGATACGTACATCGGACTAAAAGCTGAGGCCAAGCGGATCGGACTAGACATCAATGTGTCAAAAGCAAAGTGCATGGAAGAAGGGCTCGTGAGAAGATAACGTCAGCCACCCATTACGAGTTCTGATTGGTGGTGATGAAATCGAAATGGTCGACGAGTTCATGTACTTGGGCTCACTGATGACTGCCGATAATGACACCAGCAGAGAAATTCAGAGACGCATATTGTCAGGAAATCGTGCTTACTTTGGACTGCGCAGGACGCTTCGATCGAGCAAAATTCGCCGTCGTGCGAAGTTAACTATCTATAAAACGCTGATTAGACCGGTTATCCTCTACGGGCATGAGTCCTGGACAATGCTTGCGGAGAATCAACGCGCACTAGTTGTTTTTGAACGGAAGGTGTTGCGAGCCATCTTCGGCGGAGTGCGGATGGAAGACGGTACGTGGAAAAGGCGAATGAACCATGAACTGCACCAGTTGCTGGGAGGACCAACCCTCGTCCAAACGGCCAAGGTCGGGCGGTTACGGTGGGCCGGGCATGTTGTTAGAATGTCGGAGAACAACCCGGTTAAATTGATTCTCGATAATGATCCGACCGGTATAAGAAGAAGAGGCGCGCAGCGGGCAAGATGGATCGATCAAATTGAGGACGACCTGCGGACCCTTCGCAGCTACCGAGGCTGGCGGCGAACAGCCATGAACCGTGTTGAATGGAGACGCCTCCTGTATACAGCAGAGACCCGCGTGGTCTACGACTGAAAGATGATGATGATGATTCTTTTTACATGGGGGTTGCATACCGTTTTTAAAAAATCGGTATAAAACAAGCAAAAACAACGTAGAAAACCCCCTTATTAATTCCGGAATCCGTGCAAAAAAAATCATGTATAAAAAAAACGTGTAACAAAAGTACGGGTGTGTAATGTCAGAGACATAGCTGGATGTCGTGAATACGAATAAACTGACCCGATTTCTTTATACTTTCGAATTCGAATTGATAGTTGATCGATTGTGTGAATTTCGAAACTTTAGCCCTTTTCACTACTAAACTTTTCAACGAGTTTTGACGTCGATTATCTTATTTCGGATTTGCATATTTCATTGAAAGAAACTATTAAGATGCTGTACAGGATTCATTTCTGACTTTTAGAAGGACCAAATTGTGGAGTTCTCTACGATATTTAGCACAGTTCGGAACATCTATCTCGAACGATTTTCGCACAGCGAAAAGTGCACGAACCAAATCAAATTATTTTGGATTTTCACTAAACTGATGATTTCTACCTTCGAATTTCAAAGAAGTAATCTTAATAGTCCTTTAGATAACATTTAGAACCATTAGAACGGCTGATTTTATATAATGTTGTCCACTTTTCGTTTCTTGTTTTCTTTCTCTCCAATGCAAAGCACCAGCAGCTGATGCAATCATTCTTGCTTGAATGGAAACTAGCTATGCGTAAAAACCGACACATCCGCACGCAGTGCCAAATGATGCGAAACTGGTTTAATGCGTCTTTTCGCCTTGACGACCGGAAGGCAAATGAGAACTACGACCTGAGCGTTTGAGGTTTGGCACCACGCAAAAGGTAGGCTCTCATTATTAAAGACCACTGCTCCCGACGACTGAAGTACAAATGAAAGCACGACCTAAGCGTTTGAGGTTTTATACCACGCAGAAGGTGCACTCTCCGAAGCTGCTGGTCCCACGACGTCTGCTTGTATCCAACGCACAAGAAGAAATGATCGAATTTCGAAGACGGTTCCCCTTTTATACGCAGTCAGTTGAAGACAGAGCTCATAAAAGTCATTTTCATTGACTGCAAAATAGACGAAAATGACAAGAAATTACTGCCACTCTCAGCTTCGCTTGCAAACTATGAGAACGAAATCCATGTCCAGTCAATGACATAAGCGGAACTGTAGTTTCAAAATTGTCTTTTTTCTTTCATTTGTCCTTTCAGTCATTTGCGGTTTTCAGTGAAAATCCCATAGTATGCAGTGCCGATATTTAACCAAAGCTGTGAGAATCGAAAACGACAGAAAAAGGTTTCACAATAAGTTTTAACTGTTGGTGCTCGAATTTGTTGTAGTTCCAAAGAAGTTCTGGGATGTAATTACTTCGATTTGCCATATTTTAGTCACTTTTTATAGCCAAGCGTCACATATTTTCAATACATCGATGAAAGAATGAGAATTGAAATTCTGCTGTTGCTACCTGAAGACGTTAGTTTGGTTTCGTCTTGTCACAGAGGAAAGAGTGACGTTGGCAATTATGCTATCTCATTTTTTCGATGAGAAACGAAAATGCTTCGTCTCTCTTCGTTTGTTCTGGAGTCGGTCATTTACGAATGAGACAGTAAAACTTTGAAAATGAGACTTCTGGAATGGTTTCTTTCATTGAGAATGCGTGACAATTTTAAGCTCTGGTTGAAGATATGTGCCTGATTACCTCAAAATCGTCGTCCTTGCGCGAAAAAGCCAAGCAAAAGTACAGAGTTTTCCGCGTTGTTTTCAAAGTTTGAGAAAACTTAATATTTGAGTTGTTTGTGGTTACCTCACACTGTTCAAAATATTATCCTAAATTTCTGATCATATTTTTGATGAAATGGTGAAAGAATTATGTTGCTGCCTTTAATACAAGTCGAGATATTCACGATTAAGTTCTGCCCATTCTTCCATATGGCTAATTTTGAAAAGGCACCCCATAGTAAAGTAAGTCGTATTCACGACAAAACCTTAGTGTAATTTTATTTATTTTTCTATTTTTTGGAAAATATCATAGCCGAGTATATTGAGCCATACTTGATGCTGTTCGAGCACAGCACACGAGCTGCACCGTATCTGCTGTTAGTGCCTATGAAGCTCATGTGCTGTGCTTTTTCAAACTAGACTAATGAGCGGTGTGCTAGCAAGAAAAAAGAGCCGCATCGGTAGAGCTCGTAGCTCGTTCATATATGAAACACGTGAGCTAGCAGAAAACACGCACACGAAGACTAAGGCACACGCTCGTGTGCGGTGTTGCTACTAGCTCGAGAGTAGTATGCTTTGTAGAACAAGCTCGCGAATCGAATCGTATGCTGGCTCGAGAGCTAGATTGAGTGTCCGTTCTTGTATTGTCTCTTGCCACTAGTGAGACTGCACAAATCAATATTATTGTCAATCGAAATGATTAGCGACTCTCACATGAGACGACATTAGAGTCAATACTTGATACTTTGAAAATGTTATTGATGATGAATAATCGTGAGTAATGAAATGGGAGTAACGTATTGACGAAGTATTGAAAATAATATATAATATTACCTCGTATAAGGGCTATTATTGTCAATTCCGCTTCAATTTATCAATTAATTGGCATAGACTGTTCTTTTCTCTAATTTCAAAAAAATCAAGCGTTCAGAGCATTCAATATTGCAACCGATACCTATACATTCAAAGGAGAGTTGTATGTAATATTAAACAGTTTGCGTAGCTTCCACTACACTATCAATAGGATTGTCAACAACCACCTTTCAAATCAGTTCACAACAAAAAAATATGGGAAAAATCTCATTCCTTCCAATATTATTATAGTGACGCAGATTAAACTAACACAAGATTATGAATGATCATTTTCGAACGTACTGAGCAAAGGTGAGAAAAAATAGCACCGGTACGGAATAAAAGAAAAATGTTGAGATTTTTTTAAGTCCCAGACAGTCGATTAAAACAAAAATTTTAGAGATAACACTAAATCTTCATGTTTCATGCAATTCTAAGGCTTTTGACATAAAGAAATAATTTTAGATTTCGGAAATCTCACATCCTATGGGGATTTTTCAAAATCGATTTTTCAAGGTTACGACACTTAAACCATCATATTGGAACCAGAAGTTACAGTCGATTGGTACATATACTATGGGTCTCCGAGACTCCGTTCGAAAGTCAGGTTTTCCAACAATCTCATACATTTCTGTGGAGAAAGGCAAAACCGCGTTGTAACAAAAAGTTGTACAGTTATTTCCAACAAATTTGCTTGCTGGACAAGCGATAGCTGCTTTCATCATTTTATTGGTTATTTTAAAAAAAACAGTTTCAGTTGGTGGAGCCGAATTTTTTTTCAGGTAAGCTTAAAGTATGGATGAATTTACCTAACAGTTTGCAGCTGTCAAATCGAAACAACTAACATTCTAGATATTCCAAACAACTATTTGTAGGCAAAACTTGCAAGCCAGAACTAATAACAGCCTATTCCAGTTGATTTCAAAATTTACGGTCAGGTAAACCAAACCAGAAATATGTTTTTACAACGTATATATGTGATTGAGGATGCCTGAAATACCTCATGAACATTGTTTATACCACAGCGAAAAGAAACAATACAAAAACTTTGTTTGTATCGCTAGGTGAGAACTTCTCATTCATCATTCTGTGTAGTTTAAGAAAGAGGAAGAAAGCTAAAAGATCTACGATTACATTAATGCGAGAAAATTTTTAGGTTCTTGACATTTTTGTCTATTGCTGTAAAGCGAAGCACGATTGGTAAGCTCTGCCACATCACCTGCTTGAAATTCTGCTAATTCATTCATATCATTTTAGAATACTTCAAATTTGAGTTATTGTTGGTTATCACATGCTACAGAAAATTTTGTCATAAATTTCTGGACATATTTCCAATAGTACGCAGAAGAAATTTTGTTTCTGTCTTAAATACAATAAGAGACATTCACGATTCTACCCATTATTGTACAAAGTAAATTTTGAAAAGGCGCCCTCTAGTAAAGAAAGTCGTATTCACAATCTATAAACTGGGATTCGATTTGCTTTCAAGCTTATTTAGGAGGGATAATTCGTTATTTTCATAATAACTATGGTATGACTTTTCATACACGGAACTAATTCGTATTACTGTTTTTGAATTAGTTGATTTTAACAACAAAATTTCCAAAATAACTATAAAATTAGTTAAAATTGAGAATTTGCTGAAAAAAACTCTTATTTTTAGAGAATGTGTTTAGTTGGCGAATATTCTGGACACAAACCAGCAATATTTCAATCCAGTACGAAATTCTCATTGACAACAAATTTTGTTATTAAAATCAGAAAATTTGTTTCTATTTATCTATCACCATCATTACTGAAGGACAGGACAAAGAAAACAAAAATGAAATTGGTTTTATTAACAAGTTTATTAGCTAAAAACTTATGAGAAGTGTCAAAGCAAAACAATCCATTAAAATGCTAAAAGGGACAGTCTTGTTGAAACTGCTTGCAAATTGTTTAGATGTTTTTCGCATGTGTTACGATATATCCATATATAAATTTCTAAACCGATATGTAAAAATGACGTAAACTATTAGTGGAAAGTGTATTTATTCAGAATTTGTGCGCATTTAAAGCGATTGTGCGTAATAATGTATTTATGGGGAACAGTGAAGTGAGTTTCGAATATTGCACACTAATTGTATATGTCAAATGATGTTTTTTGTATCTTCCAACCTTCTCGGCTACGCTGTCCGGTGTGCTACTTGTACCGAGTGCTCAAAGTTTTCAGTGAGATAGTCAATTTCGCGAAATCGAATGAAGAAAACAGCAATTGAAAAGAAAAATGTTCAAAAAGAAGTTTATGTTTCGCTTATGTCTTTTTCTCCAATACAACATTGTTATTTATACCTGCCAATATAGAAAAGATAACCACGACTGAAATTTTTTTGTTAGTAGTGTGCCATCTAGTGGCTAGTAGTCATTACGGTGCTAACGTTTTTTCGGTGACAGAGCGCCATATAGCTGCAAATGGCAGAAACCAATTCAACCATTTATGTTGGTTGAAAACAACGTTTTGTTTCTCTTATTCAACTAAAAAATTAGTTGAATGGATATGAAGCGTACCTTAGCTAAGAAATGACAGCACGTTTAATTGGTGAATTCAACTAAAAAAATAGCCATTTCAACAAATATTTTATTATTATTAAGGGAATTAGAATTAAAAAATCTAAATCAGCACAAGTAATATTTTTTTAGTTGTCTCAAAAAATAACTAACTAAAATCAGAAAATCAACTAATTTTTTCGCCAAAATACTGATTTCGGTCTTTCCGTGTATGAATCTTACACTGTGCAAATCGTTTCAGCCATCTCCGAGAAAATGAAGTGCATGTTTTGATGCCACTTTTCGAACGTTGTAACGTTTAGTTTATGAAAACCGAATCATAAACAATATAAGTATATTAAAATATTACGTGCATGTAGGTAGATTTAATTAAGAGTGCAGACAAAACTGTAAATCTGACAAATTGGGCGCACTGGTTCACTCTGACACGAGGCTAACTTGACAGTCAGAGTGAGATAGTTCTAGTCTGGATTCAGTTTCCGCCAGCGAGTGCGAACGTGTGCCGGTGGGACCGGGCGGCCAACGTATTAGGCACGTCGGGAGATACCTGCGGGAAGTGGCAGTCTTTTCCGCTCGAAGTGAAGCGTGCTCGTCGTCAGCCATCAGAGTGACCCATCAGGGGACACCATAAAAAGTCACCCTCCAACGTCACGGAGCAAGTGTTTCGGCAGTGTTTGTTGGAAGCTGGATTTTGCGTGAGAAGCCGGGAGCCACCCGGACCAATAAACACCTCGTGGATAAGTTACCGATCAGCAGGCAAAAGGGGCTTCATCCACCGGAACGTTGACTTCCAGCGAGGATTCCAGTGGCCTCACAAACAGACTTCTGGTCATCAGGTGGCGAGAGAAACATCGCAACGGCGTGAAGGTGACAAGCTTGTCTTTCGGCGCAAGGACGGATCCGCGATGAATAACGGCTGGTCGCGCGGTTAGCGACACAAGACTACATGACGAGAAGGACACCATCACGGGTAAGTCTGCACAAATCTATTCACTGCATGCACGTTGCCTCGTTGTCTTTAACTCATATGATGAGAATTAGCCACAATTAGCAACAATGGCGCCCAACTAAAAAACCCATTTTGTTTTCGGGTTTAATGGTGAAATGTTGGATTCGAACAACTTATCAAACCAACAAGTTTAGAAACATCCCTTAATTACCTGTGTGGCAAATACAAATTTATTAAAGCATATATATTGCTGGTTTGGCGTTTAGATTATTGGTAAAGTTAAAATTCAGTTTATTGGCTTTAGTTTTCAAGTCGTTATCTTGCGATGGAGATATATCCCTCACATTTCAGCGAACTAATGAGATAGATGCATTGTGTAAAACGAGCTATGAATAGCACCAGCTCCCAGTAAAACATGTTCAAAAACACGCAAGCGGTAGAAGTTCCCCTAAAAGCCTGAACAGGTGCACAAGGTTCAGTGATACAATAATAGTCTTGTTGGTCGGAGGCGTCACTACGAAGGTCGTCAACTCGAAGGAACGCGAATCAAGGGCGCGGTTATAACCCTTGCTTGGCCTCGTGGTGATAGGAGAGACTAAATCCTCTCAAACCTCAAATCAAACCAATTATCTAAGACTGTCAATTCTGTAGTTAAGCCAATCAATTATTTTGCATGCTGAATGCTGTTTTTCTTTGTTATTCGTTGATCTTCTAGTTTAATTTAGCCATTAAGACTAGATAAGATCACTGACTGTTAATACTCAGTGGAAGTTTGAGGAATGCATGCAAGAACTGAGTCGGAGACATTTTAGCCATATATTGTTGGCGTACGATTACCATTTTGTGCAGAAAAGTTCTGCTGTTTAGTTAATGTTGCGATATAGTAGAAGAGAAGTTTTTATTGAGCTCAAGATTTGAAGAGCAACCGTTAGGCTCTTGTTCATTGGTGTTAGGTTGTGTTGAAGTTTGTAATCGGCACAGTCTCCGGCACACTTCTTAAAGAAGTGAAGATTTTAGAAATTTTTCGTGAACCACTTTCGTGCTTCACGAAAAATGTTTGCCACTGGGTAGGGTTGTGCAACTTTGTACTAGGGAAACAAGGCAAAGCAGTTAAAACTAGCATTGATTTTAACACCACTAAAATTAACCTCATCACTAATACTAATACATCAGTGACAAAAAAAAACAACAAAAACGACGATGACGAAATGATCGGAGATTTGAACAGACCATCTGCTCCTCAAAGCTCGTTGGAACGCAACGAGAACACTTCTCCCACCACGAAAACAGGTTACAACGACTAAAAACTTAATTAATTGACAATAGTAAATAAGTCGTATTCACAATAAAAACCAATGCTTTTTGAAATCGGAAATCTCATACATAATGCTGTGGTATTCTATTTAAAATATTTCTCTTCTATTTTTGAAAGAAACCAAGGGATTTATGCATTAACTGTATAACCTACAGAATGACACAGTGCTTTGATCGCTTAGGTCATGCTAAAGAAAATGAAGGGGGTTCACTTTTAAATGTACTTCCAGCATCGGAATCCGAGAACCGGTATAATCTAAGGCGGTTCGTACACCAACTAACACGACGTACAAACTCTACTAGTTTTTGTTCAAATTTTGAATGTTTTATACGAGTTTGCCATCGTACTCTAAAAGACTATTTAAATTTTTGTTGTATTCGAAAATATGCAGTAATTTTTGGTAGGACCATAAGACCCTTCATTTGACCCTTAGATTGGGAATAACGGTTTCGAGTCCAGTTTAGCATTTTTTACGTTTTTTTTGCCGGTTTAAATGGCGGTGTACAATATTTAACAAACTTTTTCCTAAAACTCTGGAATCGGGAGTAGGATCCGGATGAAATTCAAGAATTCAGTATCTTAGATTCAAATGAAAGGTTTCACAGTTCCATACGGAATTCCTGAATTTCACCCGGATCCGATTTTCGGTTCCGGAGTTATAGGGTAAAGTGTGTACAATATTGTACACCGTCACTTAAACCGGCGAAACAAAGCACGTAAAAAATGTTCTAAGCTACACAAATCGATAGCTATTATCAGTAGGCAACTAAACAAACCGATTCCGGCTATTCTGATTCCGGTCTCCGGTTCCGGTAGCACCGGAAATAGTGGTCATATACAATTTTGAATAGAATACCACAATATGATATATGAGAAAGGCATCATTACACCATTGGGTGGATTAAAACAGGTACTGCTAGATCCCATTGAACGCGATTTCAGACGTGTTTTTATTTTAGTTTGCACATTTTTGTGAGTCGACCAGCACCATGTGAGACCGAAGCACTCTCCCGATGCGCTGCTTTAAAATCCGGGAGAAAATTTTGTAGTCGTAGTTTACTAAACAATAGGCCTGTATGGGTTTGCGGTGTCCCCCGTCTATCGTTTTTCCACTAGCACGATCACTCCATCAACGAATTATTCAGAAAAATTTGAGCGACTAACCTCGTTTAATATCAGGTTTAGCTCGCGGTGAATGATGTCGAATGTTCATAGGAAGAACGCCTTTGGCAAACCATCCGGACCTGGTAATTTTCGGGATGCACATGTGCGTATGGCAGTCAGAATTTCCGACGTAGTGATTGCTTCCATGATCGCTTCGTTTTCTGGATCCTGATCGGGAATGACTCTAACGCATTGGAACAGAATATCATTTTCGACTTCATCGACAAGGCTGCACGCGTACAGCTCGGCGAAATGGTGGACTGTATGGTTTTGAATAAAGATTGAATTGTTTATTATTATATCTTTTTCGTTCTTTATGTACTCGATCGTTGTTTTTCCCCTTACTCGTTCTCCCAACTAGTAAGTGGATATTGGTTCTCCCGCTACCTACGTTTTATTCATTCTGACAAAAATCTCCGAAAAACGTCGTTGATGCGATAGCATTTCTGCCATCAGCCTGTTGATTGTGGTAAGTAAAGAGTTGCTGTTTTGATATCCGTCGTAAGTCTGTCTTAACAATCCGTAGAGGCATTTCTGTTCGCTGTAGAAATTTTGAAATACAACTTTCGATTTCCAACGGAAGAAATAATTTACCTTTGGCTTGGGATACATGAGCCACCACTCCATCCAAGAAGAAAAATTGCGACGCTGACGAAAGCGTCAAGAACGGGGCGGGCAGGAACAATCGGCTTTTGGTGCTAATTCGACGGCCGGATTCATCGTGCATTCTGATGCGAGGAAAGAACAGCATAGAGACAATACGACACGTGCTTGAACCTCCAGCTCGAATTCCCGTGGGGAAAGCTGCTTCTCGGACGACACTGGAAAAGACGGCACCGTCAACTCCGACACGTTCTAGGTTACGAGAGTGTTGGTCAACGTTTTCTTGTGAGCGACGGCAGGGCCCAACTGGCACGGGTCGTGAGTCCAACAACGGAGAAAAGAACCAGTCTGGCCGAACCAAGGAGATTTTGAGCAGTCGAAAACATCGGCACGCAGCGCAAGGAGCTCAGCAGGCAGGGCCGAAAGACGGTACCATCCCGCTCAGAGGGTACACCAGAATCAAGCAAACTAAGACCGATGAGGCACTGGAGAACGGTTCCTCTCTCGAAGGACGAGCCATACAGCCGCGCGCGAACGGCCACGCAGATCGCCAAATTCAAGTTCGGTAAGTCTGCACAATTAATGCATGCCTTTTCACACCTCTATCGCACTTGTTTGCTCATGTGGTGACGCTAAAATAATATAACAACGTATCACCATGTAATTCCGGAAGTCCGACCAGAATAACACTCATTAGCGTTCTATGGGAACATTTTATATGAATCGATGTTTATGAAAATCTGACCAGCCAACCGGAAAAACTCAAGTGCATATTTTTAGCATATACACACGCACGCCCACACATATTTTGTGATCTCGACGAACTGAGTCGAATGTTATATGACGCTCGACGCACACCCACACATATTTTGCGATCTCTTCAAAAATATGTGTGGTATATGACACTCGACCCACCGAGCCTCGGATCAAAGTCGGTTTTCACGGTGATTACATAGTCTTTCTATATGAGAAAGGAAACATTGAGCAACAAGTTAAAAAATATCGTAACTAACAAACTATCCACTGTGCTTCGATTTGTTTTGAAGCATATTTGAGAGGGGGGATTTGTTAAATTCATATGAACTTAGCGAAGCACTAAAAAAATTGAGCATCAAATTCAAAATAATCGTAACTTATTAATAACGAATTATTCACAGGACTTCGATTTTTTTTAATCATATTAGGGAGGGGGACTTTGTTTACTTCATATAAATTTAGCGAAGTACTCGAAAATATAAAAAAAAATTGAGCAAATAATTCAAAATTACTGTAACTAATTCGCAACAAGTTATACACTGGGCTTCGATTTGTATTGAAGCATATTTGGAAGGGGGCTTCCCTAACGTCGTATGAACTTAACGAAGAACTCAAATAAACATAAAAAAACCTGTTTTAATAAACCTAGTGGTGTAATGATGCCTTTCTCATATCAATCATACTATCATATATAATACTGCGATATTCTTCAAAATAATTTTCTTCGATTCCTAAAACAATAACAAAAATCGGTTTGTTTGACCGTCTACTGATAAAAACTATCAATTGGAGAATATTTGAGGCCGATTGAAAAAACTTTTTACGGTTTAACGCCCTTTTCAATGATGGTATAAAATTTTTAACACACTTTACCCTATATTTCCAGTCCCGGAAGTCAGATCCGAATGAAATTCAGAAATTAAGTATGGGACCACAGGACCTATCATTTGAACCTAAGTTTGTGAAAATCGGTCGCGCCATCTATGAGAAAAATTAGCATTTTACCCCATAACTCTTGAACCGGAAGTAGAACTCAAATACTATTCAGGAACTTTGTATTTGACTACAAGACCTTTCATTTGAATTTAGGTGTGTGAAAATCGGTTCAGCCATCTCTGAGAAAAGTACGTGCATTTTTTGCACATTTTACTCCATAATTTTTACGGTTTGCCGCCCATTTCAGTGATGGTATAAAATTTTTAACACACATATTTTCATTTTTTGCACATTTTACTCCATAACTCTTGAACCGGATTCAAATAATATTCAAGAATTGTGTATTGGACTACAAGACCTTTCATTTGAATCTAAGTTTGTGAAAATCGGTTCAGCCATCTCTGAGAAAAGTTAGTGTAAAAAAACGTTACATACACACATACGCACATACACACACAAACATTTTGTGTACTCGACGAACTGAGTCGAATGGAATATGACATTCGGCCCTTCAGGCCTCGGTTCAAAAGTCGGTTTTCACAGTGATTGCATAACCTTTCTATATGAGAAAGGCAAAAATGAGCAACAAATTAAAAATTACCGTAACTAATTAGTAACGAATTATTCACTGGGTGTAACCCACCGGTTCCAATCCGTTTCTCAAAAGTATTTTTTCCATTTTCTTACGTAGATTTTTTTTTCATTCACTGTAAAACGTTTGAAAATATCATGCTTGTTGAGTCAATGCTGCAGCTTGCTATCAAGGTACGTTTCCAATGGGTACCGAATTTGAATAAAAGAGCTTTGGTAGCGAGGTTGGGTTGACTCAGCAAGTAGTGATGCTGTGAGAAGTGACTCAGTAGGAGATTCAAATACAATTAACTGATGAATTGAAGGGCAGCTTTAAAATTTTTTATATTGATTCATATAACTTTTAGTTTTATCTACATTCAATAGATTTAAAGAAAATTAGATAAATTGCGCCAAGTCACTTCTCTCCATTTAACACCCATTGGATAGGTTACTAATAATTTAATCTAAAATTGTATACACCGGAAAACATCTTTTTTTCTCATCAATATTTTGAGATGAGTCCTGCTTGACATCCATCGCTGGTTATTACCCAGTGGTACCACAGTATCCGTTCTTCGAGATGAGCTTAAGACGAGCCCGAGCCGAGCTATAAAAGGGGTCAGTGTAAAGGCGAGATATCTTTTGTATAATTTTGACACTAGTACGGTTCGGAACGTGGTGATACGACGCGCGGGTGATTAAAGGATCACCAAAAGTTATGATCGGGCTGACAAAGTGCGGAGGTGAAGTCGCAGAGTGGTGGACTCAGGTCCAAGTGTCGCCAAAAGAAGATCGGAAAAGTGATCGTTGGAGATCGACTTTGCCCGACGTACGTTATAATGACTTGCACCTCCCCTTAAACCACTCTAAAGTCATTTAGGGGTTAGCCTATGTTTGTGCTTAGGGCACATAACCGTTTTTACTATTCTTTACGTTTCGTCTTTGACTTGTCAGTGCAGAGCAGTTCAAATTGAACTGCTTATTGCAAACTTAAACAGTTCAACTTGAACCGCTATGCAGACGTAAAGTTAATGCTACTTGCAAAACACTTATTCAGTTGATACCGAAGTACCACGTCTTTCCTGACGTGCCGAACGAAAACGTTGTTTTCGGCTTATACTGGCCGATTCATGTATGGTCATTTAGGTGTTAGCCTATGTTTGTGCTTAGAGCACATAACCGTTTTTATTATTTTTTACGTTTCGTATTTGACTCGTCAGTGCAGAGCAGTTCACTCTAAAGTGCAAAATTAAAAAACAATTTAGTGTCTCGTGTCGTAAAAGTTCAGACCGTCCATCAACATACGGTCCCCGTTCCGGCCACGAATTTAGAATACACCAGTGATATTGGCCTAAAGTGTCTAGTACCCTTTCTGGATACGGGTGCTAGTGATATCGACGGAGACAGCCTCAACAAAAAAGGACCACGGCCATAGCGCTGTCCGGCTAACGAACGGTGCGACAGCCATAGTACGTGTACACGTGCTCACTCACCAAGGTATGTCTCTGTCGCCATCTTTCTCGCTCGGAGTGCTCTGATCTCGTGCATCGGGATCGCCAGCAGGAGTTGTTCAGATATCGTCGAAGGCGCCCACCGGTCCGACGGCCGCAACGATTATGCATGTCAACGTTTTTTTATGTGCGAAAATATTTGATTTATATGAATAATTAAATTAATTACACCTTATTACATTATTGCCTGATATATAAAAATTAAGTGCTTTCAATTATCATTTTTATGCGTACCTTAAATAAAATTACAATGAGTTTAAAATTTCTTATTGATTTGTTTAATTATATATAGGAAAAGAAAAATTGTGAGACCTTTGAGATCCGGGCAAGTGTTATTTTGTTGATCGCTCCTCTGTTGCCCTGAGAGTTTTATGCAGGTTAATATTGGTTCAAATAAGATATTTAGTAGAGCAGAATGAAAGTTTTGTTACAATAGGCGCCCAACGTAAATTTACAAAAAAAAAATATTTCTTTTGGAATATTTTTTCCTCATTTGTGAAGGGGAATATCGATAAAATAACACTTTATCTAGAGAAAAATAAGTCTCTTGTGGTTATGGTCGAGGATACAGAAATTTAACCTGAAAGTTCGACGTTCGAAGGCACGAAAAAAAGATTTCGTCATCAGCAAATTAATAAATCCAAGTACGATATTAGTTGATGAGGAAATTAAATTCGAGTTCGTTGTTCGACAGATCGTCCTATCAAATCATTCAAGGGTAGCCCATGTCTAGAAGAAAAGCCGTGTAGCAACAAACTAAAAGACCTAGAAAAGGTACTTCGCGAAAAAAAAGATGGGTATCGGGAAAAGATCGTTTGCTATATCTAGGTGGGCGAATTCTTATGGTTATGAGTCAGGCGGAAGGCAATATGAAAGATGATCTGGAAACACTATTCACTATTGTTGTTGATCACTTATATTTTTGTCGAATACGACTTACTTTACTATAGGGCGCCTTTTCAAAATTTCCCCTCTGAGAAAGTGATAAGTTTTTGATCGTGAATATCTCCTGTTGTATTTAACGAATCAACATAATTTTTGCTACATGCCATCGGAAATATGATCACAATTTTATGATAAAATATTCAGTTGTGTGACATAATCTCAAATAATTTAAAATTAAACTTTTCTGAAATGTTTGGTATAAATGAGTATCGAAGAAGATAATTCATAACGCGCGTTTGCCTTTCTCGTATTTTGAAAGCTCATAGCTCAGTGATCTGTGAAAGGATTTATATAATCTAACTACCAATAGAATCGAAATTTTTCAACTTAAACGTGTATAGCAAAAGCATTGAAGTATTTCGAAAGTACACTATTGAAAAACCTATCTCATTTGACTCATGTCCAACCAGAACGCGTTCTGAGGAAGAAAACAAAATATCTGCTGCTGAACAACAAATCGTTCAAGAAAAATGTTCCGAAAAGTGGTGAATATCGTAGTGAGTTTCTCAATTTGGTCCTCCTGAATGCTAGAAACGAATCCCTACAGCATATTAATAGTTTCAATAAAGCATAATGATAGCTTCAATAAACTATGCAAATCCGAAATAAAAAATTCGACATTAAAATTCTGTATGCGGCTATTTTTATAGCCGGTAGGACCGCCCATTAGTGAAAAAGCTACAAACGAAATCACTTAAAAAGAAAGCTCTCAACAAAAATTGGATCAGTTTGGATTCTATCGCCACTGCGAGCAGATGTACTTTGTGTCGTTTGCAAAGCTAGTTTCGCTTCCGACAAGAGCGATTACGTCATAGCTGCCAATCATTTGCATTGGTGAAAAAGCAACGGTGAAGAGCATTACACAAAATCAACCGTTCTAATGGCTCTAAAAGTTTTCTAAAGAACTATTAGGATTTCTTGCTTGCAAATCGAAGGGAAATCTCCTCAGTTTAGTGCAAATCTAGAACTGTTTGATTTGATTTTTGCACTTTTCGCTGTGTGAAATTCACAGTAATCTAGATCAAGTGAAGCCTTCTTTGTTTTGGCGAAAAATGTGGAAAAAGGGAATGCATGCATAATTCATACAATTGATCAACTAATTGATATTCGGAAGTGTTAAGGAACATGTCAGTTGTTTTCGTATTCACGACATCCAGTTATGTCTCTGACATTACCCACCCGCCTTTTTTATAAAACGGTTCGATTTGATTTAAATGGTGAACCATAGAAACGTCAGATCAGGAAGACATAGAACTGGAAACACCAATACAAGAAACTTTGACACTAGAATCAATTTTATTAAATCACCCAGAGGCAACAAAATTGAAATTGACCAATCAATCCTCGTAAAGGAGCTTAGCATGCGAAAAAAGGAGACGAGACCGAGAGCCATCTCAAAGGGATGATAGCCAATCTGGAGTTCAAATTACAGCTATCAAATTACAGCTACCCGTCGGTACCTGATAGAGAATCATTTCGTAATTATCAGCCAAACTCGTGTTTGCAGCCTCCAATGCAACACCAAAGAACGCTTCCCGTGTCGAAGTGGACAATTGAAAAGTATACAGGTGACGACCAATGGCTCAGAAAGAGTATCTGATCAAGAACTCTTCGATTCGGCCTTACATCTTTTAGTGGACCGGCTTTAAATTGGTATCATTCGATGCGATCAAGCGGTCGCCTTATTAGTTGGGATCATTTAGTCCACGAGCTTAGGAACGCATTTGCACATCCAAATTTAGATAACATGATAAAAATTAAAGTTTATTTGCGCAAGCAACAACGTAATGAATCATTTCAAGCGTATTATTTTGATTTAGAAAAGTTATTCCGTTCAATGTCATCTCAGTTACAAGAAGATGAAAATATAAAAATAGTACACAAAAATATGCTTCCGATTATCGGCGTCAACTAACGTTTCTTCCTTTTAATGATTAGCATTCCTTAATCTTAGCAGGGCGAAAAGTGGATGGTAATAATTTTTCGTTTTATAATCACATGTTTGGAACTGAAAAACCAGTAAGCATGATCTCGCTGCAAAAGGATAAAAAGAAGAAAAAATTGAACAATTCAGCGAGTCAAAATCCAAATTAAAACTGTTAATCAAACCGACAGAAAATAGCACCAAATGATAATCCTCAGATAGTTTCGGAACGTTCTGGTCGAGACGAACCAATTATTAAATCACAAAAGAATAAACAAACTCAAACACCCCGTCTAATTCTTAATCAGCTGGTTTTTGCACACCGGCCTCCATATTTTAAAGATTGCGGGAAGTCAAACCATCAGTATGAACAATGTCGGGAGACCATGAAAGTTTTTTGGTTAATTTGCGGTTTCAAAGGTTTTGAAACCTCTAACTGTAAATATTGTAAAAAAACGGGATTCAGGTGAACGCGGAATTCACGGCATTAGAGGCAGCGCAAATAGAACAAGTAAAAAAATTATTCAAAGTTGCGGAGCAAGGTACAGTGTCAACCACTCATTAGTCATGTGATCGAGTTGAAGGATAAATGGCGAAACAAACCCGCCGTCAGACAATTTCCCTACGTCATGTCACCAAAGATGCAACCATTGGTAGCAGGCGAATTAGAAAGAATGTTAACATTAGGAATAATTGAGGGAACAAATTCTGATTAGTCCCTAAATGTCGTTACCATAATTCAATCTACAGGAAAGGTACGTCTGTGTTTAGATGCAAGGAAAATAAACGAAAGAACATTGAGAGACTCATATCCGTTAGCGCATCCAGCACGCATACTAGGTCAATTACCCAAAGCCAACTATCTATCAACTATTGATTTGTCCGAACCTTTCTTCAAATTCCTTTAGAAAAAAATCAAGGAAATATACATCTTTTTGTGTACAAGGCAAAGGTCTGTTTCAGTTTACCAGACTCCCATTTGGCTTGATAAACAGTCCGGCCACCCATTCAAGACTTATGGACCAAGTGTTAAGATTTGGAGAGTTAGAGCCAAACGTTTTTGTGTATTTGGATGACATAGTTATCGTAAGTGAAACATTTAACGAGCATATCCGTCTTTTGACAGAGGTTGCCAACCCGCTTCGAACTGCTAATTTGGCTACTAACCTAGAGAAATCTCGTTTCGGAGTATCAGAATTACCATTTTCAGGATATCTTTTGTCTACTCAAGGATTAAGACCTAATCCAGAGAAAATCCGCCCCATCGTCGATTTTGAACGACCGACTACCATCACAAAGTTAAGACGTTTTCTTGGTATGGGAAACTATTATCGCCGATTTATTCCAGCGTTCAGCGAAATAGTTGCCCCCAGAAATATGGCAAAATTATTCCGTGGACGGAAGCCGCGGAAAAGGCTTTCCTAGATTTAAAAGAGCGTCTCATCACTGCTCAAATACTGTCCAGTCCTGATTTTAGACAAGAATTTGTCATACAAACCGACGCTTCGGATGTCGCCGGAATCTTAACGCAGGTTCAAGGTTATCACGAACGAATTATTTCGTATTTTTCAAAAAACTTTCAACACCACAACGTAATTATCACCCAGCGGAAAAGGAACATGACAACAGCATGACATGACCATCATAACTGTCATACACCGCAAAGGGAAGGAAAATATAGTAGCTGATACCTTATCCCGAAGTGTGGCGGTGGTATCAAATACCTCGATTTCGAAGGAGTATCTATCTCTTAAGCACAAAGTAACTGAGAATCCGGACGACATTGTTGACTTACGGGTAGAAAATGATCAGTTGTTTAAATTTTTTTCATCCAATGATACGCCAAGCGATCATCGCTACGAGTGGAAATTAATTTCCCCACCCGATGAACGTTCCACAATTCTTTACTCGTGCCATGATGAAGATATGCATCCCGGTTTTGATAAAACTTTGGCTAAAATCAAACAAAGATATTACTGGCCGAGACTAGCAACCGAATCTCGCCGCTATGTTCAAAGATGTAGTACCTGCAAAGAAGTAAAAGCCGCATCAGTTCCCGTAACACCCCCTTTGGGCGATCGGAAAATAGCCAAATATCCCTGCAAATAATATCGATTGATTTCATTGGTCTCTTGCCCCGGAGAAAAAGGGAAATCAATATATTCTCGTTATATCAGACTTGTTTAACAAATGGATTCTATTACATCCCGTGAGACGAATTGAGAGCTCTAGTTTGTGTGCCAGAGTTTTTTGTTTTTTATTTTGGAATTCTACCCCTGAAACCATTATCACCAACCAGAGATGGCATTTCACTAGAGTGATACACCAGGGCGTAAGTTTCAATTATACACTGCGGATACATTTGCTCCGCTCCACACAAAGAGGAAAGCGCACTTCTTCTCAGTGTCCAGACAGACAGACTTTGAGTGCGTGCTTGTGTTGAAAGAAGCTGGTGCGAGAGAATAACATTCTCTTCGCACGAATCGCTCCCACGGGCTCTCGCATGAATACACCATATATGAGCGAACACTTCTGTGAACTTCAATTAATAGAGAGTAGATCTGACCTTGCTATGAAAAATTTGCAATGAAAACCGAAAATTTAACGTTAAATTGTTTTATTTTGCTGATTTTGCGTGCCCCACGCTTCTTCTACGCAAACCATACACCAGACCGGTCACTGGCGTGTACACCTCTGTGAAAGTATCTGCATCCACCTCAGAGAATTTATTAGCTAATGCTCTAGCACTTTGGTGCGATTCAGTGGAGGAGGCGAAAGGAAATAAACAAACGCACTCATGATGCGTGCACACTTTATACAGCAGTGGTGTATATATGTGAAAGAGAAGAGCTCGTTGAAGTTGTCAGTGCGAGGGAAGAAATTTTGCTTGCTCTTCGTCACACAGAGGAGATGGACATCTCTGTCGCCGACAATGCGAGTTATTTCATCTCAAGAGATTTCAAAACACTGATTGAGAAAAACAAGTCATGTCAGCGATAGTCGAAAAGAGAGAATTGAGTCTGTCGTGCATTTGACAAAAAAATACTGTTGCATTTTCTTTCTTTAGCCCGGGGAATATTGTAACCCACCGGTTCCAATCCGTTTGTCAAAAGTAAATTTTTTCCATTTCCTTATGTATATTTTTATTCATTCCCTTTAAAACGTTTGAAAGTATCACACTTGTTGACTTAATATACTGCAAACAATGTTGCAGTTTGCTATCAAGGTACGTTTCCAATGGGTACCTAATTTGAATAAACGAGCTTTGGTAGCGAGGTGGGGTTGACTCAGCAAATAGTGATGCTGTGAGAAGTGACTTAGTAGGAGATTCAAATATAATGAACTGACAAATTGAAGGACAACTTTAAAATTTTCATATTGATTTATATAACTTTTAGTTTTAACTACATTCTTACTTACCTAACAGCTATAGGCCAGAGGTGTCCTTTGCTGTATCAAGAATTCGTCTCCACATAACTCGGTCCATGGCTGCTTGTCGCCAGCCACTCAAGGCACGGACGCTTCTGAGATCACCCTCCACTTGATCGATCCACCTTGCTCGTGATTCATACGCCGTCTCCACGTTCCGTCTTCCATTTGCACTTCACCATAGATGGTTCTCAGTACCTTACTTTCACTGAGGGCGCGATGGTCCTCTGCCAACATAGTCCAGGTCTCGTGGCCATAGAGAACAACCGGTTTGATGAGCGTTTTGTAGATGGTCAAATTCGTGCGTTGGCATACTTTTCTCGATCGAAAGGTTTTTCTAAGTCCAAAGGATGCACGATTCCCTGCCAAAAGACGTCTCTGTATTTCTCTGCAGGTGTCATTGTCGGCGGTCACCAGTGAGCCCAAATACATAAACTCATCAACCACCTCGATATCGTCCCCGTCTATCAATATTCGTGGTGGGAGGCGTAGTGTTTCTTCTCTGTTTCTTCTTCCTCTCGTGTATTTTGTTTTTGACGCATTTATGGCCAGTCCGATAGTCTATCAATATTCGTGGTGGGAGGTGTAGTGTTTCTTCTCTAGAGCCTCTTCCTATCATGTATTTTGTTTTTGATGCATTTATGGCCAGTCCGATACATCTAGCTTCAGCTTTCAGTCCGATGTAGGTTTCCGTCATCTTCTCAAGGTTATAATATCGTCAGCAAACCAAAAAGTTCTACGGACTTTCGGAAGATCGGGCCACTCGTGTCGATCCTCGCTCTTAGAATCACACCATCCAAGGTAATATGGAACAAGATACAAGAGAGTCTATCACCTTGCCGTAGCCCTCTCTGAGATTCGAAGGGACTCGAGAGCGTCCCAGCTACTCGGACGTAACAGATCACTCTATCCATCGTTGCTTTGATCAATCGCGTCAGTTTAGTCGGGAACTACATTCAATAGACTTAAATAAAATTAGATAAATTGCGCCAAGTCACTTCTCTCCATTTAACACCCATTAGGGATAGGTTACTATTAATTTAATCTAAGATTGTGTGTGTAAGGCCAAACCATGCTTGGTTTGCTGTATTGCGGGTTGAAAATCGCTTTTTCCCAGTAAAGCTTACTTTGCTCAGTTATAATTTATTGTGCAAATTGTGTCTAAATGAGTCCGGCGGGTGTGCAGATTCGAGTTTTGGGCGAATAGCGGAAATTGTGTGACTTTTAAGTGCAACTTGAAAATCTACAGTTCTCGATCAAACTACAAAATGGATACCATAATATCAGCTAAGTAGTTCTCTATTACTCAAACCTCACTAACACGCGTGAAATTGCCAACAACTCATATTGGGTGGACCGTTTTAACCTATACTTGAAACAGTATTTGGGTCGCAATTATAGTTAGCTATCGGTTTACGAGCTATAAACTAATACAGTAAGCTCACAAATCCAGATTCCCATTGTAGTATTGCTCCAAACTACTGAAGCACTTATAACAAATAGCTATTGAAACCATTGTCAAGTCACAAACAAACGCACGCGGTTGCTGTGTTTTTCGTTCTTGTGCATTGATTATAGTGTGATAGAAATAATCAAAAATGAGCCAAAAGATCGACGCTGATGCAGATTCGGTCATGAATTCAGCTGAAGAAGACAAACTCCTGGCAAATGGTGATAATGTGGTTCCAAGTTCCAATAACAACGAAGACGACATGGCTTCCACTTCGTCAAAAAGGAGGCTATCAAACTCTCCGTGTTGTGACGAAAGAAAAAAGATGAAAAGAAATCATGAGCTGCGCTTACTCATTGCTACATCGGGTCGCATAGACTCATATGCGAATTCGATCTTCAACGAACTGTATGGTGTTCAGGATGCGGTTTCTGACGACAATGAACCACCAAGATTTAACGGATTCGGGTTCCAGATGGACGAAATATGGATAGAGGCCGAAAATCTGCTTAGTCTGGACTGGTTGAAATCGTCTTTGCGTGTGATTTCACAAAAGTACCCTGCAATCAAGCTGACTTTTCGGGACTATTCTCCACCGGCACCTCTCCACAGGGTAATGGGTGTCGTCTCCACCTGCGGGCAAAAACGTTTGCTATATGGTGAGATCCTGCGACACATATCAAAGCTGAACCCAAACCTGAATACCAAACACTGGATAATTCTTGCTTTGACCGGGAACCGCGCGGACGGACGGAAAAATATTGTCATCGCTATCGATAATAAATCGTTGAACGATCTTGCGGGATGCCAGTTCAAAATGTTTTATCGCTTCTCGCTCATTCAGTTGCGGTGTAGTGATAAAAATGTGATCAGATAGACTGATGAAAAGTAATTTACTTTTTGCCCTTCTCTATAGAAAGGTATTAGACCTGCAGGAAAAATCAACTTTCGAACGGAGCCTCGGAGACCCATAGTGTTATATACCATTCGACTAAGTTAGACGAGATCGGAAAATGTCTGTGTGTGTATGTGTGGGCACTTTTCGAAGATATTTGAACGCGCTCAATTTTCTCAGAGATGGCTGAACCGATTTTAACAAACTTGGGCTCGTTTGAAAGCTACTGTTCGGCCATTGATCATGTTCGAAGATCAAATGGCTGTGACTTTTGGTTCCGGAGATATGATTGTATAAGTGACGTAACCGACAAAAAGCGTTGTATTTGAACGCGCTCAATTTTCTCAGAGATGGCTGAACCGATTTTAACAAACTTGGGCTCGTTTGAAAGCTATTGTAGGGCCATTGATCAAGTTCGAAGATCAAATGGCTGAGACTTTTGGTTCCGGAGATATGATTGTATAAGTGACGTAACCAACAAAAAGCGTTGTATTTTAACGCGCTAAATTTCCTCAGAGATGGCTGAACCGATTTGTACAAACTTGGGCTCGTTTGAAAGCTACTGTCGGGCCATTGATCAAGTTCGAAGATCAAATGGTTGTGACTTTTGGTTCCAGATATATGATGGTATATGTGACGTAACCGACAAAACACGTTGATTTTCACCGCTCTTATATATATAAGGGTGCCAAAATTTTGGGATCACCTCTATTTTCTTTAAGTTCTAGTGCTCAAAAGTTTAAGCACCTCGAAAAAAGCCTTCATGCAAAATTTGACCTAAATCGGACATGCTTAAGGGGTGCTGCCCGGTGGTAAAGGTTTGACAATTTTCGATATTGAAAAAGCACCATAGGGGGGAGTACATGAAATTTCCAAAATCGACAATTTATTTTGATGCCGAAACTCTTAAAACTGCATGAAACATCGAAATTTAGTGTCAACTCAAAAAAATTTTTTTTTGACAAAATCAACTTTCTGGGACTTAGAAAAATACCCAAAAAGTCGACATTTTCCAAAAAATGGGTCTTCGTGATGACTCTAAATCTCGACGTTTCTTCAATTCTGAAAATTTCATGTACTACCCCCTATGGTGATTTCTCAAGATATATGAAAATTCAACTAAGTGGACTAAGAAGGCTTTTTTTAGATTAGCATCACTGTTCTCATACAAATAGGCAACGCAAATGTCCAGCACAAGTTTGGAAAAATGATGCTGACAGTGTGACATAAACACTGAAGCATGCTTTTGTGAACTACTTGAATGTATCTGAATCAATTGGTGTCAAAATTAGTGTCCAAAATTATTCAATGAAGGTATGAAATATATTTTCATTAGACTGTTATGAAAGAAGAGAAAGGCATTATCACACCACTAGGTGGATTAAGAAGGGTTTTTAGATTAGCATCACTGTTCTCATACAAATAGGCAACGAAATGTCAAGCACTAGTTTGGAAAAATGATGCTGACTGTGTGACATAAACACTGAAGCATGCTTTTGTGAACTACTTGAATCAATCTGAATCAATTGGTGTCAAAATTAGTATCTGAAATTATATAATAAAAGTATGAAATATATTTTAATGAGACTGTTATGAAAGAAGAGAAAGGCATTATCACACCACTAGGTGGATTAAGAAGGGTTTTTTTTGTATCTTATGGCATGGTCTAAATTGGAATTGAAATAAAAACTTTAAACATGGTTAAATTTAAAAAAAATGTATTGAATTAAAAATAAAAACAAAAATGAGCAAAACGATAATTTGACTAAACTAAAGCTTGTCTATCCCTGAATTCTTTCCTTTATTTGTAAATCTATATATATTTTTCTTTCATTTTTTGCCGTGTGGTGTCCGGCAGCAACTTACACAAATAGCAAAGAATTGCACCAAGAGACTACCAATCGCTGTCGTAAGAGGCGACTCAAAGTGGAGCCCCAAGTCAAAGTGTTTTTCCGTGCCGAGGACTGAATGACTGGAGGGGCTCAAACTTTTTCCAGTCGCGAACGGATTATTTATTGGCTTTGCCCTCTCGTGTTATGCCGATTTCTGACACGGGTGCAACTCACAAATCACGCCACAAATTGAACCTAGCTGCATGGTTAAATTTATTTCTCAAAAATTCAATCGTATTTTCGCCCAGTTATTCAGGGTCGTTAGACAGATAGCCTTGCTGTTTATCCTGATTTTGTTGCGCACTGCAAATCCAATTGTGTTTTTCGTCTCTGATATGGTAAGCATCTTCGGCAACACTCTCTGCTGCTGTGTTTTTACATTCGGATGGAAAAGGAACATTTTTATGTTGGAAAACTAATTAATCCCGCTTTTGCAATCTATAGCAAGGTTGGTCTGGACAATCCCCAGTAAATGCCACGTGCATGCATTCTTGTAAATGATTCAATTCCAGCGTATCTCTTACCCGAGCAAACCACTCGTGATATCTGTACAATTGCAGTAGACTTAAAAATAGGAAATATTGAAAAGAAATATATATACTGTTTGGCTTATTTGCCCCATAATGAGCTGTCTCCCACGGATGATTTTAGGAAAGTAGTGCTGTACTGTGAAAGAACTGGTCTTCCCCTAATTACTGGAAGTGATGCAAATGCTCATCATATCATCTGGGGTAGCACAGATATAAATCCCAGGGGATCTGAACTAATGGAGTACATGAGCAGTACGAATCTATACATTCTCAATGAAGGAAGTCACCCAACTTTTGTTAGGTCTGATAGGGAAGAGGTCTTGGATATAACACTTTGTTCTGAAGAAGTTCAGCACGAACTGGGAAACTGGAAGGTGTCAGATGAAACTGACCTTCGCTCTCAGACCACAAATTTATATTTTTTAATCACTTAGGTGTTACCTTAACTGTCACAACATATCGGAACCCAAAATCTACCGATTGGGATCTTTATACTGAAACTTTGGCAACAAAATTTCATGGCTATTTTCCCACCATCGAATGTCACGACGATTTGGACTTGGCTGTAAACACTTTGAACTCATTCATAGTGTCATCATATGAAGAGACTTGTCCGCCCAGATCCGTAAAAACTACAAGGGGTACTCCATGGTGGAGGGCTGAGCTTGAGAAACTGAAAAAGGACATGCGAACAGCTTGGAACCGGCGTGGGCATGACAACTCGAGAGCTTTTAAAACTGCTCGAAGTGCGTATAAAAAATGCCTTAGATCTGCCGAGCGAACTGGGTGGAAAAATCTTTGCACAAATATATCTAGTCTAAATTAAACGAGCAGGGCAAACAAGATACTCTCGAAATCAAAAGTTTTCCAGGCTAACTGTCTAAAAAACATGGATGGTGAACTGGTTTCAAATGAAGAGGACGTTCTTAACTGTCTCTTCGACACACTTCCCATGTAGCAAGGTTGTTGATCGTGATTTTCTAAATGCTCACGAACCGTGCACAGACAATCTTGATTCGTGGGCAATAGCAAGATCGCTGATCACTTTTGAATCGATAAAGTGGGCAATTGACAGTTTTGCACCATACAAATCACCTGGAAAAGATGGCATCTATCCTATTCTATTGCAGAAAAGTTTTGATATTACGAAACATGTCCTGAGAAAGATTCTACTTAATAGCCTTGCTCTTGGGTACATCCCGAAAGCATGGCGAGAAATAATCATCAAATTTATTCCAAAAGGCTGACGTCAGAGTTACGAGGAAGCCAAGAGCTTTAGACCCATTAGCTTAAGCTCTTTTTGCTTAAAATCCTTGGAACGAATTGTCGACCATCACATCAGAGATAAGTGCCTAATTGAAAGACCGCTTCATACTAAACAACATGCTTATCAACGTGGAAAATCCACGATCACACTACTTCACGATGTTGTATATGATATCGAAAAAGCTTTTTCGCTCAAACAATCCAGCTTGGGAACTTTTTTAGATATAGAAGGTGCTTTTGACAATGTATCTTTCCAATCGATTGTGCAAGCGATGAGCAGACATGGAGTATCATCAAGCATATCAGGCTGGATAAGCGCAGCGCTTAGCAATCGCATCCTCTGCTCATCATTAAGACAGGCAGAGATGAGGAAGTTGAGTGTTCGAGGCTGTCCACAAGGAGGTGTCTTGTCACCATTACTCTGGAACCTTGTTGCTGATGGTCTGTTGCAAAAACTCAATGAACTTGGGTTTCTGACGTACGGACGTAGATGAGTATCTAATACAAATTACTGGACTATGCATTGCAACGCTATTTGATCTGATGCAACAGGCTTTAAGGGTTGTGGAACAATGGTGTCAACAGGTTGGATTGTCGGTGAATCCAAACAAAACCTCAATGGTTCTTTTCACAAAGAAGCGAACAACAACCGGGGCCCGTCCTTTGCAGTTTTTTGGGAGCGTGCTGTTGTTTACCGACCAGGTCAATTACGTTGGAGTAATCCTGGATTCCAAACTTAACTGGACTGCTCACATTGAGTCTAGAATCAAAAGAGCATGCATGGCCTTTGGCCAATGTAGACGCACTTTTGGTAAAACGTGGGGTTTGAAACCGAAATATATCTATTGGATTTATACTACAATTATACGTCCAATACTGGCATATGGATGCCTCGTATGGTGGCAGAGAGGGTAAGTAGTTGCAATTCAGTCGAATCTGAATCATTTGCAAAGAGTGGCGCTCATAGCAATGACTGCAGCTTTTACGACTCCGACCGCTGCTCTGGAAGCTCTTCTCAATATAAGACCACTTCATGTGCATCTAAAGCAAGAAGCACTCGCTTGTGCCTATAGACTTCAAGCTACCGGTCTATGGAAGGATAAATCAATAAATTCAGAAACAGGTCATACACGTCTGTGATCCCAATTGGTTGCATGGGATGATGTTTCTCTTATCCCTAGCGATTTAACACTCACGTGTAGTTTCCCGTATAGAACTTTTCAATTAAAAATTCCATCTAGACAGGAGTGGCTGTCTGGACTTATGGAAACACTACAGCAAGAGCACGTAGTCTGTTACACTGATGGTTCACTGATGGAGGGCCGGGCGGGTGCGGGTGTTTACTGTCGTGAATTGGGGTTGGAGCAATCGTACTCACTTGGTAGATACTGCACCGTTTTCCAGGATGAGATCTTTGCAATCATGTGTGGAGTACAGTGTACTCTCCGGCAAGGCATATCTGGTAAAATCATAGATTTTTGCCCGACAGTCAGGCTGCAATTAAAGCGCTTAGCTCGGGTGACTCACGTTCAAAACTTGTGATCGATTGCCGTACTCAGATCGAAGAACTTAGCATTTTCAATGCTGTAAATCTAGTCTGGGTACCTGGTCATTCCAACATAATTGGAAATGAATGGGCGGATGAACTGGCCAGACTGGGAGCAGAAAACGACCTTGTAGGTCCTGAACCAGCACTACCAATTTCCAAATGCTGGATAAAATAAAAAAACACTGTCTTGGGCTTCGTCTGAATATGCAAACTACTGGCGAAGTTCTGAGACTTGTCGTCAAACAAAAATATTTCTGGAAAATCCATGCCCTGGAGTTTCGAAGAATCTTTTACATTTCTCGAAGCGCCATTGTGGTGTTCTGTTGAGGGCTCTGACTGGCAAATGTAATCTTAATTATCACATGGCTACCATACATCTTGCTGAATCATTTTCATGTGATCTCTGTGAATCCGATTACGGGATTTCATATCACCTATCTCAACTACGGTATCGGGTTTTTGGTTGTTTTTACATTGAAGAACCTATGTTCAAGCAACTGAAACTCAGAGATATTCTTGGTTTTTTAACCCAATGTGGAAAAGAGCTCTAATTACTCTCGCAAGCGGTTTCTACGTCGCGTAAGTTGCGACTGGTTTCTGTACCCATTTAACAATGTTGTGTGCGTGTTTAATTCCGTATTCCTCCCGTTCCTTTATTTTCCATCCTCTTCTCTTTCCCACCATCATTCAGGTAAATGATTAAAAGTCATGGCATGGCACAACTCCCCGAAAATATGGGGAACGTGCCGTTATTAGCCAATTTATTCTGATACCTGATACATTCAATAGACTTAAATAAAATTAGATAAATTGCGCCAAGTCACTTCTCTCCATTTAACACCTATTAGGGATAGGTTACTAATAATTTGATCTAAAATTGTACACACCGGAAAACATCTTTTTTCTCATCAATATTTTGAGATGAGTTCTGCTTGACATTCATCGCTGGTTATTTCTCAGTGGTACCACATTATCCGTTCTTCGAGATGAGCTTAAGACAAGCCCGAGCCGAGCTATAAAAGAGGTCAGTGTAAAAGCGAGATGTCTCTTGTATAATTTTGACACTAGTACGGTTCGGAACGTGGTGATACGACGCGCGGGTGATTAAAGGAACACCAAAAGTTACGATCGGGCGGAGGTCAAATCGCAGAGTAGTGGACTCAGGTCCAAGTGTCGCCAAAAGAAGATCGGAAAAGTGAACGTTAGAGATCGACTTTTAATGCGAATGCCCGATGTACGTTATAGTGAATTAATTACACCTTATTACATTATTGCCTGATATTTACAAATGAAGTGCTTTCAAATTTCATTTTTATGATTACCTTAAATAAAATTACAATGACTTTTAAATTTCTCATTGATTTGTTTAATTATATATAGGAAAGGAAAAATTGTGAGACCTTTGAGATCCGGGTAAGTGTTATTTTGTTGATCGCTCCCCTGTTGCCCTGAGAGTTTTATGCAGGTTAATATTGGTTCAAATAAGTTATTTAGTAGAGCAGAATGAAATTTTTGTTACATGGGCTTCGATTTGTTTTGAAGCATATTTGGGAGGGGTTCGTTAACATCATATGAACTTAGCGAAGTACTCAAAAATGTAAAAAAATTGAGCAGCAAATTCAACATTACCGTAACTAATTAGCAACAAATTATTCGCTGGACTTTAATTTGTTTTGAAGCATATTTGGTAGGGGCTACTTGAGTACTTCGCTAAATTCATATGAAGTTAGTGAAGAACTTCATATGAACTTAGCACAGTACTCAAAAAATATTTAAAAAAATGAAGAACAAATTCAAAATTACCGTAACTATTTAGCAACAAATTAGCAACGAATTATTCACCTATTATGTTGAGCTGCTTATGCAGCCTAGCGGATCAACATAATACGCTAAGCAATTATGATTATGTTGATCCGCGAGGTGGCATGAGCAGTTGAACATAATCTGATAATACACTGATGAGTTGAATTCGAAGTGTAAAATTTTTATATTAGTCTTGTTCACTTTAGCACAAACTGGTACCCAAGTAGAAATTTATTTTTCTATTTTGGGAATAGAACCCGTCCGTCAAGTTAAGTGGTTGATCTTTTTTTAACCTAAAGTATACCGTAGAAAATATCGATGGCACGAGGTCAATATTATTTATTCAATACCGTTCATAGATAGCAAGTCAAGATGACTACTCCGGAAGACAGAGACATAGCACAATTGCTGCGTACTTGGAGTTTTTGGGATGAGAACGACACTATTTCTATGGAATTTTTCTCTTTGTGGTCAGCTGCTAGCCAATAACATTTGCGAGTGCACTTTAAAATTTCCCAAAATCTTAACTCAACTGGAGCTGTTCACGATCGAACATGTGTAACACGAGTGTTCGATACGAACTGTAACTCTGTTTGTAATCGTTTATTCAGAATTCATTATCAGTACTCATAATATATTGATCACAAACGGACAGCAGGTTTAACCACCAAATCCATAAAAAAAATTTAATCAATAAACATTACTTACTGCTAAGGGTGTTCGACACAGGTGTTCCCCATAAAAAGGTCCATATTCGATCCAAATCAATATGTATATGATTAGTTCCTAATAGTTTCACAGGTTGACCCATTATCAAAGCCGTCAGCAAAAAGTATGTTTCAGGCGTGTTGATGTGATGTAGAAGAAGCCATTGCAAATAGCTGAATCCGTAATTGTTCACATTTTGTGTAGAGCCATCCTCGTTTTGTTTCAATGAAATTGATGCAATAACAGGATTTTTCGATGTTGATTCATGTGATGATACCATCGGTTTATCTCTGGTACGATTAATGATCTCCGTATTTCTCATGTAACCAGCACTCATGGAACCTTCTCTGTATCTTCCAATGATTACTTCATTAGAACAAAGTACAACTAATATTCGCAATGCCCAAATGACAGAAGACTTATGAAGATGTGGATGCATAAACTGCATTATCCAATCCGTACCAAGTACTTTTGAAATATCATCAGCAAGTGAAGTGTTAATTGTATTCCTTGCAGTAAATAACAAACTATGTAAAAGACTAAGACCTCTGTTTCGTAAAACGATTTTTCTTAAAACCACGTTGGAGAGATACATCTCTTGGTTACACGAAGTTAAGTTATTGTGAGTGGCAGAATCAGCTACTTCCATGTTTTTATCGTCATCGTTTCCAGGCTGAAAATGATAAAAAAATATTAATTGACCAATATAGTTTTCATTGGTTCCATTTACCTGTGGTATGTTGCAAATCAAATGCTGTCCAAACAGTAACAAATCATCGACACGTGGATGAGGCCCAAGAAGTATTTCCAGAAGATTGTACAAAACATCTCGTGTATTTTCATCGCACACATCTCCAATAATTATTAATAGTTTTGAAGTACACTGTGGATAATATGTTGATATTGTTATTTACAGTTATCAAAAATTGCATGAAAAAATAAGTATCATATTTCATAAATTCGTAATAGTTGGTACGATCGATCTCTATAAAAAATATATTATACCATTTACTTTGCCATTGGGAATCATGATAGAGTGGCTCAATATATCGATTTTAGTCTTTGTGGTATTGAAACAATCCGGTTTCTAATCTGTGAGCCGATTTTTCTATATGTCGTATAGAACAATTTAGCTTAGGTTAGTTAACCGTCCGCGCGTTTCCTTCGATTGATCAAAAAGCCAGTTGAAATTGCATATTTGACCAAACTTGAGAGGATAATTGCATTTTGTCACGTCGAATGACCTTGATAGACTGATAAAGCTTGACATAAACAGATTAAGCTCATTATTATTTGCAAAACATCGTCGGACTTTAAGTTTTTGGAGAAAATGAATAAATTTCAATAGTTATGCTGTCCGATTATTATTTAGTCACATCGTAATCAAGCAGTGACAGGTGAAATTAAGATAATGTCAATTGCTTTTGCAATCAATGAGCGTACTGACGAGTGAAATACCCAGAGAATTTTAGAAATCGGCAAAGGACTGGTCATTTAGGGGTTAGCCAGATTTTGTGCTAGGGCACATAGCCGTTGTTATTATTTTTACGTTTCGTCTTGGACTCATCTTTGCAGAGCAGTTCAAATTGAACTGCTTAGTGCTAAACTCGGCAGTTCAATTTGGACCGCTAAGCAGACGTAACGTTTCTGCTATTTACAGAACACTTTTTGTTTTGCAATGGAGTGCAATATCTTTTCTGACGTGCCGAACGAAAACGTGTTTCGACTTTTTTTTAATAACCATTTATTGGAATATGAGCCAAAAATTAAATTAATAAGATTTAAATTGGGTGTTCAGCCACAAGTGGTTACTTTTCAGCCCTATTATATACATGATTTGGTTATTACCATGAAGACTTCATTTGCTTCCGAAATTCTGTGATTTTTGTGTAGAAAAAATTGTAAACCTATTTGTTTTATGTTCCCCATTACATAGGAACTTATATACTAACTTACTAACTAACACAGAGAGCGAATCGATTCAATTGAAGATTGCATTGATTTTTATCGGAATTTGCTCATAATATTATGTGACATTACATCTAATGGTTCTATATTTGTGAGTCTATGTAACTATAGTCTCATAACTAAACCAAGTATGTTAAGACGATTCAAAATCATTTTCAGAATTTTATTCTGAAAATTTGTTTCTTTACACTGAGCTTAGAATTTCTGTTTATAAGAGAATAAAAACATTTAATATATTTATTACACTTTGAATGGATTCCTTCAATGTGATCCTTGAAAGTGAGTTTTTTGGCATGCGTTAAACCTAAGTATTTTGTTTGATCAGATCATGTCCATTCCAAGCCATTTAATTTGAGAATGTGATTATTGTTTGGTTTGAGGAAAGAAGCTCTTGGCTTATGAGGAAAGATTATTAATTGCGTTTTTGCAGCATTTGGTTTAATTTTCTATTTTGACAGATAACAACTGAAAATATTAAAGCTTCTTTGTAGGCGACTGCCGATCACTCTTGTCGTCACAGAATAGCGATTTCTGACAACCAACGGGTAGATTTGGAAGATCAGAAATGAAAATATTATACAAGATAGGAGCTACGCTCGAACCCTGCGGAACACATGCTCGTACGGGTAGCATTTCAGATTTACAATTCTGATAGCTAACCTAAAGAGTGCGATCAGTTAAATTATTATGAATCATTTTGATCAAATAAATAGGAATCTGGAAATCAGACAATTTTTTTATTAAACCTACGTGCCAAGCACTGTCGAATGCTTTTGTCATGAATACGACTTACTTTACTATGGGGCGTCTTTTCAAAATTTACCCTCTGAGAGAGTGATAAGATTTTGATCATGAATATCTATTGTTGTATCTAATGAATCAACATAATTCTTGCTACATGCCATCGGAAATATGATCACAATTTTTCGATAAAATTTTCAGTTGTGTGACATAATCTCAAATAGTTCAAAATTGAACTTTTCTGAAATGTTTGGTATAAACGAGTATCAAAGATGATAATTCATAAGGCGCGTGTGCCTTTCTCGTATTTTGAAAGTTCATAGCTCAGTGATCTGTGGAAGGAGTTATATAATCTAACTACTAATAGAATCGAAAATTTTCAACTTGAACGTGTATTGCAACAACATTGAAGTTTTTCAATAGTACACTATTGTAAAACCTGTTTGATTTAACCTATGACAGCACCAGCCAATCAGAACGCGAGATGTCTGCATCTATACAAGAGCATCCATATAAAAGTTGAGTGGTTCATTTTTCTTATCATTTGCTAGGCAACTGTTCCCGAAACAAGACACACGAGACCAACATCGAGGACCTGTCGTCTCACTGTTTCCCGTTCTGCAAACAGGAAAAGTGGTTGTCCGTACACCGCTGCCAGTTGCAGGTATAAAATGAAATGTGATGTAAGAAATAGCGTCATTTAAGTTGAAGCAGCTACTCTGAACGCACGAGACACCGTCAGCACGATGGCACCGAAAACCGGTAGAAATGCAGCCAAAAAGTTCAGCAAGGCCCATTCAAAACACTTGTAAGTGCTAAATATCACTAGTTGAATTTTGTCGCTTTCCTACCATTTTCCGAGCAACTGTTGCCAAAACAAGACACACACGAGAAGTTTAAATAATTTGCACCGTCACTAACACATTCAATTACGAACGGCAATGCGAAAGCAAAAGTAATGATGTTGAACACATCTTTATACTAGTATACAAATAAGTCGTGCGAAACAGAGTTGCCACGTACACAGATCAATATGTATTTTTGTCGTGATTACTTTAGTATTCGGCCGAAAACAAAAATGAACAAATTGTTAGAACAAAGGTTTCCACTTGATTTGCGAATTCTACTTTCCAGGCGTATCGGAACTGGCTAAACTTCTTCTTCAATATTTCTTTATCACAGTGATATTGTCGTCCTTGAAAGGCCGTTTTTTTTTTTTCAACTAATCGTCGTTACGGATGGCCAGCTGCAGATGGCGAGGGATGATTTTCGTTTTCTTGTTGTCACGGGCAGCAATACCGACAAATTCCACCACTTCAGCAGCCAAGTACTCCATCACTGCCACCAGATAGATCGGTGGACCGGCACCGACACGCTCAGTGCCTTTCAGATGGATTCTGCCAACTGGGATCTGCAGACCAGCATGGTTCGAGCGAGACTTTGCCTTGCCCTTAACTGTTCCTCCTGTGTGCGTGTTTCTGCGTAAAATATCCACAAGATGCTGTTAACAGCTAGACAGTCAATTCAGTATTACTGGCTGCCGCTCATTTTTTTTTGCATAAATATCTGTTTATTAATCTTATTTTTGTGTATTACATCAATATTTTACAGTACAAGTGTTTTGACCCTTTGGCCTTTCATCTTTGTTGTTCATACGATTCGTTATTAATATTAGGTGTTTTAGTTACTCTTGTTTTACATACTAATGTTTAATCATAATATTTATTTTAATTATTTATAAAATATCTACCTACTTATAACTATCCCTAACCTATTACGTACAAATTTTGAACTATTTGTATTTCAGAGATTGAGCACCTCTCTTCAAATTTCGTGCAGTATTGTTCGAATTTTTGTTCTAGTATATCCAGTGAGGCCAACTCATGTACTTCACTAGTCCTTGTCCAAGGGGGTAGATTTAGAATCATCTTTAAGATCTTACTTTGAATGCGCTGAAGCCTAAGTTTGTGTGTCCGTGCACAGCCTCGCCAAACAGGGACTGCGTATTCAATTGCGGAGTAGATGATTTGTTTTTAGACAGCCATCTGATTCTTCAGGCACAGTTTAGATGTTCTACAAATCAGCGGATACAGAGACCTAATGAGTATGCTGCATTTTTGAACGATCAACATGTGACCTGAATATCAGATGTCTGTCAAAGGTGAGTCCTAGATAGATAACTTCGTCGGACCATTGGATGACCTCATCACCGAATCGTATTCGGCATTCGTCTGATGGAACAAGTTTTGGAGATCTTGAATGTGGAAACACGATGACCTGAGTTTTTGCTGCATTGATCATAATTTTCCAGCTTGTAAAATATTCCGTCAAAGCGTCCAGACCTGTCTGTAGTTTATTCTTCAGAGCATTAATGACACGACCTTTGTAAAGAATGGCAGTATCATCAGCAAATTGTGACAGAACACCACCACCCGGAAGAGGTGGGATGTCTGATGTAAAAATGTTGCATAGAATGGGACCTAGGATACTTCCCTGGGCTACACCAGCAGGAATAGTAAATCTTTCTGAAAGTGCATTATTCAGAGAAACCTGGAATGCTCTATTTGCAAGATATTTTTTGATAAATTTAATAAGATACATAGGAAAATTATACCGATGCAGTTTAAACACCAGGCCATCGTGCCACACATTATCGAATGCCTTTTCAATATCTAATATTGCCGTGGTAGTTGTTTTGGACACTGATTTGTTTTGCTGGATGATGTTGTTAACCCTTGTGAGTTGGTGGATGGTGGATCTTCCTTTCCGGAACCCAAACTGTTCTTCCAGAAATATATCCTGTTCATCTGCGAAAGCAAGAATTTGCCTTTGTATTGACTTTTCAAACAGCTTGGATAGGGCAGAGAGTAAGCTGATGGGCCGATAGCTCTTGGAAAAGGAAGGATCTTTCCCCGGTTTCAAAACTGGGATAACTTAATCTAACTTCCACATTGAAGGGAAGTAACCAAGCTCCCAGCACCTGTTAAAAATTTCAGCTAAGAAGACAAATGAACGAATACTCAAATGTTTCAGCTCAATGTTGAATGTGTTGTCGAAACCGGGGGCTTTCATATTTTTGGATTATTTCACAATAGCCATCAGCTCATTCGCAGTGACTCTACTTTCCTCCGGAACCTGTCTGATTGGTCAACCTCAGCTACGCTATCAGCAGCGGCTCTTTCATGTGGACTTACAATGTTAAGTCCTAAATTGTGAGAAGACACAAACTGCTGGCCTAGCGCATTTGCCTTCTCTACTGGTGTGATTATAGGTATTCCTTCAGTTAAGGACCAGAAGGGCTTTGAATGTGGGAGAATTTCTCCAAGCTTTTGCTGGAAGTTCCTTTTGCGAAGCTCAGATATCCTTTCCTGGATTATCCTAGTTAAGTTGTTATAAGAAGTCTTCATATCTAGGATGCCAGTTCGTTGATACTGCCTCCGGTAGATATTCCGAAGTCGGATGAGTTTCTTGGTGACACTGTCGATTTGGAACTCGGCATATGTTGTACTGGAACCGTCCTATCACGAGAGACTGTGATTGAATGCTGGAAGGAAGATAGGGCTGCATCGATTTCCATCGGGGAATCTAGTGGCAAATCGATATTAATAAGTTGGTCGGCGATCTGTTGAAATTGTACCCAATCGGTGCGATAATAGTTCCTCCGAGGTTGAATAGGCACTGTGTCTGGTGAAGATCCCAACGTCAATATTACTGAAAAGTGGTCGGCAGATAGCTCGTTGAAGACAACCGGAGAGCTGTCTATGGCGATGTTGCTGATAAATATATCCAAAATGGAATGAACTCCCGATCTGGAAAGTCGCGTTGGTTGATCCGGAGCGAGGATGTTGTATTGTCCAGCTTCGTAATCTTCGGCAAGTACGAATCCGTTTCGATTCTGTCTTCTGTTTCCCCACAGCTCATGCCGTGCGTTCAGGTCCCCAGCAATGATGAATTTGTTCTGTCGTCGAGTGAGCATAGCTAGATCTCGCTTCAATGATACACACGTACCATCTCGAAGATTGGTTTGTTTGGGGCAGTACGCTGCAATGATGATTATGGGTCCCATCGTCGTTGTAATCTCAATTCCGATGGCTTCTATGAGTTGCAATTTAAAGGCTGACAGAAGCCTGTGCTGAATGGATCGTTTAATGGCAATGGCAACTCCCCCTCCTCTGGTAGTTGCCCTGTCGAACCTGTGAATCCTGTAATTGGAAATAAAAATAGAAATTTCAGGTTTAAGATGAGTTTCAGTTAAAATAGCAATATCGGCATTCTTCTCTTGAAGAAAGTCGGACAATTCAGCAGTTTTGCTCCTGAGTGAGCAAGCATTCCAGTTTACTATAACCAACTCATTATATTGCATATTCGATGATGAATTTGCCTAAGGCGTTGATTTGATCTAACCGCGTTCTGCAGTTTCGTAGTTTTGTTGTCATTGTTTCAAAAATGACGATCAGTTGTTCAGCAGAGAATAAATCACCAGAGTCATCCTTTGCTTGTGGTTGATTATTGCCCGATCCAGGAGGGATTTTCGAGGAAGATTCTTTTTGTGATCCTGCGGCTGAATCTTTTGGATTGCTGCGAGGAAGTGGCGGCAAATTTGGAATATCCCTCTTCGGTGGGAGCCGTGGGAAATTATTTCATCCTTCTGTGGAACATTCTTGCGCGTTGTTTGTTTACGGGACGCCTGTTGTCGAATTTTTGTGAACTCAGCACGTTTGGTACACGATTTGCTAGTAGATGGATAGTCGCCATCACAGTTCACACATTTTGCAGCGATGTCATCTAGTAGGCAATCGTTGGTATTGTGTGGTTCGGCACATTTCCCGCACCGACTTTTCATGTGGCAATTCCTCGCTCCATGGCCGTAGTTCAAACAGTTCGTGCACTGTGTGACATCCCGATGTACTGGTTTATACTTATGCCATTTGATCATTATGTGAAATAACGATTTAATTGTTTTCAGTTGACTCATGGTGATAGAGCCCTTCTCCAGGTGAATCAGGTACAGTTGATCTCTAAACTTTTTGTCCGTATTATGTCGTTTTATTTTAAACACCATCATAGGATTTAGTCCAGCCTCCGACAGTGCCTGCTTTAGTTCGGCTTCCATCATGTCGGGTAGACCTCGAAATACAACTTTCATAGGTTTGTTGGCGGCAATATCGTGTGTGAAGTATTCCGCTTTTGTCTGCTTCAGATAATATTCCACTCCTTTGTAGTGGTTCAAAGCCGGAACAGTTATTTTGTAGCCTTCAGTACATAAACGGATTGTTGCCTGTAGTCCTTTGCTGATCAGTGTGTTGAAATCCGAGCGTAGAGTTGGTGGGAATCCCTTCAGGTAGAAAGGCGGCATTTTTTCCTTCTTCTGCAGTTCCTCTTCGACATCAACTGGCAGATCAGCATATTGGTTTTTACTCAGCAAACGGTCGTTTACCTGTACATCACTTGGCTTCAGACGCTTAGCATCCTTTGGATCCTTCTCGGATCTATGGCGCGTTTTACCCATAGCTTGGGTGGGTAGAAAACTGCGAATAAAAGATAAAACAAAATCGAAATTAGTCGTAGTAGGTTATTCGTCTATCCACATCGAGTGTTAGATGACGAATTACTGGCTGCTGCTCTACTAACTCTCTCTTTTATATCGTCTCACTGTTTCCCGTTCTGCAAACAGGAAAAGGGGTTGTCCGTACACTGCTGCCAGTAGCAGGTATAAAATGCAATGTGGTGTGAGAAATAGCGTCATTTAAGTTAAAGCAGCTACTCTGAACGTACGAGACACCGTCAGCACGATGGCACCGAAAACCGGTAGAAAACCAATTTCTGAGCAACTGTTACCGAAACAAGACACTCACGAGAACCATCTCAGATCTCAATATTTCCTACCAAAAAATTCATCAAGATGGAAAATAAAATAATTTCACTTGTCACTAACAGATTCAATTACGAACGGCAATGCGAAAGTGATGATGTTGAACACATATGTATACTAGTATGGAGTCGTGTGAAAACATGTCATGCGAAACATGATAATCTGTTTTTTTTATATACATATATATATATATATATATATATATATATATATATATATATATATATATATATATATATATATATATATATATATATATATATATATATATATATATATATATACAACGACGATCGTCGATACATTTCAGACCAGTGCAGCGCCCTTAGCAAATTTTCCTTCGAACTTGCTAGTATTGTAGAAAAAGTAGGGAGCCGTGAAGAAATAACAATATTGCAAGAACAGCCACCCAGTCGTGAAGGAAAAACTCGTCACCTTTCAGGCAAGCCTTCACGTCAGCGTAAACGCGACGAGCAATAACAAAAATATCTTTTCACGGGCACCAGTCACTGTCATTGACATTGTGGCAGTGGTTTCGGTTCGCGGCTCTCGGAAATCGTAATAGAACTTCGGTAGAAAGTCGGATACAATCAATTAACGTCTGTTATGAAAGATTAAGAGAGTGAATATATATTAGTGAAAAAAATAGAGAAAGAAGAAAAAAAACGAATTGACAAAGAGTGTTACAATTTTTCGTATAGAACAGAAAGAAACATCCTCCTTCGAGGTGCTTGCAAGGGGTGACAGCGGTACTGTCCGCGGTGGAGAAGACGCGGTACGTGCAGTAAGATACGCCAGGAGTACGGGAGAGGAATTTGAAATTGAGGATGTTGGGCGAAGCAGTATTAGTATGGTGAGTCTCCATTATTTTTTCTGATTATTTAACCTACAACAAACGAAATTCGACACACGTTTGCTTTAGCTTAAAAAAAGCAATATCACCAAAAATTAATGTGAAATTGTGAAATACTTCTGTTAAGAAAAAAAATGAGCAAATGCACAGAATGTCATCCCATCATTTGAGTCAATAAAGAATCTCTCTATAATGGCTTCGACATAATAGATATAAGTTGTCACGCTTTCTCTTCCAGATGTGATTCTTGCTTTCGGTAATAAATAAAACAGTTCACTAACCTGAATTTCGTATTGATAAACTTAACACATACATACAAGGCATACAAAGCATTCTGAACAGTCCGTTTAAAAGAAATTACCCATACTTGAATGTTGCCACTTATTGTGAGCGTTAAATCATTAGAAAGCAAAATGCAAGGAAAATCTATTAGGTTGACATTAGCGCTTCTACAGAACAATCTTTTCATTGACTCATATAAAAAAATTTTCTGACATGCGCTCACAATGACCAATATTATTTTTCTAACTCCATTACACACAATCCATCAACTGGTAAACAGAACTTTTTCTCATACCTACAGCGGGTTTCTAGAACAATTATATACATTCCGTTGTTGAATCATTTGGCAAGCGATAATTTTGATATCCAAATAAGCACGTGGCTCGTAATGACAAATAACATGAATCAAGTATGCATGTGAAATCTCTACACAAAACTGTTAGTGCGTGCCAAACGATGTTTTTAACGATCTAGTTTTCTTTCCTTCGACGACCAAACACTTATGCAACTCGTTGCGCGCCAAACACCTATCGACGGGTACTGTTGCTGGTCAATACGGTAGCATATCGGAGCGGGTATGAGCCCGATCGAGGTTCAAGTTTGCTTGAAAACTGCGGACGTATAGATTACGTTCACAGTTGATTTGTTTACGTTTTGACCACGGTCAATACGAGCGCATGTGCTGAAGAGAAAAAAAACAACACCGCGATAACATTTAAAAAAGTGACCATACTGACATGAAGGCCTACGAAGTCTTTTTATCCGCTTTTGTTGTCGCCTTCTTTTAAGAGACAAGAAAACCACGACCAGTTGAACAGTTAGCACTGGTGTAATGTTCATAAGGTCAAGGTGACAAACCGAACCTCACCAGTATGAGCGAAGGAATCGGTAATTTGACGCATCATTTTGCGAATATGCAAAGGTAGCCGTACTTGGACTAACATAACAAAGCAAGTCAGCAAGTTAGGCACCAGGAGTGCATACCACGAAGTATATATTTAGAAAAGGTGGTAAACCAACCCATATGGCGGAGCCTACGGAAAAATGCGTTGCTAGGCGACACACCAAAACAATCGCGGCCATATTTGCGACTAAAAGTCGGGCAACCAAAATAAGAACGGTAAACTATAATGTTAAACCACGAGTATGGTACGATGTGCTGTTGCAGCCTATGCCGTCGACCCTTATAACGGAATTAACAAAGACAGTTTGGTTTGCGCACAAGGCGGGCATGACAAATTTGAGAGCACCGAGTTGGGCTGGCTCAATAATAAACAAAAATGCCAATGCGAACGAAATTTGACCACGCAGTGCTCGTAGCAGTTGAAGCTTTGTACGATACAATGTCCAGTAATGTGAGACTAGGTCCAGTTTATTTACGTGAATGAATGTCGACCATAACCACGGTCAAGATCGTAATTATTCACAGCTAAAAATTTATTATAGCGCCTTCCAGTAAAAAGGTTAACGAAGTCAGGATGGCTAGAAATAACGGTGGGTACCAATTTCCAATGCTAGAGGCAATACTATGTATCCCGGAATTCCACGGGTCAGTAGACGAATTAGAGCCATTTATTGTGCAAATAGTATTTTGCAGAAGACATCCCGGAAGGAGAAAACCAGAAACCACTACTAAATGTAGTACTAATGAAATTAAAAGGTAAAGCGGCAACCTTTATTAATACAATAAGAGCCGACACAGTAAAGGATATATTCAAGAATTTAAGAGACGTATTCGGTTTGAAAATCACAGTAGAAGAGATTTTCATGGGGATCGAAACTCTCGAACAACAATCTGGAGAACCTTTTGAAGAGTACGCTGAAAGAGCTCTACGAATATTGGAATATATTGACACTCAGCAAGGGAATCAAGGCCAAGAAAAAGTACAGAAATCCTTCGCAGAAAGAGGATTAACGATTCATTTTATAGCAGGATTATCGAACGAAAGCTTAAAACATTTAGCCAAAAATCATAGGCAGCTTAAGTTTCAAGAATTAATAAAATTCCTAAAAGAGGAGGCGGAGTTCAGCTACTTATTATCAAATATTGAAAATCGGCTGCTATCCTACCATGCAATTGATAAACCAAAACTCTGGACAAACAATAAATATAAATGTTATCCAGGGGCGCAAATCGAAAATTCTCATAAACGCAACCGAAGCTTACGCAACGAATATTTTCGCAACAACGGGTGCTTAATCGAAGATACCAATTTTCATAATAATCATTTCAAAAACAATTCGAATAAACTATGGGTAAACTGCATGACATACAGTAACAGAAAAATATTTCGAAGGTATGATCATAATATCAGGACCAGAAATATGCCTGATCAAATGAGATATGGAGCATCAAGAAATCCGAATGCAAATTAAGTCAAGCAAACATGTAAAATGCAAAATTGGGATCGATTCGGGGAGAATGAAAATGACGATAATAGAAAACCAATGAAGAGTGATGCGACCAATTACATTGAAGAAAAAGATAGCAAAAAACGCAAAGAAGGGATATGGGTCAAATTACATAAGACGAAAGACAACGAATTTATGATGTTGTTGAGATCGGCAAACGAACCAAATAACGAGATGTAGTTTCTGGTAGACACTGGAGCATTTGGCAACTTGATAAGTAGACGAAACGCAGAGTACATGGGAGCATATACAATTAATAATAACGAAACCATAGAATATTCCGGGATAACAGGTACTGTTAGAAAAACATTAGGTACCGTAGAAATAAACTTCATCATCGCAGGAAGAATTTTCCAAACGAAGTTTGACGTAGTGGAGAATTTGACTCCAGGGGGCATTTTGGGAATGACATTTATGAATAAGTATGTGACTAGCATACACAATGACCAAGGTTGGATATGCTTACGGAAAATACCTCTAACCTTTGAACCAAAAACAGAATCATATGAAGCTCATCAGAAACAGGAGAAGAGAGTCGCAAAATACGAGGCAGATAACAATGTCAAAATACAGGAAAAATACCAAGCGTATGATCAAACCAAGCTTAGTCCACAGGGTACGATGTGTACAGAAACGACAATAAATTATACGGGGCAATGGCAAGAAGGTATGCCGCCTAACGAAATGTTAAAAACAGAATGTGCTAAAAACAATCAGTTATTTGTAAAAGTTGCTGCTGCAAAAACACCTAACGAAAAAATTAAATATTTGCTCGATACTGGACCTTTTTATAACGTAATGAGATGGGATACTGTCGCGAAAATAGGATCAGAGAAAATAAATTATAAAGATAATTTATACATTGCAGGCTTTGATGGAACTCAATCACAGACTATTGGGTCAGTAAAAGTCACGTTGATGATTGGAAAAACTCATTACAGAGTTAGTTATTACAATAATTGTGAAATAAAAAAATCTTCAAGTAGAAATAGGACAACCGGAAAACATATTAAAACTGATGCAAAGAGTGGCAAAAATGAAGTAATTATCGTCAATGCTGAAGTCTTGGAGGGCAGTTTAGCAAAGCATAGTAAATATGAAGTGAATATAAATGATAACATTGATGCATCGTATCAGAGCAACTATGAGTTATACAAAACCGACAATCGTTCAGATAGTATGCTCTGCGGTTGTGGGACTAATATTACTCATTAAGAAGAAAAAGATTTTATAGGCGGAGAGTGTGACGAGGAAGACAAATGTTTCCTTGATTTAGATACAAATCAAGACTTAATTCTTACGGAAAATAGAAGATACGGTCAAATATCTAGTCGAGAACGAACGGAGAAAGTATTAAAATCACTAAATATGAATCATATAAAAAGAGAAAATTTTATGGATATAGAGAAATTTATGGCATATATTCTATTTGAAAGGGGATAAATTAACTATCACTGATGCGGCAGTGCACGAAATTGAGACCACGTCAAACGTGCCTATCAACAAACGGCATTACAGATTTCCAGAAGCTACAAAGAAGCATATTAATGAAGAAATTGAAGAAATGCGTAGACAAGGTATCATAAGGCCTAGCAAAAGTCCGTGGAATTCGCCAGTCCTATGTGTTCCCAAGAAGGACGATGAATTTGGTAACAAGAAATACAGAATCGTGGTTGACTTCAGGGCTTTAAATTTAGTTACAAAGCCATTTGTATACCCAATTCCACTAATTGACGAGATTCTATATAATCTTGGAAACAGTAAATATTTTTCTACCTTGGATTTAAAATCAGGGTTTTATCAAGTACCAATTAACTCAAAAGATGCAGCCAAGACAGCGTTTTCAACTCCAAAAGGCCACTTTGAATTTACAAGAATGCCTATGGGCCTGCGTAACAGCCCGTCGACGTTCCAAAGATTAATGAATACGGTACTTTATGAGACAGAAAGGGTCAAAGCAATCGTCTACCTGGATGATATAATTGTTATCGGTGTTACCATCGAAGAACACAATGAAAACTTACGCAAAGTTTTAGAGGCTCTCCGCCGACATAATCTAAAAGTCGAGCCAGGTAAATGCCAAATTTTGAAAAATGAAATAAAGTATTTAGGACATGTAATTGACAAAGACGGAATTCGTCCTATGGAGGACAATATAAAAACAATAAGAGAGATGGCGGCACCAAAAACAGTCAAAGGTGTTCGGTCATTTTTAGGAACAGTAAATTTCTATGGAAAATTCATACCTCACATAGCAGAGAAACGTAAACCTTTGAACGATCTCTTGCGAAAGAATGTTAAGTTTACTTGGACAGAAGAGTGTCAAAAATCTTTTGAGGAATTGCGGATTTTTTTAACTTCTGACTGTTAGTTAGACCGAACTATAAAGATACGTTCGTGATCACGACAGATGCAAGCGAGTACGCTATTGGAGCAGCACTCTCCAATGAAAAATCGATCGACAGGCCTATTTCTTATGCAAGCAGAGGTCTAGTAAATGCTGAAAGAAAATACAATACGATTGAAAAAGAGTTGTTAGCCATCGTATGGGCAGTGAACCGCTTCAAACATATTATTTATAGTCAGAGATTTATTGTATACACGGATCATAGACCGCTGATTTCAATATGGCATTTAAAAGAAACTTCGCCCACGCTAACGCGTCTACGTCTGAAACTTCAAGGGTTGGAAATGGACATTCGCTATAAACAAGGCAAAGACAATGTTGTGGCAGACTTTTTATCCAGACTGCCCGAACAGACCGAGTCTTTACACCCTATTTCAATAGTCACTAGACCGCAAAAGCGTCAACAGCAGCAAGCAGAGAAAAATGAACTTGCGAAGCGGAAAGACGCGGAAAACAAAACAACTTCCCCAAAACAACTGAAAGACGAATCAGGCAGGTTTAGGTTATTTTAAAAAAAAACAAAAGACGAAATGGAATCCGCACATGGACGGATTAGAAAACATCGATTTTGGATGGGACGAAAAGGAAGATTTGGGAGCACTCTCATATTTCGAAGAATATGAAATATGCATAAATAACAATGACATCAAATTTTATCTGCTGAAATTTTCAAAACAAAAAACTAACGAAAGTGATTTTGATGGTACTTTCGTAATAGTAAACAGTAGATCAGCATATAAAGAACTAGACGAGCTGATACACTTACCACACGGTTTAAAAGACTACCTGAATGGAAGAGTATTTTCAATTCCAGATCGTAAAATATGGGGATTGGTTCTAAATGGCTCGAGTAGATCAATAACCGATACAAGAATTCTAAAAGATGGGTTAGTAGATGCATTCACTAACTGCCCTGAAGACATGAAAAATGCAAAGAACATGCAAATTATCTCTTTTCGAAACATGCAGAAAACCCCTGAGGCAAATGTGTTTATTTTTAATATTTAGTGCCGAGAAATTTGATAAAATTTTTACACTATACGCACCTGAAAAAGATAGAATGTGGGTGCCAGAAAAAGACCGCGAAACTATATTGAAAAAATTCCACGATGCTCCTCTAGGTGGACATGTTGGAAGCAAACGAATGTTGAAAAGAATGCGTCCACTATTCCATTGGGCTAATATGCGGGAAGACATTGAAAATTATGTTAAACAATGTAGCTCGTGCCAGAAAAACAAAATTGGTCGAGCGAACAAAATTCCAATGAGAATTACCACGACATCGTCCGAACCGTTCGAGAAAATTGTATATAGATATAGTGGTATTACCTGAGTCAGAATGGGGGAACAGATACGGACTTGTGATGCAAGACAATCTGACTAGACATTTAATTGTAGCACCGATGGAAAATCAAGAGAGTCCTACGGTCGCGCAAACTTTCGTGAATAATTATATATGTAAATATGGAAAACCCGCCGAATTAGTAACGGATAATGAAACCAACTTTGTTAGTTCTCTTATGAAAAACGTATGTAAAATTTTAAAAATTAAAAAAATTACTACAAGTACATATCACCGACAAGCAAACCTGGTGGAACGATCGAATAGGGAATTGAAAACCTATTTAAGACAATACGTAGGTAACGAACCGAAAACATGGGATCAATAACTCCCATTCTTCAGTTTCGAATATAATACCACTGTAAATTCCTCAACGGGTTACACACAGTTTGAATTATTACACCGAAGACGGGCGAACATCCCAAACTCCGTCTACAAATACGATAATGATGGTCTCTACTATGAGGACTACGTCAATGAAATGCGATCTACATTTAAACGACTTCACCATCAAGCCCGGGAGAATCTAATTGCGTCTAAACACAAGCGCAAAGAATTATATGATAAAAACTCCAACGAATGGCAACCAATTTGGGGAGACTTAGTGCTAGTAAAAGCACTGAATCTTACCACAGAATATTGAGATAATTAGGAAATTATTCAAGAAACATTAGAAAAGTAATTAAAAAAATTCAAAACGTAAACAAAGTAATACACGAAAATAAACATATTGTATTAGGAGTTTCATCGGAAAACTAAATAAAAAGGAATAATATTAAAAATATAAGGGAAACTGAAATCCTGAGAGTAATTGAAATAAAGAAAAATAGGATACAGTTATAACAGAAATTAACAGCAAACATCATACAATAATACGTTGACATAAGAATTCAACGAAAAACGTAAAACCACAGTGTAAGGAAAACAATGGATAAGATAAAACGTGCAAAATATACCAAGAAGGGTAAAATATCAGCGAAATATGTAAGATGAAAGTCGAAATGAATCAATTCGAACACGAGAAAAAAAAACATGAATGCGAGCAGAAGGATATTAATACTGTTAAGAGGGTAATAAGAGAGGGCCAATAATAAATAAAATTTTACTTATGCAATGAAACGAACACAATGAAAACAAATGGACACCAAACGAAGAAAGAAAAATAAGGTGAAACTGATGATTATAAACTGATGATAATAAAGATACATCAGAGGGAAAATAAAGCAAGAAATTACATTGTCAAAGAAGATATATAATGGGAGGAAAACATATGAAGAAGAAAAAAAAGAGAGTGTATACTTAAAGAAACTCAAACATATAGTTGAAGTAATACAAAGTGGAAATAACCTATGGGAAAATATGGGATTCAAATGATCCTAGATGAGTCAACCAATCAAGAAAATTCAAATATATTATAAACATGGGAATCATGGCATACACAGCAATACCGTTAAACTCAAGAGGAAGATTATAGATGTGAGCAAAATGTGTTTTTGGTAGGAAGCTATAATGCTACAAATTAAAATGAACTGGGGAAAAGTTACAATGCGTTTAGAAAAAAAGAGTACATTACACAAGAGAGGTAAACATAATGGCATGGAATACGGAAATAATGTATAAATAAGGAGAATTTCTATGGGGAAATAAAATGGTTTATCATTAAATAACATAAAACTGACACTGAAAATATACTAAAACAAATATACTTCGAACTAAAAAGAAAATAGGGATGAGATATGACGGATACGACAAGAAAAGATAAGACACAAGCGGACAGAGTAACGACTATCAAAATGACGCTGGCCAGCAGATAATTTATATATAATGTACGCATTTATGCAATGATACTTGTATGAGTGATCAAGTGTGTGTGGACAAGGGGATCGCGACCCCGGAATGAAAAAAATAACAGATGCATAATATATGAATGAATTGAGGATTTCTTAAGTGCAAATTACGCACTCAAATCAAAATGTCAATAAAATACAGATACGACAATATGGACATATAATAAATTTTACATGAAACACAATGAAAGAAAGATACAACAAGTAATTAAACTATTATAAACCAAAGAATTCATGGGGGATTGAAAAAATACATATATATGAAAACGCTGCCACTAACAAATTAATAATATTTTTATACTCAAGAAACAGAGAGATGGGAATTGGCAGAATAAAAGGGAATAGTTCGGAAACAATACGAACACCAAAAAGTAGCACGTGGGTGATCTAAACATAACAAACAATTTTTTTTGGAAAACAACACGTTCAGCACGGAATTAGAATCTAAGTTACTTCATGGGTTATTGGAAAAATATTAAAACCCAGATTTGAGTCTATTTTTAGAAAGGAAAAAAAAAACAGGTACACGCACCAAAAGAACCAGCTCAGGTAGTGGGGAGAGAAGCTGCGGCATGGACATTACACAACCGACCAGTTTAGAAGCAATTTCAATAATTGAACGGAAGGACGACTTCTGAAGCTATGGAGGCAAGGATGGTAAGACACCATTAAAATGAACACGGCATAGAAGCTAGTTGCGGGATACTTTAGAGAAAGGTTTAGAAAAGATTTATAATAACCTGCAACAAGCATTCGCATGCCGCAACTGTAATAACAATTTTATTTCCACAGACAGACGTATTATCGACAAGACGGGTAATCTGCCTGTCTCTACGGGCGAGATAACATAAATATAAAAACATATGCACAAGATTAAGTCTAAAAACTTTTTTTTCTTTAACTATGTTGTATTCACTGTGATGTCGAAAAAGAAGTTTTAGTAAATCGTTTCAGTAGTCAAAACATACAGAAAAGACAAAATGCACAAAGACATGATAATGAAAAAACAAAAAAAAAAGAGAATGCACATGCACAATGCGATTATGAAAAAAATACGTATTTACAAATAAAAAGGCGGGTAAGTAATGTCAGAGACATAACTGGATGTCGTGAATACGAAAAAACTGACACGCTCCCATCACTTTTCCGAATATCAGTTAGTTGATTGATTGTATGAATTGTGCAAGCTTTCCTCTTTTTCACTAATAGAATTTGAAGCGATACACCTACATTAAAGTACAGATTAGTTACATTAAACAGCTACTATTCTACAACTATATATTCCAAACTTGAAACAATTCCTTTTTAATTTGCTAATATAGGAAGCTAGGTACGACAAATTTGTAGTTTATTTTTATTGAAGCTATGAAGTTCGAAGATATTTGATTCTTCTCGAAATTTCAGTACGAGACAATTGCAATGGCCTGGTCTGAAATGTATCTACGATCTTCGGTATGCAAGAGTGATTCTAATAATAATAATGATAGTAATAATAATAATACAGATTAACCTGTATATATGGCAACCCTGTTTCGCATGGCATATTTTCACACGACCCCATACTAGTATAAAGATGTGTTGAACATCATCACATTCGCTTTCGCATTGCCGTTCGTAATTGAATGTGTTAGGGACGGTACAAATCTGCTTTTCTACCTGTTTTCGGAGCCATCGTTCTGATGGTGTCTCGTACGTACAGAGTAGCTGCTTTAACTTAAATGACGCTATTTCTCACATCACATTTCCTTTTATACGTGCTAGTGGTAGCACGGTAGGACGTCCCCTTTGTTAGAATTTCTTTCCTATACGCAGAACGGGAAACAGTGAAACGATATAAAAGAGAGAGTTAGCAGAGCGGCAGCCAGTAATTCTGAATGGGTCGTCGATCTGTTAACAGCATATTGTGGAGGAACAATCAAGGGCAAGGTAAAGTCCCGCTCAAACCGTGCTGGTCTGAAGTGCCCAGTTGGCGGCAGAATCCATCGTTTGCCTCGGAAGGGGAACTACGCCGAGCGTGTCAGTGCTGGTGCATCGGTCTATCTGGCGGCAGTGATGGAGTACTTGGTTGCCGAAGTGTTGGAGTTGAACGGTAACGCTGCCCATGACAACGAAAACGAAAATCATCCCTCGCCATCTGCAGCTGGCCATCCGTTGAAAACCCCGTCCTTTTCAGGATGACCACATCACTGTGATAAAGAAATATTTAGAATTGCTTTAAGTTTAGCCAGTTCTACGCCTGGAAAGTAGAATGCGCAAATCAAGTGGAAACATTTGTTCTAACAATTTTTGTTTTCGGCCGCATACTAAAGTACTCGCGACAAAAATACATATTGATCTGTGGCAACTCTGTTTCACACGGCATATTTGTAAACTAGTATAAAGATGTGTTCAAAATCATCACTTTCGCATTGCCGTTCGTAATTGAATGTGTTAGTGACGGTGCAAATTATTTTAACTCCCATCTTGATGAATCTTTTGGTAGGAAATATTGAGATCTGAGATGGTTCTCGTGTGTGTCTTGTTTCGGCAATGGGCCTTGCTGGACTTTTTGGCTGCCTTTTTCGGTGTCATTGTGCTGACGGTGTCTCGTGCATTCATATCGGGAAACAATGAGACGACAGGTCCTCGATGTTGCTGTCGTGTGTCTTGTTTCGGGAAGAGTTGCTCAGCAAATGGTAGGAAAAGTGAACCATTCAACTTTTATATGGATGCAGACATCTCGCGTTCTGATTGGCTGGTGCTGTCATGGGTTAAATCAAACAGGTTTTTCAATAGTGTACTATTGAAAAACTTCAATATTGTTGTAATATACGTTCAAGTTGAAGATTTTCGATTCTATTGGTAGTTAGATTATATAAATCCTTCTACAGATCACTGAGCTATGAGCTTTCAAAATACGAGAAAGGCAAACGCGCCATATGAATTATCCTATTTGATACTCGTTTATACCAAACATTTCAGAAAAGTTTAATTGTGAACTATTTAAGAATATGTCACACAACTGAAAGTTTTATCATAAAATTGTGATCATATTTCCGATGGCATGTAACAAGAATTATGTTGATTCGTTAGATATAACAGGAGATATTCACGATCAAAAACTTATCACTCTCTCAGAGGGTAAATTTTGAAAAGGCGCCCCATAGTAAAGTAAGTCGTATTCACGACAAAACAATCATAGAATAGACAATAGATCACGTAATACGTATATAAAAATAATAATAATAACAATCATAGAATAGAAAAATGATTACACTAAAGGCAGAGAATCATACAAAACGAATAAAAGTTTTTTACCATACCATGGAACAGGATGGAGTCAGAGGAGAACACACACTTGAGGACCATCGTAAGGTTAGGAAATTTAACTAGCGTATAGCCAAAAACGAAAAATACACCATATGTAAAAAAGGCCGGCAATAGCAATTGTAAATACGGAAATTTGTGATCCAGCTACAAACCTCAATGTTATAAACCAACGCATTCGAATTGATGTTCACCATTCAGGTAACATCAAGCTCAGTAAGTAAGGGGGCATGCAGCGCCCTTAGCAAATTTTCCTTCGAACTTGCTAGTATTGTAGAAAAAGTAGGGAGCCGGGAAGGAATAACAATATTGCAAGAACAGCCACCGAGTCGTGAAGGAAAAACTCGTCACCTTTCACGCAAGCCTTCACGTCAGCGTAAACGCGACGAGCAATAACAAAAATATCATTTCACGGGCACCAGTCACTGTCATTGACATTGTGGCAGTGGTTTCGGTTCGCGGTTCTCGGAAATTTTAATAGAACTTCGGGAGAAAGTCGGATGAACTTTCTACTTAAAATCACAAGCTCGGCTTGTACTAAAATCTTCGGGCTTTACCGAAAGTAAATGTTAGGAACATAAAAACCCATAGTTGGGAAGAGTTAGGAGTTAGTTTAGTTTTGAAGAGTGCGCGGTAAATAGCCGTTAGTCTCGGGCGTCGGTATTAAATAGTCGGTTAGTTAGTTCTGTTTTTAAAGAGTTATAGAGGCGGACGTTATTAAGTAGTCGGTTCGCGTAGTCGGTTAGTAGTGAGTCAGTATCTAGCCATTAATCGGAGTTGTTGCGCAATTAATCAATTCCAAATAGTAAATAAAATAGTGTATGTAGTCGGTTAGTAGTGAGTCAGTATCTAGCCATTAATCGGAGTTGTTGCTCAATTAACATCTGTTATAAAAGATTAAGAGAGTGAATATATATTAGTGAAGAAAATACAAATACAATCAATTAACGTCTGTTATAAAAGATTAAGAGAGTGAATATATATTAGTGAAGAAAATACAAATACAATCAATTAACGTCTGTTCATAAGGATAATCTTTGCGATAAAGATGTTGAAAAATGTGTTTATTGTGGGGAAAGTCCCCATGATGATCTTTCAGTGTGCGCTGCATTTAAGCTGCGTAAAGACAAAATGAAGCTTTCTTTAAAAGCACGGTCTAAGCGCACATATGCAGAAATGCTTAAAACGGTCATACATGTCTCCCCTTTGGAAACCGAAAACGGTTTTTCAAATCTTGCGGAGCCAGAGGAATCTGACTCTGACGGAAATAGTGAAGATACCTCGTTTGTCACTCCTCAAGGGTCTGTTAAGAGGAGATTACCAAACCATAAAATACCAAAAAAGACACCTAAAATTACACCTTCAAAAAAAGATCCCCGTGTTAAAGCTAAAAAGCCAAATTTAAAACCAAAAACTGTGCCTCCTGGTTTGTCAAATTCACAAACCAATCCAGGAACTAGCTCAAGAAAAGACAATAATCCAGTGGGCTCCATTTCACATTCACCAACAGGATTACTGAAATTTTCGGATATCAATATTTCTGAGCCTCTAAAGACCATCATAACAGCATTCCTACCAATAGCTAGAACTTTTTTGAAACAGTTATCAACTCAATGGCCAGCTCTTTCAGGTTTTGTATCATTTGATGGATAATTTATCATCCGCCGTAAATGATTCAATCACTGTTCTGCAGTGGAATTGTCGAAGCATCATGCCAAAACTTGATTCATTTAAAGTTTTGTTGCATAGTCAAAAATGTGATGTATTTGCTTTGTGCGAAACATGGCTTACATCAAACATAGCCTTAAATTTTAATGACTTTAACATTATACGTCTCGATAGAGACTCTCCGTATGGTGGAGTGCTCTTAGGAATTAAGCAATGTTATTCCTTTTATAGATTAAACATTCCTTCGACTTCTAGTATAGAAGTTGTTGCTTGTCAAATAAACATTAAAGGAAAGGACATTTGCATTGCTTCGGTATATATTCCTCCAAGAGCTCAAGTTGGACAACGACAGCTTAATGAAATTCTCGAAGCCATTCCTGCTCCACGTTTGATTTTAGGAGATTACAATTCGCACGGAATGATGTGGGGTTCCGTTTACAATAATAGCAGATCATCTCTAGTATATAATATTTGCGATTGCACCTGGAAAGTATTTCCTGATTTACATGGTAGCGATCATTTACCAATCATCATCTCAATTAGCAGTAACAAAGGCATTGCTAATTCAGTTAATATTCCATATGATTTGACAAAAAATATTGACTGGATTAAATACCAAAGTAATATTTCAAGTGTCTTAACTTCAATGGAAGAGCTCCCCCCACTTGAAGAATATGACTTCCTCGTTTGTTCGATTCTGGAGGCCGCAGAACAAGCCCAAACCAAACGATTTCTTGGTCCATCGTCTAAAAGAAGGCCTCCAAACCCTTGGTGGGACAAAGAGTGCTCAGATGCTAAGCACGCGAAACAAAATGCTTTCAAGACGTTTTTAAAACGAGGAGGAGGAACTCCTCAGAATTTTGAAAATTTCTTGACTTTAGAAACCAAGTACAAAAGCATTCTTCGGGCCAAGAAATGTAGCTATTGGAGACATTTTGTCGAAGGTTTGTCAAGAGAAACCTCAATGAGCACTCTTTGGAATACGGCCAGACGAATGAGGAATCGTAACATAGGATATGAGAGTGAGGAATACTCGAACCGATGGATATTTGATTTTGCGAGGAAAGTTTGTCCAGATTCTGTTCCTACGCATAGCATTATAAGAGAATCTTTTCCAAATAATGGGTCCATTGATAGCCCCTTTTCAATGATGGATTTTTCCATAGCACTCATGTCTTGTAACAATAACGCTCCTGGGCTGGACAGAATTAAATTCAACTTGGTGAAGAATCTGCCCGACATCGCAAAAAGACGTTTGTTGGAATTGTTTAACAAGTTTCTTGAGAAAAATATTGTTCCACCTGACTGGAGGCAAGTGAAAGTTATCGCCATTCAAAAGCCGGGGAAACCAGCTTCCAATCACAACTCATATAGACCCATTGCGATGTTGTCCTGCATCAGAAAATTGTTCGAAAAAATTATTCTACGACGTCTCGACACTTGGGTCGAGACGAACGGGTTGTTGTCTGATACTCAGTTTGGCTTCCGTAGAAATAAAGGGACGAATGACTGCCTTGCATTACTTTCGTCTGACATCCATATTGCCCTCGATCAAAAGCAACAAATGGCATCTGTATTTTTAGACATTAAAGGAGCATTTGATTCAGTTTCCATTGATGGTCTTTCAGACAAGCTCCACCAACATGGACTTCCACCGGTTATAAATAATTATTAGCACAACCTTTTGTCAGAGAAATGCATGCATTTTTCACATGGCGATTTGGCAACATTCAGAATTAGCTACATGGGTCTACCGCAAGGATCATGCCTCAGTCCGCTCCTTTATAATTTTTACGTGAATGACATTGACAGCTGTCTAGTAACCCCATGTACACTAAGACAATTGGCAGATGATGGCGTGGTTTCAGTTACTGGACCCAAAGCTATTGATCTGCAAAAACCATTGCAAGATACCTTAGATAACTTGTCCGTTTGGGCTGTTCATCTGGGTATCGAATTCTCTGCGGAGAAAACAGAGCTGGTCGTCTTTTCACGAAAGCATGATCCCGCTCAGCTTCAGCTTCATATGATGGGAAGAATGATCCAACAGGTTTTGACTTTCAAATACCTTGGGGTGTGGTTTGATTCCAAATGCACGTGGGGAGGACACATTAGGTTTCTGATAACAAAATGCCAACAAAGAGTAAATTTTCTTCGAACAATAAGAGGATCTTGGTGGGGTGCTCATCCGGAAGATCTAATAAAATTGTATCAGACAACGATACTTTCAGTGATGGAATATGGATGCGTTTGCTTTCGTTCCGCTGCAAACTCTCATATTATCAAATTAGAGCGAATTCAATATCGTTGTTTGCGAATTGCTTTAGGGTGCATGCAATCGACACTTACAATGAGTCTTGAAGTTCTGGCGGGAGTTCTTCCATTGAAAGATCGTTTTTGGGAGCTTTCATCGCGACTGCTAATAAGATGTGAGGTACTGAATCCCCTGGTTATTAATAACTTCGAAAGGCTAGTTGAGCTTCAATCTCAAACAAGATTCATGACAGTACATTTTAACCATATGTCACAGGAAATCATCCCTTCAAGATATATTCCTATCCGTGTCAGCCTCCTAAATGTCCCTGACTCAACTTTATTTTTCGACACATCCATGCAGCGCGAAGTGCGTGGAATCCCGGAACACCTACGCTCGATGGAAATCCCAAAAATATTTACAAGTAAGTTTAGGCATATTGACTCTGAGAAAATATTTTACACGGACGGATCACGAATTGAAGAGGCTACTGGGTTTGGTATATTCAACAATAATGTTTCGTTCTCATTTAAGCTTCAAGAACCTGCATCTGTTTATATAGCAGAGTTAGCAGCAGTTCATTATAGTTTGAGTGTAATCGTCACATTATCTCCAAACCCTTATTTTCTTTTCAAAGATAGTCTGAGTGCAATTGAAGCTATTCGCTCAAACGCTGCTTGCCAAAATGAACCTTTTTGCTTGGGCAAAATAAAACAGTGCCTGAACGTCATATTGAATAATAATTATCAAATCACAATAGTTTGGGTTCCGGCTCATTGCTCCATTCCAGGCAATGAAAGAGCCGATAGTTTAGCCAAACGTGGTGCTATTGAGGGTGAAATTTATGAGAGACCGATTGCTTTCAACGAATTCAATAGCGCGTCTCGCCAAAGAACACTTGCCAGCTGGCAAGCTTCTTGAGATAAAGATGATCTGGGTCGGTGGATGCACTCAATTATTCCTAAAATATCGACAAAGGCATGGTTCAGGGGACTGGATGTGAGTAGAGATTTCATTCGTGTGATGTCCAGACTCATGTCCAATCACTACACGTTAGATGCACATCTCCTTCGAATTGGACTTTCCGAGACTAATCATTGTGCTTGCGGCGAAGGTTACCGCGATATTGACCATGTTGTTTGGACATGCGTGGAGTTTCGTGATGTCAGATCTCAACTAATAAATTCCTTGCGTACCCAAGGTAGACTATCCAATGTCCCAGTTCGCGACATTCTTGCTTGTCGTGACCTTCCATACATGAAACTTCTTTATCATTTCATTAAATCCATTGGAGTTCCAATTTAAATTTTATTTTATGTTAGACTGTTTTCTCTTCCATGAGTTCAACCAATAGCCAACTATATGATATTGAATAAAAGTGATGAACTGATACAAATAAACCTGAAATAGTTATAAGATCATGTACAAAATAAGTGTATTTTACTTAATGTAATTTAAAATAGCAACTCGCTTGATAAAAACAATGTTTAGATTGACTAATGAGTACCAACATACTAATATGATATTCGAAATGTATTAGGTTTAAACTACTATGTATTGTGGATGCCACGGCGAAGAAAACTTATGTATATTGCCTATGAAATAAACGTATTTATGAAAAAAAAATTAACGTCTGATACAAAAGATTAAGAGAGTGAATATATATTAGTGAAGAAAATACAAATACAATCAATTAACGTCTGTTATAAAAGATTAAGAGAGTGAATATAAATTAGTGAAGAAAATACAAATACAATCAATTAACGTCTGTTATAAAAGATTAAGAGAGTGAATATATATTAGTAAAGAAAATACAAATACAATCAATTAACGTCTGTTATAAAAGATTAAGAGTGTGAATCTACATAAGTGAAAAAAAAAAACAGAAAAAAGAAAAAAAAAAGAATTGACAAAGAGTGTTACAATTTTTCGAATAGAACAGAAAGAAATATCCTCGTTCGGTATTTTTCCTCCCGCCGCCGCTCGGCCGAAAACAACGAGGTGCTTGCACCAGACCATTGCAATTGTCTCGTACTGAAATTTCGAGAAGAATCTGATATCTGAACTTCATAGCTTCAATAAAAATAAACTACAGCAAATTGAAAAGGAATTGTTTCAATAATTTGTACCGTCACTAACAAATTCAATTACGAACGGCAATGCGAAAGTGATGATGTTGAACACATATTTATACTAGTATGAGGTCGTGGGAAAATATGTCATGCGAAACAGGGTTGCCATATATACAGATTAATCTGTATTTTATTAATGTATATATATATATATATATATATATATATATATATATATATATATATATATATATATATATATATATATATATATTTATATATATATATATATATATATATATATATATATATATATATATATATATATATATATATATATCTATATATATATATATATATATATATATATATATATATATATATATATATATATATATATATATATATCTATCTCTATATATATATATATATATATATATATATATATATATATATATATATATATATATATATATATATATATATATATATATATATATATATATATATATATACCGAAGATCGTCAATACATTTCAGACCAGGCCATTGCAATTGTCTCGTACTGAAATTTCGAGAAGAATCTGATATCTGAACTTCATAGCTTCAATGAAAATAAACTACAGCGAATTAAAAAGGAATTGTTTCCAGTTTGTAATATATACAAGTTGTAGAATAGTAGCTGTTTACTGTAACTAATCTGTACTTTAATGTAGATGCATCGCTTTAAACTCTATTAGTGCAAAAGGAGAAAGCTTGCACAATTCATACAACCAATCAACTAACTGATATTTGGAAAAGTGATGGGAGCGTGTCCGTTTTTTCGTATTCACGACATCCCGTTATGTCTCTGACATTACCCACCCGCCTTTTTTTTCTATGTCTAGAAGAGCAACTCCAGTGGATAATCCAAAAGATTTATTTGATTTAATCATGTTCGTTACTCTTACAAGTTGATGAGTAATTGAATTTTCATGACGAAATCCAATCTGCTCTGGTAAAAAAAATGAATTCTCATTTATATGAGACATCTTTCTCAACAAGATAATTTTTTCAAAAAGTTTACTGATAAAAGAAAGTAATCTAATTGGTCGATAAGTTGATGCTTCTGCTGGCTTTTTGTCATGTTTGAGGATAAGAATCACTTTAGGGTTTTTCCATTTTTTTTGAAGTAGGCTAAAGAAAAACACTCGTTGAAAATTTTAACCAAGAGTCTCAAAGCAACATCAGGACCATTTTCAATACGAATATGAAAAATTCCATCATTACCAGGAACCTTCATGTTTTTAAGTTTCCTAATGATTGATTTATTTCATCAAAATTCGTCTCAATAATGTAATTTGGTTATAACACTTGAGTTGAAATATGATCATATTTCAGTTTCAATAGGACTCACAACGTTCAAATTAAAATTATGGACACTCTCGAACTTCTGAGCAATGTTTTGAGCTTTTTCGCCATTTGTAAGAAGTATTTGATTTCCTTCCTTGAGAGCAGGAATTGGTTTCTGAGGTTTCTTAAGAACCTTAGAAAGTTTCCAGAAAGGTTTAGAATATGGTTTAATTTATTCAACTTCTTTAGCCAAATTTTCATTTCGCAAAAGAGTAAATCCATGTTTAATTAATTTTTGTAAATCCTCAACTATGTTTTTCATAGTAGGATCAGGTGAGCTTTGATATTGTCTTCGACGAACATTCTTCAATCTAATGAGCAGATTGTCATCGATGATAGGAGAATATATATTAGTTTGAGCTTTGGGTACTGAAAGATTTCTAGCTTCGATAATGTAAGGATTCAAGTTATCTATTGCTGTATCGATGTCCGCAGATCTTTCTAAAATAATTTCATGATCCACATGATATTCAATGTGAGATCTGTATTCAACTCAATTGACTCTATGATAGTTGAATATAAAACTAATTGGATTAATTATAGCTTCATTGGAAAGTCTGAATGTTACAGGAAGATGATCTGTGTCAAAGTCCGCATGTGTAATCGGTTCACTACAAATGTGACTTTGATCTGTTAGAACCAGATCAATTGAAGAAGGATTTTTCACGGAAGAGAAGCAAGTCGGATTACTGGGATGAAGAACTGTGAAGTAACCAGCTGAGAGTTGATTATGAAGTAGTTTACCATTACTGTTATATTGCCTACAATTCCACTGGACATGCTTTGCATTTAAGTCCCCTATTACGAAAAATTTCGGTCTTGTTAGTTTTTGCAAATCGCCTTTAAGGTAGCGCTTCGCCGTGGTCAAGTCGAAGCGAGACAACTCACTGCTTCCTCTTGCTTTGTCGCCGAAATTTCACTCTAAATTGCAAATTTCTCCAATACTAACCCGATTCACGAAAAATCAAAAACATACGATTGTAGGTAAATGATTTTACTATGCATTTGGCGAAAAATATTAGTTAGAAAGCTTTTCTTTCGCGAGATTTCGAGCGAGTTTTGTTAAACCTTTTGTTTTCTTTTTTCCATTTCTCGCTATAAACAACTCGCATATGTAGGGATGTGCTACGTTTTCAACAAAGCGTCAAAGCTAGTAGCGATGAAAATCATTACTGATTTCTGGTTCTACTGAAACATGAATAGAAATTATTTTACAAAGTAGTAACACTTACTTACATTTTCTACTCATCTTTATTCAACGTTTACACAGAGAGAACGGACAACGAAAACAAAAGAAATGTTGTTAGCGTCTACCGCATGTGGCATTTTTCACACCCCAATGCATGCGTTGACATTGTGTGCGTGCGAAAGAATAAGGAAAAACTCATTTATTTTTAAAACTCGCACGAAATCTTTCGATAAAAACGTTTATCAGGCACAGTTTATATACGAATCGATAGAAAAATTAATTATCTAGAATCGTATGTTCTTGGAATTTCCGTTTTCTTTACCGTTTTCTCACAATTTTGGGTAAAGTGCGTGAAACCCCGGGATAGGCAGCGAACTCCCGTGACCACGGCGAAGCGCTACCTTTAAAGAAATTATATTGTTCGCGAGTGCATCGGAATGGCAAATATGCTCCAGCGATGAAATAAATTCCATGAATGGTTACAACGTCGAAGGTAAAATTCGATGTTCAATTCGCCGTTGGACAAAAATGGCAACTCCCCCACCCATTCCAGTAAATCTGTCAAATCGATGAACCACATAATGTGGATTGCTTTTCAATTTGACATTTGGTTCAAGAAATGTTTCTGTCACAATGGCAATATGAATTTTGTAAACTTTGAGAAAATAATAAAATTCATCTTCACTCGATTTTAAAGATCGAGCAATGAAATTTAAAATATTCAAATAATGATTTAACAACACTTTTAAATTTTAAATTCATTATAATATTATTTGCACATTGTCATCCAACTTGAAATGCTCCAAAAAGTTTTGAAGTCGAATCCATTCGGATGATCATTTGAAAAAGTTGATCTTGTAGGTAGATCATTTTATTTTCCGTTATATCGTCTAAATCGACTTCGTTTAAAGAAGCGAATGGCATTGAAAGAATATTGGTAGGTAGATGTCAACCTGTTACACTAGTGTAACTGCAATTAGAAGAAAATGACTCGGCCGATCTACCTATTAATAAATTGTTTTCTTTAGAATGTGAACCGAAATGCGATCCTGTGTTTTGATTGTTTACATTAGAAGAATTAAGAGGTAGTTGTCTATCTGTTACCAAAGCGTAACTGTCATCAGAAGAAGATGATGACGAGGTCGATCTACCTGTCAATAAATTGTTTTCGTTAGAAGACGAATTGGAAGGCGTATTGTCATTTGTAACGTTTTCTTGATTTTCAAGTATGTTATGTAAATTTAAGGTCGTTGTTGACTTGTTGTCGAAGCGAACGAGTGTTTAAAAATTTTTCCATCGCTATTTGAAAATGAAAATTTATCAGTGGTTTCACTCATTGTACAAACGTATATCCATATAACAATTTTTGGTTCCATGAACGTGTTTTCGACTATTTCTGGCCGATGCAGGTTTAGTCATATAGGGGTTAGCCAAATTTTGTGCTAGGGCACATAACCGTTTTTATTATTTTTACGATTCGTCTTTAACTTATCAGTTCAGAGCAGTTCAAATTGAACTGCTTAGCGCTAAACTCGGCAGTTCAATTTGAACCCCTAAATTACCAAACCTGCATCGGCCAGAATGAGTCGAAAACACGTTTTCGTTCGGCACGTCAGAAAAGATGTTGCACTCCGTTGCAAAACAAAAAATGTTCTGTAAATATCAGAAACTTTACGTCTATATGTTTGAAGTTAGCACTTAGCAGTTCAATTTGAACTGCTCTGCACTGATGAGTCAAAGACGAAACGTGAAAAGAATAAAAACGGTTATGTGCCCTAGCATAAAATTTGGCTAACCCCTATATATACAATTTGGCCCTTCTGGGATGCCAGAAATTAATCCCGTACAGCATTTTGCTAGCTTCTCTTACTGAAATATTGAAATCCGAAATGAAATAATCGACATCAAAATTCTCTAAGGTGCCATTTAGAACTCTAATTTTATACCGAAAGAATTGTTCGAAAGTTTACTTCACTACACTGTATCTGGCCCATATTTCAACCAGCTGTAGTTTGTAATAAACTTTCTGCCGATTTGCTATATAAAATTTTTGTTACACCATTTTGCTATATAAAATTTTTGTTACACCATTGAATTCTACTATTGGTATATCACGTCACTATATACATTCAGTATGTATCACACAACACTTTTGAAACATGTGTAACGGGCCTAAATTGGGTGGCGAATCAAGTAGACTACAGCCTTCACTTCTGCGCCAGACAAGAGTATTCTTGTCGTGAAGGAGCAGGGTTTATTATTAAGGTTTATCCCGTGCCCGGCTGGGAGACCACAGGGCGAGTCCTAGTCAACGACTCCCGATTCAATCCGAAACATCAATGAACACCGAGACCGAACGACTGACGGAATAAAGATATATACATCCTACAGGGTGGATCGGTTACCACTGAGGGATTCTCTTTCCAGAGCCTATCCTAAAAAAACAGACGCGGATCGGAAGAAATCGACTCTTATCCCGACCTAGAATCAGTTAGTGCACATTAAAGACATCATCATGACTCCGAATTTATGATATTGTTTATTCTTCACGGGGTTGCATTCTCGCGCTACTTAAGTCACTATAAATTTGCTCTTTCTGATTTAATTTTTCATTTCTTAGATATAATGTTAGTATTTACAGGTCTAGTTCATCTAAATATTTATCACTTTCTATCTTCACTTTCCTGGCGATTCACCATCTGCGTAATCCCCCGGCGTCCATCCATTGGTAATCGAATGCAGTTGCTGCTATCCATGAGCACCATGCGTCAGCTTCCCGGTACACAAACCTCGTGGATTTTGGGGGTACGTTCACGTGGCAACACTTTATTCGTCACCGAGCGATAATAAATTATCGTATGGTGTCGCTAACATTGGTCGATTCTACGTCGTCGACTTAGAGATGCAGGGTATTGCCACTCCACCTGGTTTGTCTTCGTGTCCTGCAGTAAGACCTTCGTTTGAAGGAAATGCTTCAAACGAATCGTCAAAGGTTAGGTTTGGTATACTGTTTTTCACATAGGTAAAGTTACTTTTTCGCCGAAATGCAACTACACTGCTCACTAGCATTTATATCCTAGCTATCCATGGCGTAATATTGCGTTATATTGTAATATGCATGTGGCTTGATTTCAAAATGGTCGTTTTGACGCAATTCGTACTATCTCACAAGGCCCTTTCATGGATCGGTTTTGCTATTCTTATTACTAGCACTTCACGCACTTTGGGTTATTTTACGTAAACTTAACCCTTTTTCAGAGATGTACAATATTTTTATTTTTACCACTTTGAACACTGGGTGTTTCCATTGATCCCCGTTTTATATTTGTGCAACTTACTTCAACGGTGGTCAAGATATTAAGAGCCAACTTATCCCTTATTTTTGAGTCAATCACCCAAATACTCAACCGATTGCTCCCGATGTCATTAGTTTGGCCTCGGGTATCCCCTTCCGCTTGCAAACGTCATCGTCACATATATATATATATATATATATATATATATATATATATATATATATATATATATATATATATATATATATATATATATATATATATATATATATATATATATATATATATATATATATATATATATATATATATATATATATATATATATATATATATATATATATATTTAGTTCTTTGTAACCTCGTTACACATGTATAATAAACGTCACATCAATTTCGAATACTTCTTGTATTCATCATCAGTGTATAAGGTCTATCAGGAATTTACTTGATGAATACAAGTAGTATTCGAAATAAGTATCTGTGATGTGACGTCTATTATACATGTTTTAAAAGTGTTGTGAGATACTTACTGAATGTGTTTAGTGACGTGATATACCTATAGTAGGATTCAATGGTGTAAAAAAATTATTCTATCATAAATATTCTACTAAACACTCAGACCCTGTTAATTAGTATATAAAATGCATAGCACCCACTCAGAAGCCATTCGTCATCTAACACTCGATGTGGATAGGCGAATAACCTGCTACGACTAATTTCGATTTTGTTTTATTTTTTATTCGCAGTTGCCTACCTACCCGAGCTATGGGTAAAACTCACCATTGATCCGAGAAGGATCCAAAGGATGCTAAGCGTCTGAATCCAAGTGATGTACAGGTAAACGACCGTTTTCTAAGTAACAACCAATACGGTGATCTGCCAGTTGATGTCGAGGAGGAACTGCAGAAGAAAGAAAAAATGCCACCTTTCTACCTGATGGGCTTCCCATCGACTCTATGCTCGGAGTTCAACACGCTGATCAGCAAAAGGACTACTGCCTACCTACCCGAGCTATGGGTAAAACTCACCATTGATCCGAGAAGGATCCAAAGGATGCTAAGCGTCTGAATCCAAGTGATGTACAGGTAAACGACCGTTTTCTAAGTAACAACCAATACGGTGATCTGCCAGTTGATGTCGAGGAGGAACTGCAGAAGAAAGAAAAAATGCCACCTTTCTACCTGATGGGCTTCCCATCGACTCTATGCTCGGAGTTCAACACGCTGATCAGCAAAAGGACTACAGGTAACAATCCGTTTAGGTACTGAAGGCTACAAAATAACAGCTTTGAACCACTATAAAGCAGTGGCATGTTACCTGAATAAGACAAAAGCGGAATACTTCACTCACGATATTGCAGCCAACAAACCTATGAAGGTTGTACTTCGAGGACTAACCGACATGATGGAAGCCGAACTGAAGCAGGCACTAGCGGAGGCTGGACTAAAGCCTGTGAAGGTGTTTAAAATTAAAACGACATAACACCGACAATCGAAGATATCGAGATCAACTGTACTTGGTTCATATCGAGATCAACTGTACTAGATACATGGTATGGTACTTGGTTGCACCCGGCAAAATCGTTATTTAATATAATCATCGAATGGCAAAAGTATAAACCGGTACATCGGAATGTCACACAGTGCACGAACTGTTTGAACTACGGCCATGGAGCGAGAAATTGCCACAAGAAAAGTCGATGCGGAAAATGTGCCGAATCACAAAATACCAACGATTGCCTACTAGATGACATCGCAGTAAAATGTGTGAACTGTGATAGTGACCATCCACCTATTAGCAAATCGTGTCTCAAACGTGCTGAGTTCACAAATCGAGGATGATATTAATATAATACGGCTCTTACCGAGGAGGGATATTCCAAATTTGCCGCTACTTCCTCACAGCAATCCAAAAGATTCAACCGCTGGATCACAAAAAGATTCTTCCATCAAAATCTCTACTGGATGAGGCAATAATCAACCACAAGCAAAGGATGACTCTGGTGACTTATTCTATGCTGAACAACTGATCGTCATTTTTGAAACAATGACAACAAAACTACAAAACTGCAGAGCGCGGTTAGATCAAATCAACGCCTTAGGCAAATTCATCAACGAGTATGCAATATAATAAGTTGGTTTACAGTAAATTAGAACGCTTGTTCACTCAGGAGCAAAACTGCTGAATTGTTCGACTTTCTTCAAGAGAAGAATGCCGATATTGCTATTTTAACTGAAACTCATCTTAAACCTGAAATTTCTATTTTTATTTCCAATTACAGAATTCACCGGTTCGACAGGACTACTGTTAGAGAAGGGGGAGTTGCCATTGCCTTTAAACGACCCATTCAGCACAAGCATCTGCATGCATTTAAATTGCAACTTATAGAAGCCATCGGAATTGCGATTACAACGACGATGGGACCCACAGTACAACATCCTCGATTCGGATCAACCAATGCGACTTTCCAGATCGGGAGTTCATTCCGTTTTGGATATATTCATCAGCAACATCGTCATAGACAGCGCTCCGGTTGTCTTCATCGAGCTCTCTCCCGACCACTTTGCAGTAATATTGACGTTGGGATCTTCACCAGAAACAGTGCCTTTTCAACATCGGATTAACTATTATTGCACCGACTGGGTTCAATTTCAACAAATCGCCGACCAACTTATAGATATCGATTACTCACTAGATTTCCCGATGGAAATCGATGCAGCCCTATCTTACTTTCAGCATTCAATCACAGTCGCTCGTGATACGACGGTTCCAGTACAACATATGCCGAGTTCCTCTCTTCAAAATGACAGTGTCACCAAAAAACTCATCCGACTGCAAAATATCTACCGGAGACAGTATCAACGAACTGGCATACTAGATAAGAAGCCCTTTTATAACAACTTAACTAGGATGATCCAGGAAAGGATAACTGAGCTTCGAAACAGGAACTTCCAGCAAAAGCTTCGACAAAATCTCCCATATTCAAAGCCCTTCTGGTCCTTAATGAAGGTGCCTAAGAAAAGGGCGGGTGGGTAATGTCAGAGACATAACTGGATGTCGTGAATACAACTGACATGTTCATTTACAATTCCGAATATCAATTAGTTGAACAATTGTATGAATTATTCAAGCATTCTCCTTTTTCACATTTTTCGCCAAAACAAAGAAGGCTTCACTTGATCTCGATTACTGTGAATTTCATACAGCGAAAAGTGCACAAATCTAACCAAACTGTTCTAGATTTGCACTAAACTCAGAACTTTTACCTTCGATTTGCGAACAACAAATCCTAATAGATCTTTGAGAAACTTTTAGAGCCAATAGAACGGCTGATTTTATGTAATCCTATTCACCGTTGTTTTTTTCAATAGTGTACTATTGAAATACTTCAATGCTTTTGCTATACACGTTTAAGTTCAAAAATTTCGATTCTTTTGATAGTTAGACTATATAAATCTTTTCACAGATCACTGAGCTATGAGCTTTAAAAATACGAGAAAGGCAAACGCGCCTTATGAATTATCCTCTTTGATACTCGTTTATACCAAACATTTCAGAAAAGTTCAATTTTGAATTATTTGAGATTATGCCACAAAACTGAAAATTTTATCATAAAATTGTGATCATATTTCCGATGGCATGTAGCAAAAATTATGTTGATTCGTTAGATACAACAAGAGATATTCGCGATCAAAAACTTATCACTCTCTCAGAGGATAAATTTTGAAAAGGCATCCCATAGTAAAGTAAGTTGTATTCACGACAAAACCCGAAGCCTACTCCTCCTATGATGTCACACAAGGACGCAGCTGAAGGAATACCTTTAATCACAGCAGTAGAGAAGGTAAATGCGCTAGGCCAGCAGTTTGTATGTTGTCACAATTTAGGATTCAACATTGTTAGTCCACATGGAAGAGCCGTTGCTGATAGCGTAGCTGAGGTTGACCAATCAGACAGCTTGGTTCCGGAGGAAAGTAGAGTCACTGCGAATGAGCTGATGGCTATTGTGAAATAATCCAAAAATATGAAAGCCCCCGGTTTCGACAACACATTCAACATTGAGCTGAAACATTTGAGTATTCGCTCATTTGTCTTCTTAGCTGAAATTTTTAACAGGTGCTGGGAGCTTGGTTACTTCCCTTCAATGTGGAAGTTAGCTAAAGTTATCCCAGTTTTGAAACCGGGGAAAGATCCTTCCTTTTCCAAGAGCTATCGGCCCATCAGCTTACTCTCTGCCCTATCCAAGCTGTCAATACAAGGGCGAATCCTTGCTTTCACAGATGAACAGGATATATTATTGGAAGAACAGTTTGGGTACCATCCACCAATTCACAAGGATTAACAACAACATTCAGCAAAACAAATCAGTGTCCAAAACGACTACCATGGCAATATTGGATATTGAAATGGCATTCGATAATGTGTGACATGTGGCCCTGGTGTTCAAACTGCATCCTTATAATCTTCTGATGTATCTTATTAATATTATCAAAAATTATCTTGCAGATAGAACATTCCAGGTTTCTCTGGATAATGAACTTTCAGAAAGATTCACTATTCCTGCTGGTGTACCCCAAGGAAGTATCCTACATCCTATCCTATACAACATTTTTACATACGACATCCCATCTCTTCCGAGTGGTGGTGTTCTGTCACAATTTGCTGATGATACTGCCATTCTTTACAAAGGTCGTGTCATTAATGCTCTGAAGAATAAACTACAGACAGGTCTGGATGCTCTAACTGAATATTTTACCAGCTGGAAAATTGTGATCAATGCAGCAAAAACTCAGGTCATCTTGTTTCCACATTCAAGGTCTTCAAAACTTGTTCCATCAGACGAATGCCGAATACGATTCGGTGATGAGGTTATCCAATGGTCCGACGAAGTTATCTATCTAGGATATACCTTTGACAGATATCTGATATTCAGATAGCACATTGACAAAATCGTTCAAAAATGCAGCATACTCATTAAGTCTCTGTATCCGCTGATTTGTAGAACATCTAAACTGTGCCTGAAGAATCAGATGCGGATCTATAAACAAATTATCTACCCCGCAATTGAATACACAGTCCTTGTTTGCGGGGCTGTGCACGACTAGTGAAGTACATGAGATGGCCTCCCTGGATATACTACAACAAAAATTCAAACAATACAGCACAAAATTTGAAGAGAGGTGCTCAATCTCTGTAATACAAATAATTCAGAATTTGTACGGATTAAGTTAGAGATAGTTATAAGTTGGTAGATATTTTATTAATATTTAGGATAAATATTATGATTTAACATTACTAAGTAAAACAATAGTAATCAAAACACCTACTATTAATAACGAATCGTATAAACAAAGATGAAAGGCCAAAGGGTCAAAACACTTGTACTGTAAAACGTTGATGTAATACACAAAAATAAGATTAATAAACAGATATTCATGCAAAAAAAATGATTCAGAAGCCATTCATTTCGAATTTGGCTGTCATTGTCTTCGTGTTTATTATGGTGCGATCAAGGAATCTCCAAGCGAAATACAAAGCTTGTTACCGCAAGCGGAAGAAGCAGGAGACTCCAACAGAACCACAGGTCAGACTGGAAACAGATGACGGAAGTCAGCGGTATCCATCGGAATTTAAACTCAACTCGTCACTTTCCATAACGAATGCCTTCATAAAAGGTTCTTTTAAGAATCACCATTATTTTATCATAAAGAGCTATACTAGTTATTTCGTAATAATTGTGTGTCAGAATGTGTAACGCAACTAATCTGTACTGTAGTTTAGGTGTATCGTTTCAAATTCTAGTAGTGTAAGAGGGCGAAAATTTCACAATTCACACAATCGATCAACTAATTGATATTCGGAAGTATAAAGAAACAGTTTTAGTTTTATTCGTATTCACGACATGCAGTTATGTCTTTGACATTACACACCTGTACTTTGTATTCTATAATGGAAGGTAGTGTCAATGTACCATAATAATATATTTGATTTTAACTTTCGGTATAGTGAAAAAGATATATAATGTTTGAGAATAGTTCAATGGAATATTAGAGACATGAATGATCTAGACAAATTTGATAATATACTATATTTGCTAGAAACACGATTTATCGAATGATATCATCGTCATTGGTGAAACATGGCTCAGGCATGGTTCTGATGTTTATAGACTCCTGTTCTATATTTAAATCGGTTTCACAATCTGTTAAAATCATGGCTCTCAAATGTGGAAAATAATAAACCATGTTACATCATAGGAGACACTAATGAGCCTATGAATATACTAAGTAATAACGTTGTTTTGGGATACTAACTAACTAACTTACTCGAGTCATATGGATTTGTATGTACAGGGTCCGCCATGTAACTTTTGTCGTGAATACGACTTACTTTACTATGGGGTGCCTTTTCAAAATTTACCCTCTGAGAGAGTGATAAGTTTTTGATCGTCAATATCTCTTGTTGTATCTAACGAATCAACATAATTTTTGCTACATGCCATCGAAAATATGATCACAATTTTATGATAAAATTTTCAGTTGTGTGGCATAATCTCAAATAGTTCAAAATTCTACTTTTCTGAAATGTTTGGTATAAACGAGTATCAAAGAGGATACTACATATGGCGCGTTTGCCTTTCTCGTATTTTGAAAGCTCATAGCTCAGTGATCTGTGGAAGGATTTATATAATCTAACTACCAATAGAATCGAAATTTTTCAACTTAAACGTGTATAGCAAAAGCATTGAAGTATTTCAATAGTACACTATTGAAAAACCTATCTCATTTGACCCATGTCAACACCAGCCAATCAGAACGCGTTCTGAGGAAGAGAACAAAATATCTGCTGCTGTACAACAAATCGTCCGAGAAAAATGTTCCGAAAAGTGGTGAATATTGCAGTGAGTTCCTCAATTTGGTCCTTCTGAATGCTAGAAACGAATCCCTACAGCATATTGATAGTTTCTTTCAATAAATTATGCAAATCCGAAATGAAATAATCGACATTAAAATTCTATATGCGGCTATTTTTATAGCCGTTAGGACGGCCCATTAGTGAAAAAGCTACAAACGAAATCACATAAAAGGAAATCTCTTAACAAAAATTCAATCAGTTTGGATTCAATCGCCACTGCGAGCAGATGTGTTTTGTGTCGTCTGCAAGCTTTCGACAAGAGAGATTACGTCACAGCTGCCAGTCATTACCATTGGGAAAAAAACAACGGTGGAGAGCATTGCACAATATCAGCCGTTCTAATGGCTCTAAAAGTTTTCTAAAGAACTATTAGGATTTGTTGTTCGCAAATCGTAGGGAAATATCCTCAGTTTACTGCAAATCAAGAATAGTTTGCTTAGATTTGTGCACTTTTCGCTGTGTGCAATTCACAGCAATCGAGATCAAGTGAAGCCTTTTTTTGCAAAAAATGTTCCAGAGTTTAATGTCGTAGAGAATTACGCAATTTGACTCTTCTGAATGCTGGAAACGAATCCCTACAGCATATTGATAGTTTCTTTCAATAAAATATGCAAATCCGAAATGAAATAATAGACATTTAAATTCTGTATGCGGCTATTTTTATAGCCGTTAGGACCGCCCATTAGTGAAAAAGCTACAAACGAAATCAGGTAGAAACAAGCCTCTCAACAAAACTTGAATCAGTTTGGATTCTATCGCCACTGCGAGCAGATGTGTTTTGTGTCGTCTGCACAACTAGTTTCGCTTTCGACAAGAGTGATTACGTCACAGCTGCCAGTCATTAGCATTGGGAAAAAACAACGGTGGAGAGCATTACACAATATCAGCCGTTCTATTGGCTCTAAAATTTTTCTAAAGAACTATTAGGATGTGTTTTTCGCATATCGCAGGTAATTATCCTCAGTTTAGTGCAAATCAAGAACAATTTGGTTAGATTTGTGCACTTTACGCTGTGTGAAATTCACAGTAATCGAGATCAAGTGAAGCCTTTTTTTGCGAAAAATGTTCCAGAGTTTAATGTCGTAGAGAATTACGCAATTTGACCTTTCTGAATGCTAGAAACGAGTCCCTTCAGCATATTGATAGTTTCTTTCAATATATTATGCAAATCTGAAATGAAATAATCAACATTAAAATTCTGAATGCGGCTATTTTTATAGCCGTTAGGACCGCCCATTAGTGAATTAGCTACAAACGAAATCAGGTAGAAACAAGCCTCTCAACAAAAAGTGAAGCCTTCTTTGTTTTTGCGAAAAATGTGCAAAGGGGAATGCTTGCATAATTCATACAATTGATCAACTAATTGATATTCGGAAGTGTTAAGGAACATGTCAGTTGTTTTCGTATTCACGACATCCAGTTATGTCTCTGACATTACCCACCCGCCTTTTTTTTGTCGTGAATACGACTTACTTTACTATGGGGCGCCTTTTCAAAATTAGCCATATGGAAGAATGGGCAGAACTTAATCGTGAATATCTCGACTTGTAATAATGGCAGCAACATAATTCTTTCACTATTTCATCAAAAATATGATCAGGAATTTAGGATAATATTTTGAAGAGTGTGAGATAACCACAAACAACTCAAAAATTTAGTTTTATGAAAATTTTAAAACAACGCGGAAAATTCTTTACTTTTGCTTGGGTTTGTCGCGCAAGGACGACGATTTTGAGGTAGTCTGGCACATATCTTCAACTGAACGTTATAAAAGGGGAACCGTGGTCAAAAAACGATCATTTCTTCTTGTGCGTTGGATGGAAGCAGACGTCATATGAATGATTTAATCAAACAGCGGCATCGGAGAGCGCACCTTCTGCGTGGTTGAAAACCTCAAACGCTAAGGTAGTAGTTCTTATTTGCCTTCCGGTCGTCAAGGTGAGAAGACGCATTAAACCAGTTTTGTCATCATATGGCACTGCGAGCGGATGTGTCGGTTTGTACGGATAGCTAGTTTCAATTCAAGCAAGAACGATTGCAACAGCTGCAAATGGTTTGCATTGAAGAGAAAGAAAACAAGAAACAAAAAGTGGACAACATTATATAAAATCAGCCGTTTTAATGGCTCTAAATGTTATCTAGAGAACTATTAAGGTAGCACTTCGCCGTGGTCACGGGAGTTCACTGCCTATTCCGGGGTTTCACGCACTTTACCCAAAATTGTGAGAAAACGGGGAGGAAAACGGAAATTCCAAGAACATACGATTCTAGATAATTAATTTTTCTGTCGATTCGTGTATAAATTGTGCCTGATAAACGTTTTTATCGAAAGATTTCGTGCGAGTTATAAAAATAAATGAGTTTTTCCTTATTCTTTCTCACGCACACAATGTCAACGCATGCATTGGGGTGTGCAAAATGCCACATGCGGTAGACGCTAACAACATTTCTTTTGTTTTCGTTGTCCGTTCTCTCTGCGTAAACGTTGACTATATATGAGTAGAAAATGTAAGTAAGTGTTACTACTTTGTAAAATAATTTCTATTCATGTTTCAGTAGAACCAGAAATCAGTAATGATTTTCATCGCTACTAGCTTTGACGCTTTGTTGAAAACGTAGCACATCCCTACATATGCGAGTTGTTTATAGCGAGAAAAGGAAAAAAGAAAACAAAATGTTTAACAAAACTCGCACGAAATCTCACGAAAGAAAAGCTTTCTAACAGATATTTTTCGCCAAATGCATAGTAAAATCATTTACCTACAATCGGGTTAGTATTGGAGAAATTTGCAATTTAGGGTGAAATTTCGGCGACAAAGCATGAGGAAGCAGTGAGTTGTCTCGCTTTGACCTGACCACGGCGAAGCACTACCTTAAGGTTACTTCTTTGCAAATCGAAGGTAGAAATCATTTGTTTAGTGAAAATCCAAAATAATTTGATTAGCTTTGGGCACTTTTCGCTGTGCGAAAATCGTTCGAAATAAATGTTCCGAACTGTGCTAAATATCGTAGAGAATTCCATAATTTGGTCCTTCTGAAAGGCAGAAATAAATCCTGTACAGCATTTTGATAGTCTTTCAATGAAATATGCAAATCCGAAATGAAATAATCGACGTCGAAAATCCTTGAAAATTTTGGTAATGAAAAGGGGGAAAGTTTCGCAATTCACACAATCGATCAACTATCAATTCGAATTCGAAAGTGTAAAGAAATCGTGTCAGTTTTATTCGTATTCACGACATCCAGTTATGTCTCTGACATTACACACCCGTACTTTTTTAAACATGCAATGAAACACAAACGGTTAATCCGATTTCAAAATGTATTTTGCATATTAAAGTACAATCCTTCCGGTTAATTGTGGAATATAATGCATGCATCTTTATTTCAGCTATGGCTGCACGAATGTTGTCCATCAAGGCCTGAATTGTCTCTGGCTTGTCCACATAACACTTATCTTTAACAGCCTCATAAAGATAATAGTCCAACGTCCAAATTTCGACTGATAATTCGATCTTCGAAGACTGTGCGCAGAAGATCGATCGTAGCGTTGCCTGTGTGGCACGGAGCGCCGTCTTGCTGGGATCAAATGGTGTCCAAGTCTTCCTCTTCAAGTAACGGGAAGAACCAATCGCTAATCATGGTGCGGTAGCGCTCGCCATTGACCGTGGCGGCGGCTTCTGCCTCATTTTCGAAGAAAAAATCCGCATCAAACCGTCACTCTCTGAGGATGCATCGGCTTCTCCATGATAACGTGCGGGTTTTCCGTCTCCTAGATGCGACAATTTTTGCTTATTAACATACCCGCCGAGATGAAAATGTGCCTCATCCGAGAAGATGATTTTTTGGCAAAAATCGGCGTCTTCTTCAAGCTGATTCTCAAAGTAAAACTGCACTATATTCACGCGTTCGTCAAACGTATACACAACCATTGTCGTTCAGCGGAAGGATAAAACTAAGTTTCTGTCAAATCAGAAGTGACATTAAGGGTACCAATGTCGACATAACCGCTAGTTAAAAAAAATGTTAGATGGCGCACCCTGTACTAGCACCATCCTGACTCGACCAGCTAGTGGAAATATTCTCGATAATTTTGTTTGCAAATTCGAAGACGCTTCTCTTTTGCAGAATGATACTATCTTTACAGATTTAAGTGATCATCTTCAAATTAAAACGTCAATTAAGTTAACCCATTAAAACCTAGAGGTTCCCAAATTTGAACCAAATGAGAAGATATCATCAATACTACCATATTTTGTGTTAAAGATGTTGTCAAATGCCAAATCTTTATTAAAAATCTTTTCCAAACGAAATTATCCTATGTATGATATATCATACGCTGGGACAATACAATAGCAACAAAATTATAAGAGATATGTCTATATTTTGAGAGTGGTAGTCATAAATATGATTCAATATCTTTTAAATAGTACCGGTAGAAGTACTATCAAAGAAGAAGGCACATTATAAACAGGAATATTTAGTGCATTTCGTCCAAAATATACCCTCGTCCCAGTTTATATTGATAATATAATTATTTGTATATATTGTATTGTAAGCTGCAATAAATAACTTTAATTTTTGGATGCCTTTCATTCAGCCTACCGGGGTTCGATTCCCAACCCCGCACACAAGGTTAGAAACTTTTTCTGGCCCGAAGTGATGATTGACCTTAAGGTTAAACCTGAGTAATCGAACATAAAAAATAACTTTATTTGTTTCCATTTCTTCATTTTTAGGAAAATTGATTAGCTATTTGTATTTGTAAGGTATTTTAGATATTTGTTAAGTTTGTTGGGAGCATCGTAAGCTCATTTGATAGTTTGTAGCGTTGTACGTATCAAAGATGCAAAAATTTGTGCGAAAAGGTGGACATTACACAGATAAATATCTGAAATAGTTAGTGAGTCCCTCGTACTAGCAACTGAGTATAGTGGTAGAGATACTCTCGCGAGTTCTACCTTTCTCCTAATTTGCCCAAAGCTCGAGAAGATTAAATGAGTTCTAGGTTGAGTACTCTGCGCCGCATGGAGGTTCATTCGTGCGTGCTGGGAAAAAAAATATGATCGATTAAAAATATGGTTTGAGGGGTGGATGCGGCGGTAGCATTTATTCGTGCCTGCCTGGGTAGCATGTTGGATGGGAGTAGGGTTTGAGGGGTGGATGCGGCGGTAGCATAAACAGTTGCGTTGGTAGTTTCAGTTGGCTGGTTTTCTCGGAGAGGTCGGGATGGCTTGATGACATTGAACATTACTGATCCGTCACTGTCACACTCGTCCACTTCCACATTGTTCACATGTCTGCGAGTGGGTCCCTCACCATACATTTGAAATGTTTGATCTGCTGCATCAATGCGATAGTTCAACGAAATTAGATGCTGCAAATCTAACACTTCAATGATTACAACTTTTGTTCTATAGTGTGCGGCAACAACTGTCCCATATAACTTCGAATTTCCTACCTTTCGACAGTGGTTTGGAGAGTAACTTATTTAACTTCTCAATTTCTGTCACAAATGCAATAAAGGGCTCTCCCCGCTGTTGTTTCTTTTCATGTATTCTCTGACGAATTCCCTGGTCCTGATTGGGGTTACCAAAACGGTATTTTATAAGCCTCTCGAATGTCGACCAATCTTCGAACTCATCTACAAACGAGAAAAACCAATCTGACGCTGGGCCGTCCAATAGCAGATGTACATCTTTTATTAACTGCCTTTCTGATACCCTTTCACGCTCCGCTATCTTTTTAAGTTTGTAGAGAAAGTCTATCATCTCGATGTCGTTGTCCCCGTACCCTGGGCCAAAAATCTGCCCGGTTTACAGGCTGCCTTCAATCGTCGCGTAGGTTGCTATTTGTGTGCTAGATCTCGTCCGTTGGGAACGTGGTGTGTCTTGACGATTAATCCTTCTTCGCCACCCCCGTTGAGTACCCTCTTCCGACGAACTCTCTTCTGAGAGCGAAATCGAAATACTGGCGTTTCTTAACCCTCGATCTGAAGCACTATTTCCATTCCGTCGCATCGGGTCCCGCTGCTTTGAATTAACCCTTTCCCCGAAATATTTGCAACGACATCTCTCACCATTTGTTCCAACTTTTCTACTTTACGTCGTAGACTGTTGTTCTCTTGTTCCAGACGCTCGTTGCTAATTCGTGTTGCCTTGGGAATTGCACCAGTATTCCTGATTGGTATCTCCGTCGTTGTTGGCACAACCGAGTAATTCAGCGCATGAGCCCCTGCATACTGTCGGTTTGGAGTTGAACTATTTACCTGTTCTATTTTCCCGATAGGTTCGTTAATACGCTCTATTGCTGGCGATACCGGTGGACCGAGCGTGTACTCCTTCATCAACTCCTCAATTTCTCTAACTATGCCTCTTCTTAAACTTTTTTCCATGTCGTTTTCCGCGGCACACCTTTTAGCTCGATAGTAGTAGTGCAACCATTTAGATTCAGTGCTGGGCTCGATTCCCTTCCTACTTAGAATTCTTTTCAACTCCATAATTTTTCCTGTGAGCCGTGGAACTTCGACTCGTATGTTAAAAGGTGAACGATAGTTACGTCCCTCTTTCAAGTCTGTTTTAATTAGATTCCTGAGATATCTCTGCTTTCCTGTCAGATCCAACTCTTTAGTCTCGCGTATTTTATTTCTAATGAGCAACTCGTACTCCGTCTCCTCAAAATCTAGATGTTCAGCAAACGGATATCTGTTAATCTTGTGTATAATTTTTTTTTTAACTTCCAAGAGGATAAATGTAGCGCTGCGCATAAAAAGTACGGGTGTGTAATGTCAGAGACATAACTGGATGCCGTGAATACGAATAAAACTGACACGATTTGTTTACACTTTCGAATTCGAATTGATAGTTGATGGATTGTATGAATTGCGAAACTTTCCCCCTTTTCACTACTAATATTTTCAACGAGTTTTGACGTCGATTATCTCATTTCGGATTTGCATATTTCGTTGAAAGAAACTATGCACGAACCGAATCAAATTATTTTGGGTTTTCACTAAACTGATGATTTCTACCTTCGAATTTCAAAGAAGTAATCTTAGTAGTTCTTTAGATAACATTTAGAGCCATTAGAACGGCTGATTTTATATAATGTTGTCCTTTTTCGTTTCTTGTTTTCTTTCTCTCCAATGCAAAGCACCAGCAGCTGATGCAATCGTTCTTGCATGAATTGAAACTAGCTTTGCGTACAAACCGACACATACGCTCGCAGTGCCAAATGATGCGAAACTGGTTTAATGCGTCTTCTCGCCTTAACGACCGGAAGCAAATAAGAACTACGACCTGAGCGTTTAAGGTTTTTAATCACGTAGAAGGTCTGCTTTTATTGACGACTGCTCCACCTGACGACTGAAGTCCAAATGAAAGCACGACCTAAGCGTTTGAGGTTTGGCACCACGCAAAAGGTCTGCTTTCATCGACTGCTTCACCTGTCGACTGAAGTCCAAATGAAAGTACGACCTAAGCGTTTGAGGCTTTATACCACGCAAAAGGTCTGCTTTCATTGCCGACTGCTCCACCTGACGACTGAAGTCTAAATGAGAGTTGCGACCTGAGCGTTTGAGGTTTTGTCGTGAATACGACTTACTTTACTATGGGGTGCCTTTTCAAAATTTACCCTCTGAGAGAGTGATAAGTTTTTGATCATGAATATCTCTTGTTGTATCTAACGAAACAACATAATTTTTGCTACACGCCATAGGAAATATGATCACAATTTTATGATAAAATTATCAGTTGTGTGACATAATCTTAAATAATTCAAAATAAAACTTTTCTGAAATGTTTGGTATAAACAAGTATCAAAGGGGATAATCCATAAGGCGCGTTTGCCTTGCTCGTATTTTTAATGCTCATAACTCAGTGATCTGTGAAAGGATTTATATAATCTAACTACCAATACAATCGAAATTTTTCAACTTAACCATGTATAGCAGAAGCATTGAAGTATTTCAATAGTACACTATTGAAAAACCTGTATCATTTGACCCATGTCAACACCAGCCAATCAGAACGTGTTCTGAGGTAGGGAAGAAAATATCTGCTGCTGTATAACAAATCGTTCGAGAAAAATGTTCCGAAAAGTGTTGAATATCGTAGTGAGTTCTTCAATTTGCTCCTTCTGAATGCTAAAAACGAATCCCTACAGCATATTGATAGTTTCTTTCAATAAATTATGCAAATCCGAAATGAAATAAGCGACATTAAAATTCTGTATGCGACTATTTTTATAGCCGTTAGGACCGCCCGTTAGTGAAAAAGCTACAAACGAAATCAGGTAGAAACAAACCTCTCAACAAAAATTGCTTTAGTTTGGATTCAATCGCCACTGCGAGCAGATGTGTTTTGTGTCGTTTGCAAAGCTAGTTTCGCTTCCGACAAGAGCGATTACGCCACAGCTGCCAGTTATTTACATTGGTGAAAAAGTAACGGAGGAGAGCATTACACAAAACCAGCCATTCTAATGGCTCTAAAAGTTTTCTAAAGAACTATTAGGATTTGTTGTTCGCAAATTGAAAGGAAATATCCTCAGTTTAGTGCAAATCTAGAACTGTCAAGTGAAGCCTTCTTTGTTTTTTCGTAAAATGTGGAAAAGGGGAATGCTTGCATAATTCATACAATTGATCAACTAATTGATATTCGGAAGTGTTAAGGAACATGTCAGTTGTTTTAGTATTCACGACATCCAGTTATGTCTCTGACATTACCCACCCGCCTTTTTTGAAGGCGCACTCTCCGAAGCTGCTGGTCCCACGACGTCTGCTTGCATCCAACGCACAAGTAGAAATGATCGAATTTCGCATTTTTTTTTTTTGCATAAATATCTGTTTATTAATCTTATTTTTGTGTATTACATCAGTTGTTATAAGTAGTCTTCCTATCTAGAATGCCAGTTCGTTGATACTGCCTCCGGTAGATATTCCGAAGTCGGATGAGTTTCTTGGTGACACTGTCGATTTGAAGAGAGGAACTCGGCATATGTTGTACTGGAACCGTCCTATCACGAGCGACTGTGATTGAATGCTGGAAGGAAGATAGGGCTGCATCGATTTCCATCGGGGAATCAAGTGGCAAATCGTTATTAATAAGTTGGTCGGCGATATGTTGAAATTGGACCCAATCGGTGCGATAATAGTTCCTCCGAGGTTGAATAGGCACTGTTTCTGGTGAAGATCCCAACGTCAATATTACTGGAAAGTGGTCGGAAGAGAGCTCGTTGAAGACAACCGGAGAGCTGTCTATGGCGATGTTGCTGATGAATATATCCAAAATGGAATGAACTCCCGATCTGGAAAGTCGCGTTGGTTGATCCGGAGCGAAGATGTTGTATTGTCCAGCTTCGTAATCTTCGGCAAGTACGAATCCGTTTCGATTCTGTCTTCTGTTTCCCCACAGCTCATGCCGTGCGTTCAGGTCCCCAGCAATGATGAATTTGTTCTGTCGTCGAGTGAGCATAGCTAGATCTTGCTTCAATGATGCACACGTACCATCTCGAAGATTGGTTTGTTTGGGGTAGTACGCTGCAATGATGATGATGGGTCCCATCGTCGTTGTAATCTCAATTCTGATGGCTTCTATGAGTTGCAATTTAAAGGCTGACAGAAGCCTGTGCTGAATGGATCGTTTAACGGCAATGGCAACTCCCCCTCCTCTGGTAGTTGTCCTGTCGAGCCTGTGAATCCTGTAATTGTTAATAAAAATAGAAATTTCAGGTTTAAGATGAGTTTCAGTTAAAATAGCAATATCGGCATTCTTCTCTTGAAGAAAGTCGGACAATTCAGCAGTTTTGCTCCTGAGTGAGCAAGCATTCCAATTTACTATAACCAACTCATTATATTGCATATTCGATGATGAATTTGCCTTAGGCGTTGATTTTATCCAACCGCGTTCTGCAGTTTCGTAGTTTTGTTGTCATTGTTTAAAAAATGACGATCAGTTGTTCAGCAGAGAATAAATCACCAGAGTCATCCTTTGCTTGTGGTTGATTATTGCCCCATCCAGGAGGGATTCTTGAGGAAGATTCTTTTTGAGATTCATCGGCTGAAGTCTTTGGATTGCTGCGAGGAAGTGGCGGCAAATTCGGAATATCCCTCTTCGGTGGGAGCCGTGGGAAATTAACTTCATCCTTCTGTGGAACATTCTTCCGCGTTGATTGTTTGCGGGACGCCTGTTGTCGAATTTTTGTGAACTCAGCACGTTTGGGACACGATTTGCTAGTAGATGGATGGTCGCCATCACAGTTCACACATTTTACAGCGATGTCATCTAGAAGGCAATCGTTGGTATTGTGTGGTTCGGCACATTTCCCGCACCGACTTTTCATGTGGCAATTCCTCGCTCCATGGCCGTAGTTCAAACAGTTCGTGCACTGTGTGACATCCCGATGTACCGGTTTATACTTTTGCCATTCGATGATTATGTGAAATAACGATTTAATCGTTTTCAGTTGACTCATGGTGATGGAGCCCTTCTCCAGATGAATCAGGTACAGTTGATCTCTGAACTTTTTGTCCGTATTATGTCGCTTCATTTTAAATACCATCAAAGGCTTTAGTCCAGCCTCCGACAGTGCCTGCTTTAGTTCGGCTTCCATCATGTCGGGTAGTCCTCGAAGTACAACCTTCATAGGTTTGTTGGCGGCAATATCGTGCCGCTTTTGTCTGCTTCAGATAGCATTCCACTCCTTTGTAGTGGTTCAAAGCCGGAACAGTTATTTTGTAGCCTTCAGTACATAAACGGATTGTTGCCTGTAGTCCTTTGCTGATCAGTGTGTTGAAATCCGAGCGTAGAGTTGGTGGGAAGCCCTTCAGGTAGAAAGGGGGCATTTTTTCCTTCTTCTGCAGTTCCTCTTCGACATCTACTGGCAGATCAGCATATTGGTTTTTACTCAGCAAACGGTCGTTTACCTGTACATCACTTGGCTTCAGACGCTTAGCATCCTTTGGATCCTTCTCGGATCTATGGCGGTTTTTACCCATAGCTTGGGTAGGTAGACAACTGCGAATAAAAAATAAAACAAAATCGAAATTAGTCGTAGTAGGTTATTCGTCTATCCACATCGAGTGTTAGATGACGAATGATCGAATTTCGAAAACGGTTCCCCTTTTATACGCAGTCAGTTGAAGATATGTGCCTGATTACCTCAAAATCGTCGTCCTTGCGCGAAAAAGCCAAGCAAAAGTAAAGAGTTTTCCGCGTTGTTTTCAAAGTTTGAGAAAACTTAATATTTGAGTTGTTTGTGGTTATCTCACACTGTTCAAAATATTATCCTAAATGCCTGATCATATTTTTGATGAAATGGTGAAAGAATAATGCTGCTGCCTTTAATGCAAGTCGAGATATTCACGATTAAGTTCTGCCCATTCTTCCATAAGGCTAATTTTGAAAAAGCACCCCATAGTAAAGTAAGTCGTATTCACGACAAAAGAAACTGGAGAATTTTGCCTTCCACAACGTCAATTACTTATTACCTTTCTTATTTATTTCTTTCTTTATTGTTTAGGTAAACAACAAGATTCTAAATACCAAACTCAAAAATCTAAAACGGTGGAATTCACTAAAACTTACTACTGTTAATTATTACTGTTAATAAATCTAATATAATAATATTTAACACGAGAGAATTTTACTGTTTCCATAAAGCGAAATGACCCTTTACCCGATATTAAAGAATTATCCCCTCTATGAAAATATATTCGCCCCACGTTGGGCGCCATTTTGTAACCAGGGGCTGTCGGAATCGGAATCGTTCGAATGGAAAGTGGATGATTTTTTGCACCACTCCCGAAGGAGATCATCCACCAAGGTGGCTTTGCCCAGCTATTAAGACCTTCTCTCGAAAGACGGGTCGCTTGGTAAATCGGAACCGGTTCCAAACGACTCCACTGTCCCCGTACAACTTCCGATGGCCACCAACAACTACACGAGAGACCTCCACAGACTTCGAGTCTGAAACATTGGAACGAATTCAGTCGATAAAGAAGAACGCAGATGCCAGTCGCATCATCGGCACTGCTCTAATAGTTCACCTCGCCACAGTCTGAGATAGATTTAGGAGCGGGGGCTGAAGCATGGGGTCAACCCAACCACACGTAACACAAAATCGATAAACGAACTTCTGAAAAAAACGTGAGAATCCCGTCACCAGAACATCAAAATAAATAACACCTCATCCAGGTTTCCTAGCAGCTGCATCTTCCAGCGTACGTGTTTATTCAACGACAATAATAAAAATTAGCATAGATGGGGGAAAAACTAACTAAAATGATGAGTTATTGTTCAATTACATCAAAAAAAGACTTTACTGTACGAGTTTCGAACACACTACATTTCATTAGCTAGCTACTTTCACATACTGCCTTTGCAGTCCTGACTATCTCCCCTACTGTCGTTACTTCTTCATCGAGCGCTCTACGCCTTGCAGTACATTTATCTCATATTGTGAGTGGCTTTTGAGTGCAATTTTTTTAATTTATGGTGGCCCTAGGGTCTTTGCGTATTTTGTGTCATGATCACGGTTCATCTAACATGCGCATGTAGAAAATAATCGGAACGTACTTACTACCATGGATTTACGTGAAATGGCGGAATGTTGGCGTCGGTGCATCATCCAGCGGTGGACGAACAGTGATGGCGTGGTTGGGGAGCTAATTGCAGACTCAATGGCGGTCGCGTTGCTTTCAATCCAACGACGGCGTAATTGCTGGTGTTGGCCTCCCTACCAAGCAGTGTCCATGCTCTTCCGGTCCCTGGATGATTGACCGGGTTCTTTGTAGCTGGATGGTGGGGTCACAAGTATCGCTGGCTATGTATGACGGTGTGCCGGGATATTGGCCCATACAATGACGCTCTCTTGCCTAGATAGTATATATATAAGATAATGGTTGTTATATGAATACGCGTTGCACTCAAGCCAACGTTTAGAAATTTTACCTTAAAACAGTCTATTTTTAGCACTGTGAGATGATCTTTGCTGTACACTCACTTATCGACCTAGTTAACTGCACGAGAGAAGGGAAATTTATTCAATATTACTGACTTCAGAATCTCACGCTTTCTTCTGATGCTCGAGTTTATCGGCTAACGATATGCTTTGGAAAAAATACTGCTGTATTATCCCACCGTATGATATATCATACGTTCAAATGTTAACAACATTTTTTTATTGTTTAACATATATTTCAGGAATTTCGCTACAGAAATAACTAATTTGAATCTTCAACAATAGCTTGTCAAAAGATGGAAGTATTACTTATGGTTTCGAACATAAGATTCACACGAATATGTTGCTTACTTTTCTTTGGTCATTTGTGTGAACTTTGCAAGGTTATAATACAAATAAAACGTTTACACTTGAGAACAATTTTAATATACAAAGAAACTAGAAGTATAAACTATCAACTAGTGCTCTAGTAAAGCTGTTCGGTATTAAACATCTAAAGATAACATGTATTGAAATATAGGAAGTGTTGCGTATGATATATCATACGCTAGGACATAATGGGTTAACTGAAAATAGACAAAAGCAAGTGCTAACTAAAAACATAGTTGATCACAGGAACAGACTAGAATACTCAATCAATTTATTGACAAAATAGTCTTGAAACAATTATAGTTCCTTCTTATTCCACAGAGCAGCATTCTATGAATCATATGATGAAAAGCCACCATTTATGGTGGGAGTGATTTGAAGTATTTGGTATAATTCTATCCGTATTGGTCGGCTTCCTATATATTTCAAAATATAGTTTTTTTGCTTCCTTTACGATAAGAATGTCTAAGAAAAGTAAACTAATCTCTTTTTCTGTTTCACAAGTGAATTTAATGTTTTTATGAAGGTTGTTAATAATTTACAAAAAACATGTTAAACAATCACGTTTGATGATGCAGAAAATATCATCAACGTATTAGCGATTAGGTAATAATTCCTGTTTTTTCTAATTTTTTTTCAAGATTTATCATGAACAGTTCGCATGAAACCGAAGACAGAGGGTTACCCATCGGGGAGCATTGAAATTGTTTTTAAAATTCGCCTCTAAATTTGAAGTAGTATACATCCATACAAAGGCGTGCTAGGTTTAGGTAAGCTCTCACTTTGCCTTTCCATAAACTGTTGCTATGTTGTTGAAGTAACCAATCTTCTAATAAATTGATAGTCTTTTACCGGTACACTTGGAAATAAAGCGGTTACATCGAAGGAGACCATCATTCCATTCTTCTTCCGGAACCAGAAGTCGCAGTCATTTGATCTTCGAACTTGATCAAATGCTCAATAGTAACTTTCAAACGAGCTTAAGTTTGTTAAAATCGGTGTAGCCATCTCTGAGAAAATTAAGCGCATTAAATACAACGTTTTTTTTTGTCGGTTACGTCACTTATACCATCACATCACCGGAACCAGAAGTCGCAGTCATTTGATTTTCGAACTTAATCAAATGCTCAATAGTAACTTTCAAACGAGTATAAGTATGATAAAATCGATTCAGCCATCTCTAAGAAAATTGAGCGCATAAAAATACAACGCGTTTTATCGGTTACGTCCCTTATACAATCATATCTCCGGAACCAAAAGCCACAGCTATTTGATTTTTGAACTTAACAATGACCCGACAGTAGCTTTCAAACGAGCATAAGTTTGTTAAAATCGGTTCAGTCATATCTGAGAAAATAGAGCGCGTTAACATAGCTTCGAAAAGTGAACACACATACACACACGCACACAGATATTTTCCGATCTCGTCGAACTGAGTCGAATGGTATATAACACTATGGTGAATTTTCATAGACCTTAAAAATTACCATAACCATAGGTACATGAAATTTCCGAAATCGAAAAAAAAATTTGATGCCAAAAGTCTTAGAATTGCATGAAACGTCGAGATTTAGTGTCAACCCAGAAAAAACTTTTTTCCGAATCGACTTTCTGGAACTTAGAAAAACTTAGTCTTGGAAAGTCGATATTTTCAAAAAAAATTTTAGTCTAAGAAAGTCGATATTTAAAAAAAAAAATGTTTGAAATAACACTAACTCTCGACGTTTCATGCAATTTTAAGATTTTTGACATAAAAAAAATTTCGATTTCAGAAATTTCATATACTCTCCCCTATGGTGCATTTTCAAGATAAAAAATTTTCAAACTTTAACCACTAGGCAGCACCCCTTACCCATGTCCGATATAACTCAAATTTTGCATGAGGACTTTTCCGAGGTGCTTTGTGTGGACTTTTTGCAACGTGTTTTGTCGGTTAAGTCACTTATACCATCATATCTCCGGAAACAGAACTCGCAGTCATTTGATCTTCGAACTTGATTAATGGCCTACAATTAGCTTTCAAACGAGAAACTTACGCGATAAAAAACAACAAGTTTTGTCGGTTACGTCATTTATACCACCATATCTCCGGAACCAAAAGTACCTTTCCATAGAGAAAGGCAAAAATCAAGTATGAGCACCTTCTTAACACCATTTTAGATGGTAGAACTCTCATTTGCGCTTTTGTTATGTAACAAAAAAAAACCGGGGCTAGACAGAATCAAATTCAACTTGTTGAAAAATCTGCCTGACCCCGCAAAAAAAGCGGGTTTTTTTTGAGTTTGTAGCAATATTTTCCCACTTTTTTTTGTAATAAAGTTTTTATTCTGGCCTTTTTGCGTAAAAGCTTTACGTGGCTTGCATTTTTGTTTCTTAATTTTTTTTTTTGCTATTGGATCTCGTTATCACCCTTTTTCTAGGGCGAGGTGAGTTTCCATTTCCATCCAACGAGGATCGGGGGTCACTTCGTCCGCGGCTTATCTCATCATCCATTGCTTCATCGTCGGTGTTGTGTGTGATTTCCGTTTTCTTTTCGTTGTCCTTGTTGATCGTAGTCTTCGGCTCGTTGAGAGTTGCTGTAGATCCGCCTTGTTGTACATTGGTTGCAGTTGCTGGTTGGTTGGAGGGTAAGTTGTTAACTGCAGCTGGTGTACTTTGTTCTATAGGGGATACTGATGGTTTCGTTGAAAAGGATGCTGCATTGTAGTAGGTGGCTGTCACAGATGTACTGGGGTTGCTTGGGGTTGGTGTGAAGGATGCACTTTTGACCTTTGGTGTAGTTGTCTCCTTGTCCAGTTTATCACATGGCTTACTGTAGTGAACAGCTTTTTGGCAATATTGACATGTGGCCATCTGATTATCATAGGTTCCACATGATTGGAGACTAGTGAGAGTGATGTCCTGTATCCAGCAATTGATCAAAAAACTGATTCTCTTTCGTCTAGCCAATTGGGTCGAGACTAATGGCTTACTTCCAGATACACAATTTGGTTTCCACATGGGCAAAGCAAGCGTTGCTCTCAAACGGAATTCAAGTGACATTTGCTCGTGCAGAACAAATGCCATCAGTTTTCCTTGACATCAAGGGGATTTTAATTCAGTTTCAATAAATATCCTATCTGAGAAGCTGCATCAGCATGGTCTTTCACCAGTATCGAACACATTTTTATATAATCTATTGTATGTGAAACACATGTAATATTTTGCGCATTATGATTTGTCGACAATACGATTCTGTTACATGGGTCTTCCTTAGGGTTCCTGTTTAAGCCCCCTTATATACGATTTTTACGTAAACAACATTGATAAATGTATCAACACATTTTGCACGCTAAGACAACTTGCCGACGACAACGCTGTGTCTATTATAAGATTCAAAGCAACCGATCTTCAAGGACCATTACAAGGACTATTACACTCGACAGCTTGTAAACATGGAATTTTTAAATGGGTATCGAATTCTCTACGGAGAAAACTGAGATGATTGCTTTTTTCAAGGAAGCAAGAACCAGTACAGTTACAGCTTAAACGTAGGGGTGGAACCATAGCTCAGGTCTTCACATAACTCGTGGTCTTGTTCAACTCCAAAGTCACGTGCGGATGTCACATTAGGTATCTGAAACAAGAATGCCAACAGAGAATCTCCTTTTTTCCATTCGTGAAATTCCGTATCAAGTACACCCTCAAATAACCCCTAATATTTTAATAACAAATTTAGAACAGTCAACTGTGAAAAGATGTTTTACACTGACGGCTTAAATATCAACGGGTCCACAGGCTTCGAAATTTTCAACCAAAACATCACCGCTTCGTTCAAACTTAATGATCCAGCTTCAGTTCAACTCGCAGAATTAGCTTCTATTCGGTACACCCTTGAGATCATTGAAACCATGCCCAGAAACCATTACTTCATTGTCACAGACAGTCTAAGTTCAATAGAGGCTTTCCGGGTTATTAAACCAGGAAAGTATTCCCTCTATTTCTTGAAAATACGGGAACATTTGAGAGCTCTATCTCTGCGAGCCTATTCAATATCGTTACTCTGGATCCCTTCACATTGTTCCATTCCGGGCAATGAAAACGCAGACTCGTTGGCTATGGTGGGGCATTAGAAGGTGATATTAATGAACGACCAATATGCTCCAATGAATATTTCAGTAAGTCTCATCAGAAAACGCTCGAAAGTTGGCAAACTTTATGGAGCAATGGCAAAATGAGACGATGGCTACACTCCATTATCCCTAGGGTATCGACGAAACCTTTATTCAAGGGGATGGACGTGAGTCGCGATTTCATTCGTGTCATGTATCGGCTCATGTCAAATCTATAAAAATTCAACGTACATCTCCAGCGTATCGTGATCGTAGAAAGCTGTCTCTGCATCTTTGGTTAGGGTTATCAGGACATCGACCATGTCGTGTGGTCGGGCGTAGAGTATCGGGGCGTCAGGTCGGAGCTTTTAGAATCGCTCAGGGCCCGAGGTACACCGCCTGAGGTTACGGGTCGGGATGTGTTGGCGAGTTCATGCTTCTCATGTTCATGGGATAGTTATTCATGCTACTCATATACCAGTACCTTGAACACATTAATGTTCAAGTGTAATCTATTATCCATTGCTAAAATTACCTTCTATTTGTCGACGATGTTTCAACTGTGGCTAAGAATAATCTTCACCAACAGGTTCGATACTAACATCCGCCCTATTCTCCCGATCCCTTATCTCTCCACCATCTTCTTCGGAACTAACGAGATTTTTTTTGCTGTCACTAACTTTCTCACTCCCCCTTCCGCCGTCTCTTCATCATCTCGATGTAAACTAATTAGATATTTGTCGTTCTTAATCATTTTGATCCCATATCCTCTTTTTCATTCCGTTTACAACAACATTTACTTCTCTATGTTTCTATCATTCTCTTCCGTAACATCATCATCATTGCTAACTGAAGAGCCCTCCAGTCGATGAATAACTTGCGGGCCACCCACCGGGTCTTTGTAGGCTTGGGGTGTTTTCCGCCGACCCATAAAACAAAAGGATTCGGCTACCATCGAAGTACCCACGTCATCTGGACGACCCAACCCTCCAGCTACTTAGAATCAACGAGAGACTGGATCTAAGAGCTAAAGCACTGACCCAATTGAAACAATTAATCCACCAGCGAGGCCAAGTTAAAGCGTGTGTTACAGTGATAAAGCTTGCTTCATTTTGAATTGGAACAAACTTTTACTCATATTGTGGCGCTCCTGGTGGACGGATTTGTAAGTTCTTGGCGTCCACGTGTCGGGAATTCCGTCAGCTTCACGTATGATTTTTGACATTCCGCAAATCGACTGTACTTTGTAAACAATCAACATGGAAGCCGAATCAATGGAAAAAATTGTGCACAGTTATTTGGAAAATCCATTGTGGTCTGCATCTAGGCTAACAAAACAGCTGAAATTGCCCAGAAATACTGTATGGCGCGTTATCAAACGGTATAAGGAAACATTGACGGCGATTCGGAAGACTCAAGCCAATCGTCGGAGTGGAACTGTCGACCGGAAACTGCGTAGTAAGATTTTGAAGACGATTAAGAGGAATCCTAATCGGACGGACCGTGATTTGGCCAGAAAATTTAGTGCTGCCCATAGTACCGTGAGGAGAACTCGACTCTTAGAAGGAATCAATTCGTATAGAGCTAGCAAACAGCCAAATCGGACCATAAAACAAAATAGTGTGGTCAAAATTCGTGCTCGGAAACTATATGACCAGATGCTGACCAAATTCGACGGGTGTCTTCTGATGGATGATGAAACCTATGTCAAGGCTGACTTCGGGCAAATCCCAGGTCAAAAATTATACTTAGCAACGGCTCGGGGGGATGTTCCAGCCAAAATTTAAATTTTGTGCGACAAATTTGAAAGAAAATTTATGATTTGGCAGGACATTTGCAGCTGTGGCAAAAAACGAAAGTTTTCCTTAAAAATAAGACAATGACATCGGAACTATACCAAAAGAATGTCTCCAAAAACGACTTTTGCATTCATTCGATCCCACGACCATTCCGTAATGGTTTGGCCAGATTTGGCAAGCTGTCATTAGAGCAAAGTCGTTCAAGAATGATATGCAGAGAAAGGGGTCCAGTTTGTTCCGAAAAGCCTTAACCCACATAACTGCTCTCAGTTCCGCCCTATTGAGAAATACTGGGCAATCATGAAGAGGAGACTCAAGGCAAAGGGAAACGTTGTCAAAGACATCAATCAGATGACGACCTGGTGGAATAAGATAGCTAAAACGATGGACGAAGAAGGTGTGCGCCGCCTAATGAGCCGTGTTACAGGAAAAATTCGAGAATTCCTTCGAAACCGTGACGAATAATTTTATCAGTATTTTTTCTTAAAAGTATGAAGAAAACGCTTCCCTTTTATAAAAAAAATCTTGAATTCAATAATGAATAACTGAAATACGTCTTTGTTCCAATTCTATCTGAAGCACTTTAGTTTAGGAATTAAATGAAGCTGTTGATCAACCTACAGCAATAAGTTTTTCGCAATCAGGGGCGGGTAGGGTCTAACACTTTTTAAAAATCATTTATTGCCTTCCCCATATAAAAAGGTTATCCATTCACTTGAAAAACCTACCAGCGTCACATACCACATACCACTAAGTTATTCGAACTGAGGAATGTCTTTCTCTCTCTTCCCCCCTCTCTCTCTCTCTGTTTCTCTCTCTGTGTGTGTGTATGTATGTATGTGTGTGTGTGTATATATATGTCAAATAATTTCACTAGGTTTCCTCGGAGATTGCTAAACCGATTTTGACAAATTAGAAAATAGATTCAAATGAAAGGTCTCATGGTCTCACACGGAATTCCTGAATTTCATCCGGATCCGACTTCCTGTTCCGAAGTTATAGTGTAAAATGTGTTACGTATTGTACACCGTCTTTTAACCGGCGGAACAAAACACGTGAAAAATTTTATAAACTGGTCTTAAAACTACACAAATCGATAGTGATTATCAGAAAGCAACTAAACAAACCGATTCCGGCTATCCTGGTTCCCGATATCCGGTTCCGGAAGCACCGGAAAGAGAGAATATATATACTAAAATATATCTCACTCACTTTTCTCAGCGATGGTTTGACCGTTTTCCACAAAATTAGATTCAAATGAAAGGTCTTCCGGTCCCATACGGAATTACTAAATTTCATCCGGATCCGACTTCCGGTTCCGGAGTTATAGGGTAAAGTGTGTTCAATATTGTACACCGTCACTTAAGCCGGCGAAACAAAAAACGTAAAAAATTCAAAACTGGTCATTATCAGTAGGCAACTAACCAAATCGATTCCGGCTATCCTGGTTTCCAATATCCGGTTGAGGAAGCACCGGAAATAGTGGTCGTATATACCAACATTAGTCTCAATCACTTTTCTCAGCGATGGTTGGACCGATTTCCACAAGCTTGGATTCAAATGAAAGGTCGTCGGGTCCCATACGGAATTCCTGAAATTCATCTGGATCCGACTTCCGGTTATAGGGTAAAATGTGTTCAATATTGTACACCGTCACTTCAACCGGCGAAACAAAAAACGCAAAACCTTTCCTAAACCAGACAAATCGATAGTCATTATCAGCAGCAACGAAAAAAACCGATTCTGGCTCTTCTGGTTCCCGATATCCGGTTCCGAAGCAACGGAAATAGTGGTCATATATACCAAAATGGATCTCACTTACTTTTCTCAGCGATGGTTTGACCGATTTAAACAAACTTTGATTCAAATGAAAGGTCTTCCGGTCCCATGCAGAATTTCTAAATTTCATATGGATCCGACTTCCGGTTCCAGAGTTATTGGGTAAAGTGTGTTGAATATTGTACACCGTCACTTAAATCGACAAAACAAAAACCGTAAAAAATGTTGTAAACTGGACTTAAAACCGTTGTTCCCAATCTTAGGCTCAAATGAAAGGTATTAAGTCCTACCAAAAATTACTCCATATTTTCGAATACAAAAAACATTTAAATCGTCATTTAAAGTGCGATTGCAAAATTGTATAATATCCTCAAAATTTTAATGAAAACTAGTAGAGGTTGTACGTCATGTTAGTTGGTGGCCGTACGAACCGACTTCGATTATACCGGTTCTCGGGTTCAGGTGCCAGAGGTGCATATAATAATGAACCCACTTCGTTTTCTTAAGGATGACCTTTGCGAGCAGAGCACTGTTTCATTCTGTATGTTATACTAGTAAATGCACAAGAAATTCCTTGGTTTCTTTCAAAAATCGAAGAGAAAAATTTTGAATAGAATACCATAATATTATGCATGAGGAAGGCATCATTGCACCACCAGGTGGATTAAAACAGGTTTTTTTCTTTGTATTTTCTTAAAGTAAAACATTTCAAGAATATTCTGTGAAATTTTCAAGCCTATCGGATCAAAACTCAGCAATTTATGGGCCTTTGTCTTTGCTTATATTATACTGCGAAGAAGTAAGAGCTCGGCACACAGGCCCAAGACTTCTTCTTCGATTGAATTAAAAACTTGACAAAATATTCTTGAAATGTTTCGTTATAACATTTAATAAAAGAATAAATATGATTTGTTGAAAATATTAGACCCTACGGCTCCCTTAAGTAATAAATTGTTTCCATTGATTTTATAAACAAAAAACTTTAAACGCGTTTTCCTCGAAAGCAGGTTTTGAAAGTCCGTGTCCAACATAATTCAAAAACTACTGCACCAATTTTGATCAAATTTTGCACACACTTTCTACATATGAAAAACAAGACCCCAACGTTTTCGTTTTCGTTGTTTGTTACTTTGGGGAGGTTTTACAGCTACAAAATGATGGATTTTTTCGTGAAAAATCGTAGTTTTCACTTTGAACAACCACCAAAAATCCAAAAAAATATAAAAAAATCAAACAAAAACGTTGGGGTCTAGAAAAAGTTCTGCTCTAACTATGCTGGTTTGATTTGTTCACTTCTTATTAGTCTGCGCTTAGATACAGTGGACACCACAAATTATGATTTTTTAGAAGCGTTCTAAAAAATACCTCTTCACGGACTCATTTCTCAATATTGTTCCACGAAAAAATTACAAAATGTTGTTCGAATGATGCTTTTTATCATGCAAAACATTTAAATTTATTTTGTTGAACGATAATTCTGAAAAAAAATCGCAAAAATTATGATAAGGGGGTTGTAGAAGGAACTGGAATTGCATTATTCGGAATATTTAGCGAAACATGATATAATGATGGCTCTTTGTACTGGTGCAAATACCGAGGAGCAGGATGCTGTTAGATGAGTTTGATGAGTTGCATACTGATGCATTAGTGAAACAAAATCGTTTGCTTGATTTCTTCCGAGCTGACCCATCACTGAATGCTAATAGAGCTCCTCAAGTTATAGTGACGCAACAACCTTTGATAACGCCGATTTCAATTTTTGATGGAGAGTATAAAAGTTGGTCTAATCTCAAAGCTTTTTTTAGTGACCTTGTCGACAAGTGTGGTGATTGAGATGAAACCAAACTACAGTGGATAAAGATTATATTGGCGATGCTTATGGAATTCTGGAAGCTAGAATTGTAAACGATAACAATTACGAACGAGCCTTGCAATTGGTGGAAGAACGGGACGAATATCCAAATATGCATATTTCTGTTCTGCTATCGTTAAAACCAATCTCAAAACAAAATCACAGAGAACTGAGAAATCTCGATGATACCTGATTTTGATGAATCTATGAAATTCCGTAGAGGTTAGTGTCGGGTCCTTGAGAGATGTGAAGCAGACAAGACGACCACATCGAAGTCAACTGTCAAACCTGCCACAATACCAAAGTACAACTCAACACCGAGAAACGCCCATGCAGCAACATCCAAATCATCGAAGAACGTGTGTGAAAACTGCACGGGTTACCATTTTAACTATAAGTGTCCATCGTTTTTTAGCATGAACATTGAACAATATGTAACAAAGGTAAAGCAAAACGGCCTTTGTGTCAATCGCCTTCGAAGGGCCATCAAATCAAAACTTACCTGTCAGATAAATCATGCCCCAAGTGTTCCAAGAAGCATCATGCATTGCTACATTTCGTGCAGGTACCAACGTCAGATCCAAAGTAGCGCTACTCTAGTGACTCAGATTTGCAAGAAACAAAGACACCAGTAGTATCAGCTGGCGCAAATGATGATATCACTACTGCATGGTCCAGTGTTCAACATCGAGTGAAACATGTACTTTTAATGACTGCTTTGGCGTACGTGGTATCAAAAAGTGGAAAGGTTATCAAGTTGCGGTTCAATTCCGGTTCGCAAGTCAACTTAGTTTCCGATTCAGCAGCGCAGTTGTTGGCACTTCCGAAATATCCTGCTAACAAATCAGTTGTGGGAGTAGGTTGTGCCAAGTCCCAAGTACGGCATCGAGTGATCTTGAAACTTCTTTCCATATACCCAAACTTCGAAAGCATTGTGAAATGTTTGGTGACATCTAAGGAGACAGGGAAGATTCCAGTGTAGCGCAGTGGAAAATTCCAACCGATATAGTCCTATCAGATCCGTCTTTCAATCAACCAAGAGTTGTGTATCTACTTATTGGTAGGGCTTTCAAATTGAAGCAACGAACGGTAGGAGGCATAACTCATTCTCGCACATATTCATAAGTGTAGGTGTTGGTACCACCGCTCGTGAATCGAGGTTGAAGTGCAGCTTATGTTCATTCAATTTGACATTCGTGTAGAGATATACGGCATGAACAAAATTGCCCATGAAGCGGCGTCCTGTGAAATGTTTCATGGTTGTTATAACACCGTGAAGCAGTATGATTCAGAGTAGAATGGTTCAATAAGAGAGACGCACCATTCTCGTTTCCTTCGAATTTGTTTCGTTACCGCAGTTCAGTATAGGAAGTCAACAGTGTAAAGCGTTATTTATAAGCACTTATTCGTATACATTTTATTTATTTATTCATAATTTAGTCCAAATGATTATTTCTTAGTATATATAAAAAAATAGGTCGTATGGCACGGCGTGGCAGATAGAAATCAAATCCTGATGAAACTCTGTTGAAGAACCGCTGCATTCCTGTAATAGCACCGTTAATTCCATAATTAGTGCGACGAAATGGTAAGCGAAGGAACAAACTGTTACGAAGAACACGTGATCGAACGTTGAGGTTGATTTCGCTAAGAAGTGCGGGGCAATCGATCCTATCAGTTAAAATATCAGATATTGTCATTGCTCGTGATAAATCACGTCGAACATGCAGTGTGTCAATTCCAATTAACATCGCTCGACTTTCATAACTCGGGAGCTGTTGTGGATTATTCCAAGGCAACCGGCGCAGTGCAAAGCGAATAAATCTGCGTTGTATCGATTCGATCCGATTGACACCGTTGAGGTAGTAAGGGTTCCATACCACTGAGCAATATTCAAGAATAGAGCGTACCAGCGAACAGTAAACAGTTTTCAGGCAGTAAATATCATTGAAATTTTTGGTTATCCGTATTACAAATCTCAAGCTTCGGGAAGCTTTTGCAACTATGTAGCTAACATGTTGCTTAAACGTCAGTTGCTCATCGAGGAAGATGCCAAGATCTTTCACACATGTCGTCCTTTCAATTGGAGTGTCACCAATGCAGTATTCAAATCGAACTGGATTTTTCGTTCGTGTGAATGTTATGATCGAACATTTCTGGGGATTTAGAATCGTTCGATTGATCTCACACCAGTCAGCAAAAATTAACAGTTGGCGTTGCAGGAATACAGCATCATCTGTTTTCCGGATTATGTTATACATTTTTAGATCATCAGCAAATGAAAGCCGCGGACCTTCCAGGACAAAATTCACATCGTTAAAGTACAGCAAGAATATCAGTGGTCCTAGATGACTGCCTTGTGGAATTCCGGAGGAAGCGCAAAACTCATCAGATACACAGTCACTGATTCTTACGGCAAGACGTCGATCGCTTAGGTATGAATTAATCCAGCGAAGTACGTTCGAGCCAAAACCGAGTTTGTCTAGTTCAGCAATAGCGATAGCGTGATTTATTTTATCGAAGGCTGCCGACAGATCCGTGTAAATGACGTCTGTTTGATAACCAACGGACATAGAATTTGTAACATAATTCGTAAGCGAAAGCAGATTTGTAGCAGTAGAACGTTTTGGCATAAATCCATGCTGAGTGTGTACAATATACTGCTTACAATGGTTGAAAATTGGCTCAAGAACGATCTTTTCAAAAAGCTTTGGAATGGCGCTGAGAAATGCAATCCCACGGTAGTTGTCAACTAGTTTTTTATTTCTTTTTTTATTAACTGGAAACATAAAAGAGGACTTCCACAGATCGGTAAATATTCCGGCAGTTTGCGATTTGAGGAACAAAGACGTAAGAGGTGCTGCTAAACTAGCAGAGCATTTTCGCAGAAGAGGTGCTAGCCTTTGTTTTACGGATTGCCAACAGAACAGTGTTTTCATCCAAATTGATCGCATTTAAGGACTGATAAAGAAATGGCACATTTTGCACCGCAAGGGATACTTGATGCGGTAACAATTTTTCATCAGAAAAAACACTAGCAAACTTCTGAGAAAATAGCTGACAAATCTCCTGCGGACTTGAACCTGTGAATACTCCGTAACGCATTGACGAAGGTAGCTCAGATTCTTTCCTTTGCTCGTTGACATAGCTCCAGATTTTTTTGGGATCTGACTTTAGTTTACGTTGTACGTTCCGCAAATAATTATCGTGGCAACGCTTCACGGCCCTCTTGTACGTTCGGTTTATCTGCACATAATTTTGCCGTAAGACAAATCCTCCATGCTTAGAATATTGCTTCAATGCTGCCCGTATTACTGTTTTTAAACGTCTTAGTTCGGTGGATTGCCAATTCGGTTTGGTTGATTTCCGACTGGATCGCTTAGGCACAAAGCGATCGATAACATAGCTCATAATGTTAGAAAAAGTCTGTACTGCAGCATTGACATCGTCATTGTTAAGAACTTCAGTCCAATTAATAGTAAAAAGAAAATTATTCATGCTATCATAATCAGCTTTATAAAAATTATAGCTGACGGTGTTCGAAACGTCGCAGTACGTTTTATTTTCTGAATCAAGCACGATATGCAGCGGTGGATGGTGCCTAACAGATTTTACTAGACGCGAAGGAGCTAGTACAATCTTGGGAGCCTTATCGGAAATACTCGAAAAACAAAGATCAAGTAATCTATTGTTTTCGTTCCTGACGTGATTACATTGTCGCAGCAAATTTACGCTATAACAATCCAATAAACTTGTGATACCGGCTTGAAAGGTGGATTCCTTGGGATCTGCATACATGAAACCATCCGTAGTCGCACACCATTTCAGGCTTGAGAAGTTAAAATCTCCTACAATCAAAATTTCGTCGATGGGTGCTGCGAGAGTCGAAATTTGTTCTAACGATTCATTGTGCGCGTTGATTACACTCAAGTCGCATGTCCGATCCGGAGGCAGGTAGATCACACAGAGAAATAGCTTATATCCAGTCAATTTAATTGCTACCCACACATGTTCGACACAGTCGTCAGATGAATATTCCACCCGTTCAGCTTCTAAACGTTGGTGAACTGCAACAAGCACCCCGCCACCTGTAGCTTTAGCACTGTTGCTAGAGTTACGATCCGTACGAAAAACATTATAACTCGATCCAAATACTTGCGCCGAAAATGTATTGTCATTGAGCCATGTTTCCGTGATAGCGATAATATCGTAACACTCGTCCGTACAAGCTAACAGGTAGCTATCAATGAGTGAGTTCATACCGCCGACATTCTGATAATAAATCTGAATGGATGAACGACGACACTTTGAAGGTCGCGATGATGTACTGTAAGCGGAGATCGAGTCAATGCTTGAAATGCTCTGGATATGATCATACTTGCCAGTGGCGGCAATTTGGAAGCCCCTTTCCCAAGTTCCGCACACAGGACCGGGACGACTGCTGACCGCTGGCTGCAAGTGCACGACTGTGGCGGAGGGGTCGAGGGCTTCCATGATGCCAATTTCGGTGCGTCCCAGTTGACAATCCATATCGACATGTGAGAGAGCATTCGATCCATCCGACGAACATTCTGTTAAGATGACAGTAGACTGGTATTCGACATTTAACGGTGTTGGGTTCACCGGTCCAGGGACACTATAAGTGACAAATCGCTCATTATTTTTTTGAAGACTTGAACAATACATAGACTTAACTTTCTGGGGGGCCTGGTGGCCCCCACAATCCAACGGCGGTTGTGTAATCATTTGAACAGTCAGATCGCTGCAGGTGGAGTCGACCTTGGAATCTAGTCGATTCGAGGCATTTTTGGAGGGGTTCGGGCCCCAAAAATCCTGACGGCGTTGGCGGTTATCAAAAGCACGAAAGTAAATCCCTTTCGGCCAAATAGAAGAATCTAAGGCTATATCGCTTAACTTCATGTCTACTCCTACTTTGAAGGACACAAACGCTAATGTTTTCAAATCGGTTTCCTTTTTGACGAGCTTTTTAACAACCGGCTGTGATTCGGGTAAACACTTTTCAACAAGCGCTATAACATCATCTTCAGAGACTTGAGGGGCAATACGGGAAAGGTAAATCCAAAACTTATCAGCTGCTTTTGGTACTGTTTCAAATGTTGCTGGTAAGTTATCTAATTGTCTCGTTCCTCCAATAAGCATGGGTTTTTCCGTGAAAGAATCGTTGGACATTCCACGAGGACGTTTCTTGTTGGGTAGAGGCGAGCATTGTTTCGACGATTGATTAGTTAACGTTTCCGATACTCTTTGAATTAGGTTATTGGTTTTACTTAGCTCATCCTGTACGTTTTTAAAGCAATTGTTAAAGCATTCCGAGATCGTGCGTGCAACATTTTCAACAACAGCAGGGGTTGCATCATGAGCCTTGAATTGGTTTACCGTAACAATGCAGTCATCGCAAAACCAAAGCAAGTTGGTCTGCCCATTGACAAAGTCCAAATTAGAACGAACCCAGCCAAAACATTTCATATGAGCCACTCGCTCGCAATAGTGACATTTAACTATATTGAGATTTTTTATCGGCTCTGAACAGTGGTAGCAACAGGCATCCATACCAAGGCTTGCTAGCAAAACGGGTCGACTGCGTGCGTGAGCAGTTTATAACAGCAGAAGCAACAACAACAACAATGTACACAAGATGCACGGCACAATAACTAGTTGATCAACAACAAACTTTGAAATGGCTGTAGAGCAAAAATTGTTTGGAGAACCCGAAATTTCTCTTAAGACAAAGATATTGTCAGTAACAGAAGTGAACAATAATATTGTTTATTGTCGAGTTGATGCCTATACACAATCACAACTAAATGCGCACAAGTTTGCTCGGTACATATCAGTATACCACCCAGATGTGTACAACGTACTGGAACCGGGGGAGCCTATTACTGAGGATGAAATCGCGAAGCGAAAAGCAAAACATCCTATAATTGATACAAAACACTACGAATGCACAGTTGTTAGAGTTTGCAAGCAGCGGATGCTGGGTGGTTTAATTAAAATGATCACAAAGCCATTCAACATGCCAAATTGGAAGGGCATGCACGATATTGTTGATCATCAACTAGCTCAATTTGGAAATCATATCAATAATAGAAATATTACAGATATATTAAATATATATTAAAAAGGTTAGAAATCGATAGAATTATCACTTCTGAGGTTAAACGATGTCATGTATCAATCAAATTTGATACAACAACGAAGCGTTATAGAAGTGTGCTCTGGTTGAACGTACAGTTCTTGCAAAATACTACACTCGTTAAACGAACTCTTGGTGAGTAGAAATTTATCAATGGATATAGAATTTATTGATTATATTTTATTTTGATGTACAACTTGAAAAACTCCCAAAATAATCTTAGATTTAAATTATTCCCAGTAAGTTGATTAGCAGCTGGACTGTAATTGTAACTTTAATCAATTGCAGCTCATGCAATATGCTCTTAACTTAACTTTCCAATTTTATTTTGCCCCGATCCAAAAATTTATTAATTCAAAAACAAGACATTTTGTAGATGAGATCTGGTGATACTACCTCGTTATGTTTTTATTTAGAAGAGTTATCCATTAACTATATCAATAGTTTGAATTGCATGAAAACATACGGCACAAAATTTGAAGAACAAAGTATTGGAAATTTGTCAGAAATTCAAAAAAAACTTCATACATCAACAGTTGATAATACTAGTAACGTAGATACAGCTGTGCGTGAGTTACAGTACTCTCAACGTGAAGAAAGATTTTTTTTCATAAATACGTTTATTTCTTAAGGCAGTTTACATAAGTTTTTTCTTCGCTGTAGTATCACTTTCACATAAAATTCTTATCCTAATATAATTCTAAAATAGTCACAACGATTCAAATTTATTAAAACATATTCCTTATATTACTTAAATAACATCTTAGGTAATTCGCCATTAATTATGAAATCTACTCGGAAATATTATTTGAACCAAACGATTAACTTCTATAAATTATAAAATAAGCTGTTATTTTCAGACATTTTGTTGATAATTTCATAAGTATTTCGAGTTTGTTTGTATCATTACATAGTTTCTATTCTAATTTAGCTATTGGTTGAACTCATGGTCGCAGCTGGAATCAGAACTAAGTCCTTTATTAAATTGAAACTCCAATTTTCTTTATGAAATGATAAAGAAGTTTCATGTATAGAAGGTCATGACAAGCAAGAATGTCTCGAACTGAGACATTGGATAGTCTACCTTGAATACGCAAAGAATTTACTAGTTGAGTTTTGACATCACGATACTCCACGCATGTCCAAACGACATGATCAATATCCCGATAATCTTCGCCACAAGCACAATGATTAGTCTCGGAGAGCCCAATTCGAAGGAGATGTGCGTCTAACGTGTAGTGATTGGACATGAGTCTGGACATCATACGAATGAAATCCCTACTTACATCCAGTGCCTTTGTCGATATTTTCGGAATAATTGAGTGCATCCACCGTCCCAGATCATCTCTATCCCAAGAAGCTTGCCATCTGGAAAGTGTTCTTTGGCGAGTCGCGCTATAGAATTCGTTGAAAGCAATCGGTCGCTCATAAATTTCACCTTCAATAGCACCACGTTTGGCAAAACTATCGGCTTTTTCATTGCCTGGAATGGAGCAATGAGCCGGGACCCAAACTATTGTGATATGATAATTATTATTCAATATGCCGTTCAGGCACTGTTTTATTTTGCCCAAGAAAAACGGTTCATTTTTGCCAGCAGCGTTCGAGCGTGAAGAAAGATGTCAACGGATAAATGATCTATCTGAATTTCTTCAAATTTTTTCGACAGTCCCAAACTTAGAACAAAACTCTAATATTGATTTGAATAGTTACGACGAATGCGTACACGATATTATTGAGAAAATCTCGGATATAAGTATAAGTGTTATATAAATATATTTCTTCCCATTGGAATTTCATTAACAATTTCTGTGAAGCATTTTCTCCGCTGTATGAAGCCACAGTTCGTGTTCAAAAACTTTCAAAATGGACCAATACATAAGTCAAAGGTTTGGAGAAGGATCTTCAGAAACTGGTGAACAGACGGTATAAAAAGCGATCAGGAACATCCAATTTCAAAAACGCCAATCGGCATCGGATAGTTCATTTAGAGTTGCGGACTATTGGTATAAACAAAGACTAACTGATTAACGACTTTGGTGAATTGCAAAAATAATATTCACATCAGCCTCTACCCAAGTATCCGTGGAGCAGGATATTTCGTTTTCTCCTTGATATTAATGCCACATAGCCACAACAATTCAGAAGAAAACTTAGAAAATGTTCTTCAAACTAAGTTGAACGAAGATTTGATATATCAAGCCATACAAATGGCGTTTTACCTGCTAACTCTTCAGAATTAATAATTTAAACCCTTAAATTTTGCCTTTCTCATATAGAAAGGTTATGCAATCACTTGAAAAACCGACTAGTGAAAATTGGCCCGGAGGGCCAAGTGTCATATACCATTCCACTCAGTTCATCGAGCTGAGCAATGTCTGTGTGTGCGTGTTGTGTGTGTGTGTGTGTATGTGTCAAATAATCTCACTAGGTTTTCTCGAATATGGCTGTACCGATTTTGACAAACTTAGATTCAAATGAAAGGTCTCGTGGTCCCATACGGCATTCCTGAATTTCATCCGGATCCCACTTCCGGTTCCGGAGTTATAGGGTAAAGTGTGTCCAATATTGTACACCGTCACTTAAACCGGCGAAACAAAACACGTAAAAAATTTCCTAAACTGATCTCAAAACTACACAAATCGATAGTCATTATATTGTCATCCAATATTGTACACCGTCACTTTAACCGGCGAAACAAAACACGTAAAAAAATTCCTAAACTGGTCTCAAAACTAAACAAATCGATAGTCATTATCAGTAGGCAACTAAACAAACGGATTCCGACTATCCTGGTTCCCGGTATCCGGTTCCGGAAGTACCGGAAATAGTGGTCATATATACCAAAATGAATCTCACTCACTTTTCTCAGCAACGGTTAAAGCGATTTCCACAAACTTAGATCCACATGAAAGGTCTCGTGGTCCCATACGGAATTCCTGAATTTCATCCGGATCCGACTTCCGGTTCCGGAGTTATAGGGTAAAGTGTGTCCAATATTGTACACCGTCACTTAAACCGGCGAAACAAAAAACGTAAAAAAATTCCTAAACTGGTCTCAAAACTACACAAATCGATAGTCATTATCAGTAGGCAACTAAACAAACCGATTCCGACTATCCTGGTTCCCGGTATCCGGTTCCGGAAGTACCGGAGATAGTGGTCATATATACCAAAATAAATCTCACTTACTTTTCTCAGTGATGGTTTGACCGATTTCCACAAACTTAGATTCAAATGAAAGGTCTCGTGGTCACATACGGAATTCCTGAATTTCATCCGGATCCGACTTCCGGTTCCGGAGTTATGGGGTAAAGTGTTTTCAATTGTACACCGTCACTTGAAATATTTTCGGATGCAACAAACATTTAAATCGTAATTTAGACTGCGTACTAGTAGAGTTTGTGTGTCATGTTAGTCATGTCACGACTTTGATAATACCGGTTCTCGGTACTGTTTTATTCTGTATTTTATGCACAAAAATCTCTTGGTTTCTTTCAAAAATCGAAGAGAAAAATTTTGAATGGAATACCACAATATTATATGTACATGAGAAAGGCATAATTACACCACTAGGTGGATTAAAACAGGTTTGATAAATACAGTAGCATTTTTGAACTCTTTTTACAAAATCCTTCAAATCATGTGATAAATTTCCATCTGCGAAACTTTATTATGCGAAATATGATTACCCAAAAAGCAATTTTCCTTATATACCAATCGACTCAGTCCAATGAAATGAGCAAACGTATATAAGTCCGTTAGTGTGTACGCAAAAAAGTGGTCTAGATCTCAGAAATCTCATGCTATATCAATTTTAATCAAGCTAGTCTAAAATGACAATTTATTTTAAAAAGATAAAGAAAGCATAAATTTTCATTTCTCTGTTAACGGAGATATTTTTGTGTAAGCAACTTCGCTATATCCTAATAGGGGTTTGAACGCAGCACGATAGAGTGACGTTTGACAGAAAATTTATACACATTTGTCAAAGCAATTATTTTCAGTACTAGAGATTCTGTTCAATATCTTTCAGCATGATATTAGGGCTCGATTTGTTTTAACACTAACTAAACCTTCAATCAAACTAAACCTTCAACCAAATGTTTAAAAAATGATGAAAAAATTATTCATTGCGAACAATTCATCAACTGCTTTAACACTCCCAATACCAACGTAAAAAGTTACGCGGAACACCAAGCCGGAAAAAATGTTGGAACGGTAATTTTGAGATATCATAGCTCAGTTATCACTTGACCAATTTCGATAAATTATACACCCTCGAATTTTCTGAAGTTTGTAGATTATTTTAAGTATACCATTATTGACGATCGTTTAGGAAACACTAATGAAAATCTTATTTTCCCCGTTCCAAGTTTTTTTTTCAAGCTCGAAATATGCCCTAACTGCATTCATACGGCATTGTATCGGATATTGAGAACCTCAACTTTACCGAGTCATAACTTTGTTGTTAGTTAACCGATTTTCGAAATTTATTCACCATTGGAAAGGTACTACATACCGAAATAGTAAGATCCAAAGTTATAATGAAAACTGTAGATAGATGACCTCAGAAAAGGTGAGACTTTTTACAATGTTCATAAATATCTCGAAATTCAGAGCGATGACCTATATTTTTTTATACATCATTCGTATTTTTCATTTTTTTCACATATTCGTATATAACTCAAAAATTAAAGCGACGACATGTACATTTTTCAGTTCCAAAATATTGGAATTATTACCAGAAACAATGTATTGATGAACAAAATTATATATCCGTTCAAAGAATCTCAAGAAATTCGGTACAAATACAGAGAATATATATTATTGGGAAGATTTTGCCAAACAAAATCAAATCAAAACTTTTAAATTTAATGACATATATTTTTTCATTATTATAGTTGGAAATTTATTATGAACAAAATTTACAAAATAACTGAAACTTGGATTTCATTGACGATCTTAAAAATTTCGGTAAATATACCTAAACTCAAAAAATAGTTATACTTTTGTATTGAACAAAGAATCTAAACAATTTTTATGCACAACCCAAACGCAATTGATAACTACTAAAACTCTGATTTTGTTTTAGGTTTGCCGTAGAATCTCAAAATTTAGGAAGATGGTCGGAAATTTTAAAATTTCCGAATTATATTGCATTGCACAGTGATCCGGATCCACAATTTAGTGGGACAAAAACATTTGTGGCTTAACATTTTTTTATGAACTAGCAGTTATTTCGACATTGGTAACCTTAATGTCACTTCTGATTTGGCAAAAACTTAGTTTTATCCTTCCGAAATATGCGAAAATGCTTGTGTATACGCTTGAGGAACGCGTGAAAATATTGCAGTTTTACTTTGAAAATCAACTTGAAGAAGACGCCGATTTTTGCCAAAAAATCATCTTCTCGGATGGGGCACATTTTCATCTCGGCGGGTATGTTAATAAGCAAAATTGTCGCATCTGGGGGACGAAAAACCCGCACGTTGTCATGGAGAAGCCGATGCATCCTCAGAGAGCGACGGTTTGATGCGGTGCATCGAAAATGAGGCAGGAGCCACCACTACGGTCAATGGCGAGCGCTACCGCGCCATGATTAGCGATTGGTTCTTCCCGTTACTTGAAGAGGTAGACTTGGACACCATTTGGTTCCAACAAGACAGCGCTCCGTGCCACACAGCCAACGCTACGATCGATCTTCTGCGCACAGTCTTCGAAGATCGAATTATCAGTCGAAATTCGGATGTCGTTTGGCCGCCTCGGAGCTGTGATTTGACGCCGTTAGACTATTATCTTTATGGATCTTGTCAAAAATAAGTGTTTTGTGGACAAGCCAGAGACAATTCAAGCCTTGAAGGACAACATTCGTGCAGCCATAGCTGAAATAAAGCTGCATACAACCGAAAATGTACTAAAAAACTGGACCGGCCGACGTTATAGGGTAAAGTGTGTTCAATATTGTACACCGTCACTTAAACCGGCGAAACAAAAATCGTAAAAAGTAATTACACAAATCGATAGTCATTATCAGTAGGCAACTAAACAAACCGATTCCAGCTATCCTGGTTCACGGTATCCGGTTACGGAAGCACCGAAAATAGTGGTCATATATACCAAAATTGATCTCACTCACTTTTCATCGATGGTTTGACCGATTTCCACAAACTTGGATTCAAATGAAAGGTCTCACGGTTATTCCCAATCTTAGGGTCAAACGAAAGGTCTTATGCTCCTACCAAAAATTACTGCATATTTTCGGATACAACAAACATTTAAATCATCATGGCAAAATTGTATAAAATCTTCAAAATTTGAATAAAAACTAGTAGAGTTTGTACGCCATGTTAGCTTTTGGCCGTACGAACCGACTTCGATTATACCGGTTCTCGGGTTCCGGTGCCGGAAGTGCATATTTATTATTTATTTATTTATTTTTTTATATATTTATTTATTTATTTATTTATTATTTATTATTAAATTTATTCATCTGACAATAAAATGGTCTTAATGAATATATATTAGTCAAGTCATAAAATTGTAGATCGCTGTACTTTCCGCGCGATTTTGTGTGATGGTTCATCAAATTCAATAAAATGTTCAACAGCGCCAAATGTCCTCAAGCATGATGTTATCGGTTCGAAATACCCGAACGTCGTTCGATGAAACCTCGGCTGAAGTAAACTGGTAGAGCGCAGTGATCGTTGTGAAGCACGAAAATCGAGTTGAGACAAAATATTCGGAGAGTCGATATCCCCGTTGATTAGTTTTGCCACGAAAGTAGCTTGCTGAATGTTCCTGCGTTGTTCCAATAAGTCGAATCCGATCAGTCGACAGCGATCGTGGTATGGTGGAAGCTGAAGCGGGTTCTGCCAGATAATGTTTCTTAGAGCAAGACGAACAAATCGTTTCTGAACGCGCTCAATCCGTAAGTCCCATGTAAGTTATAGTGAACCCACTTCGTTTTCTTCTTCCTACGCGAGCAAAGCACTGTTTTATTCTGTATGTTTAACTAGTTAATGCACAAGCAATCCCTTGGTTTCCTTCAAAAATCGAAGAGAAAAATTTTGAATAGGATACCACAATATTATACATGAGAAAGGCATCATTACACCACTAGGTGGATTAAAACAGGTATTTCAAATTGTGTTCAAAAATCGAGTTATTTCATTGAAAAATACTTTATCATGTAAGGCATTCATTAGCTATTTATGAAAATAAGGTATTTTTTTCTTCTAGAGTGTTAAAACTAATTCAAGTGGATATTCGGGAAGATGAGGTTCACTCACGTTGGTTGTTATTCTTTTTGATAATGCTATTACAGAGATTATCTGACTTTAAAAGCAATCGTTGAAATAGCTCCTCCAGATTCACTAAACGATTGAATTTCCCTGTACTTATGTATTGATTAATTTCGACTTTCTTGCGCTTCCTCACCGAACGTCGAGATCATGAGTCATCTCGATTATTTTTTTGAAAAATTTCAACATAAACCACCAAGGTCAAAACGAAACGTGAACATTGTGATATTGGTTATGTGCCCTATCACAAACAAGGTTAATTCCTAAATAACTTCCAATGACTTACGGCACCACTCACCCACCTACCGCTTTACGAAATTAAAGATGATTCCAAAATATTGGCACCCTACTGTTTAATTATAAATATAATGGTATTATAATTTTCTGAATTCCTAAACAAGTTAATGATAGATTTTCGAGTAGAATTTATTAATACAAAATTCAAATAATTTTCGAATTCTATGCATTCCGAAATAATGAAATTTAAATTTTTATATTATATCGATTATAATTGATGTCGTCGGAAAATTTAGGATATGTATATGTTTTTGTTCTTAATAGCTTCTAAAACAAAAATCAAGCAATAAATTATTTTTAAATTGTAGTTGGTTTCTTTCGCCATGGGTTAGTATATGAAATCCAAAAAAATTCACGTTCTATTTCTTATTGTACAAAGCCATTGAAACTATTAAAATTTTGTTTGTTGTCACAAAAGATATTTTATTAGTAAAATTCAAATTCTACGTCTCTATGAAACAAATGAAATCAACACGGATTTCAATATATTCACTTTGATTTGCAGAAACGTTGGAACGTAATATATATCGAAAATTTTGAAATTCCCGATTTTCTACCAATTTTTTGAGATTTTACGGAAAACCTAAAATAAAATCAGAATTTTAGTAGTTTCACGAGTTTGGGTTGTGCATACAAATTGTTTAGATCTTTTGTGCAACACAAAAATATCATTATTTTTAGAGTGTAGAGTTTTTAAGATTGTCAGTGAAATCCAAGTTTCAGTTATTTTGTAAATTTTCTTCATAATAAATTTCCAACTAAAATAATATAAAAAATATATGTCATGAAATTATATAAATTTGTTCATCAATACATTGTTTCTGGTAATGGTTCCAATATTTTGGAGCAGAAAAATGTACACGTCATCGCTTTAATTTTTGAGTTATATACAAACATTTGAAAAGAATGAAAAATTCATATATATTTATAAATTCATCGATTTTTTAAGGTTTCCTATTGATAGTGCAGGAATGGTAGTTGGACTAAAACTGTAGCTGATATCAGTAGCAATCGAATGATGTGTAAAAATATATAGGTCATCGCTTTGAATTTCGAGATATTTACGAACCTTTTCTGAGGTCATCTATCTACAGTTTTTATCATAACTTTGGATAGACAACCCTAGTTTTCGTTTTTTTCAGTGCATTCTATTTCTGGAAGTAGTACCTTTCCAATGGTGAACAAATTTCGAAAATTGGTTGACTAACAACAAAGTTATAACTCGGTAAATTTGAAGTGTTCAATATTTTTTATGTGACGATTATGCCAAAGGAAAGAAAATAGAAAAGCAGATAGGGCATATTATTCGCGTGAAAAAACCTGGAACGGGAAAACTCAAATTTTAATAGGTTTTCCTTTACCAATCGTCTCCTACAAAGTGTTTGAATCAATCTACGAGCTTCACAAAATTCGAGGGTGTAAAATTTATTGAGATTCATTGAAAAACAGCTGAGCTATGACAGCTCGAAGTTACCGTTCCAACTTTTTTCATGTTTGGTATTTGGAGTGTTAATGATTGTAAACGATCATTGAAAATCGACCCCATTTTAAAATACCCTGATTTTAACAAGAAATTCTCGAAACTGACGCAAGCGACTTCGCACTCGAAGCAGTTTTGTCCCAAAAATTCGAAGACGGTAAAGAACACAATATTGCATACGCATCAAGAACTTTGAAAGAAGCAGAATGCAACTATTCTACTACTGAAAAAGAATTGTTAGCCATTGTTTGGGCAGCAAAACATTTATGGAACCCATTTTGAAATATGCACGGATGATTTAAACCGCAGATTTTTACGTTGGAAACTTGCTGTAGAACTTGATTTCGAAATCAAGTACAAAAACTTGTTTTAATCTTCCTAGTGGTGTAATGATGCCTTTCTCATATTACTCATAACATCGTAAATATTACTGTGGAATTCGTTAAAACAACCGTTCATTGAATAGACATAAGAAAGTTTGTTCGGACCTAATCTAACGAACTCTACAAATCCTGTTTACCCTGTAGTTCCGAAACTAGAAGTAGTATCCATAAGAAATTTAGGAATCCCGTATGAAACTATAAGACTTGTGAACATCGATTTGTAAGTTTGTGAACCTCGATTTGGCCATCTTGAAAGAAAGTGGGTGAGATCCTTTTTGCAGTTTTCAATCACCATTTCCAATTCTTCCGAAACCGGAACTGGAACGGTATTACTGCACTACCGGCTCTGAAAATTGCATATTTTTGAATTTGAATTCAATGACATTCGTTTATTCTTTCGGTCGCGCTTAAAATAGAATAGCTTAAATTTTTATCAACCGCAGCACCGTCTTCTACCAATATCACACACCAGCAGCAGACATCCGTAACCATTTCTTCATATCATGTACGAAATAGAACAAAGCACGCATCATTCGTTTAGTGTTTCCTTCTTCTTTCGGTGTTATACACTAAAACCCTCAATTTACGCGTCTTATATATGTATATATGTATACATATGTGTTCGTATATGTACACATGTATATGTTTATACATATACATCAGCACATTCACTTTACCAATCTATATATGTATAAAGATGTACAAATATATGAACGAATAAGTGTCTACATGAATACATATATACAACATGAATACAGTGACGACATGACACAACACTCTGCGGACACCGACGATAGCGACTTTATCCTATCAACTGTAAGGTCTCTAAACGACTTCAGAAATCAAATTATTAAATTATTATTTGCAAACAATATACAAGATCTGATTCTCCAGAGCGAAAATATTTAAAATATTCTGGACGCAACAATTGTTAGAAGACATAATTGACGAACGCGAACAAGACCAAATTATTCAAAGACAACACAACGCGAACCATAGAGACATTACCGAAACGAAAACCCACATATCCCGAAAATATTTTTTCCCGAATATGAAATCAAATATTACCAAATTTATTAACCTTTGCTGGTTGTGCCGATACAGCTAAGTATGGAAGAAGATCATATAAACAACAACATAAATTAACAGCAACACCTACCAAACCATTGCAAATTGTACATATAGCCATTTTTATCATCAATAATAAACATTATCTAACATTATGCTATACGTTTTGAAGACAATGGCGATCCCTCTTAGTATGTACTAGAAAATCTCACTATTTTCTTGGATCTACTATAAAAATGATAACGGGAAACCTTGATAATGAAGATTTACTCAAAACTGAAAATCAATTGGAATAATATCGAAAACGTTCTTACAACCTCCAGAACTAAAATTTGCAACGCAACTGTTGGAATCACAAGGCATAATAAATGAAAGCTACAATCAAACTTATAAGTTTTTGGAACCTGTAGCTTTTCATAACGAATCAGACATAATAGTCCTCATAAAAATTTCTCAGCTCAGACGAGGAGAATATGTACAACTTTAGATAGAAACTATTCCCATAAACGGCAAAATCATTTCTATATACACTACCAATGCTATTGTTGGCAACAACGAATCGTATCTGGTGAAACATCCATGCATTAACATTGAGAAAAACAGTATTTGTGACATACAAAATCTTTTTAACATCTCCAACGACAAATGTCTTCATCCAATATTACGAGGATATCCAGGTACTTGTATTTTTAGAAAGCCAACCACGATCTCGGAGTTCGAAGGAGTCGAAAAACTTGGAGTACTGATAAAAAAACTACATTGAACCAACACTTATGCAGAACAGTTGTAGTTTTGAATCAAGAAATCTGACAGGAACATATCTTGTATCATTCGAAAATAGTTCCATAAAACTCAATGGGACGTAGTTCAACAGCAAGATTTACAAAGGAAAAAATAAACCCGCTATTCTTCCACTCCATCTGGTGAACGTAAATGAATCAGAATTAATATCTGAGGCCATCACCAATTTGGATCTGTTACACATACGTAACCGTCAAAAGCTAGAGCATCTAGAAATCATAACAAAAATCATCATATCACCAATTATAGAACCACTGACATTGCAGCAGACACCCGGCCATCGTGGTGCATCACCCAAGAACCATTACTAATTTCTTCAGCCGAAACAACCACGCAGCATCGACGACTTCGACAGGTTCGGACAGGATAACAGGTGATAAAATAGTTTATATATACATATGATCATAAATACCTGCATATCCCGCATTATGTGAATATTTGTCCGCTTTTCACTTGATTCTGACGCAAGTTCTAGTAAATGTTCCAATAATGATTTCAGTAGATCACTCGGTGCACCCAACCATATATCGAAATCACACAGTAGATCCTAATAAATAAAAAAATGAATATGTATAAATACTTTAAACAATGTATGTGTAGCGAAAATTGGGGACTGATCCCGATAATCATTAGTAAATTATTTTTGATTACTATGGCGACTCAAGTTGTTAAAGCAAAAAAACTATTGGCAAAGTTTTAATGCGGAAGGTTTGTTTATTCAGTATTGAAAATTTCGTTAGAATTCATGCACACAGTCAAAAGTTGTTTACAATGGAAGGCGAAAGACGAGATAACCTTCTGCACAACATGGTCTGGAAGAAATATTGCACAGGTTCTCAAATTTCCGAAATCGAAAGTAAACACAGTGCTAAAACGTTGCTGAGAGACATCGAAACCGAAGAAATGGAACATATGATCGCAAACTACGAGTGACGGTTGTCTGATGGAAACAAAATATTCTAAGTGAAACGAAGGATGACAATATCGTTGTTATTTTTTGTGAAAATAGCTACATGTTTTCAATGTCTCTAAAAAGAACCGAGTAATAAAGTTACTTCGATACTCCACAACGTTGACATCATTTCCCTCGAATGTACAAAGCAGTAACAGCAGAATATTCCTCCTCTATTACAAAATGGTATCTGAAATTGAATATTCTGGACATGAATCAACCGAAATGAGGTGCTTAAGATGCACACGTTTCACTTCCGTCTCCGCCAATTACGCAGACTAGAATGAACGAAATATTTTAAGTATAAACCTTTACTAAAGTTTTACCTTTTTTATTAAAATAGTGGTGTGATAATGCCCTTCTCTTCTTTCATAACAGTCTGATGAAAATATATTTCATACTTTTATTAAATAATTTCGGATACTAATTTTGACACCAATTGATTCAAATTGATTAGAATAGTTCAAATCATTTTTCCAAACTAGTGCTTGATATTTGCGTTGCCTATTTGTATGAGCACAGTGATGTTAATCTACAAACACCTTCTTAATCCACCTAGTGGTGTGATAATGCCTTTCTCTTTCTTCAAAGCAGTCTCATGAATTTTTTATCATTTTGATGTGGAACACACTTTTATTCCATATAGTGGTGCAAATAAGAAACTCAAAAAAACTACACGTAGAAATGTGGTCAGGTTTTAAACACTTACAGCTCAGTCTATTTTGTATCAATTATTAATATTATTTCATCATTCGAAAGGGAATATTTCTTCGTTTCGATTTGAATGTATCAACCCACGTATTTTCATTTATATATGATTGAAATTTTCATTAGTAGCGAGCAGTGTCCTATTTTGTCTGCTAAAAATCTCCGGCATACTGGATTTCCCTACCATAGACGACGGTTTTGAAGGAGTAAGCGATGAATCAAAGACAGAGCATCGCTCTAATTGGTCAATCGATGCAAAAGCGAAGCTGTTGGAAGCACGCGAATCTATAAATAGAAGCGAAATTAAAGCTAGCGTTTCAGTCCTACACGTAGCATGCTAGAGGTAGGTTGCTGCTAGACAGCAAGACAAAAACGTGCCATAAAACGATTTGAAGCTTTAAGGGCTGAGGCCAGTTGTTAGCGTAAAACCGTGTGGCTCGCTGTGCGTAATACATTTCTCTCCATGCTCTCTCGTAAAGGGGCTACCACGTTTGGCATAAAGCTGTTTGGCAGAATACCGTTTTGCATAACGACATTTGGCATAATGGTTATTTGGCATAATGGTCATTTGGCATAACAGTCATTTGGCATAACAGATGAACATGCTGCCTAATAGAAATTGTTCTAATTTACTGCAATTTTGCAAGGTCTAATGCGGCTACGCCTCATCGTTTTTAATGACCTGCTGTCCGACCTCGCTGTCGCTCGTTCGGACTTAACTAAGGGATAGCTCCTAGCTTTGGGTAATCCGGGCAAACGCCCGCAACTAGACAGAGGTGATTTCTGCGGGGGCGCTGCCCCCCGCAGTGGCCGGCGCTTCCGACGGCGGGTCGCCGGCGCACTCGCGGCCTTCGGCCGTCTCGACCTGAATCATCTATGACGAACAGAATACTGTGCTAGCACTTGTATAAAATGATAGTGTGCTATTTACTACAGAATTTTAAATATAAAAACATATGTAATAATGCTATTTCACCTAATATTATCGAACTATTTGAACCGAATATAAAATTCACATATTTCGTTCGAGTTTTCTTTGCACAACATAACTCGATCGAAACGCAAACGAAAATTTACAAATCCAATTATTATTATGACAAATGGCATAATTAGCACTTGTATAAAATGATAGTGTGCTATTTACTACAGAATTTTAAATATAAAAAAATATGTAATAATGCTATTTCACCTAATATTATCGAACTATTTGGACCGAATATAAAATTCACATATTTCGTTCGAGTTTTCTTTGCACAACATAACTCGATCGAAACGCAAACAAAAATTTACAAATCCAATTATTATTATGACAAATGACCATTATGCCAAATAACCGTTATGCCAAATAACCATTATGCCAAATAGCGTTATGCCAAACGGTATTATGCCAAATGACCTTATGCCAAACGGGCCGCCCCCCTCGTAAATGTGTAAAAAGTTTTGATATTTTCGGTTACAAGTTTGACTACATCACATAAAATCCAATAAAGCTACCGCTTGTTTGGCAGCTTTGCTGAGCCGATATTATTTCTCTCTCATGTTTCGTTACGTTACCAGGATACAAGAGCAGAAAAAAATAGTGCCGCAATAGAAATGGACTTACCATTACAAAAATCACATTCACTTATTTTTTATCGCGACAACATATATGTTTTTATGCACTAATCGCATCTAAACTAAATTATCTAGACATTGTCAGGATAGATTTTTGATCCATGCTTTTGAAGGCGAGATATTCAATGAACAAGTTGAATTTTGCCGTTTTCAGCTATGCATTTCTTCCTTCAGAAAAAAAGACTTTCCCGACCACTACAGTCAATGAGTCATTCTGAAATTTTCACAGAATAATCTAAACTAATTTTGTAAGAGAATGTCAGTTGGTTTTTTTGATATTCGTCACCGTTTCTGAAGAAAATCAAATTTGAAGCGTGAAAATAGCCCATTAAAACGCCCTAAAACACACTGGCCTCAGCCCTTAATTGGTATGCTCTGATCTTGTGTCATGCAAGCTCGGAATTCCATGTTATGTCGTTTCCCCATGAGAAATTGACAACTACCCCAGGATAAATTTTGAATGCTTAAGATTAATTTCTAATTTATATTAGATGACCTCGATTGATAATGAGAAATAATTTATCGCTTCAACCGAAATCGCAGAATTGTAGAGAAACTTAACGCTAAAAAAACTGCTTGCATAAAAAATTATCGAAACCGCAAGTATGTACAAAAATATAATTGCATGCATTTGGGGTAATGGTGTAATTTCGTCGGTTATAAAACAAATGATTTCGGTGTTGGTTCGGATTGATTCAACTTTTTGATTGTAGATCATTAGAAATTTTGGTTGCCTTGTTCCACATCAATGGCTCGAACAACCCCATGTTGCTGATCCTTGTAGTTTTATGGAATAATTACTGACACTAATTTTGGATCATTTTTGACACCAATTAATTCAGATTGATTCGAGTAGTTCACAAAAACATGCTTCAGTGTTTATGTCACACAGTCGGCATCTTTTTTCCAACCTAGTGCTTGACATTTGCGTTGCCTATTTTTATGAGAAGAGTGATGCTAATCTATAAAACCCTTCTTAATCCACCTAGTGATGTGATACTACCTTTCTCTTTCTTCGAAGCAGTCTCATGATTTTTTTATCATTTTATGAAATAATTTCTGACACCAATTTTGGATCATTTTTTACACCAATTAATTCAGATTGATTCAAGTTGTTCACAAAAGCATGCTTCAGTATTTATGTCACACAGTCGGCATCATTTTTCCAACCTAGTGCTTGACATTTGCGTTGCCTATATTTATGAGAAGAGTGATGCAAATCTAAAAACCTGTTTTAATCCACCTAGTGGTGTAATGATGCCTTTCTCATGTATAATATTGTGGTATTCTATTCAAAATTTTTCTCTTCGATTTCTGAAGGAAACCAAGGGATTGCTTGTGCATTAACTAGTTAAACATACAGAATAAAACAGTGCTTTGCTCGCGTAGGAAGAAGAAAACGAAGTGGGTTCACTATAACTTACATGGGACTTACGGATTGAGCGCGTTCAGAAACGATTTGTTCGCCTTGCTCTAAGAAGCATTATCTGGCAGAACCCACTTCAGCTTCCACCATACCACGATCGCTGTCGACTGATCGGATTCGACTCATTGGAATAACGCAGGAAATTTGGAATAACGCAGCTACTTTCGTGGCAAAACTAATCAACGGGGATATCGACTCACCGAAGATTTTGTCTCAACTCGATTTTCGTGCTTCACAACGATCACTGTGCTCTACCAGTTTACTTCAGCCGAGGTTTCATCGAACGACGTTCGGGTATTTCGAACCGATAACATCATGCTTGAGGACATTTGGCGCTGTTGAACATTTTTTTGAATTTGATGAACTATCACACAAATTCGCGCGGAAAGTACAGAGATCTACAATTTTATGACTTGACTAATATATATTCATTAAGACCATTTTATTGTCAGATGAATAAATTTAAAAATAAATAATATATAAATAAAAAAATAAATAAATAAATAAATAAATAAATAAATAAATAAATAAATAAATAAATAAAAAAATAAATAAATAAATAAATAAATAAATAAATAAATAAATAAATAAATAAATAAATAAATAAATAAATAAATAAATAAATAAATAAATAAATAAATAAATAAATAAATAAATAAATAAATAAATAAATAAATAAATAAATAAATAAAACAATAAATAAATAAATAATAAATATGCACTTCCGGCACCATGGCGTACAAACTCTACTAGTTTTTATTCAAATTTTGAAGATTTTATACAATTTTGCCATCGCACTCTACATGATGATTTAAATGTTTGTTGTATCCGAAAATATGCAGTAATTTTTGATAGGAGCATAAGACCTTTCGTTTGACCCTAAGATTGGGAATAACCGTGAGACCTTTCATTTGAATCCAAGTTTGTGGAAATCGGTCAAACCATCGATGAAAAGTGAGTGAGATCAATTTTGGTATATATGACCACTATTTTCGGTGCTTCCGTAACCGGATACCGTGAACCAGGATAGCCGGAATCGGTTTGTTTAGTTGCCTACTAATAATGACTATCGATTTGTGTAGTTACTTTTTACGATTTTTGTTTCGCCGGTTTAAGTGACGGTGTACAATATTGAACACACTTTACCCTATAACGTCGGTCGGTCCAGTTTTTTAGTACATTTTCGATTATATGCAGCTTTATTTCAGCTATGGCTGCACGAATGTTGTCCTTCAAGGCTTGAATTGTCTTTGGCTTGTCCAAAAAGCACTTATCTTTGACAAGCTCCATAAAGATAATAGTCTAACGGCGTCAAATCACAGCTCCGAGGCGGCCAAACGACATCCGAATTTCGACTGATAATTCGATCTTCGAAGACTGTGCGCAGAAGATCGATCGTAGCGTTGGCTGTGTGGCACGGAGCGCCGTCTTGTTGGAACAAAATGGTGTCCAAGTCTACCTCTTCAAGTAACGGGAAGAACCAATCGCTAATCATGGCGCGGTAGCGCTCGCCATTGACCGTAGTGGTGGCTCCTGCCTCATTTTCGATGCACCGCATCAAACCGTCGCTCTCTGAGGATGCATCGGCTTCTCCATGACAACGTGCGGGTTTTTCGTCCCCCAGATGCGACAATTTTGCTTATTAACATACCCGCCGAGATGAAAATGTGTCCCATCCGAGAAGATGATTTTTTTGGCAAAAATCGGCGTCTTCTTCAAGTTGATTTTCAAAGTAAAACTGCACTATTTTCACGCGTTCCTCAAGTGTATACACAACAATTTTCGTTCAGCGGAAGAATAAAACAAAGTTTTTGCCAAATCAGAAGTGACATTAAGGTTACCAATGTCGAAATAACTGCTAGTTCATAAAAAAATGTTAAGCCACAAATGTTTTTGTCCCACTAAATTGTGGATCCGGACCACTGTGCAATGCAATATAATTCGGAAATTTTAAAATTTCCGACCTTCTTCCTGAATTTTGAGATTCTACGGCAAACCTAAAACAAAATCAGAGTTTTAGTAGTTATCAATTGCGTTTGGGTTGTGCATAAAAATTGTTTAGATCCTTTGTCCAATACAAAAATATAATTATTTTTTGAGTTTAGGTATATTTACCGAAATTTTTAAGATCGTCAATGAAATCCAAGTTTCAGTTATTTTGTAAATTTTGTTCATAATAAATTTCCAACTAAAATAATGAAAAAATATATGTCATTAAATTTAAAAGTTTTGATTTGATTTTGTTTGGCAAAATCTTCCCAATAATATATATTCTCTGTATTTGTACCAAATTTCTTGAGATTCTTTGAACGGATATATAATTTTGTTCATCAATACATTGTTTCTGGTAACAATTCCAATATTTTGGAACTGAAAAATGTACATGTCGTCGCTTTAATTTTTGAGTTATATACGAATATGTGAAAAAAATGAAAAATACGAATGATGTATAAAAATATATAGGTCATCGCTCTGAATTTCGAGATATTTATGAACATTGTAAAAAGTCTCACCTTTTCTGAGGTCATCTATCTAAAGTTTTCATTATAACTTTGGATCTTACTATTTCGGTATGTAGTACCTTTCCAATGGTGAATAAATTTCGAAAATCGGTTAACTAACAACAAAGTTATGACTCGGTAAAGTTGAGGTTCTCAATATCCGATTCAATGCCGTATGAATGCAGATAGGGCATATTTCGAGCTTGAAAAAAAAAGTTGGAACGGGGAAAATAAGATTTTCATTAGTGTTTCCTAAACGATCGTCAATAATGATATACTTAAAATAATCTACAAACTTCAGAAAATTCGAGGGTGTATAATTTATCGAAATTGGTCAAGTGATAACTGAGCTATGATAGCTCAAAATTACCGTTCCAACATATTTTCCGGCTTGGTGTTCTGCGTAACTTTTTACGTTGGTATTGGGAGTGTTAAAGCAGTTGATGAATTGTTCGCAATGAATAATTTTTTCATCATTTTTTAAACATTTGGTTGAAGGTTTAGTTTGATAGAAGGTTTAGTTAGTGTTAAAACAAATCGAGCCCTAATATCATGCTGAAAGATATTGAACAGAATCTCTAGTACTGAAAAATAATTGCTTTGACAAATGTGTATAAATTTTCTGTCAAACGTCACTCTATCGTGCTGCGTTCAAACCCCTATTAGGATATAGCGAAGTTGCTTACACAAAAATATCTCCGTTAACAGAGAAATGAAAATTTAAGCTTTCTTTATCTTTTTAAAATAAATTGTCATTTTAGACTAGCTTGATTAAAATTGATATAGCATGAGATTTCTGAGATCTAGACCACTTTTTTGCGTACACACTAACGGACTTATATACGTTTGCTCATTTCATTGGACTGAGTCGATTGGTATATAAGGAAAATTGCTTTTTGGGTAATCAAATTTCGCATAATAAAGTTTCGCAGATGGAAATTTATCACATGATTTGAAGGATTTTGTAAAAAGAGTTCAAAAATGCTACTGTATTTATCAAACCTGTTTTAATCCACCTAGTGGTGTAATTATGCCTTTCTCATGTACATATAATATTGTGGTATTCCATTCAAAATTTTTCTCTTCGATTTTTGAAAGAAACCAAGAGATTTTTGTGCATAAAATACAGAATAAAACAGTACCGAGAACCGGTATTATCAATGTCGTGACATGACTAACATGACACACAAACTCTACTAGTACGCAGTCTAAATTACGATTTAAATGTTTGTTGCATCCGAAAATATTTCAAGTGACGGTGTACAATTGAAAACACTTTACCCTATAACTCCGAAACCGGAAGTCGGATCCGGATGAAATTCAGGAATTCCGTATGTGACCACGAGACCTTTCATTTGAATCTAAGTTTGTGGAAATCGGTCAAACCATCACTGAGAAAAGTAAGTGAGATTCATATTGGTATATATGACCACTATCTCCGGTACTTCCGGAACCGGATACCGGGAACCAGGATAGTCGGAATCGGTTTGTTTAGTTGCCTACTGATAAAGACTATCGATTTGTTTAGTTTTGAGACCAGTTTAGGAATTTTTTTACGTTTTTTGTTTCGCCGGTTTAAGTGACGGTGTACAATATTGGACACACTTTACCCTATAACTCCGGAACCGGAAGTCGGATTCGGATGAAATTCAGGAATTCCGTATGGGACCACGAAACCTTTCATTTGAATCTAAGTTTGTCAAAATCGGTTCAGCCATCTTCGAGAATACCTAGTGAGATTATTTGACACATACACACACATACATACATACATACACACACACACACACAGACTCGATGAACTGAGTCTCAGCTCGATGAACTGAGTCGAATGGTATATGACACTTGGCCCTCCGGGTTAATTTTCACTAGTCGGTTTTTCAAGTGATTGCATAACCTTTCTATATGAGAAAGGCAAAACCCTTCTTAATATACCTAGTGGTGTGATAATGCCCTTCTCTTCTTTCATAACAGTCTCATGAAAATATATGTCATACTTTTATTAAATAATTTCGGATACTAATTTTGACACCAATTGATTTAAATTGATTCGAGTGGTTCACAAAAGCATGCTTCAGTGTTTATGTCACAGAGTCAGCGTCATTTTTGCTAACTAGTGCTTGACATTTGCGTTGCCTATTTGTATGAGAACAGTGATACTAATCTAAAAAAAGCCTTCTTAGTCCACTTAGTGGAATTTTCATGTATCTTGAAAAATCACCATAGGGGGGAGTAAATGAAATTTTCGAAATCGAAAAAAAAATTTGATGCCGAAAGGCTTAGAATTGCATGAAACGTCGAGATTTAGTATCATCTCGAAAAATTTTTTTTTTTTGAAAAAGTCGACTTTTTGGGACTTGGAAAATATGTCAAAATTATTATAAGTCCCAGAAAGTCGATTTTTCCAAAAAAAAAAAAAATTTTTGAGATGATACTAAATCTCGACGTTTCATGCAATTCTCAGACGTTTGGCATCAAAAAAAATTTCCGATTTCTGATATTTCATATATAAAAAGGCAAAAATAGGTATAGAATTCACTCAAACTTTTGAAAAATTTTCCGAGTGTCATATAGCAAACGATTCAGCTCGACGAACTGAGCAAATTTCCGTGGGTGTGTTGGAAAACATCCTGCTTTTTTCGTGGATACGACTTACTTTACTATGGGGCGCCTTTTCAAAATTAGTCATATGGAAGAATAGGCAGAACTCAATCGTGAATATCTCGACTTGTATTCAGGGCAGACACATAATTCTTTCACTATTACATCAAAAATATGAGCAGGAATGTAGAATAATATTTCGAACAGTGTGGAATAACCACAAACAACTCAAAAATTAAGTTTTCTCAAAATTTGAAAACAACGCGGAAAACTCTTTACTTTCGTTGGGATTTTTCGCGCAAGGACGACGATTTTGTAGTAGTCAGGTACATATCTTCAACTGAACGGGAAACCGTGGTAGAAATTCGATAATTTCTTCTTGTGCGTTGGATGGTTGCAGACGTCAGGGTTCAAGCAGCGGCATCGGAGAGCGCACCTTCTGCGTGGTTGAAAATAGAAACGCACAGGTCGTAATTCTCATTCGCCTTCCGGTCGTCAAGGCACGAAGACGCATTAAACCAGTTTCGCATCATTTGGCACTGCGAGCCGGTGTGTTGCGATTTATTCGCAAAGCTAGTTTCAATTCAAGCTAGAGCGATTGCATCAGACAGTTTGCATTGGAGAGAGAGAAAATTAAAAGTGAACAACATATAATATCAACCGTTCTAATGGCTCTAAATGTTATCTAAAGAACTATTAAGATTACTTCTTTGCAAATCGAACGTAAAAATCAATAGTTTAGTGAAAATCCAAATAATTTGATTTGCATCGTGCACTTTTCGCTGTGCGAAAATCGTTCGAGAAATATGTTCCGAACTGTGCTAAATATGGTAGAGAATTCCACAATTTGATCCTTCTAAAAGGCAGAAATGAATCCTGTACAGCATGGTGATAGTTGCTTTCAATGATATATGCAAATCCGAAATGAGATATACGACGTCAAAATTCTATAAGTGCCTATTTGTGTAGCCGTTGGAACCGCCCATTTGTGAAAAAGCTACAAAAGCTACAAAGCTCTAATGGCTCTAACTTTTTACTTCTTTGCAAATCGAAGGTAAGAATCATCAATTTCGTGACAATCCAAAAAAATTTGATTTGCTTCGTGCACTTTTCGTTGTGCGAAAATCATTCGAGTAAATTTTCCGAACTGTGATAAATATCGTAGAAAATTCCACAATTTGATCCTTCTAAAAGGCAGAAATTAATCCTGTACAGCATCGTGATAGTTTCTTTCAATGAAATATGTCAATTTGAAATGAGATAATCAAAATTCGTTTAAAATTCTAGTAGTGAAAAGGGAGAAAGTTTTACAATTCACACAATCGATTAACTATCAATTCGAATTCGAAAGTTTAAATAAACCGTGTCAGTTTTATTCGTTTTCACGAAGTCCAGTTATGTCTCTGACATAACTCTGACTCAGGCTTATACGGTTTGTAGATTTAGATAGTCGATAACTAAATAAACTTATTTCAGTTTTAGCGGTATTCAGTTTTGTCGTGAATACGACCTTTTTTACTATGGGGTGCCTTTTCAAAATTTACCCTCTGAGAGAGTGATATCTTGATCTTGAATATCTCCCGTTGTATCTAACGAATCAACATAATTTTTGCTACATGCCATCGGAAATATAATCACAATTTTATGATTAAATTTTCAGTTGTGTGACATAATCTCAAATAATTCAAAATTAAACTTTTCTTAAATATTTGGTATAAACGAGTATCAAAGAGGATAATTCATAAGGCGCGTTTGCCTTCTCGTATTTTTAAAGCTCATAGATCAGTGATCTGTGGATTTATATAATCTAACTACCAATAGAATCGAAATTTTTCAACTTAAACGTGTATAGCAACAGTATTGAAGTATTTAAATACTACACTATTGAAAAACCTGTCTCATTTGACCCATGTCAACACCAGCCAATCAGAACGCGTTCTGAGGAAGAGAACAAAACATCTGCTGCTGTACAAAAAATCGTTCGAGAAATATGTTCCGAACAGTACTTAATATCGTAGTGAGTTCCACAATTTGGTCTTTCTGAAAAGCAGGAATGAATCCCGTACAGCATCCTGATAATTTCTTTCAATGAAATGCAAATCCGAAATGAAATAATCGAAATTAAAATTCTATGTGCTGCTATTTTTATAGCCGTTAGGATCGCCCATTAGGTAAAAAGCTACAAACGAAGTGAAAAAGCTACAAACGTAAAAAGAAACCTCCTAACAAAAATTGGATTAGTTTGGATTCTATCGCCACTGCGAGCAGATGTATTTTGTGTCGTTTGCAAAGCTAGTTTCGCTTTGGACAAGAGCGATTGCGTCACAGCAGCCAGTTGTTTGCATTGGTGCAAAAACAACGAAAAGTGGACAACGATATAGAAGATGGCAATCCTAAAAAGGTTCATTCAGTAAAAACCATTCAAGCGAAGAGGTAGCGTTTCGATTGAACCGCTCGTGAGTTAAAGGCTGCAGGTAGTTAAAACTGCTGATGCTAATAGCCAAGGGAATATTCGGAGTGACGAGTCACAGTGGTGCCATAGCATAAAGGTGCGAAGACGAAGGGGTGCAAAGGCACAGAGCTACTAAAGCAACACTTGACACTTGGGTCGAACCGGACGGTTTGTTTTCAGATGCTCAGTTTGGCTTCCGTAGAAATAAACGGACGAATGATTGCCTTGCATTACTTTCGTCTGACATCCAAATTGCCTTCGCTCAAAAACAACAAATGGAATGTGTATTTTCAGACATTAAAGGAGCATTTGATTCAGTTTCCGTTGATGTTCTTTCAGACAAGCTCCATCAACATTGTTTGCACAACCTTTTGTCAGAGAAATGCATGTATTTTTCACATGGCGATTGGGCAACATTCAGAATTAGCTACATGGGTCTACCGCAAGGATCATGCCTCAGTCCGCTCCTTTATCATTTTTACGTGAATGACATTGACAGCTGTCTAGTAACCCCATGTACACTAAGACAATTGGTAGATGATGGCGGGGTTTCAGTTACTGAACCCAAAGCTATTGATCTGCAAAAACCATTGCAAGATACCTTAGAAAACTTGTCCGTTTGGGCTATTCATCTGAGTATCGAATTCTCTACGGAGAAAACATAGCTGGCCGTCTTTTCAAGAAAGCATGATCCCGCGCAGCTTCAGATTCATATGATGGGAAGAATGATCCAACAGGTTTAGACTTTCAAATACCTCGGGATGTGGTTTGAATCCAAATGCTCGTGGGGAGGACACGTTAGGTATCTGATAACAAAATGCCAACAAAGAGTAAACTTTCTTCAATTAATAACAGGATCTTGGTGGGGTGCTCATCCGAAAGATCTAATAACATTGTATCAGACAACGATACTTTCAGTGATGGAATATGGATGCGTTTGCTTTCGTTCTGCTGCAAACTCTCATATTATCAAACTTGAGCGAATTCAGTATCGTTGTTTGCGAATTTACAATGAGTCTTGAAGTTCCGGCGGGAGTTCTTCCATTGAAAGATCGTTTTTGGGAGCTTTCATCGCGACTCCTTATAAGATGTGAGGTACTGAATCCCCTGGTTATTAATAACTTATAAAGGCTAGTTGAGCTTCAATCTCAAACAAGACTCATGACAGTATATCTTAACTATATGTCTAAGGAAATCGACCCTTCAAGATATATGCCTATCCGTGACAGCATCCTAAATGTCCCCGACTCAACTTTATTTTTCGACTCATCCACAGCGCAAAGTGCGTGGAATCCCGGAATACCTACGCTCGATGGGAATCCCAAAAATATTTTCTAGTAAGTGGGATAAAGATGATGTGGGTCGGTGGATGCACTCAATTATTCCTAAACTAAATGCGAGTATGGACTTCATTCGTGTGATGTCCAGACTCGTGTCCAATCACTACACGTTAAATGCACATCTCCTTCGAATTGGACTTTCCGAGACCAATCATTGTGCTTGTGGCGAAGGATACCGCGATATTTATCATGTCGTTTGGACATGCGTGGAATATCGTGATGTCAGATCTCAACTAACACATGGATCAATAAGTCCCGAGACTAAAGCAGAGATGGCGCTCGTAGTAAATCAGTAACCACTTCTTTCTAGAGTACTAACCTTTGCTTGAAGAAGCCGTTACACCGGAAAATGTGAGTGAAGTGACAAAAATTATAATGAAAGATCGTAAAGTGAAGCTCCGTGAGATTGCTGAGATGACACAGATATCATATGGAAGTGTATTTACATGGAACATGGAACATGGAACATAGAACAAAAACAGCAACGAGTCGATGATTCAGAAAGCAGTTTATCGAAAAAAAAACGTGATTAATCCACCTAGCAGTGAGATGATACCTTTTATTATCAATCCGCATGTGTTTTTTGCATGAATATTCTTCGGTGTTTAAGTTTTCATTACATTATTTTAATGACCGTCGTTTTAAGCGACAATTTGAGATTGTAATCACTCATTACTCTGTAATGTCGAAACTGCAAATACAATCGAATTTAAATCTAGAAGTGTGATAATCGATTAAACATGCCATGATATGTAAATTCCACTTTAGAGTTTACGGTAATTTAAGGTACTTCCAGATCCGGTATTCAGGAACCAGCATAACCCAAACCGATTCGTATGGCCATATGACGAATAAATTACAAATACATTAATTTTTGTATGTACGTATAAAACTAATTAATTTTGTATATAAGTTTAATTCAATTTGAATTTTTGTTTCTGAAATTTGATTAGGCTTTTTTGAGAAAACGATTGAGCTTTGAGAAACGATACTGGAACCGGAGTTCTAAAATCGGTATGGCCAAAGTCAGATAAATTCACCTGAGTAGCTGTATAGTTTACATTTGTTTCAAAATATTTTAAGATCAGTGAAGACATCTTTTAGAAATCATAGCACGAATATAATTTTTAGGTGCCTTCTGAATCGACAACTGAATACCACTAAAACTGAAAAAAGTTAATTTTTTTATCGACTATCCAAATCTGCTAACCCGATAAACCTGATTAATTTATGTGGAATAGACATTTTTATGCTAATCATCCTGTATCCCCGAAACCGGAAGTTGGATCTGACTGAAGAGGCTGATGTTTTAAAGAATCTTGAAACTTTTCATTTACATCTTAGATGATTCTTAGATTTCATTTGAATCTTAGATCGGTTCAGCCATCTACGAGAAGAATGAGTTACACAATTTTGATTTCGTTTCATATATCATCCTGTAGTTCCGGAACCAGAGGTCGGAACCAAACATAATTCAGGAACTTTGTATGGGAGCATACGAATTTTCGTATGAATCTGAATTTGTAGAAAAGAAATTTTCAGAGAAAATTGAGTGAAATTATTTGTCCACACGCATTTGCTGATCTCGACGAACTGATTCGAATTGTATATGGATGTTATGTTCTTCCAGCATTTATTGCTGTAAGTAGTTTAAAACAATATAATTAAAAAAAAATCTGCCATCATCTGGTTTATATATGTCATATTCGAACGATTATGTTGCCAAAAACGAGCCGTGCTAAAATCGGTCCGAGGCAAATTGTCATGAAAAAGGATGCTGTACACAGTCTTTTTGGTACTTAGAAACAATTGTATGTAACAGAATAAAAAATCGTGTTTTCCGTTGCTCCCAAGCATTGCTTTGTCAAACAGCGCTCAAAACTCCTACTGCTGGAATAGGGGGAAAAGTCGTTTACACAAAAATTTCGATATCTCCGTTAAAAATGGACGGATTTTAACAATCTATGGCTTGTTGAATAGGTATTATCGTGCGGAATCTAAGTCTGAAAACATATTCTGTTTTCAAGGTCAATTGTGACAGATACTGTCAAAAAACTGAAAATTTTGACATAAAACTTCGAATAACTCAAAAAGTAAACATCCGATCTCAAAACCATTCAACAGCGTTTTGGGTGACGGGGAGACCTTTCATTTGCGACTAGTTTAATCAAAATCGGTCCAGCCATCTCTGAGATCTCGACCTCTTAGTTGACAACACACATACAGACACACACAGACATTTGCTCAGTTCGTCGAGCTGAATCGATTGGTATATGTCATTCGGCCCTCCGGGCCTCGGAAAAATTTTCGAAAGTTTGAGCGAATTCTACACCTATTTTTTATATATATAAAAAAAGGTAAAAACGTTGGAACCATTGTATCACCCTAAAAGGTGATTATGTTGATGAATAAAAAAAAACTTGCGAAAAAAATGTTGTTTCCATTGTTAGTCTCGGGACTTATTGATTGTTAAAAAACACACCATTCCATTTTACCGATCGCGAGTAATCGTGACCACGCTCTTATGTAACACACTGTAATTTTGTTGACTCGTTAGAAACAGCACTCAGATATGTTCACAATCAAAAACTTATCACCCTTCCAGGAGGTAAATTTAGGAAAGATGTACACTGAGTAAGACGTATTCACGCCCAAAGAATTAAATATTTTAACTTACCTGAAATGACATTTTGTTCGGTATTGCTGAACTTTCTTGTCCACTGTTGACTGTACCCACTAAATTAAAAGTGAGGTGCAATATATGTGAGTTTAGCAAATATTTCTTCCTCTTCAAAATCATTCCTAAGGTTTGGTAATACCGCTTTCGATCCATTTCCTTTTGTGTTGATTTATTCGACTTAATAACACAAGTTAGAACTTTAACACCTGCGTAAAGAGCCTCGACGTTTTGCGACATAGCTATTATACCCAATAAAACGCTGCAACCACCCACAGTGTAAATAATCGCGGGCACTGGATTTGGACTAAAACATCTAATTCCGAGGTAACCTATCATAACACCACCGAACGTACGTGCTGGACCAGCAAGATGACCGGCTGAATTGTGTAGGATCTTTATCGGAGTTGCATTGTCATGTGAGTTCATACCTAGTTGTTTAGCTATTGCTTTACAATCCAGTCTACTGTATACTTTCCGAATTTTTGATAGAGTTATATTAGAAACCGCCCGAGCATTTAATCCAAATACAACATGTTCTTCTGGTACAAGTGGACTAACAAAATCGTCCAACAGCTTTTCAGTATGCGGAGCTTGCAACGATCCTAGATAATGAGGTCCTAGTGCATAGATCCTCTTTACAGTAGAATGCGTGAGTACCTGCAATGAAAAACCAATGAAAAATAAAACTTAATCATTTAATATGTGACGATCAACAAAACTATGTTCATTTATACTCAAGGACCATGAATTTATCATACTATCATTAATAACGCAATACCTGTTGCGCCGCACAGTGGAACGAAATAAAAAAAGTGGGACATACTTTTAGAAAGTTGCATAATTTTGAAATTGGCTCATTTTGAAGCCAAAATTTTTTTCTCAAGGAGGATGTACTCCCAAAACGAAAAAATAACTTTTTTATTTCTCTTCAAAATTCATTACTATTTATGTAAAGATTATACATTAGAGCATTTTAAGCTGTACATAGTAAATGTATATCTCTCGCGTGAACGGAGTTATAAGGTTGAGCTTGAGAGAATACCCTAAAAAGCGTTTTTTTATCATAACTTTTTTGTTCGAATTATTACGTTATTGTAATGTTCTACATAGTTGTATGTGCTTAATAAATAAAAACTTTTGCTGTAGACCTAAAATTTTTAAGCTCTGCAATTAAAAGACTTATACCACTTTAGTAAATTTTAAATACTATCTTTAAGGGGGTACATCTTGATGAGGAGCAGATACGAGCAGTTATATTTTACACAACTTTTCTCTACAATCTTGTCCCTACAGTTTCATAAACAATTCATAGTGGGTGGGATAGGGCTCTTTACAAAACTCAACAAAATGAATTTCAATGTTTCACTGTTTCCATGTCCATTGTCACATGCAGATAAAGTGTTACATGCAGATAAAGTATCACAGTGCATCACTCTCCTCTTCATAATCATCATCGCTGGATGAAAATAGCATACTATTGGATACAGTGTTAAGTTCTTTCAATAATTTCAAAACATCGCTTCGGAATGGAATACTTTTGCGCTTTTTATCTTCTGCAAAGACGAAATCAATGGGTTCGAAAATACTATAAAACAAGTGAGAACATCTTGGTTGGTGGCTACGCAGACCCTGTCAGCTTGGAGCGAAATCAATCTTCAGTCCAGCAACGCCATGGCACGGCATCATATTCAACATATCATGTCAATTGTATGGATGCGCAGTACTGCTATTTTGGCGCTCACGAATTTGACATTTCTCTACCGTACTTCTATGCACGAGATTCGATGCGGTCTTGCCCTAAGACAAGACCTGACAACGGGGGGGGGGGGGGCTGCTTTTGTTCCAAAATGGACCAGTTTCTGATTGGCTGATTTTGATGTTGCTACCCGCACATTGTGAAAAGAAAAATCTTTTGCAGGGTACGCGAGCAATGATGCCAAGTATAAAGAAAATCAGAAAACAAGTTTATTAAAATGTATAATTTTACCTCGCCGAAAAAAATTTCAGAGAATGTTTCACTTTTTTTTTAATCTTGTATGTAATAAATGTTTATAGTGGCAACACTGTGTAATTAAAATCAGCATCAAGCCGTTTTTCTTTTTAGTGAATTGAATTGTAACCAAAAACGATTTGTTAAATTAGTGTAAACTCGAAAGTGTGTTTAGTTTTACGAGAAGAATGAACTGTTGTGTTCCACACTGTGGTCACACTAAGCATTTCTATCCAAACTTGTCTTTTTCCGGTTTCTTAAAAATCCGGTAATACGTCAACAATGGAATCGATTTCGCGTTCAACATGAGATATTTCGTGTTTTGTCATCAAAGCTCCATTAATTGTTTTAAGCATTAATAAATAATAAAAAAATTCATTCACCAAAACATTTTTCATGTTTATTTCAAATCAGAAACCGAGTCTAAAAATTTAAATTTAATATTTATTTCTTAGCATAAAGTTTTTAAAAAATCTGTAAATATAATTATAACGATGAATTACAGAAATGAAACCGTGAACATTTTCTTGCCCGAAATTCCCGAAATTTTGATGTGGAATACATCTTTGTTTTCTTTATTGGGGTGCAAATTAGAAATTCAATAAATAAATACCAATAGATACAAGTAGAAATGTGGTCAGCTTTTGAACACGTACAGCTCAGTCAGTTTAGTTTTAATCAGTAATATTATTTCACCAATTGATTGGAAATATTTCTACGTATTGATTTGAATGTTCATAGCCACGTATTTTCAATTCTATATCATTGAACTGTTGATAAATTTGGTCAATCGATTCAAAAGCGAAGCTGTTGGAAGCACACGAATATATAACTATAAGCGAAATTATAGCTAACGTTTCAGTCCTACGTGTAGCATGTCAGGAGTAGGTTGTTGCTAGACAGCAAAACACAAAGCGCTATAAAACGATTTGAAGCTTGTGTCATGCGAGTTCGGATGAAATTCCGTGTTTTGTCGTTTTCGCCTGAGAAATTTGCAACTACCCCAGGAAAAATTTTGAGTGCTTAAGGTTAATTTCTAATTTATTTAAGATGAACTCGATTAATAATGAGAAATAGTTTATCGTTTCAATCGAAATCGCAGAATGGTAGTAAAGGTAGAGAAACTTAACTCTATAAAAATAACTGCGGGGATAACAAACTTGAGCACAAGCTTGGCTAAGAGAAGATTAAATAACAAAATCCGTATCGCAAGTATATACAAAGATATAATTGCATACATTTGGGCTAATGATGTAATTTCGTAGGCTACGAAAAATACAAATCAAGACAAATAGAGTCTATATTCTGGGTTCGCGTGTTCGGCCTTGGTTCCTAATAAAAATCAACTTAAGCAGACTCTCGTGCAATGGCGAATTCAAAAGTGTGACGAATAAGCTGTTTGATTGATTGTAGTTTTATTATGTCCTTGTTGCGACATTTCTTTGGTTCCTCTGAGAGGGTACCAACAGCAATGACAGACGCTCTCACAATATTTGCCCGGTGAATAAGCACACGATGTACACTCGATGGCATTTTGTACCATCCGTAGTGCTCAACATATTCCTCTACAGTTTCAATCCTTTCTCCAATGGCTCCCTTGGCTGCCAACACGATACATAGAACCGGCAGCAGACATTCCATAAACCTAATTTAAATCATATTTAAAGAACAAATAATACCTATGAAAATACATTTGATTGTAGATCAATTTAACCGACGAAAGTTGAGCTATCGTCCAGATTCTTGTCCATACAGCCTTGTCTATAATATGATTGGCCAGAGGATCCATCGAAACCTCATTTCGAAATAAGCTCAAGATTCATCAGCTCAGCACCCGAGAGTTTTGGCAATAGTTCTGCTTGAAGTACAACGTCAGTTCATCAGTAACATTCATCGCGTACGGTAGTTTTTTTTTTGTCTTCCAACTCTGTCCATACGTTGTGTTTTGCTTGGGTTGCGCCAACTGGACGAATTTTTGCGTTAGGTTTCCGCCACCACCGTATTCTTTAAAGTTCAAGTGTTGTGTTGTGTTGGAGGAGCTTGTGTGTGCAATGGAGAGATCGAGGTCCAGTTTGCAAAGAATTCTCTTTGCGGGCGATTGCTTTTCTCTGTCACTATTTCAATGTATGTTTAGCTCGGGCTACGCCATCAGGACTACAACTTGTACTCGGTCCTTACTTTCCGAGTACTAGATAGCACTATCGATCAGTAGAACGAATCAGGAATCAGAACAAATTGGCTCAAATGGCACGTTCCCCTTGATATTTGGAGATTTGTGCCTTGCCATCAATTTGTTTTAGCATCATTTTCCCGATATATAAGAGGGAAGGATTGGAAGGAAATGGTAAGGTTTGGACTAGGAGGATTGGAAAAATTGACGACACAAAAATACAAAAAAGCAGAACTATATTCTGCATCCCTGAGGGATGCTGAACAATCTGTTGGGGATCAAATTTAGTGGAAGCAGAAGTAAATTCTGAACCTCTACGGTCCCGAACAGTCTGTTGTAAAACCTATTTAGGTTTGTTACTATGTGCGTTCTTTTTGATGAACGATGCACAGTTACTAAAACCTCTAACCCCCGAGAGTATTTAGAGATTTAACAAAAGCGACACCATTCTTCACTCCCGGAATAATGCAGAACGATTCGCAGTATGTACACGCAGAAGTGAATTCGGTACCCGTAAAGGATGCCAAACAATCTACAAAGCCACATTTACGGTGCATACAGAAAGGATTCATTCACTCCAGGAAGAACGATGAACCACTCTGACTATAGCTCCTTATCACATTGGGTGAGAAACGAGTGAATATCCTTTAATTGTAGCTCCGCATACACAGACTCAACCATGTATGGAAAACCAAAAAGCCGGATACGTAGTTGCGTCAATGCGGGACAGTTACATATCAGATGTTATGAAATACCATAATCGCATTCACACAAATCACAAGAATAATACTCAGTAGACGCTTTGACATTTTCAGATTTAAATGTGGTAAAAATGCTTTTGTCTGAGCGCTTTGCAAGCTGCGCCAGAAGCTGGCATGTTTGGATGCAGCTCAATAACGAATCTTGTGCTTTATCCAACTAGTTGAAAGTGGTAAAGCTGGTTCAGGACCAACGAAATCATTCGTTGCACCAGCTCTAGCCAACTCATCAGCCCATTCATTTCCAGTAATACCAGAATAGCAGGGTACCCATAAGAAGTAAACAGCATTTTAAATGCTGAGGTCTTCAATTTGAGTTCGACATGCGATCACTAGATTCGACCGTGAATCATTCGAACTGAGTGCTTTTAAGGCTGCCTGACTGTCGGAACAAAAATAAAATCGTTTGCCACAGATTCTCTGCTGAAGTGCCGATTGTATTCCACAGAGAATCGCGTAGATTTCTGCTTGGAACACAGTACAGTATCTACCAAGTGAATGAGACTGCTCTAGCCTCATTTCACGACAGTAGACACCAGCACCAGCACGACCATTCAACAGAGAACCGTCCGTATTACAAACTATGTGTTCATCAAGTTGTCGTTCCAGACAACCAGACAACCATTCCTCACGAAGAAGATAGCTCACATTGAATGTTTTGAAAGGAAAACTGCATGTGAGAGTTAGGTCACTAGGAGCGAGCAGATACTCATCCCACGTAACCATTTGAGTCCACAAGCGAGTGTGGCTAGTAGCATAATCCAAAGGGTTACTGTTCCAAAGCCCTGTAACCTAAAGACGGTATGCACAAGATAATGCTTAGAAACACGTGTAGTGGTTTAATGCATAGTAGCGCCTCTAGAGCAGCAGTAGGAGTTGTCGTGAATGCTCCTGTCATCGCCATTAAGACCATCCTTTGGAGATGATTTAGCTTTGATTAAACTGTCGCGACTCCTTTCTGCCACCACACAAGACACCCATATGCTAAAATTGGTCTAACGATATTTGTGTAGATCCAATGAATGTATCTGGGTTTGAGTTCCCATGATTTTCTAAAAGCTCGTAGGCATTGGCCGAAAGCCATGCAAGCTCTTTTAATCCTGAAGTCAATGTGAGCAGACCAATTCAGTTTTGAATCAAGAATAACCTCGACGTATTTAACTTGATCGACCACAGTGTCCTTTAAACCGAAGAACTGTAACGGACGAGCTCCTGTGATTATCCTACGATGAGTAAAACGCACCATTGATGTTTTTTCCGGATTTACAGATAATCCAACCTGACAATACCGTTGCTCTACAGATCGCAGGGTTTGCTGCGTTAAATCGAAGAGAGTGTTACTGCTTATACCGGTCAGTAATATATGATAATCGTCGGTAAAACCATAACTCGGAAATCCAAAGTCATTAAGTTTTCTTAACAAACCATCAGCGTCTAGGTTCCATAAAAGTGGGGATAGTACACCACCAGAATTTACTTCTGATTTTTGGTATTTTTGTATCGTCAATTTTTCCCATCCTCCTAGTCCAAACCTTACCATATCCTTCCAATCCTTCCCTCTTATATATCGGGAAAATGATGCTAAAACAAATTGATGGCAGGGCACAAATCTCCAAATATCAAGCGGAACGTGCCATCTGAGCCAATTTGTTCTGATTCCTGATTCGTAAATACCTACTAAATTAAAAAAGATAATCGCTAGTGCAAAATCCTTTTCGGTGCAGTGCGCCATGTAGTGATTAGTAGCCATGGTTGTTTAATTTTCCGATGACATGAGTACATGGTTGTACTCATGACAAATTTGTCAAACGTACTGCAAGCACCCGAGCGCATTGATGAAAATGCTGGATAGTTTCATAACATTTTATTTATTTATTTATTTATTTATTTATTCAAAATCTTAAAGGTTTTCTGTTCAGCGATTATAATTGTAGTACTGCTTTCCTTGTTTGATGAATTTATGTAACATTCTGAAAATACTGCGAATAAAGGAATCATTTGAAGGAAGCAATAATCTTCCGACACAAAGTAGGGAGCTTCCAATATATAGTATATTCTATTATACTGTTATATTAGGTTGTTTTCTTATATTATTACTACTATTATTGTTATTATTATTATTATATTTATTATTATTATTTATAATTACTATGATTATTATTTTTGATTCCACACTCATTGTCAATATAATGATTGAATCATTGAATGGGCGTTCTGATTCTTTTTTCACAATATTTAGGATGCCAGCAAACTCATCATGACATCATTTCACTACGCAATAAATGAAAATATATTAAATTATATTGTAGTATATTGAACTTTATTATTGGAATATTACATTATATTATATTATATTATATTATATTATATTATATTATATTATATTATATTATATTATATTATATTATATTATATTATATTATATTATATTATATTATATTATATTATATTATATTATATTATATTATATTATATTATATTATATTATATTATATTATATTATATTATATTATATTATATTATATTATATCATATTATATTATATTATATTATATTGTATTATATTATATTGGCCCTTATTACCGGTATCATTACACGGTGAAACCAAATGAAGTGAATGCAGGTTCTTATTACGGAAATCGCTACAGAGAAAAAAATAATTACTTAAATCAAGTGAAGTGAATGTGAAAGTGGAAGTGAGAACGGTAATAAAATTCATTATATCATATTATGTTATGTTTTACTGCATTATATTAAATAATATTATATAGTATGATATGATTTTATATTGTATTATTATATTATATTGTATTATATTACATTGTATTATATTATATTACAGGCGGTGTATGTATTGTACCACCAACCCGGGTATTTGTTGTTTGATGTTATATTATTTTATACTGCATGAAAGTAGGGGGTATTGTATTATGCAGTATTATTCTATAATGTTTTATATCGTATTGTTGTGTATTATATAATTCTATGTTTACACTACGCAGTTGAAACGTAATTTAATATAATCAACAAGAAAATTGACATCGAGATAATCTTGAACCGCGTTTTAAAATCGAGGTGCGAACATAGTATTATACTATGTTTATACCAGCAGAAAATAACATGTTTTAACGATAGTAATATAAAGTTTATACCGCACCGTTCACACTAAGATTATGTTATAGGCAAGACATATTACTTGGTATTGAGTTTGTTTAGAAACAAACTGCAAAAATGCCTACGTCGCAGGTAGGAAAGAAAAAAGTATTTTGACAACATCCGAAAAATAAGAAATAAGCTAGGTACTTCTCCTAGCTATGGATGATATTATCGTTTCACACTTATTGCCAACGTTTCGAAAGTTTATTGCTTCAAAACGTTGGCCATTTAAGAGAAATAAATATTTTTGAGCAGCAAATGACCAAAAAAGTCATCTTTTAATTCAAAAACAAAAGTCTATCTGTAATATATCGGTATCAGAGTCTTTTCTATTTAAGTAATAGAAAATGTCACCAAGAGGTGAGCAAAAAGGCGGGTGGGTAATGTCAGAGACATAACTGGAAGTCGTGAATACGAAAAAACTGGCATATATATTCCAAACTTGAAACAATTCCTTTTTAATTTGCTAATATAGGAGGCTAGGTACGACAAATTTGTAGTTTATTTTTATTGAAGCTATGAAGTTCGAAGAAATCTGATTCTTCTCGAAATTTTATTAGGAGACAATTGCAATGGCCTGGTCTGAAATGTATCGACGATCTTCGGTATGCAAGAATCATTTTAATAATAATAATAATAGTAATAATAATGATAATAATAATAATAATAATAATAATAATAATAATAATAATAATAATAATAATAATAATAATAATAATAATAATAATAATAATAATAATAATAATAATACAGATTAATCTGTACATATATGTACGAGGTCTGTTCAAAAAGTTCCCGGAATTTTTTAACTGCGCGCGTCTGGAGAGTCCGGTGGTCAAATTTTTTATTATTGTGTTGGTACATATGTCCCTAATGTATGGTGAAATTTTCAGCTGTATTCATTGTTTACATTCTGTCTTGTAGCGGCCGGTGAAGACGTGTTTTTTTGAGCTCGGCGATTTTTGTTAGTTTAAACAGTGGAAGAATTGAAGAGTCAAAGAATTTGTATTAAATTTTGCGTGAAAAATGAAATAAAGCGTAACCAAGTGTGCGAAATGTTACAGAGAGTCTACGGTGAGTCTGCTATAAAAAAATAAGTGTTTACGAGTGGTATAAGCGTTTCCAAGATGGTCGCGAAGACGTTGAAGACGACGTACGCTCCGGTCGACCCAGCACGTCAATAATCGATGAAAATGTGGGAAAAGTGGAAAAAATGATTATGGATGATCGCCGAATCACTATTAGAGAAGTTGCTGATGAAGTTGGCATATCAGTTGGCTCATGCCATCCTATTTTTTCAAATGTTTTGGGCATGAAACGAGTGGCAGCAAAATTCGTGCTCATTCATCGTTGCTTATTTGTGATTTTTTGGCTAAAAACAAGACTTTAATCATGCCCTAACCTCCTTATTCACCAGATATCGCACCGTGTGATTTTTTCCTGTTCCCAAAGTTGAAGAGACCCATGAAAGGACAGCGTTTTTCATCGATTGAAGAGATAAAGGCAGAATCGCCGAGAGTGCTACAGAGCATTACAAAAAGTGACTATCAGGGGTGTTTCGAAGACTGGAAAAAACGCTGGCATAAGTGTATTATATCTAGGGGGGATTACTTTGAAGGGGACCATATAGATGTAGACGAATAAATAAATATTTTTTAAGAAAAATGAGAATTCCGGGTACAGAATCATACCTCAACGAACATTCCTAGAGCGGTGCTGAATGCTGCTCTATTATCTGGAAAGCTAAACATCTGTTGCGGGAACGCTCAAAGTCTTTGTACGCGTAATGCAGACAAGCTTGACGAAATTCGGTCTCTTTTGTCTTGTTCCAAAATCGAGATTGCGTGCTTCACTGAATCGTGGTTGACTTCAAAAATTAATGACAGTAGTATCGGAATCCCTGGGTTTTCGGTTGCTCGAAACGACAGGGGTTATCGGCGCGGTGGAGGAATAGCTGTTTACTATAGAAAACATCTAATCTGTTCCAAGGTTTTCAACACGGCCTTAGTGGAAGATTCAATGGATAAAACTGAATGTTTGGCTTTAGAGTTTCGAATAAACGGCCAAAAGATATTGCTTTTGACGGTATACAGTCCTCCCGATAACGATTGCTCATCCTTTTTGGCAGAAAAACTGGTTGATTTCGCTGTTCGTTATGAGACAATTTTTCTGGTAGGAGACTTTAACACTGATATGCTTCGTCCTAGTACTAAGCGTGCACGTTTTGAATCGATGCTCTTTAATCATTCACTGTCATTCGTGAGCGAAGAACCGACTTTTTATTACAATGAAGGGTGCTCTCAACTTGATCTGTTGATAACAAATAACAGCGAGAAGGTTTTAAAATTCGGCCAAGTAAGTTTCCCGGCATTATCACAACACGATCTCATCTTTGCGTCAATTGACTGTGAGATTTCTCGACCTTCTGACCGTTGCACGTATCGTTGTATATACGAATTTTGATTCCCAAACTTTGGAACATGCTTTGTTATCCATTCCCTGGAATCAATTTTATGAAATTGAAAACCCGGACGGTGTCATCGCTTTCTTCAACGCACACATTAAAACGATACACGACTGTTGTATTCCGCTTCGTGTTCGGTCAACCCGTAAACGATATAATCCTTGGTTTTCGGAAAGTGTACGTCAAGCTTTACTCGAACGAGACTTGGCTTACAGAGATTGGTTACAGGCTCCAAGAAATTTGAAAGACGAAAGACGACAGCGTTACAAGGTGATGAGAAATCGCGCCAACACAAGCATAAGTCATGCCAAACAGCAATATTTTAACCGATTTTTGGACAGCAGGACTCCGTCAAAAACCCTCTGGAGACGGATAAAAAATCTTGGTGTTGGTATAGTAAAAACAACGCTACCGTGTGAGTACGATCCAGACGAAGTAAATCGCGCATTTTTGGCTAGCTATGCGGGTAGCACTCCTCGAAGTGAAATACTTGTTACATCAGCACAATCAGCGCCACAGAATTTCTCATTCCAACAGGTGGAATATTGGGATGTCGTCAAAGCTCTCTGGGATACAAAGTCGAATGCACTCGGACTGGATGGTTTGCCGATTAGATTTATTAAGATTATCTGTCCGTTAATCGTTCAATACATAACACACATGTTTAATCTGCTCATTCGAACAAGTACATTCCCCGATTGATGGAAACACGCTAAAGTTGTGCCGCTGAAGAAAAAAGCACATCTGAACGACATCACCAATCTTCGTCCAATCAGCATACTACCGTCATTGTCAAAGGTATTTGAAAAGCTTCTCAAGCAGCAATTGATAACATATATCGATACAAACAATCTGTTGTCGGACTTTCAGGCTGGTTTTCGCAGAGGTCAAAGCATCAAAACCGCCACTCTACGAGTGCACGACGACTTAGGAGCCATCATTGATAAAAAAGGAACTGCCATTCTTCTTCTTTTGGATTTTTCCAAGGCTTTTGACACAATTCCACACAACTTACTGCTGGAAAAACTGAAGGCACAGTTCAATTTCTTATCGGCTGCTGTAAACATGATTGAATTGTACCTCTGTCGTAGAAAGCATACCGTTTTTTGTGGTAATCGTTACTCAAACAGTGCTGATGTTATATCTGGTGTTCCGAAAGGCTCAGTTCTTGATCCCCTGCTGTTCTGCTGCCATTTAAATGATCTCCCAACGGTATTGAAGTACTGTTCGATTCAGATTTATGCTGACGATGTGCAACTCTATGTTGGTCGGGTTGGACCGTGCGTGCGTGAACTGATAACCATGATAAATAGTGATCTTGAGCAAGTCGAAATCTGGTCTCGACGAAACAACTTATACGTGAATCCAAATAAAAGCAAAGCATTGCTTATAACTAACCGGCGACGTAGAATCAACGGATTTACTCTACCAGTACCCTCAATTGTCTTGAACGGGCAACAAATCGATTGGTCCGGAAACGCAAATAACCTTGGGTTCATTTTTCAAAGTGACTTGCAGTTGGATGGACTAATAAAGCAACAATGCGGAAAAATTTATGCCAGCTTGCGAACGTTGTACAGCTGCGTTCCTACCGCCCCGTCATCAACAAAACTGAAACTGTTCAAATCATTGATCTTGCCACATTTCTTGTTCGGAGATGTTCTTCATGTCTCCCCTAGTGCCAACTCATTTAACCAGCTACGCATAGCATTGAACTGCTGTGTGCGATACGTATATGGATTAAATCGCTACGACCACGTTAGTCATCTGCAACAGAACCTCATTGGTGTACTCTAAATGGATTTTATGCATATCGTTCCTGTGTTTTCCTTAGAGGTCTTCAGAAAACTCAGTTCCCCGCTGTACTCTATGGAAAACTTATTCAGTCTCGAGGACATCGTTTGGAAAACTTAGTGATTCCTGCTCATAATACGGTGTGTTACGCTAGTTCAATGTTTGTTCGAGGTGTGATAAATTGGAACTTGTTGCCACCTACAGTAAGACGCTCTCCCTCGGAAACAATTTTTAAAGTTGGCTGCATCGATTTTTTCAATCGTAACTAGTACCTAGTAGTATTTTAATTGTTGAAATAAGAAATTAAAATTAGATATAAGAATGATTATGCGAATGGTGAAATCGGAGGTAGTAATAATCAAAAGATATCTTATCTTAAACTACTAGACAATAAACAAACAAACAAACAAACAAACAAACTTTTTGAACAGATCTTGTATGTATAAATAAAATACAGATTAACCTGAATGTATGGCAACCCTGTATCGTATGGCATATTTTCACACGACCCCATACTAGTATAAAGATGTGTTCAACATCATCACTTTCGCTTTCGCAATGCCGTTCGTATTTGAATGTGTTAGTGACGGTACAAATCTGCCTTTCTACCGGTTTTTGGTGCCATCTAGCTGACGGTGTCTCGTACATTCAGAGTAGCTGCTTTAACTTAAATGACGCTATTTCTCACATCACATTTCATTTTATACCTGCTACTGGTAGCGGTGAAAAATGAAATGTGATGTTATAATACCTCTCCTGTGCGCAGAACGGGAAACAGTGAGACGATATAAAAGAGAGAGTTAACAGAGCGGCAGCTAGTAATACTGAATTGGCTGCTTAGCTGTTAACACCATCTTATGGAATTTTGACGCAGAAACACGCACACAGTAGGAACAGTTAAGAGCAAGGCAAAGTCCCACTCAAACCGTGCTGGTCTGCAGTTCCCAGTTGGCAGAATCCATCGTCTGTTCCGGAAGGGAAACCTCGCCGAGCGTGTCGGTGCTGGTGCATCGGTCTATCTGGCGGCAGTGATTTGGCTGCCGAAGTGTTGGAATTAGCCGGTGCAAGCTCCCCGGCCGAGCGGTGGCGGGAGAGGAATAACGAAGAGGATGTTTCTTTCAGTTCTATACGGAGTAACACTCTCCAATTCGGTTTCTCTTTTATGTCATTGTATTGATTCATCCACGTATTTGAGATTAATATCACGAAATTCACCTTTTCTGAGTTTCAATTATTCACAACACTTCATGGTGAACTCGTCGGATATATGCCTCCACATTTACTTGTTTACATTAATAAAAGAAGTTATTCTTCAACACATATTTTTGTTGTCGTATATTATCAACACTACCCTAACCCGAGCAATGGTTGTGTCTAACTATTTTTCTTTTGCATGTGAATATCAAACCTGCACATGAAACTATTAAATCTTCACTCATTACAGCAATCTTTCACTCAATTCTTTAGGTACCTTCCGAAATCTATTATATCCCATTATAAACAATATTTCTTACTTGATGTTGAGGTCACTTGATACTCAAGTCTCACCATGCACACATGTTCCTATAGCTACTGTATTATACTCCGAACTGAACTGAACTAGCTACTAACTTGTCTACGGGCCGACGCCCGAGACTAACGGATATTTTCCGCGCACTCTGAGACTGAACTGCTTGCTAACTCTTCCCAACTAGGGGTTTTTAAGCTCCTAACATTTACTTTCGGGTGAAGCCCGAAGATTTTAGTACAAGCCGAGCTTGTGATTTCAAGTATAAAGTTCATCCGACTTTCTCCCGAAGTTCTACCGAAAGTCGAGACCACCGTCACTATGCTAGAGGCAGTGACCTGTGTCCGTGAAAATAACTTTGTTTTTGCTCGTCGCGTTTACGCTGACATGAAGGCTTGCCTGAAAGGTGACGAGTTTTTCCTTCACGACTAGGTTGCTGTTCTTGCAATGTCGTTATTCCTTCATGGCTCCCTATTTTATTCACAATACTAACATGTTCGAAGGAAAATTTGCTAAGGGCGCTGCACCGGTAACGCTGCCCGTGACAACAAGAAAACGAATATCATCCCTCGCCATCTGCAGCAGTAACGACGAGGAGTTGAAAACCCCGTCCTTTTCAGGACGACCACATCACTGTGATAAAGGAATATTTGAGATTGCTTTAAGTTTAGCCAGTTCGAATACGCCTGGAAAGTAGAATGCGCAAATTAAGTGGAAACCTTTGTTCTAACAATTTGTATAAAGTATACTAGTATAAAGATGTTTCTAAATCAAAATTTTCTTTTTCGTATTGCGAGACATCGTTACTGTCGTAATTGAATGTGTTAGATATCACGATTAAAAAGCGCTCCATACTAAAAAATTCGCGACAAAAACACATATTGATCTTTATACGTGGCAACTCTGTTACGCACGGCATATTTGTATACTAGTATAAAGATGTATTCAAAATCATCACTTCCACTTTCGCATTGCCGTTCGTAATTGAATGTGTTAGTGACGGTGCAAATTTTTTAAACTTCTCGTGTGTGTCTTGTATCGGCAACAGTTGCTCGGAAAATGGTAGGAAAGCGACAAAATTCAACTAGTTCTTTATGATTATATTTAGCACAAAAAGTGCTTTTTGAAAGGGCCTTGCTTGCTGGACTTTTTGGCTGCCTTTCTACCGGTTTTCGGTGCCATCGTGCTGACGGTGTCTCGTATGTTCAGAGTAGCTGCTTTAACTTAAATGACGCTATTTCTCACATCACATTTCATGTTATACCTGCTACTGGCAGCGGTGCCCTTTGTCAAAATTCCTTTTCTTGTGCGCAGAACGGGAAACAGTGAGACGACAGGTCCTCGATGTTGCTCTCGTGTGTCTTGTTTCGGGAACAGATGCTCAACAAATGGTAGCAAAAATGAACCACTCAACTTTTATATGGATGCTCTTGTATAGATGCAGACATCTCGCGTTCTGATTGGCTGGTGCTGTCATAGGTTAAATCAAACAGGTTTTTCAATAGTGTACTATTGAAAAACTTCAATATTGTTGCAATACACGTTCAAGTTGAAAATTTTCGATTCTATTGGTAGTTAGATTATATAAATCCTTCCAGAGATCACTGAGCTATGGGCTTTCAAAATACGAGAAAGGCAAACGCGCCTTATGAATTATCCTCTTTTATACTCGTTTATACCAAACATTTCAGAAAAGTTTTATTTTGAACTATTTGAGATTATGTCACACAACTGAAAATCTTATCATAAAATTTTGATCATATTTCCGATGGCATGTCGCAAGAATTATGTTGATTCATTAGATATAACATGAGATATTCACGATCAAAAACTTATCACTCTCTCAGAGGGTAAATTTTGAAAAAGCGCCCCATAGTAGAGTAAGTCGTATTCACGACAAAAAAAAAGGTCCTACGAAAACCTTTTCTCATGTCTATTCAAGCTAAAAACCAAAATCGGTATTTATCTGTATGATTTGTGAGTTATCGGTATTTTGGGAGTACATATCTGTATAGAGGACAAAAATCTGTATAAATACTGAGAAATCGATATACCAACGTTGGTACCAGTTTCCAGTTTCGTTTTATGATTATATGGCTAAAGCTTGCTTCATTTTGAATTGGAACAAACTTTTGCTCATATTGTGGCGCTGCACGGATTTGGAAGTTCTTGGCGCCCACGTGTCGGGAATGTTGTCAGCTTCACGTATGATTTTTGACATTCCCCAAATCGACTGTACTTTGTAAACAATCGACATGGAAGCCGAAAGAAAGGACAAAATTGTGCACAGTTATTTGGAAAATTCATTGTGATCTGCATCTAGGCTAGCTTAACAGCTGAAATTGCCCAGAAATACAATATGGCGCGTTATCAAACGGTATAGGGAAACATTGACGACGATTCGGAAGCCTCAAACCAATCGTCGGAGTGGAACTGTCGACCAGAAATTGCGTCGTAAGATTTTGAAAACGATTAAGAGGACTCTTAATCTGTCGGACCGTGATTTGGCCAGAAAATTCGGTGCTGCCAATAGTACCGTGAGGAGAACTCGACTCCGGGAAGGAATCAAGTCATACCGAGCTAGCAAACAGCCAAATCGAACCATAAAACAGAATAGTGTGGTCAAAATTCGTGCTCGGAAACTATATGACCAGGTGCTGACCAAGTTCGACGGGTGTCTTCTGATGAACGATGAAACCTATGGCAAGGCTGACTTCGGGCAAATCCCAGGTCAAAAATTTTACTTGGCAACGGCTCGGAGGAATGTTCCAACCAAATTTAAATTTGTTTTTGGCGACAAATTTGCAAGAAAATTTATGATTTGGCAGGGCATTAGCAGCTGTGGCAAAAAACGAAAGTTTTCGTTACAAATAAGACAATGACATCGGAACTATACCAAAAAGAGCTTCTCCAAAAACGAATTTTGCCGTTCATTCGATCCCACGACCATTCCGTGAAGTTTTGGCCAGATTTAGCAAGCTGTCATTACAGCAAAGTCGTTCAAGAATGGTATGCAGAGAAAGGGGTCTAGTTTGTTCCGAAAAAACTTAACCCACCCAACTGCCCCCAGTTCCGCCCTATTGAGAAATACTGGGCAATCATGAAGAGGAGACTCAAGGCAAAGGGAAAGGTTGTCAAAGACATCATACAGATGACGACCTGGTAGAATAAGATAGGTAAAACGATGGACGAAGAAGGTGTGCGCCGCCTAATGAGCCGTGTTACAGGAAAAATTCAAGAATTCCTTCGAAACCGTGACGAATAATTTTATCCGTATTTTTTCTTAAAAGTATGAAGAAAACACTTCACTTTTATAAAAAAAGATCTTCAATTCAATAATAAATAACTGAAATACAGGCAATTGTCTGTTCCAATTCTATCTGAAGCAAGCATTATCCTTTGGAAGGAGATTTTTTGCTCCCCGCGGTTTTTCACGTAGGTCACTCGGCTTACGAGACCACCCACTCCTTTTTGGCTGGTTTAGTGGTATGTTGAATTTAGTTTGGTAACGAATTTTGAAGTTACTGTCGAGTGGAACCGTATGCCGAGCAAGACTCCAGCTAGGATGATGGCTACCTTCATACATAGTTGAAGTACAACGAGTTTTCTAGCTGTATGGTTGAGCTTGAAGATGTTGATTTAGAAACAGGATACATTTTTCACGAGCTTCCATAAGAATTGAGTATGATCGATAGATTCGAAGAACTTTGCATGTTTTATTGTTTTGTCTCATGCTTATCCACAATGATTTAAAAAAAGTCCTTCTATATAGAAGCATAATGCTACTTCTTCAGTTAGTTTTCGAACAAGTTTTGTTTGATTCATTCTCAGGGCATGTCATACGTTTCGTATGCGTGTTGGCCGTGTAAATGTGGATTGCCTGGCACCTACGAGAATTTGGCCACATCTCCATTTCCTTCACTACGAGCATTTATTTGTGCAGCAAACGACAGCTCAGAAGCAGACATTCTTTGTCTTATGTCAACAACCCGTCTTCTCTTGTTTCGAATAGTCACCATTGATTTTTATTTTTTATTTAAAACATCGATGAGGAGGAAGACGTTTTTCAGGAAATACTTGTTCTGAAAGCCGTGTTCTATTGAAAAATCAGGAAAAAATCATGATAAATTTACGGCCACTGAGTGGCAGGAATTTCTTTCTTGAATTGAGATACCGACATTCGCGGTCGAGAGTCGTTCTCGAACTCTTTATTTCGGAATTATATTTCTTAACGCTAGGCCCTGCTCGGGCGGTGGCTACGTGACCCTTTTTAGCGCATCAGTATAAAACGGTCACCGCTCTGTCGGTGGCAATGATCGCGCTTTATGCTGCGTCGGAGTTTCGATATCATTTATTTATTTTTACGATTGAAGCGGGCCTGTATCCACCACACGCCCTTTCTTATTGAATTAAAAATTAATCTCCAGTTCAAATTTTTAAATCTATCATTATAAGTACAATATTGTTATATGACATGTTATTTTAGATTGGATCAATAGAAGATCAATAAAAAGATTTTTTTTCTTCAATTTCATCGAAGTTAGTTTATATGTTATTTTTAAAGTTAATTTAACAGAAAATCAATAAATCTCCTCAATGTAATAGACTTTACTTCGTTATATTCAATTTGATCAACAGAAATCAATAAATTTCGATTTAATAGAATTTACTTCATTATTTCCAATTTAATCGATAGAAGCCAATAAGTTTCTTTAATTTAATAGAATTTACTTCGTTATATTCAATTTGATCAAAAGAAAGTAATAAATTTCAATGTAATAGAATTTACTTCGTTATATTCAATTTGATAAATAGAAGCCAATAAGTTTCTTTGATTTAATAGAATTTACTTCGTTATATCCAATTTGATCAACAGAAAACAATAAATTTCAATTTAATAGAATGTACTTCGTTATATTCAATTTGATAGATAGAAGCCAATAAGTTTCTTTAATTTAAAAGAATTTACATTGATTGTGGCACTTGATAAAATTTTAAGTTATTTTGAGTTATCTGTATACATATTTCCATAGTTTACCTTATTCTCACTCCTTCTTTCTCTTTTCTTCTCTCTTCTCTTCTCTTTTTTTTTTTTAACTTGTTATAAATTGTTTTACTCTATCTTTGTGAACCGTATCTATTTTCTTATTTTGTATATTTATAATTTTTATATTGGAACCCAAGTCTTCCAAGACTTCGTAGGGTCCATTGTATTTGTTTTCCAATTTTGTTGAAGTCTCCTTTTTTACAAGAACTAGTTGCCCTTTTGAAAAAATTCTAGTCTGAAGTTTTCCATTATATCCCAGAACCTATCCGCTTTCAGCTTCATTAGGTTCCTTTTCGCTTTCAGCTGGGTGGATTGTAATTGAAACCTCATAATACTAGCATAATCATCTATGTTATACACAGGGTCAACTTCGTTCTGTCCAGATAAGTTTGTTGGTAAAGTGCATTGTCTGCCAAATATTAGTTCATATGGGGTCATTCCTGTTGCACTGTGTACCGTAGTATTATATGCAATTTTATAATATGGTACCCAGGTTGACCAATTTCCATACGAATTGTCTGTCTGTATGCGTAGGAAATTCCCTAATACTTTGTATGAATTCTCCAGTGCTCCTATTGTCTGGTGGTGGTAAGCTGTAGAATTTAATTTTTCGATTTTTAGAACTTCGCAAATTCTGGTGAACAGGGTAGACATAAATTCTGTACCTCTATCTGTCAGAATTTGCTTGGGTACACCATAATTCAATATGACATTCTCAACAAATGCTTTGGCCACAACGTCTGTTGATTTGTCCTGAATCGGTGTTGCTGTTACATACTTTGTCAGATCACATTGGGTAGTCAGTATATACTGATTACCTTTGTTGTCTGGTAAAAGAGGACCAACTATATCTAAAAATATTTTCTCAAATGCTTCACTGGCTGTACTTGTTATTTTCATAGGATATTTTGTCACATTATCCTTGTTTCTTTGGCATTTCGCACATTTCTTTATAAAATTTGTCACGTCAGTATCCATTGACTTCCAATGATACCTCTGTTATATCGTGTTTAATGTTCGTTTTATCCCCGCATGCCCTGCAGTTGGCAATACGTGGAAATCATTCAAAATTAGTCTTTTTTCTTTCTCGTTCTCTATTACTCGTATTTTATTACCTATTACTATAATAGGTGGCATGCCCTTTAAATTAAGTTGTTCGATTTTACTTTTTAATTGTTTACTTTCGGTTGTGTTTCTCACAACAAGGCCTTTAATTTTTCTCGATTTTGTGAAATTCACTAATTGTTTCATTACTTCCCGTAGGTAAGTAAATGACATGTTAGGATTCAGTAAAATCTTTTCTTCTTCGAGTTGTTTTTTAATGTTCTCGTTTTTCTCATCTTTAGATATCTCTATCTGAATATAGTCGACTTTTTCTGTATTCGATTTTTCGCTATTATTTGCCATTGATTGGGCTTTGTTGATGTTTGAAGTTTGTGCTCTTGTTGTCACTAAGCTTACTTGAGGTGTCAGAGCCTTAAGGTCATCGATCGAAATACGTGATAACGCGTCCGCTACAACATTTTCTAATTGACCACACTAAGCCTAGAAGTTCTTTCTCTATAGTGCTATAACTTAATTCGGCTTTGTTTAAGGCTTTGCTTGCAAATGCAACGGGTCTATTATTATTATTACTCAATACAGCTCCCAGTGCTTTTCCTGATGCGTCAGTATGCAACGTGAATATGTTATCCTCGGAAAAGTCTGGATAATCAAGTACTGGAGGGTTCATAAAGCATTTTTTCAAATATTGGAAAGAGTGTTCGCACTCGTCGGTCCAATGAAATTCACTATTTTTCCTAATTTCTATCTTAGAAGGATCTGGTTTTACGCCTTCTACAGATACTAAATGTCCAAAATAAAGTAATTCGGTTTTAAAAAAATTACCTTTCAGTGGGTTTAATTTCAGGTTTGTTTTTCTCAATCTTTCAAACACATTTATCAAATTTCTATTATGTTCATCCAGGGTTTTGCCAAACACTATGATGTCATCTAAATAAACTAGGCATTTCTCCATGTTTAGACCTGACATAGCCACTGTCATTAACCTGGAGAATGTTGAAGGACTTACTTTCAATCCCATTGGGAAACGAGTCATTTGGTATTGACCCCTGTTAGTACTAAATGCTGTGATTGGCCTATCTTCCTTTCTTAGTTCACACTGGTAATATCCTTGTGATAAGTCCAGGTGAGAAAAATATTTTGCTCCTGCTAATGATTCGATCACTTCCTCCAAATTTGGAAGTGTAAATTTATCATCTTGTAGGGCATTGTTTAGTTTCCGATAGTCGATAACTAAACGCCATTTTTTGTTATCATTAGTTGATTTCTTAGGAACCAGCAGTAGTGGACTGTTCCATTCTGAAACTGCATCCTCTATAATATTATCCTTAAGCATCTTATCCACTTGCCTTTGAACTTCGTCCTTTTGGGTTTGTGGTAGCTTATAGGGCCTTGTATACACAGGATGTGTGTCAGGTTTTACAGTAATCGAAGGTTGATAAATTTTCGTTACTGTTAGCTTGTCGTTTTTCAAGCAAAAAATATCATTATATTTCATACAAAGTTTCTCAATTGTTATTCTATCCCGCTCATTTAGTTCCTGTAAATTTAATTCTTTTAATATTTCTTGTGCCCTATTGTCATTATACTTATAGGCACTCTTAATTTCGATTGCGTCATAATTCGCAAAGGGTTTACACATTGGTTTTAAATTTTTGATTTCGACTGCTTTGTTTTTTGCATTTAATATTCTCACTGGTATTTTTCCCTCAGTTGGTTCCACTATAGCTCCTGCTATGTAGACTCCAGTCTGAATTTCTTGGCTACATATTACCATGGATTCAGAGTAATTTACTTCAATAAATGTCATTACCTCAGTTCGTTTGGGTATAATAAAGTTTTCCGCAAACAAAGGTTTTCTCAATGTTAATGTAAGCGTATCAAAATTTATGTTAGCGTCAAATTTTCTAAGGAAATTCGTACCAATTAGACCTACGATATTTTGTGGTAGTTTATCAACAATATGGAAAGTAATGGGGTAGCTACTCCCATCGTATTCCATAAATGTATTCACTGTTCCTAAAGTGGTAGTGATACCATTAATACCATGTACCTGTATGGTTTTTGATGTGTCTATGCAAGCGTATAATTTCCCTGGTAGGTGACGTCTGTCTAATATGCAACATGATGCACCACTATCTACTACTAGGTTGAGGTGTTCATTTTCTATGATGAATTTGGATCTCAAAGCTCTCTCGCTGTTTAAATTATTCACGAAAAAACTCGCTTACGTTTGCTTCTTCGTCATGTGCGGCTGCACCTTCTGGTTGCTCCGCTACATGCACGTTCCGTCTGGATTGACTGTTGTTTCGGTTGCTAGGGTTATTATTGTTTGCTCGGGTAGCCGAGTTATTGTTCTTACCCTGGTTCTGTTGCCTATTTCTCTGGTTTCCGTCAAAGTTTTGGTTATGGTTATACCGTCCATAACCTCGGCGGTTACTGTTAGTTCTATGATTGTTTCCTCTACTTCGTTGGTAAGAGAAATCTCTATTACTATTACTATTACTATTGTAATAGTTGAAGTTATAACCCCTGCTGTAATTTCCGCGGTTTCCTCTTCCACGAAAATTAAGCCTATTGAATGCGAATCCCTGCGTCCAAAGGGCAGATTGTGGTGACGATTGCGGCTGCACTTCCAGTGCATCCGATATCGCTCTATTAAGGTTTGGCGGATTCCTCGCCTTAACGAAGAATGCCATCTGAGCGCTGTTTAGTCCAGCTATAAAGGCGTTGGTAGCAACGGGCTGAACTATTGCTCCCGCTGCTGACTCGTTTGGAAATGTATTATTTGATACATAGGCAGTGGCTAGTTTCGCTGCCAACTGCTCAATTTCTTTTCCGAATTCGGTGATACCCTTGTTTTTCTGTTTGGCGAGCTTTAATTCAGCTTCGCATGCTGTTGGTGTTAGTTTTATTGCGAATTTTTCGGCAAGCATTCGCTTAGCCTCATTAAGGGTGGTGTTTTGTAAGTAGAGTAATTTTTCCCTTTTTATTTGTCTTGTCTCTATCCTAAAGTGACTCCTCACTTGCAGGCTTTTATAAAACTTGTCGACCTCCTGCTCGATTTTTTGGAATTGGAAATTGTCCATTCCATTTTATGTGATATATTGTCATCAAATTTATGGTTGTTACGCTATATTCATTTAGTGAGAATAGAAATGAGAAGGAAAAAAAAATTTTTTTTTTCATTCGGTTTAGTGTAACATCATTATTATTATTTTTTTTAAAATTATATTCAGTGTAAACTTTTTTTTTTTTTAATTAAGATTTCATTTCTACGTTTTTTTTTTTCAAATATATATATATGTATATAATCGATATATGATACGAAAATGGAATATTCTTATATAAAAAAAAATTATTATTAAATTATTATTGTAAAATATATATATATATATATATATATATATATATATATATATATATATATATATATATATATATATATATATATATATATATATATATATATATATATATATATATATATATATATGTTTCATTAGTATTTTTTCTACTTAGCTTAACGGGTTCCCCGTTACGGCCATGTCCATTTCCCTTTGATAGCTTTCTATGGCGTATACCACATCCCGGTACGCCCACATGAGTTCTTCTTTCAGAGTATTCCGACTTTCGAGTACGGCAGCACCCGCGCCTAGGTTAAGGCATGCACTCAACAGTGCATGTTTTGCCTGAATTTCCTCCTCGCTGACTGGGTTGCGTTTATGTTGCTGTCTCTGCCAATATTTTTTTTCTCGATCCATGAAGTCCGTGCACTGTTTTACTAACTCCTCGTTATAATTTCTTCTCGTCGCCATTGTATCTGAGTGTTTTTTTTTCTTCTCTCTTTTTTTTCGATTCTGTAGTGGCACACTTCAGTTAAACTTGTAGCGCCGAGAGTCTCACGGCTCGTTCGGCCACGGGTTGCGTTTGTTCACTATGCAGCTTAATTGCCGCTCGGGCCAGCACATATCCTACCGCCACTAGTGCCATAACACACAGTGCGATAGTTTGATAAACTTCGTGTCCCGCTGACTGTGCATTGGTGCTGGTAATTATTTCGTCAGCACTAAACCAGCCCATAATGTCACTTTGCTCTTTTCTGTTATTTCATCAATTATAAATCGCCGTTACTAGCGGTACGCCATCAGTGTATGTAGTTTTGTTATTCCACTAATTATAAATCGTCGTCACTAGCGGTACGCCTTCAGTGTATGTAGTTTTGTTATTCCACTAATTATAAACGGTCGTCACTAGCGGTACGCCATCAGTGTATGCAATTTTGTTATTTTGGCGGTGAAGAACACTAATCAAATGTAGTTGCTAATCATTTCATTCTTAAACACTTTATACTGCTATTGAACACAGCTGGTCACTCGCGGTACGCCATCATTGCTATGCTGTTTGGTATCAAATGTAGTTGCTAATCATTCCATTTCTAAACACTTTATACTGCTATTTAACACAGTTGGTCACTCGCGGTACGCCATCATTGCTATGCTGTTTGGTTAGATCGGTGGCGGAGAACACTGATCAAATCTCGTTTCTAATCAATCTTTTTCGCACGCTTCGTATTGCTATGTAACACAAATGGTTCGAGCCAGGTACATTCCCGTAACTAACGAAAACACTCCACGAATGGAAAAGGATCGCCATGAAAAATCAGGAAAAAATCATGATAAATTTACGGCCACTGAGTGGCAGGAATTTCTTTCTTGAATTGAGATACCGACATTCGCGGTCGAGAGTCGTTCTCGAACTCTTTATTTCGGAATTATATTTCTTAACGCTAGGCCCTGCTCGGGCGGTGGCTACGTGACCCTTTATAGCGCGTCAGCATAAAACGGTCACCGCTCTGTCGGTGGCAACGATCGCGCTTTATGCTGCGTCGGAGTTTCGATATCATTTATTTATTTTTACGATTGAAGCGGGCCTGTATCCACCACATTATAATGCATACATAGACGGTCTCTGATTCGACTACAACAAAGCCATATCGGTTGCAGGTTAGACCAGAACCGAATAATAGTTTTTGCCTTTCTCATATAGATAGGTTATGCAATCACTGAGAAAACCGAATTTTTAGCCGAGGCCCGGAGGGCCAGGTGTCATATACCATTCGGCTCAGCTCGTCGAGTACGCAAAATTTATCTCTCTCTCTCTCTGTGTGTGTTTTTTTTTGCACTAACTTTTCTCGGAGATGGCTTAACCGATTTTCACAAACTTAGATTCAAATGAAAGGTCTTGTGGTCCCATACAAAATTCCTGAATATAATTTGGATCCGACTTTCGGTTCCAATGTAGGTAAAATGTGCAATAAATTGTGAAAATAAGTGCACCAACTTTTTTCGAAGATGGCTGAACCGATTTCCACAAGCTTAGATTCAAATGAAAGCTCTTTAGGTGCCATACTAAATTCCTGAATTTCATTTCGATCTAATTTCCGGTTGCGGAGTTATGGGGTAAAATGTGCAAAGAAATGAAACTATGTTTTCTAACTTTTCTCATAGATGGCTCGACCGATTTTTACAAATTTAGATTCAAATGAAAGCTCCTGCGGTCCCATACTGAGTTCCTGGATTTTATCCGGATCCGGAAATGTAGAGTAAAATGTGTTAAAAAATTTCTAGCATCACTGATAAGGGCGAAAAACCGTAAAAAAATGTCTACATCGACCTCAAATCTTTTCCAATTGATAGTTTTTATCAGTAGACGGTCAAACAAACCGATTTCAGTTATTCTTTCAAGAATCGAAGAAAATTATTTTGAAGAATACCACAGTACTATATATGATAGTATGATTGATATGAGAAAGGCAGCATTGCACCACTAGATGGATTAAAACAGGTTTTTATGTTCCAGATCAATCTCATTTCCACTGGATTGCTTTCTAACGTACTCAAAAACATTTTTGCTTCTCTTATTAGGTTGTGATTGACACCAAACATCACATAATTCAGATCTAAGTGGTTTAAACATTTCTACGTTATTAAAAACTTACTTTTGAAAACCTGTCAAACTGTAGAAACACAACACTAGTGATGCTAGCTGATGTTCATTGAATGTCTGCGGAAAAGGGAAAATAACATATGAAACATATGAATAATGTCTGCGATCCGCAAAAGATCTGCACCATAATGTAAAAATCTTCCAAGTTGATAACATGTCTGCATATCTGGCATATATGCATAAAGTTTTGATTACGGGAGCCAGACGTCAGAAGTACAAATAAATTGACTACAGATGCCGATGCTCGAAAATGACTGTATTTATGTGTGTTGTTAGTCACACTATGAATGTCTTTCTAAACAATAACATCAGTTTTATGTTTAAAATATGAACGGGACATCAATACATCCGAAAAATTCACGAGTATAGATATCTGGCACGCCTGATCTGGTCCATCTGATTCTAAGACAAGACCTGACAACTGGCTTCTTATTCTTCCTTTCGAATCATCCTTCTCGTCATTTTCGCCCTGTGGAATAAATACCAACGTATCGGCTACAGTGTAGCCATATTTACAGATTTTTTAATAATTTTATGCTAAGAAAAAAATATTTATTTAATTTTAATTTTTATACTCGGTTTTTGATTTGCAGTAAACATGAAAAATGCTTTGGTGAATGCATTTTTTGTCGTGAATACGACTTACTTTACTATGGGGTGCCTTTTCAAAATTAGCCATATGGAAGAATGGGCAGAACTTAATCGTGAATATCTCGACTTGTATTAATGGTAGCAACATAATTCTTTCACCATTTCATCAAAAATATGATCAGGAAATTATGATAATATTTTGAACAGTGTGAGATAACCACAAACAACTCAAAAATTAAGTTTTCTCAAAATTTCAAAATAATGCGGAAAACTATTTACTTTCGCTTGGGTTTTTCGCGCAAGGACGACGATTTTGAGGTAGCCAGGCACATATCTTCAACTGAATGCGTATAAAAGGGGAACCGTGGTGAAAATCGATCATTTCTTTTCGTGCGTTCGATGGGAGCAGACGTCGTGGAAGTTAAACCTTCAACCAACAGCGACGGAGAGGGCGCCTTCTGCGTGGTAGCAACTTTCATTCGCTTGCTAGCCTTCAAGGCGAGCAGACTGCATCGCGAGAGTTAAGGTCAAACCGCATTCGGCCGACATTTCCATCGCCGATCTTTTTTCGCTCTTCGGTTATGACTGAGCTGCCGGCGTGCACATGTATAGGTACGCCGGACCCGACATAAAATTTATATCTTTGGCAACGATATTTCTCACCTAGCTTTTTGCACCGTAGCAACTGTGTCGGGTCCGGCGTACCTATACATGCGCACGCCTGTGCAGAGCCATAGCCGAAGAGAGAAATAGTCAACGCCGGCGAGCTCGGATCGGCCGAATGCGGAGTGCCCTTTAAACCATCAACCAGCAGCGACGGAGAGAGCGCCTTCTGCGTGGTTAAAAGCTCAAACGCTCAGGTAGCAACTTTCATTCGCTTGCTGGGCTTCAAGGCAAGCAGACTGCCATCGCGGGAGTTAAACCATCAGCGACGGAGAGAGCACCTGCCATCATTTGGTTTTCGGTAGTCATAACGAGAAGTTCAATTTTCAGATTGTAGTTCCGCAATATAGGTTCAGAATTCAGAGCCTGCGTGCTGAAACTGGATTCTGGAACTGTATTCCGGAACTAATTTGAGTTTCGAAATTTCAATTCTAGAATTGAAACTGGATTCTGAGTCTGTTATTGGTTCTAAATTTAGTTCTTGAACTCAGGATCCAGTTCTTTATTCCATACTTCTTCTATTCGGTTCTTTTTAGAACCATAATAATACTCCTAAAGAATTATGCGGAAATTTACTTTACTGTACTCTATAAAACCCATTCTGGTAGTCATGGTGAAAAATCGTCTTCATGTTTTAGAGCTTAGTTCTGGAATATGGGTTTAGAATTCAGAGTCTGCGTGCTGAACTAACTCAAATCGTCACCATTTTTTTTATTATAAAGAACTATACTGCTTATTTCATAGTATTTAAGTGCGTTTCAGAATGTTTAATGTAACTAATCTGTAATTTAGTCTAGGCGCATCGTTTAAATTTCTAGTAATGAAAGAGGGGAAAGTTGCACAATTCAAACAATCGATGAACTACCAATTCGAATTCGGAAGCATAAATAAAGCGTGTCATATTCGTATTCACGACATCCAGTTATGTCTCTGACATTACACACCCGTACTTTTATTATAAAGAACTATACTGCTTATTTCATAGTATTTAAGTGTGTTTCAGAATGTTTAATGTAACTAATCTGTAATTTAGTCTAGGCGCATCGTTTAAATTTCTAGTAATGAAAGAGGGGAAAGTTGCACAATTCAAACAATCGATGAACTACCAATTCGAATTCGGAAGCATAAATAAAGCGTGTCATATTCGTATTCACGACATCCAGTTATGTCTCTGACATTACACACCCGTACTTTTTATTATAAATTAATGCTTGAAAACAATTAATTGAGCTTTGGCGACAAAACACGAAATATCTGATGTTTAACTCAAAATCGATTCCATTGTTGACGTATTACGGGAAACTTTTGAAAACCGGAAAAGGTCAAGTTTGGATAGAAATGCTTAGTGCGACCACAGTGTGGAACACAACAGTTCATTCTTCTCCTAAAACTAAACACACTTTCGAGTTTACACTAATTTAACAAATCTTTTTTGTTTACACTTTAATTCACTAGAAAGAAAAACGGCTTGATGGTGATTTTAATTACACAGTGCTGCCGCTATAAACATTCATTACAAATGAAATTGAAAAAAAGTGAAACATCCTCTGAAAAGTTTCATTTTCATTGGTTAGCTAAAATTATAAATTTTAATAAACTTGTTTTCTGATTTTTTTTATACTTGGTATCATTGCTCGCGTACCCTGCAAAAGTTTTTTCTTTTCACAATGTGCGGGTAGCAGTATCAAAATCAGCCAATCAGAAACTGGTCAATTTTGGAACAAAAGCAGCCTCCCCAGTAGTCAGGTCTTGTCTTAAATCTTATTAAGTGATATATATTCACGGTCATGGAAACAGTGAAACATTGCACTACATTTTGTTTAGTTTTGTTAAGAGCCCTATCCAACTCCGCTATGAATTGTATATGAAACTGGAAGGAAAAGATTACCGAGGAAATTTGTGCAAAGTTTAGTTGCTCATATCTGCTCCTCTTCAAACTGAACCCCCTTAAAAATAGTATAAAACTTGTTTTAATCCACCTAGTGGTGCAATGATGCCGCTCTCATATTTAATACTGTGGTATTCTATTCAAAATGTTTCTCTTCGATTTTTGAAAGAGGCAAGGGATTGTTTGTGCATAAACTAGTATAACATACAGAATATAACAGAGCTTTGCTCGCGACGACGATTTAAATATTTGTTGTATCCGAAAATATCCAGTAATTTTTGGCACTACCATAAGACCTCTCATTTGACTTTAAAATTGGAAATATTGCTTTTGAGATCAGTTTAGATTTGTACGGTTTTTGTTTCGCCTGTTTAAGTGATGTTGTACAACATTTTACACACTTTCCCCTACAACTCCGGAACAGGAAGTCGGATTCAAATGAAATTCAGGAATTCCATATGGAACCGTGAGACCTTTCATTTAAATTTTGATTGGTGGAAATCGGTCAACCCATCGCTGAGCAAAGTGAGTGAGATCCATTTTAATATATATTACCACTATTTCCGGTACTTCCGAAGACCCGGAACCAGGATAGCCGAAATTGGTTTGTTTAGTTCCCTACTGAAAATGGCTATAAATTTGTTTAGTTTTGAGACCAGATTAGATTTTTTTTGCGTTTTTTCGTTTCGCCTGTTTAAGTGACGGTATCAACTTTTTAACACATTTTACCCTATAATTCCGGAACAGGAAGTCAGATCCGGATGAAATTTGGGTGTTTTATTTGGGACTATGATAACTTTCATTTGAATTCAAGATTGTAAAATCTAAGATTGTAAAAATCCAACGCCATCTCTGAGAAAAGTAAGGAAGTCGGATCAAAATAAAATTCATGAACTTTGTATGGGACAATTATAGCTTTCATTTGAATCGAAATTTGTGAGAATCGGTTCAGCCGTCTCTGAGAAAAGTTATTGCACTTGTTTTCATTTTTTTTTGCACATATCACCCTGTAGTTCCGGAACCGGAATCCGGATTCGATTAAAATTCAGAAACTTTGTGTGGAGTTACAAGACCATTCATTTGAATCTAAGTCTATGAAAATGGGTTCAGCCATCTACGAGAAAAGTGAATGTTATTATTATTATTAATATCATTTATTTTACCCCGGCTTTAACCTTTTGGTCGTTCACCGGGGGGAAACAAGAATTGTAATTACATGTCATTTTGAAAAAAAAAATGAGTGTTTTTTTTTTATTTCAGTTTAAACTAGGAAGCGAAAATTCGATGAAGAGAGTAACGGTATGGGCCGCGGATAGCGTCCTCGCGGGTACAACCAGCCGGTGTTTTCGGTCCTTGGTTCTGGTGAGATGTTAGACCGGATAGTCCAGTGGAGCGTAGCGATGGTGTTTCTAGTTGATATTGGGCCGCGGAGAACATCCCTGGGGACCTACCCCAGCGGATGGCCCGCGGTGAAGATTCGGATCCGATGGCGATGGTGTCCTAGACTTCGTTGGGTCAAATGTCATCGGCACCTCGGTTTGTTCGATGGTGAGATTTGTGAAAAATTTAAAGGAGAAGAGCGTGAGAGAAATGTTTTGTTTTCATGGCGGTATATAGTGTTAATTTTACTGATTATGTTACTTTTCCGATCGAAATGATGGACAGACGAGGGTAGGGGGAAACTAGCAGAGGTGACCGTCGGACCTAGAAAAGATCGAATTAGTTCTGCGGCTGAGGTGGCGAACCAATAAAAAGTGGGGAGACGAGCGGATGTTAAAGCCGAATCTGGAGACAAAAGCAATATGTTTTTTTTTTTCGTTTGGTTTAAGCGACTGCCGAGATGAAGTGGCGGGCGAGCGGAACGTGGTGCAAGTGCGCAGGTGCTTGGATCAAGACGATAAACCGGGTGCATTGGATGGCGTTTCTAGTGTAAAAGAGAGCTGATGTTTTTTGGTTCGAGCTAAGCGATATTCAAAGTGTTGTTGGTTTTTTTTTGGGTCTCAGGGTTATTAGGGATTGTAGGTGAGTCTGTATACCATGTAGTTTGATAGAAGGGAGAGGATCAGGGCAGGGTTTATAGGGTGTGGAAGAGGTTGGCGTCTTTTAGGAAGTTGATGAGGGTAATTTCGGCTACTGGGTCATTCGATAAGATGTTTCTCATAGAGTTTTTGATGTCATACTGTACCCGGAGGTTGTGAAATTCCGGGCAGTTGACTAGTATGTGCTCCACTGTAAGCGGTGTGCTGCAAGTGGAGCGCATAGGTGGTGGATGCCTCGAGATGTAATGCTGATGGGTGAGGCGTGTGTGACCCGTGCGTAGCCGTGAGAGGACTCGTTGTTCCCGGCGGTCGGTGCGATCCGTCCATTTGGACAGATCCCCCTTAATCTTGGGCAGGAGGCCCCCGGATGATCGCCAGTGCCGTACGAAGTTATCCGTGAGCTTGATTCTAAAGTCAGTTAGAATGTCGGTTGACGGCACTGCGGATCTCATCCGAAGGCTTTTCCTGCCCATAGCCGCGAGTAAGTCTGCCTCTTCGTTACCCGGGATCCCGCTATGTCCAGGAATCCAGCATACTGTGACGTTGCTGCCACAGTCTGCCTCGATGGCCTGGACATATGGGTGTCTGGATCCTCCCGTCTCCAGAGCAGTGATTACTGCTAAGGAATCGGAGAAGATCACCGCCTCGGATCCCGGGGGGATGACTTTAAGGCATTCAAGTATGGCTGCGGCTTCCGCCGAGAACACCGAGCAAGAGGGTGGTAGACTACGGTGTATGGAGGTGTTGGGTCCCCATACACCGAGCCCGGTGCCAGTGCTTGTTCGCGATCCGTCAGTATAGAAAGAGGCAATGCCTCTAAACCTGTCGGAGGTTAACTGGAGAAAGCTGCTTTTCGCTGCTGCTGGGAGAGGTCTGGCCCCTAAGGATTGTGCCAGAGAAGTTTCGATTTTGGGAAGGTCTGGTTGGTACCATGGTCTCATCCAAACTCGGTATAGGCGTGCTAGTTTCGGGATGTTTTTCCCGGTGAAACTCCTGAACAGCGACTGAGCCATTTGCAGTAGAAGACAGTCTTTTCCAGTGGTTCGTTCTAGGTAGCCCAGAGATCTGCGGAGGATGATCCAAGCCGAAAACCAGCGGAATGGGAGCAAACCCGACTCTACGCAGGCGGCTGTTGCTGGGGTACTTGGGAGCAAGTTTGAGGCGTATCTGACGGCTCTTTTGTAAGTAGGGCCCAAAACCCTGAGCAGGGTTTCCATGCTTACAGCCGTCGCCTCTATCCCATAGTAAATACGACTCCAAATTAGGGACTTGGCTATGTTTATCCCCTGATGGCGGTTCCACTGGGGGGACCCGCACTAATGGTCTGGATTAGTCTTAATCTAGATTGGCAGTCTTTTTTTACTTGGCCAAAGTGGTTTGTGAAGTCTAGGTTTCGGTCGAAAACGACGCCGAGTATTCTAGGGCATTTCACAAACGGTACGATGACCGTTCCAATCGAGACCGGAGAGTTAGTGTTGCGGTGAGATTCCCGACAGAAGTGCGAGAGGGAGCATTTGTTAGGAGCGATATTGAACCCGACACTCTCTGCCCATTGGTGGATTGCTCTCGCCGTCTGCTGGATTTTTCTTCTTATTCTTTTACGGGATTTACCAATGACGAGGATCACAATGTCGTCGGCATATACGAAGATGAATATGCCTTTTGGTAAACAATTGAATATGGAGTTCATCCCCACGAGGAATAAGGTTACGGACAACACCGAACCTTGAGGGACCCCGTTTTGTTCAGCGAATGTTTGTGATAAGGATCCACCTATGTAAACTTTGAAGTTCCTTTCCTTGAGAAAATCTTGCAAAAAGACACCCATTCGCCCGTTGATGCCCCAGTCAACCAGTTGTCGAAGGACCCCTTCCCGATTGACTGTGTTATAGGCTTTTGCTAAGTCTATACATAGCGCGTCAACGTGTTGCCCTTCATTGATTCCTCTGTGGATGGTATCGCACAGCGAAGCAAGGTGGGCTCCGGTTCCTTTACCTTGGCGAAATCCGAATTGCCTGTGGTCTAGTAAACTGCGCTCTTCGAGAAATGAAACGAGGCGTCGGTTTACTAGCCTCTCGAGTGTTTTACCCATACACGAGAGGAGGCTAATTGGACGGAAGTTGTTGGCGACGAACGAGCCAGCGCAACCTTTGGGAATAGGAACAGTATGGGCTGTTTTCCAATTAGCTGGAATTGTCCCAGTAGACCAGACTTGGTTGAATAGGTTTAGTAGGGCAATGCGACCTTTAGGAGGAAGATGTCGGAGCATATCATAGTTAATGTTGTCCGGGCCGGTCGATTTTCCTTTTGCGGAGCTTAAAGCGAAGTTGAGTTCCTCCGCAGAAAAAAGTCTGTCCCAAACCTCGTTTGATCCAGGTGGGATTGACACAGGAGAGCGCTGGGCGTTCCGAAGTGAAATTTGGAATGTCACTGGTAGCGCCGTGTCAGCCGACAAGGATTCGAAATAACGCCCGAGGTGGTCGGCGATATCTCCTGGATTGGAAGTGAATCTGCCATTAATTTCAAGGGAGAAGCCCTTTTGCCTACGTTTTCCTCTAAGTGCGTTTACCCTTCTCCACAATTCTGCTGAGGAGGAGTCCGCGGAGATGCCGTCGAGAAATCTATTCCAGCTATCCACTTTAGCTTTGGTGATAGTTTCCCTGGAGAGATTCCTTGGGCGACGAAATTCTTGCGCCTTTGCATCTCTGGAGGGGTGATCAAGGGAGGTTTTCCGTAAGACCCGCAGTGCTTTTCTGCGGGCTTTGACCACTGTAGATACTTCGGCGGACCACCAGTGAACCGCTCGTTTGGGCGGTTTTCCACTGGATCGAGGAATATTATTTTCTGCTGCGCCGAGTATAATTGCTTCGAGCTCCTCTAGGGAGAGATCGGAATCTGGGTAAATCCGGTCCTCGATAGAGGACTCATAGCCCTTCCAATCGGCTCGTTGGAGGATCCATCTGCGACGTCGTGTGGTGAGGGGTTGACACGCGTCTAGTGAAATGAGAATGGGTACATGGTCGCTGCTTCCCGTGTCCGTCCACGTGGACCAGCTGCACGAGCTAACCAGACCCCGCGATACCACGGACAGATCAATGGCCGACTGGTATCGCCCTCTGAAAAAGGTGGGGCTGCCATCATTCATTACTATTGCCTCACACTCTACGATCGCATGCAAGATTTCCCCTCCACGGTGGCTGTTTTTCTTGGATCCCCATGCACTGTGGTGAGCGTTGAACTCACCCAAAACAAGGAAGGGGGGTCGAAGTTGCTGGAAAAGTTCCTTCAACTTCTTTCCCACATTTCTAACTTCTTTTGGGATGTAAACGGACACAACAGTGCAGGGGATCGGGAGCTGTATCTTCATAGCTATAGCGATTAGTTCAGTTTTGATAGGGCAGGGATCCGAAGGGATGTCCGCCCTAACTGCCAGGCCGATCGTTTGATACAAGTTGTTTCCGGTTGCGGCGCTCCAGATGTAGCGATGATTAAGCCACGAAGATGGGTTGGTAGATTGGCGTATGTGTGTTTCCTGGAGTGCTATTATCACCGGATTGTGAAGGGCTATAAGATACTGAAGGTCACCAAGGGAATGGCTGAGCCCGTTGACATTCCATTGGATGGCCAACGTAGTCCTATTCGACAGGGAGACGGAGTCAGAAGAGAACGAACAATTACTGACGTAAGATTGTATGGGAGAGGGGGGAGGAAATGCTTCTGCCGATTGTGGGTTGTATGAAGGGGGGTCGGCAGTAAGGGAAGGATTGAGAACGGGAGGAGACGGGATTGCTGGTTCCTTAGGGGACGGGTCGCGGGGGGATTTCAGTTTCCGTCCATTTGGCTGTGGGAAGCTGGCTGTAGATGGTGGAGGATTGTGCTTATAACAGCATCTCGAGGGGTGCCATGAACAGCCGGGGATGGGGCTGGAGCACGGATCCGAGCGGACAGGGTGGAAGGTGTTTGTTTTATTTGAAAATGATGGGACCGCTGCCCCTTCCTGGACCCAGAGGCCCACCGAAACTGGTGGGGGGGGGGGCAGACGAAGGACAGCGGACATCGAGCGGTTGACTGGTGAAGATTGTTGGACAAGCTTGAGAGTGGACGGTAGAGGTAACTCGCGGGCGACCCGCTTGCACTTCCACGGCGCAACTATCAAGGGGCGCTGGGGAAGTCACAGGGTCGTCTTGGTGTTGAGAGGTGGTGTTATATTGAGTGGATGTTGGGTTACTAAAGAGGGGTATGGTAGTGGAAGGAAGGGTTAGTATATTAGACTGTGAACGTTGATAGAAAGAATGATGAGTGATGGACGCGGAAGCCTGGTCGGGAGATCTCCGAGTTGATTCCGCTTCGGTCATTTCATTACATGGGCTGTTGTTAGATTTAGAGATGTTGCTGAGAAATATGTTTGGCCCTTTAGGAGATGTTGACACTGTCGACCAGTGCTGAGTCGATAACCATTGATTCTTCGCTCGAGCTTGAAAATAGACTCTCGGATCGAAAGGAGTCAGAAGATGGTAAGTCAAAATCGGTCGGGTCTGGAGGTGCAGTTTCTTGACGTGTGCTGGTGTTTTTTGGGTTTTTCGATCTTTTCTCGCTTTTTTTGCTACTACCACCAGAATGTGGTGGCGTTGGGCTTGTTGCTCTCTCACCGGATTTTCCTTTGCGGGGGAGTTCTGCCGCTCCAGGGCTGGTTGAGGTGTTGGTGTTGTGGAGAGTGGCTTTTTTGCCTTGGTTGGCCACTTTTGGAGGAGGAGAACCGCTGCTGCTTTTTCTTGACAAGGGTGCCTCTACATGGTGGACGGATTTCTCCATCAAAAGAGTTTGTATTTGCTCTCGCATCGCCTGGATCTGCTTAGTGGCTTCGCTCAAAGCTCCTTTCAGAAGCTGGATTTCTGGGTCTTTATTATCCTTGCTGTTGGTGGAATTTTCCCGCTTTTCTGCACGCAAACGTACGATTTCATCGCGAAGAAGTGCAATGGTGCGATCTTTTTCATCGTTGTTCCCAGATAGCCTGTTTTTTAGTTGGTCAGCGTATGAGCTACTGGGCTGGCTGGATCGCATTAGTTGCCTAGCTTCCGGAAAAGATATGCCACGGTCAACCTTGAGCTTAACAAGAGCCTCTTCTTCCAGATACTTAGGGCAGCGCCTAAAGCGGGCAGAATGGTCCCCTTTGCAGTTCAAGCACCTCGGGGGGTTCGGGCATGAACCATCCTCGGTGATCTCGTGCTCAAGACCGCAGGAGAGGCATGTCTGCTTGTTGGGACAGGATCTACTACCATGCCCGAACCTACCACACTGGTAGCAGAGCATGGGAGATGGATAGTATGGACGCACTGACGTCCTGACAAGGCCGATATATATAAATTCTGGTAAGAAGGACCCAGAAAAGGAAAGAACGAGAAGAGGGGTATTGATTGTAGCACCGTCTTTACGCTTTGTAATTCTCCGAACTCCACAAACGTTTTGCGTTTTGAGTTCGTTACAAAGTACATCCGTTCCGGTGTCGATTGTATCGCGGTCATAAATAACGCCTTGCACCACGTTCAGGGTGGGGTGGGGTACGACTTCCACCGCTTGACCATCAATCAATTGCTTCAGACCGAGCAAAGCGCAGTAGGCCTTTCTCGAAGTCGTTTTTAGTACGTACCGGGATCCACGAGCCTCTTTTGAGGCCGTGATCACCTTAACTGGATCAATGCCTAATACGCTCTGCACACTCTTCAAAATAAGAAATGGATTGGCGGCTAGCCGGGGCTCCGCCACACCATCCCGGGCAACCGCTCGTAATAACAAGGTTTGTTTATCGATTTCGTCTCCAGAGTTCATGAATTCTGGCAACGACTGGCAGAGAGGGAGAGCTATAGATATTTGAGAAGAGAGTGGTGGCATACTAGGGCGGGATGACGAGCCTCCCCCCGGAGGGTCAGGCCCCGGCATTCTTATTCAAGGAAATAAGACAAGACGGCAGTTTTGGTGGTCGGATTAATTATGTGATATAATTGGAGTAAAAAAGGTTATAAATAAATAATGGTTAAGAAGATAAAGAAAAATTACGCTCACCGCTGTGACGAAATGGTCTGTTCGTCGATCCCGTCAGGGCGGAGGAGGACAGCAAGCTATCCGCTCTGATAATGCTCTATATCGTTGCTGAGTTACACTGTCGCAGAGTTTACCGAAAGATGCCACTACACTAACACTGTCACAATCAAGATGTAGGCAAAATGGCTACCGACTTGTTTTAGGGTAGATGAGCACGAGTCTGATAAACGAAAAGCACGTGGTTTGTCAAATTGCTGGTTCGTTGAGTCACTATCGATTGGATTTACACAATGGATCAATGGGTCCGGGAGGCTGAGCCCGGGCCGGGTACCCACAGCGGCGGCCAAATGAATGGCGCCACGTGGTTGATCACTTTCTTGTCGAGAGTGCAAAAAACAAAAACACTTTTTTGGGAATATTCACTGGATGTCACTGATACGGTGTAGGTAAGATGTGATCTGTTGACTAAAGTCGCGATTGTCCAGAAACGGCCAAAACACTTGGAAGAAATAACTCACAAGGAAGAGCCGAAGTATCGCGTCCGATCATCACGAGTGTTCGGTACGAACTGAGAAAAGTGAATGCAAAAAAAAATGTTACATACATACATACACACACATACACACATACAGATATTTTGCGTACTCTACGAACTGAGTCGAATGATATATGCCACTCGACCATCCTGGCCTAGGTTCAAAAGTCGGTTTTCATAGTGATTGCATAACCCTTCTTTATGAGAAAGGCAAAAATTTAACAAAGTACAGGGTGATTTTTTAAGAGCTTGAGAACTTTTTTAAACAATAAAACGCATAAAATTTGCAAAATCTCATCGGTTCTTTATTTTAAACGTTAGATTGGTACATGACATTTACTTTTTGAAGATAATTTCATTTAAATGTTGACCGCGGCTGCGTCTTAGGTGGTCCATTCGGAAAGTCCAATTTTGGGCAACTTTTTCGAGCATTTCGGCCGGAATAGCCCGAATTTCTTCGGAAATGTTGTCTTCCAAAGCTGGAATAGTTACTGGCTTATTTCTGTAGACTTTAGACTTGACGTAGCCCCACAAAAAATAGTCTAAAGGCGTCAAATCGCATGATCTTGGTGGCCAACTTACCGGTCCATTTCTTGAGATGAATTGTTCTCCGAAGTTTTCCCTCAAAATGGCCATAGAATCGCGAGCTGTGTGGCATGTAGCGCCATCTTGTTGAAACCACATGTCAACCAAGTTCAGTTCTTCCATTTTTGGCAACAAAAAGTTTGTTAGCATCGAACGATAGCGATCGCCATTCACTGTAACGTTGCGTCCAACAGCATCTTTGAAAAAATACGGTCCAATGATTCCACCAGCGTACAAACCACACCAAACAGTGCATTTTTCGGGATGCATGGGCAGTTCTTGAACGGCTTCTGGTTGCTCTTCACTCCAAATGCGGCAATTTTGCTTATTTACGTAGCCATTCAACCAGAAATGAGCCTCATCGCTGAACAAAATTTGTCGATAAAAAAGCGGATTTTCTGCCAACTTTTTGATAATAAAATTCAATGATTTGCAAGCGTTGCTCGTTAGTAAGTCTATTCATGATGAAATGTCAAAGCATACTGAGCAAATAATAATGCATGAAAATCATAACCTCAAAAAATCTGAGCAAATACTAATGCATGAAAATCCTAACCTCAAAAAAATCACCTTTTACAAATCTAGCCTTCAACGGGTGGTCGGCAGTAGCTGGTTGGAAATTTTGTACGTGTTTTGTTTCTCCGGTTTAAGTGACGGTGTACAATATTGAACACACTTTACCCTATAACTCCGGAACAGCAAGTCGGGTCCTGATGAAATTCAGGAATTACGTATATGACCGAAAGACCTTTCATTTGAATCTAAGTTTGTAGAAATCGGCTAAACCATCGCTGAGAAAAGTGAGTAAGATCCTTTTTGGTATATATGACCACTATTTGCGGTGCTTCCGGAACCGGATACCAGGAACCAGCATAGCCGGAATCGATTTCTTTAGTTGCCTACTATTAATGACTATCGATTTGTGTAGTTTTGAGACCAGTTTAGAAATTTATTTACGTGTTTTGTTTCGCCGGTTTAAGTGACAGTGTACAATATTGAACACACTTTACCCTATGACTCCAGAACCGGAAGTCGGGATCGGATGAAATTCAGGAATTCCGCAGATGAAGCGAGTTGCGTTAACTGTGAATCACCGGATAACAGCCGGATGGTGGCATGCGATGCATGCATGAAGTGGTTTCATTCCAAGTGCGTTGGTGTAGAAGAGAGTATCCAAAACCGGGATTGGAGTTGCGAAAAGTGCGTATTATCTCAGATCGTCGGAGAATTTTCTACACCAGTTACGGCAGAAAGTAACTCTTCGCTAAACAACCGGCCCAGTTATGACGGTCAGTTTCGCGACCAGTTGAAAAAGCTGCAGCGGAGATTCGATGAGCAACAAAAGGCTTTTAAACCAGTGCTACGGGAAAAGGACAGGGAAATACATCACTTAGACATCAGTATAACTACTACGTCAGTATAAATAATTAGACATCAGTATAACTACTACGGTTCGGCAGCAGCAGCTAAGGCAACGAAAGGCCAACAATCGCTATCAGTGAGTAATTCTGGGCGAGAATCAACAGGTGCCCTTCCGAAGGCAAATTCAACATCTGTCAGTACAGGCGTTTGAGTAACAGTCGGGTTGAGGAAGAGCTCAAACCGTTCACTACTGCAGCGGTTTGGATGCGCTGATGCAGCAACAAGGAATTATTACTCAAGACTAAATGCAAACACAGTTGAGTTCGAAATGTCTTATGTGGACAACGAGACGGCATATCGAAACTCAGTGTCTGATGGTTTTAAACCAGAGTTTAGCAGAAGTCAGCTGGCGGCGGATTTAACTACATTTTCTGGAAATCCTGAGGAATGGCCCTTATTCTTTGCGAGCTTCGAAAGCACTTCAAGAATGTGTGGTTTTAGCGACGAATAAAATTTGATACGTCTTCAACGTAGTTTGAAGGGCAGGGCGCTCGAGTCTGTACGGAGTAGACTTCTTCATCCGTCGAACTTGACTGGAGTCGCCCGGAGATAATAATACATTCACTGGTTAGTAAAATACGTGATATGCCGTCCCCTCGAGCAGAAAAACTACATACGCTGATAGATTTTGGTGTAGCGGTTCAAAACATGTGTGCCACCATCAAGGCATGTGGTCTAGCTGAACATCTTTGCAATGTTGCATTACTCCAAGAGCTGGTTGATCGATTGCCGACCGTAAGCAAACTAAACTGGGCCTTACATCGACAAACACTTAATTCAGTTACCTTGTCGGATCTAGGCGATTGGTTAGAAAAGATAGTTGAGGCAGCTTGTGTAGTGACAATTCCGGCGGTTAGTGGACAATATGGAGTTCACAGAGTCGAAAGAAGAGGGAGAAAACAAGATAACTTTCTGAATGTACACACCGATGGCAATATAGCTTACGATATTCAAAATACGGCAATCAAATCAAAGTAACCAGAGCAAGGATCTGGCTAATTTTGTGTAGCCTGTAAGGAAGGATACAGTTCTCTTGAGCGATTTAAAAGGCTCCATGCCATATATGTCGAATCGCGATGGCCTGTGCTTAAAAAATACAAGTTGTGCAGAAAATGTTTGCAAAGACATTTCGGGGCTTGCTCAGTCAAGACTCCATGTGGTAGAAGTGAGTGAAAATTCATGCATAATAAGCTACTTCATGACGATGCAAGATATAGCCAGTTGATTGTGATAAATAATCCAGCATCGCATCAAGATTTTGCATCACAAAACTGCAACGTTCACTTGAGAGAAGTGGAAAAAATTCTCACACACAGCTATTTCACCACAAATATTAATTGGAATTGATAATTGTCGTTTGGATCACGTATTGCGCAGTAAGGAAGGTGAAGTAGTCATCCAGTAGTAGTGAAAACTCGTCTAGGATGGTTGGTTTATGGGCCATGTGGAACAGCACCGAAAGGTTTAACTTCGGATATCACTCATCACAGCTTTCACATGTGCCCATGAAACAACTAACGGGAAAATAACCTGAATAATGCCCTCAAAGAATACTTTTCTATATACAGTCTAAGTATTTCTAAAACAGCCAAGCCATTACTTTTACGAGATGAAGAACGAGCAAGATATCTTCTTACTACGCAAACGCGTCTAGTTGGAAAACGTTACTAGACGGGCCTCTTATGGCGGTTTGATAGTATACGATTACCGGATAGCAAAGGAAAGGTTCTGCAACGGCTAAGATGTCTAGAGACGCGGATGCATCGTGACAAGAAGTTAGCTGAAATATTGAAAGCGAAGGTCAGACAGTACGAGGATATTGGACACATCAGAAAATTAACTTCGTACGAGGTATCAGAGAAACACTCACGAGCCTTTTATCTTCCCATTTTCCAGTTGTCAATCCAAACAAACCAGTTGTCAATCCAAACAAACCAGGATAGTCTGGGACGCAGCGGCATCGGTCAGTGGAGTCTCGTTGAATTCGTTTTTGCTGTCATGACAAGTCATGACCTTTGAGGCGACTTGTTCCCTTAACATAGCACAATTCGTGAAAAATCACAACGCGAAAAGATTTCGACGTCAGTATTCTCGATCTATTGAAGCCATACATAAGGAACATTACGTCGACGATATGTTGTCGAGCGTAGAGACCGAAGACGAGGCGGCGCGCCTGGCTATTGATGTTTGCTACATACATTCGCAAGGCGGATTCGAAATTCGTAACTGGTTATCGAATTCTAGAAAGGTACTCGATAAATGTCGGTGCGATAGATGAGAAGAATATGGATCTATATTCTGTGATCGCGACGGAGAAGGTTCTTGGATTATGGTGGTGTACTGCTACTGACAAATTTACATTCAGGCTATCACCAAAGCACAATAAAGAAATAATTTTCTCTAACAAAACTCCAACCAAGCGCGAGGTTCTAAGGACCTTAACGACCATATATGATCCACTGGGTCTAATTGGGAACTTTTTGATGTACTTGAAGGTTCTCCTACAAGAAATATGGTGATCAGGTGTGGGCTGGGACGATGAAATTCCGACAAAATTTTATGAAAAGTGGAAAGTTTGGCTATGCGTACTTCCTTCGGTTGAGCAAGTCCAGATTCCCAGGTGTTACCGTCAAGTCACAGCCATCGACAAAAACTATTTACATTAACATTAACATAGATAATCAATGATGAATATTTAACTGCAGATCACTCTTAGATTTCTCCCTGTTACTAACAGACTTGTGTCGTCACAGAATAGCGATTTCTGACAACCATCGGGTAGATTTGGAAGATCAGAAGTGAAAATATTATACAAGATTGGAGGTACGCTCGAACCCTGCGGAACACTTGCTCGTACGGGTCGCAATTCAGATTTATAATTCTGATAGCTAACCTGAAAAGTGCGATCAGTTAAATAAATTTGAATCATTTTCATCAAATAAATAGGAAACTGGAAATCAGACATTTTTGCTATTAAACCTTTGTGCCAAACACTGTCGAATGCTTTTTATATGTCTAAAAGAGCAACTCCAGTGGATAACCCAGAAGATTTATTTGCTTTTATCATGTTCGTTACTCTGACAAGTTGATGAGTAGTTGAATGTTCATGACGAAATCCAAACTGCTCTGGTAAAAAGATTGAATTCTCATTTATATGAGACATCATTATCAACAAGATATTTTTTTCATTGCCGTTTCAACCTTCTGAGCGAACGGACGTGATTTGGATTTACTGCGAAAGCATTGAAAACCAGTGCCGTGTGTGATAAAGTAATCGGACGATCGAAACGATATTGTGTAATAGACAATAGTGCTTTTTCCTTGAGAGGGTTTTTTGCACATTATACACTGGAGCAGTGCATTATTGTGAGCGGTCGATCGAAACGGTACCGTTAGTCGGTTATTGTTTCGCCGATCAAGGCCAAGTGTGCGGATTAAAAACAAGCGGCTATTGTGCGAGGATTATAAATAAGTGTGCCTTTTCCTCTCGGAGGTTTTTTGCACACCATCAAAGCGGCGATACGCCGATTGACGAAGCCCACCTTGGTGTTCCCCGTTAGATTTTAAGTTGAGTACTGTTACTTGTTTTTTTTTTTCAATTCTTTATTCGACCATTATAACTCCCCTCGAATAATTTGTTTTTGCGCGGAAGTAGTTCCGCTATGTCTAATTTAAATCCTGACATTTAACATTATTCGTCTGGATCGAGATGATCTCTACGGAGAAGTACTTTTGGGGGTCAAAAAGTGCTATTCTTTTTATCGAATTAACCTCGAATTAACGCGGGTGATCTTCTGTTCCGGAACAGAAGATCACCCGCGCCGTGATTTGTCGACAATACGATTTAGCTACATGGGTCTTCCTCAGGGCTAATGCTTAAGCCCCCTTTTATACAATTTTTACGTAAACAACATTGATCAATGTATCAACTTGCACACTAAGACAACTTGCCGACGGCAGCGTTGTGTCTATTATAGGACTCAAAGCTGGCGATCTGCAAGGGCCGTTACAAGATACTCTTGCCAACTTATTCACATGGGCTCTTCAAATGGGTATCGAGTTCTCTACGGAGAAAACTGAACTGGTTGTATTTTCGAGGAAGCGAGAACCAGCACAATTACAGCTTCAACTAAGGGTTGAAACCATAGCTCAGGTCTTCACATTTAAATATCTCGGGGTCTGGTTCGACTCCAAAGGCACCTGGGGATGTCACATTAGGTATCTGAAACAAGAATGCCAGCAGAGAATCAACTTTCTTCGTACAATAACCGAATCATGGTGAGGTGCCCACCCAGGAGACCTGATCAGGTTGTACCAAACAACGATATTGTCCGTTATGGAATATGGATGCTTCTGCTTCCGATCCGCCGCGAACACCCATTTCATTAAACTGGAAAGAATTCAGTATCGTTGTTTTCGTATTGCCTTGGGTTGCATGCAATCGACTCATACGATGAGCCTCGAAGTGCTGGCGGGCGTTCTTTCATTGAATAACCGGTTCTGGGATCTCTCATATCGTTTGCTTATTCGATGCAACATTTTTAAGTTATTGCTTAATTCTCAAACCCGTTTTATGTCCTTGCATTTTGATTACATGGCTCAGAATATTAATCCTTCTTCGTTTGCTTCCAACCGTGCTCATTCCGTGGATACTATTGTTTCTGCTGTGTTTTCCGATACATCCATGAAAGAAGAGATTCATGGAATTTCGGATCACGTACACCCTCAAGTGGCCCCTAATATCTTTAATAACAAATTTAGAACAGTCGACTGAGAAACGATGTTTTATACTGACGGATCAAGCATCAACATGTTCACAGGCTTCGGCATCTTCAATCAAAACATCACCGCTTCGTTCAAACTCAGTGATCCGGCTTCAGTCTACGTCGTAGAATTAGCTGCTATTCAGTACACCCTCGAGATCATTGAAACCTTGCCCAAAGACCATTACTTCATTGTCACGGATAGTCTAAGTTCAATAGAAGCTCTCTGGGCAATGAAGCCAAGAAAGTGTCCCCCATATTTCCCGGGGAAAATACGGGAACATTTGAGAACTTTATCTGAACGGTCTATTTCAATATTGTTAGTCTGAGTACCTTCGCTTTGTTCTATTCCGGGCAATGAAAAAGCAGACTCACTGGCTAAAGTGGGCGCATTAGAAGATGATATTTATGAAAGACCAATCTGCTTCAATGAATTTTTCAGTATTGCTCGTCACAAAATTTTTGAAGGTTGGCAAACTTCATGGACAAATGACGAACTGGGACGATGGCTACACTCCATTATTCCTAAGGTATTGACGAAACCTTTTTTCAAGGGGATGAACGTGAGTCGTGATTTCATTCGTGTTATGTCACGGCTCATGTCAAACCACTATACATTCAACGCACATCCCCGGCGTATTGGGATCGTGGAGAGCGGGCTCTGCACCTGTGGCGAAGGTTTTCAGGACATCGAGCATGTCGTGTGGTCGTGCGTAGAGTAACGCGACGCCAGGTCGAAGCTACTGGAATCGCTCAGGGCCCGAGGTAGACCGCCTGAGGTTCCGGTTCGGGATGTTTTGGCAAGTCGGGATAGTTCATATGTGCTTCTCATATATCATTACCTTAAACACATTAATATACAAGTGTAATCTGTTACATCTTGCTTAGAAAGTTCGTCATATTTATCGACGTTGTTTCAACTGTGGCTAAGAATAATTTTCACCTGCAGGTTCGATACTAACTTTCGCCGATTATCCCGATTCCTCATATGTCCACCATCTTCATCGGAATTAACAAGATCTTTTTGCTGTCACTAACCTTTTCGCTTCCCCCCTCCCCGCCTCTTCACCATCTCGATGTCAACCAATTAGATCTCTGTCGTTTTTAGACATTTCGTTCCCATATCCCCTTTTTACTCCGTTTTCGCCAATATTTACTTCTCTGTATACTTTTTTCTTATTCTCTTCCGTAATATCACCATCATCGCCCACGGAAGGCCGCTCAAGTCAATCAACAGCATGCGGGCCACCCGCCGGGTATTCGTAGCCTGGGGGTGTTTCCCGCGGACCCACACGGACCGAAGGATGCGGCCAAGATAGATACATACAAACGTCATCTGGAAGACTCTCATTATATATTCAATCCACTTACCGGTTTCGATCACCAGCTGAAGGCTGAATCCGTCAAAGTCGACTACTGCGACGACATTACCTAATGATACTACCGAGTCGACGACATTATGTTTTAAGTTAGTCGTTATTTAAAATTAGATAAAACCCTTGGCATCTTAGAGATTAAGCAGTGTGCCTTAAAAATTATATTGTTGAATAAAAAAAAAGATATTTTTTTCAAAAAGGTCACTGAAGTAAGCAAGTAAACTAATTGGTCGATAACTTGATGTTTCTTCTGGGTTTTTTTTGGTTTGAGGATAGGAATTACTTAAGCGTTTTTCCATCTTTTTGGGAAGTAAGCTAAAGAAAAACACTTGTTGAAATTTTTACTAATAGTTTCAAGGCAACATCGGGAAGATTATTAATAAGAATAATAAAAATTCCATCATTACCAGGAGCCTTCATGTTTTTAAGTGTCCTAATGATTGACTTAATAACACTTGAGTTGAAATATGATCATATTTCAGTGAGACTTCATTTTCAATAGGACTCACAACGTTCAAATTAAAATTATGGACACTCTCGAGCTGCTGAGCAAGTTCTGAGCTTTTTCGTCATTTTCATTTTCATTTCGCAAAAGAGTAAATCTACGTTGAATTTTTTTTTGTAAATTCTTAACTATGTTTTTCATAGCAGGATCACGAGAACGTTGGTATTGTCGTCGACGAACATTCTTCAACCGAATGAGTAGTTGAAGATTGTCATCGATGATAGGAGCATTTAATTTAGTTTGAGCTATGAGAACTGAAAGATTTCTAGTTTCGATAATGTAATGATTCAAATTATCTATTCCTGTGTCGATGTCCGCAGAATTTTCTAGAATAGTTTCATGATCCACATGATATTCAATGTGAGATCTGTAATCCAACCAATTAGCTCTATGATAGTTGAATATAAAACTAATTGGATTAATTATAGCTTCGTTGTAAAATCTGAATGTTACAGGAAGATGATCTGAGTCAAAGTTAGCATGTGTAATCGGTTCACTACAAATGTGACTTCGATCTGTTAGAACCAGATCAATTGTAGAGGGATGTTTCACGGAAGAGAAAAAAGTCGGATTACTGGGATGAAGAACTGTGAAGTAACCAGTTGAGAGTTGATTATGAAGTATTTTACCATTACTGTTATTTTGTCTACAATTCTACTGGACATGTTTTGCATTTAAGTCCCCAATTTCGAAAAATTTCGGTCGGTATCTTGTAAGTTTTGCATATCGCTTTTAAAGAAATTTAATTGTTCGCCGGTGCATTGGAATGACAAATATGCTCCAGCGATAAAATAAATTCCATGAATGGTTTCAACTTCGATTCCCAAGCTTTCAATAACTTTAGTAATAAAAGAAGGCAAAATTCGATATTTAATTTGCCGTTGGACAAGAATGGCAACTCCACCACCCATTCCAGTAAACCTGTCAAATCAATTTGATATTTGGTTTAAGAAAAGTTTCTGTCACAATGGCAATATAAAATTTTTGAACTTTGAGAAAATTATAAAATTCATCTTCACTCGTTTTTAAAGATCGAGCATTCCAATTTAAAATATTCAAATAATTATTTAACATCTCTGCTAAATTTTAAATTCATTATAATATTATTTGCGAATTGCTATCCGATTTGAAATGCTTCAAAAAGTGATGAAGTCGAATTAATTCGGGTTATCATTTGAAAAAATTGATATCGTAGGTAGATCATTTCATTTTCCGTTATATCGCCTGAATCGAATTCGATTAAAGAAGCGAGTGGCATTGAAGGAATATTGATAGGTAAATGTCTACCTGTTGCGCTAGTGTAACTGCCAATAGAAGAAGATGATATGGCCAATCTACCTATTAATAAATTGTTTTCGTTAGAAGATTAACTGGATGGCGTTCCTGTGTTTTAATTATTTACATTAGAAGAATTAAGTGGTAGTTGTCTACCTGTTACCAAAGCGTAACTGTCATTAGAAGAGGATGATGACGAGGTCGATCTACATGTAAATAACTTGTTTTCGTTAGAAGATGAAATAGAAGGCGTACCTGTTTTATGTTTTAAATTCGAGGAAATAAGTGCCTTAGAAGAATTAGGCGTGGCATTTGTAACGGTTTTTTGTCGTGAATACTACTTACTTTACTATGGGTGCCTTTTCAGAATTTACCCTCTGAGAGAGTGATGAGTTTTTGATCGTGAATATCTCTTGTTGTATCTAATGAATCAACATAATTTTTTCTACATGCCATCGGAAATATGAACACAATTTTATGATAAAATTTTCAATTGTGTGACATAATCTCAAATAGTTCAAAATTAAACTTTTCTGAAATGTTTGGTATAAACGAGAATCAAAGAGGATAATTGATTAGGCGCGTTTGCCTTTCTCATATTTTGAAAGCTCATAGCTCAGTGATCTGTGGAAGGATTTATATAATCTAACTACCAATAGAATCGAAATTTTTCAACTTAAACGTGTATAGCAAAAGCATTGAAGTATTTCAATAGTACACTATTGAAAAACCTGTCTCTCATGTCAACACCAGCCAATCAGAACGCGTTCTGAGGAAGAGAGCAAAATATCTGCTGCTGTACAACAAATCAGTTTGGATTCTATCGCCAATGCGAGCAGATGTATTTTCTGTCGTTTGCAAAGTTAGTTTCGCTTCCGACAAGAGTGATTACGTCACAGCTGCCAGTCATTTGCATGGGTGAAAAAGCAACGGTGGAGAGCATTACAAAAAATCAGCCGTTCTAATGGCTCTAAAAGTTTTCTGAAGAACTTTTAGGATTTATTGTTCGCAAATCGAAAGGAAATATCCTTAGTTTAGTGCAAATCTAGAACAGTTTGGTTAGATTTCTGCACTTTTCGCTGTGTGAAATTCACAGTAATCTAGATCAAGTGAAGCCTTCTTTGATTTTGCGAAAAATGTGAAAAAGGGGAATGCTTGCATGATTCATACAATTGATCAACTAATTGATATTCGGAAGTGTTTAGGAACAGTCAGTTGTTTTCGTATTCACGACATCCAGTTATGTCTCTGACATTACCCACCCGCCTTTTTGATTTTCAGGTATGTTCTGTAAATTTAAGGTCGTTGATTTGACTTGTCTAAGCGAACGAGGGTTTAAAATTTTTCCCTGACAGGACATTTCAAATAATTGGATTTATGATATCCATTACAATTAGAACATGAAAATTGATCAGTGGTTTCATTCATTGGACAAACGTCTTTCGAAAGCGATTTACCATAATTCAAACACCGTATATCCATATGACAATTTTTGGTTCCATGGCCGAAGCCTTGGCAACGACGACATTGCGTTAAGTTTGCAATACCATTATGCCGTTTATAATGTTCCCAATGAATTTTAATGTGGGAAATGAAACGGACTTTTTCTTAAGTTTTTAAATTGTTTACATAAATTCGATTGAAGTGTATTAGGCAAAGTTCATGGGAATTCCGTGGTATAGAAGTACCATTCGCACTTTTTTCATAAGTATTACTTGGGAAGAGGCAAAACCAAGCAATTCTTTTATTTCATTTTTAATTTCATCAGTACTTTGATCATTTGAAATCCTCTCAAGACAGACTTGAAGGGTCTGTCTGATTTTATATCATATGAATAAAATTTATTAAGTTTCTCGGACAAATGTCGGATAAGACGTTCGAAATCTTCCAATCTATCAACCAAGACTCGAGACTTTTACTTCCAAGAGAAAAGTAGAAAGCTCAGTACGGAATGTTTTGAAGTCGGAAATCATCACCGTTACTGGAGGCATGGATTGTTGTTTTTTTCCCTGAACGACAAGCGTCCAGCTTGGGAATTTTAGAAGAATTTTCATCTTTGTCGCTACAATCGGATTCAGGAAGAATCTCGTAAATATTGTTAAACGGCATAGGATTAACGGAAGGGAAGTCCGTCCGTTGTCTTTTATTCTTATATTCAGATTCTATAAGATCGTGAAAGTTATTAGAAAAAATGTTGAATAACGGATTGTGATTTATTCCGTATTGAATTATTTTTAGTCTTAGGCTTGTTGCCTTTCCGGTTGGACGCAGGCATTTTTGAAATGCATGAAATTTTAAATTAAATTAACTAGGCTAAATTAGTCTTCGATTAGACTCCTAGTTTGGAAAAGTCTTGATAAAGGCTGATTTTGTGATAGTTTTGCCTTTCTCATATAGAAAGGCTATGCAATCACTGTGAAAATCGACTTTTTAACCGAGGCCCGGAGGGCCGAATGTCATACCATTCGACTCAGCTCGACGAACTGAGCAAATGTCTGTGTGTGTCCGTCCGTCCGTCCGTGTGTGTGTGTGTGTGTGTGTGTGTGTGTGTGTGTGTGTGTGTGTGTGTGTGTGTGTGTGTGTGTGTGTGTGTGTGTGTGTGTGTGTGTGTGCGTGTGTGTGTGTATGTGTGTGTATGTAACAAAAATATGCCCTCACTTTTCTCAGAGATGGCTGAACCGATTTTCACAAACAAAGATTCAAATGAAAGGTCTCGTAGTCCCATAGCCTGCTATTAAATTTCATTCCGATCCGACTTCCGTTTCCGGAGATATAGGATGATATGTACCAAAAAAGTGAAAAAATTATGCACTCACTTTTTTCAGAGATGGCGGAACCGATTTTCACAAATTAAGATTCAAATGAAAGGTATTATGGTCCCATAGCTTGCTATTGAATTTCATTTGAATGTTACTTCCGGTTCCGGAGTTATATGGCATATGTCAACCGCCAGCAGCGCTCTTTTTGACGGGTTTAATCTAAACGGGTTCAACCAAATCAACGATCTGCTGAATCGAAATGCTCGCCTGTTGGATCTTGTTCTCGCCAACGATATCGCCACACCAATCACCACCGTTTAAATCAACGATCTGCTGAATCGAAATGCTCGCCTGTTGGATCTTGTTCTCGCCAACGATATCGCCACACCAATCACCACCGTTTCATCGCCGATTGAACCTCTTACGGACCTCGACGCTGATCATCCCGCCATTGAAGTTTCTCTCAGAATACTTACACCAGTCGTCTATGAAGAGTATGTACTGCATTACCCAGATTTTCGAAGAGCAGATTACAACGTTTTGAACGATTTACTCTCCCACATAAATTGGCGCGCTCTTGATGCAATTTCCGATGTTAACGATGCTGTAGAGTATTGCAGCGAAGCAGTTGAGTTCGCTATTTCCTGTGCTGTTCCCCCTAAACGACCTACACAGAAGCCACCTTGGTCTAATAGTCGGTTACGAGCATTCAAGTGTACTCGATCTGCTGCCCTTCGAAAATACTGCAACTCCCGTTCTGCTTACTTTAAACGCCAGCTGAATTTTCACAGTAATAGGTACCGCCACTACAATCGCTTTCTCTATACTCGATATGTAAGACGAAACGAGGAGAACCTTCGCCGAAATCCAAAACGTTTTTGGTCGTTTGTTAACTCGAAACGAAACGAAACCGGCTTACCGCGCTCTATGTTCTTAGAATAGGAAACAGCCAGCAATGATAGTGAGAAATGCATTTTGTTTGCGCAACACTTCAAACATGTTTTCCACGATCATTGCGCCACATCGAGACAGATAGAAGAATCCACAGTTGGTATGCCACGTGACGTGTTTAATTTCGACATACCTCACATCACAGATGACATGGTTACAGCTGCCTTACTTCGACTAAAGTTATCGTTTGCTGTCGGTCCGGATGGAATCCCATCTTGTGTGCTAAAACGTTGTTCTGAAGCCCTAATCCGTCCGTTAGCAATACTATTTAATCTCTCGGTTCAGCGAAGTGAGTTTCCCCTGCGTTGGAAGTCATCCCATATGTTTCCGGTCCACAAAAAAGACGACAAGCGTAATGTTGCTAACTATCGAGGAATAACATCATTGTGTGCTTGCTCCAAGCTGTTTGAAATCATCGTGAACGACATTTTGTTTTCGTGTTGCAAAAATTATATAGATTCTCAACAACATGGCTTCTTTCCAAAACTGTCGGTTTCGACAAATCTCATGCAGTTCACTTCAAACTGTTTACGGAATTTGGACTGCGGGTTGCAGATTGATGCGGCTTACATCGATCTTAAGGCGGCAGTCGACCGGGTAGATCATGGAATCCTTCTAAAGAAATTGGAGTTACTTGGCGTTTCTACTCGTGCAGTTTGTTGGTTCAGATCCTATTTATCGCAACGCTGTGTGCGAGTTTTAATTGGCTCAGCTATGTCGGATGAGTTTTCGAACCTTTCTGGAGTTCCACAAGGTAGCATACTCGGCCCGCTGCTGTTCTTGATCTACATAAACGTTGTGTCTCTGCTTTTGCCACTGGATTGTCGATTATTTTACGCAGACGATACAAAATTTTTTCAAATCATCAAGTGCCTTTCGGACTGCATCGAATTACAAAAAATACTGAATGTATTCCAAAATTGGTGCTCTAGAAACCTTTTGGACTTAAGCGTCGAAAAATGCAGGATTATTTCCTTCCACCGTAAAAAAGCTCCAGTTGCTTTCGATTACAAAATCTCAGGACGCTCCCTCGCCCGAACAGAGCACATTAAAGATCTTGGCGTGATTCTGGATCGTGAAGTTACTTTCAAGTTACACTATGACAACATCATTCGTAAAGCAAACCGACAACTGGGCTTCATCTTTAAGATTTCGTCCGAGTTCCGTGATCCGTTATGTTTGAGATCCATATATTGCTGGCTGGTTCGGTCATTGCTCGAATCGAATGCGATTGTATGGTGCCCGTTCCACTCTAATTGGATTACCAGGATTGAGGCAATTCAACGAAAATTCGTGAGATACGCATTGCGGTTTTTACCTTGGTCTGATCCAACGCAGCTACCGTCATACGAGGACCGTTGCCGTTTACTAAATCTTGAACCTTTGGAATTGAGAAGAGCATATGCTCAAGCATCATTTGCTGCGAAACTGCTTTTGGGTAGTGTAGACTGCCCTGCTTTACTCGAGCGACTAAATTTGTATACTCCTGAGAGGTCTCTTCGACAACGACCTTTTCTGCTATTGGAAACTCGTAACACACTATATGGTCAAAATGAACCATTCAGATCCGTTTGCCTACGATTCAATGAATTTGCCGAATATTTTAATTTCAACGTGTCGTCTAATGTTTTTTATCTTAGATTACTTGATCGTTTTCGTGTTGTCTACCGTAATAATGTACTTTAAGTTTTATTTTTACATTAAAATTTTTTATTCATTAAGACATACATTGTCAGATGAACTATAAAATAAACAAATAAACAAATAAACAAATATGTAAAAATTTGAGAAAAAGTTTACACTCAATTATCTCTGGAACAACTCAACCGATTTTTGCAAACTAAGATTCAAATGAAAGGTCTTATAATATCCTAAAAATTTGTGGAACATTTTATCAGGATCCGTCTTCCGGTTTCGGAACTAAAGCGTGATAAGTGGAAAATTACCAATTTTATTAGTATTTTCCACGAAATATGGTTGAAAACAGGTACAAATCCCATAAAACTGTGTGATAAATTCTTCTAGTTTGCGGAGCTTGTTAGTTTGTGGGCATGAAAACTTAATTCGGCACTACTGGTCCCCTCTTTTCCTGTTCCGAGTGCACCGAAAGTGGAGAAGAAAAAACTCCTAAAACTAAATTCACTTCGATTTCTCTGCGATGCTTGAACCGATTTTCACAAATCTTGGTTTGAATTAAAGTTCATACTGTCTTTAAACCTACTATGAAATTTCATCCGGATCCGACTTCCGGTTCCGCTGTTGCATGGCGATGAGTGTCATAGTTTTCAAATCGCCATATAGAGTGACAATATGTACAACACCGAAAGAAGAAGAAAACACAAAACGAACAAGGCGTGCTTTGTTCTATTTCGTACACGTTGTGTAGTGATGTCATTAATAATAATAATAATAATATTAATAATCATAATAATAATAATAATAATAATAATAATAATAATAATAATAATAATAATAATAATAATAATAATAATAATAATAATAATAATAATAATAATAATAATAATAATAATAATAATCCTACTTCATGTTTTATGCTGCTGATTCATGCTGTTTAGCTTAACTTACATATGCAGAAGTAACAGAAACGCGGGTTCGCTTCGTCTGTTAGATTTCGTTTAATTGGTTTAATCGAAATAGAGCATGAAATAGTAAAGCTATAGTTTAACTACGTTCAAAACTGTTCCAATTTGTAGGTCATATTTGTTGGTAGCAAACGAACCAACTTCGGCTATTCCGTTTATCTGAATCCGGTTTCGGAAGAATTGGAAATAGTGATTAAAAACTGCAAAAAGGATCTCACTCACTTTTCTTGGAGATGGCCAAATCGATTTTCACAAACTTATTCTTTAATTTGTTGTGGATACTACTTTCGGTTCCGGAACTACAGGTTAAACAGGATTTGTAGAGTTTGTGAGATTAGGTCCGAACAAATTTTCCTATTTCTATTCAAGAAATATCTGTTTTGCGAATTTCACGGTTATATTTATGATGTAATGAGTAACATGAGAAAGGCATCATTACACCACTAGGTGGATTAAAATAGGTTTTAATTTAGACTGATTAGTTCGTGATAGTCTTAATAAAGACTGATTAATAATAAAGACTGAATAGTTCTCTGAATAGCTAGCCTTACCACAGGCTGGTTAATTTCTTAGTCTTGAAAAATCAATGAAACTCTAGGTAGCCAGGAAAAATTTCCAGATGCCAAGAGCTATACGCGTGCGGTGCGAATGACTGTTCAACACCGACTGACCTAGTGAGGACTTAGTTAACTCACCATTTGACGACCACCTCTACACTCCTTATCCCATCATATAAACAAAGCACATCCTAAAGTGCAATATTTATCATAGTATATTGCAACATGTGGTTCTGTTGTTTGTTGCATTATTTGTTATATATTGAATTGAATTATATTACATTCTATTATATATTGTTGTTATTATTATTACAATCATTATTATTGTTATTATTATTAATATTATTATTATTATTATTATTACTATTATTATAATTATTACTATTATTTAAAATGAAATATTATATTTCCTGCAGTACTGCGAGGAAAGAAGAGCATAACTTACACTGCGACATTAACTGTTATACATTGTATCATAGCGTATTATTTCATACATTATCTTCTGTTATGTTATATTATGTATATTATACTATACTATATTATATTATATTATATTATATTATATTATATTATATTATATTATATTATATTATATTATATTATATTATTTTATATTATATTATATTATATTATATTATATTATATTATATTATATTATATTATATTATATTATATTATATTATATTATATTATTTTATATTATATTATACTGTGTTAAATTATTTTATAGCTTATGATCAAAAGAGAACCGGAATTTTCATTTTAAAGTTCCCGCGCTCGTCCAATCGGTAAACTCACACTTTTATAAACATTCTGTCGAATTTTGACGCATATCGTACGATTAGTTTTTGTTTGGCGTCTATACAAAGAAGTTGAAAACTTTTCGTGTGGCGATTTTTATAATGGATGAAAATTTTGAACAACGTGCGTGCATTAAATTTGGTGTTACAAATGGATTTAAGTGTTCCGAAACGTTGAAAATGTTAGTGTCTAGGAAAAACACAGGCATACGAGTGGTATAAACGCTTCAAAGGTGGTCGTACAAGCTTGGATCATGATGAGATCCCTGGCCGCCCAACAACATCTGTTACTGAAGAAAATATTGAATCGGCGAAGCAAATCGTGTTGCAAAATCGTTCTGTGCCGATTTGAGAAATTGCTGTGTTGTTGGGCATCTCTTATGGATCAGCCGAACACATTTTAACTGATGTTTTGGGTTTGAAACGCGTCGCTTCTCGGCTGGTGCCAAAAAAAGCTGAATTTCATTCATAAACAGCGTCGTGTTGATGTGGCCAAAGAGATGATTTCCAACGCAGATAGTAACCCCACATTCATCGAATTCATCATAACTGGTGATGAGGTGTGAATCTATGAATATGACGTCGAAACCGCACAACAATCGACCGAATGGCGCTTCGAAGGCGAGCCGTTGTTCTAAATTTTCATCCATTATAAAAATCGCCACACGAAAATTTTTCAACTTCTTTGTATAGACGCCAAACAAAAACTAATCGTACGATATGCGTCAAAATTTGACAGAATGTGTATAAAAGTGTTGCCAACGTTGAGAGAATAAAAGTTTACCGATTGGACAAGCGCGGGAATTTTAAAATGAAAATTCCGGATCTTTTTTGATCATAAGGTATTATGTTATATCACAGGGAAAAAATCCAACAAACATTCATACGTGCAAAACCGTGTGCAACAGTGATGTTTAACAGATTTTCACTTGTATGATTTACACAGCTTTTCAAAGAAGTTTTTAGTAGCTTGGATGTCTGTTCTCTGTAGTTATATTATATTATAGGTATTATGTTATATTGAATTATATTATATTACATTGTAGTATACTGTATTGCATTATATTATGTTATATTATGTTATATTATATTATATATTGTTATATTAATTTATATTATATTGTATTATCCTCAAGTATATCGACAACGGGGAGGGGCAGGGAGTTCATCAGGGTATCATACATTCATACATACATAGTACGAATTCGAAATCAAAAGGGCATAAAAGATCCATCGACATTTTAGGAAGCACAATCAAATATAAAACAGACAATCTAGACGATGAAGATATGAAAATAATCAACAACAATTTAGACGAAATAAGAAATACCGGAAATTCCATTATAAAACAAAATAATAGACTAAGAAATAATTCTTAATTTGAAAATAGGTTAAATTTAATCAACAAGGAAATTAAGAAACACAAAGATATGTTAAACTCATTTTTGAAAAACGAAGATTATATCCTGTCAGAGAAACAAAGAATATCGATAGCATTTCAGTTGGATGCATTTTCAATCTAGAAGCAATAGAATAAGCAATAATGCTAGTAAAATTGAATGTCATCAGCAAATTTTTACTTACACCAAAATATATAGAAATCATAGTTCAGGAGCTTAAAGATTAGGGACTTCAAATTATACAGTTAGGCGATGCCAGCAGTTATTTAACCACAACCACACTACACAAGGACTTATCAACTAGCATAAGCGTGAACATCTCCCGCCTTCAACCGACGTCATACGAGACAATTACAATCGAACCTTTATCAATTCACAACTATTCAGTCAAGATAACACATAAGGCAGTTTTCATTAACCCAGAACAGATATTAGTCATCACATCTCAATGTCGAGAAGCCATCAAAGTCACGACCTGTGAGAGGGAACAACTAATAGTTATCAGTAGACATTCATGCGAAGCTCCACTCACAAAGCTCCACTGCACAAAGCTTTCTCATCTCCAAATATTCGTGAATAATATGTCCAACACGTTCCTTTGATATCTTTAGTGTGTCAGCTATCTCGATCAACTTCACTTTACGGTCATTGAAAATCATTTTGAGGATTTTTTTCACGTTTTCATCGGTAACAGCCTCTTTTGGACGTCCACTGCGTTCATCGTCTTCGGTGCTCATATGACCAGTACGAAATTTTGCAAACCACTTACGAATTGTTGCTTCGCCCGGTGCAGAGTCTGGATAACACTCATCAAGCAATTTTTTGGTATCGGCGGCACTTTTTTTCATCAAAAAGAAGTGTTTCATCAACACAAAATTTTCCTTTTCTTCCATTTTTTTTTTCACAATAACAAAAGTAGCTACACTCAAAATGCAATATCTCACAAACTAATAATCAGACAGCTGTCAAATTTATACAATTTGGAAGGTTGGTACTAACTGAAAATGGTATGGATTTAATTCTAGTGGCGCCCTCTCATAGAAACGATACGAACATTTCAGCCGACCTGTTATATATATATATATATATATATATATATATATATATATATATATATATATATATATATATATATATATATATATATATATATATATATATATATATATATATATATATATATATATATATATATATATATATATATATATATACATATAATATGCAAAATTATGACAAAAAATCTAACGCGGCTAGTTTTCTAATTTTTAATGGACAGCCGGTGACGTATAGTGAAGAGTAAGGCATTTTTAATGCCAAAAACAACGTGGCACCGTTGAGGCTGTCGAAATGCAGGAAACTGACATAATGGATCTTTGTTAACATCAAGCGCAAAACGATATTTCAAAAAAGTTGGTAGCCGAGTAAATATTGGTTGACAATGCTTCGTAACGGAATATAACAAATAATTGTCTGGTGTTGATTGTAAGCTTCAAAATGTGCACAGCCAAGTGGTGTGCTTCAATTTTCTACTTGGTTCATCGATGTAGCTGTGAACAACAGCTCGATTTCAAACATGAAATTGGTTCATCTCCGATTCAAACTTGTCCACGAAATAGTAACATCAACCTTCGATTCGATGCGAAAAATCATTTCGTCAATTCAATCCCGACGCTAGTGACTGTTCGCTCAATTTGCAAGAAATGCAATGTTGGTCTTTGTGTGCCATGTTACGTAGAATACCATACTAGTAACATACCATTTGATCGGTCTCGTAGCCGAAAGCCGAATAATTTGTTTCCTTCACTTTTTTTGTATTTGTCTTATCAATACTTAGAAAACCAATTTCTATGTATTTCAAAATGAATAAAAACGCATTGTGATACTTTTATATTGATATACTTTATGATTTTCCATTGAGAAGAAAAAAAATTGGTTCACCTTGATACGGTCTTATATGGTCGGTTCATATGGTAACACTCTCAGAATTGCAATAACTAGTATTTCCGGAACCTACACCCCAAAATCTACAATCCCTGGAATTTTCATCAAAAAATTCAAAAAGAATCGTTCTGGGACCTACCGGGTTAATTTTGAAACTGATTTCTGAAGTAGAATTCAAAAGCATCACTCGAACAGCGTATTGTGATTTTTTTGTGGAAAAATATTGATAAATAAGTCGGTGAAGAGGTATTTTTGAGGACACTTCTTAAAAACCATGATTTGCGGTGTCCACTGTATCTCAGCGCAGACTAATAAGAAGTGAACAAATCAAAGCAGTAAAGTTAGAGTAGAAGTTTTTCTAGATCTCAGCGTTTCAGTTTGATTTTTTGAATTTTTGGCGGTGGTTCAAAGTGGAAACTACGATTGTTTACGAAAAATTCCGCCATTTTATAGCTGTAAAATCTCCCCAAAGTAACAAACAACAAGAAGGAAACCGTTGGGGTCTGGTTTTTTATGTGTAGCAAGTGTGTGCAAAATTTGAACGAAATTGGTGCAGTAGTTTTTGAATGAGGATGAACACGGACTTTCAGAATCTGCTTTTGAGAAAAACGCATTTGAAGTTTTTTGTCTGTAAAATCAATAGAAACAATTTATTATTCCAGGGAGCCCGTAGGGTCTAACATTTTCAAATAATCAATAATTTCTTTTATAATTAATCATCATATAATTTCTTTTATAATTTATTATAATGAAACATTTCAAAAATGTTTTGTCAAGTTTTGAAGTCAATTGAAGTAGAAATCTTGAGCTTGTGCACCGAGCACTTGCTTCCTCGCGGAACGACATAGCCATAGATAAACTCCATAACTTCCAGAGTCTCGTTTCAACAGGCTTGAAAATTTCACAAAATATTCTTGAAATGTTTTACTATAAGAAAATATAAAGAAAATAATATATGATTTTTCAAAAGTTTTAGACCCTACCCGCCCCTTAAAGAATTTAATTCAGTTTTTAATCTTGATTTTGGAGCTAAATTCAGTTTCTTAATTCAGGTTCAAAGTTTAGAATTCCGTTTTAGAATAAAATTCGGAGCCGGATCTTGATGTGTTGCTGCTTACGCTATGTGATATTAATTGATTCTAAACATAATTAAAAAATAAACTTCGTTGGTGATACTTACGTCTTCGATAAGATGACATACTCCTTGCTTCCAGCAAAGTTTGGAATATCCCCTCCATAAAGGCGGTGTACCGATATAAGCATAAACTGAAGAAATTAAATGTATACTGGTTGCAATGTTATTTCCCGGAATAGATGCAATGTACTGAATACTCTGAGTATGAATGTGATGCCCGTCAATGAAAAGTGAAAAGCTAGAATTTTTTGCCGTCAATTTATTCAACACAACCACCAAATGATGCCATTGTCCTTCTACTAGTAAATATGGACACAGTACACGTGCACTGAAATTTTCCAAATGTTGGGGTTCCCAATCGGCAGTGTCTGAAAATACAGATTTTATATTTGGAATTTATAATTTTTCATTTAATATAACTTACTTTGTTCTAGAAGCATTTCATTTGTTGAAGTTATTATTGCTTTATCTTTAGCTGATAACAAAATGCTAAGGCAAATATAACTTTCTTCTTTAACATTATTTATCGTTCGAACAAGGGTCAATAATCGAACACAATGATGATTTCCACTTGAAACACCAATTTTATCCACACAAAACCAAGTGGAATAACTAAGACCATTAGCTGGAGGAAAGCTTCGGTCGCCAGTACCAATACCACCAATAGTTAGACCATCAATCTCAGTACTACTCGCAACAATTGCTTGAGGTGCCAGACTTGGTAGAAATATACATCCAAATCCTTCTGAGCTCATATCCATTTCAACAAACGGGGGGAGAGTATATGAACCATGTGCTCGAAAGTCTCTTGGTGTAGTCATGGATACAAGTGTTTTAATACGAGTTAATGGAATTGTGAAAGAAGTAGAGCTTCCTGTTTTCTTCTCATATATCGATGCATCAGGATAAAACCCAAGACGGAGAAATTCCCTGAATTCTTTCGGCTGCAAACCTTGTACTGCCAGTCTTTCAAATATATATTGTAAAGGCAGATGAAGAGTATGTTGCTCAACTAGTAATGCCGATTTGCAATTTTTTAACATTATTCCAGCCATTCCTGCCTCACACATTATCTGCTGGTTACGCTCGCTACGCAGAAGGCTTTTCAATACTTCGGCTAAGTAGTATTGCAAAACTAATCCTTTTTTTGTTTTTTGCGAATGTTCAACAGAGGGTAGTAGTTGCAACATGCATAGTACAACTCCTGGGTGAACAATGATGTGTTCTTGACTCAACTGAGCCATATTCATCAAACTTCTTATTGTCTGGGCTTCCAATTCATTATGTACCTAAAATATTCATAGCAATTAGCATGATGATATAAATGAATACAAAATAATGTACATTTTTAATACTTCCCACTGTAGAATCCCTTTCAAATATATTATCTACATTTGTAACATTCGATACGATTGACGCATTTTCAAAGTTGTCTAAAGCAATGCTATACAGCATCCGGTAAACTATACATCCAAAAGATAACGACATCGGTTCTGTAATTGAACAGCTGAAAAGGAGATGTTTAGCAAATTACAAATTTATCATTAACCTAAAAATCTAAATAAGAACCTAGAATTTTATGAACAAACCGAGAAATTTCACGTTTGATTTCTAACTCTATGCATACATGCGGAAACATTCTAAAACGGTTTTTCTAAAGTACACTATTATGATTATTACTATTTAATAAATCTGTATTAACTCCTAAGGTAAGTAGAAGCACCGTACCTGTACTTACATGTGGTACAGATAAAGAAAATACAACACCGCCTTTGTGGATGATGCATACATCGTGCGGTGCTCGATTTCGCTAGCGCGATTAAAAAATCGAACATTTGTATTGAAGCTCGGTTTTGACGTGAATACGTCTTACTTTAATATGAAACGTCAATACAAAATTTACCCTCTGGTAAAATGATAAGTTTTAGATTGTAAATATCAGCAATTTATGATGATCAGCAATTTTTGATAAAATTTGCTGTAGTATGACATAACCACATATAAATCAAAATTATCTGAAATGTATGGTATCCAGGGGGAAAACTCACGACGTGTGTTTACCTTTCTCGTACTCCCGACGACGGTTTTGAGGTAGTAAGCGAAATTTCATTTCTGCATTACCTACTGGTTAGGTAAAAAGGTTAAGTCTTGATATATTTCGTTCATCTCATTCGTCATCAAACACTCGATGTGGATAGACGAATAACCTGCAACGACTAATTTCGATTTTGTTTGTTCACAGCTACTAATTTTCCCGCGTTATGTGAAGAACGCACCATAGATCCAAGAACAATCCCAAAGCCGGCAGGCGTCTGAAGCCAAGCGATATACAGGTAAGCGACCGTTTGCTGAGTAACAACCAATACGCTCATCTGCCAGTAGAAGTTGAAGAGAAATGGCAGAAGAAGAAAGAGTACAGGTGTGTCAGAGACATAACTGGATGTCGTGAATACGAATAAAACTGACACACTTTCTTTATACTTCCGAATATCAGTTAGTTGATGGATTGTGTTAATTGTGCAAGCCATGTGAAAAATGCATGCGCTTCTCTGACAAAAGGTTGTGCAAACAATTATTTATAATCGCTGGAAATCCATCCCGAAGGGCCATGTGTCATATACCATTCGACTCAGTTCATCGAGCTGTGTTTTTTTTCTCCCTACCTCCCTCAGCAGAGAAAACCGATTGGAAAAACTCTGCTACACCTGTATGCCTCGATCCCCCTGGTACCACTGATGCGACTGCTTCAGGGGGGCAATGTGCTCCTGCACTCTTCTATTGCTGTGCTCATGCGCTTTTGGTCGCTTCTAATCCGTGCTCATGTACTTATCGTATTGCGCAAACTCTTCAAGCGATCCCAGCTTGTTGGTCGCTCCTCCACTTTCTCTGTAACTCCGTCAGCATTTTTGTAAATGCCCTGCTTATCGCGTTCCACGTCTCCTCAGTGCGACACATCTCGTGGACAACGTTTTCTACATTTAATGCCGGCATCGATCTTCTTATCGCCTCGAATCTGGGGCAAATGAACACTACGTGTTCCGGTGTCTCCTCCACGTTCACGCACTCCGGGCAGAAGGGCGAAGCGGCATGGCCAAACCGATGTAGGTACTGCCTGAAGCAACCATGACCAGACAAAAACTGGGTTAGGTGGAAGTTCACTTCTCCACGCTTCCGGTTCACCCAGGTCGACACATTAGGGATGAGCCGATGGGTCCATCTCCCTTTCTCCGTGGAATCCCATTCCTGTTGCCACTTTGCCATTGAGGCCGTTCGCACTAACGTTCTCACATGCCTGGTCGTCCTCCGCACTTAGCACTCGATTGGGACCATCCCTGCAATCACACAAACTGCCTCCGATGATATCGTTTTATATGCGCTCGCTACTCGCATGGCCATGAGCCGGAACACACTGTTTAGCTTCGCCCGATTTCGCTTGGTTTTTAGCACCGCACCCCAAGCTGGAACTCCGTACCGCTGTATCGAAGATGACACACTCGCCAGCAGCTCTTGTTGATTCTTGGACCACCGGTGTTTGGCATAATCTTTGACAGTGCGTTGATCGCCTTCGCCGCCGACGTGGCTGTTAAAGTTTAGCCGATCGTCGATCATCACACCCAGATGCTTCAGTTGTCGTGTTCTTCGACGGAGATTTCCACTCGCTGCACTGCCTTGCAGTAGCTCACCAATAACACCTCCGTTTTGTGGTGGGCTATCTTCAGCTTAACTCCATTCATCCAGTTTTCGATGATGCCGATCGATTCTACCGCCAACATTTCTACCTCCTCCGGCGTCTCGCCTGTTACTGATAAAACAATATCGTCCGCGAAACCCACGAGCACGACGCCTGTGGGTAGCTGCAGCGTAAGCACTCCGTTGTAAATAGCGTTCCACAGCGTTGGTCCGAGGATGGAGCCTTGTGGAACTCCCGCCGACACATTCATCCTCTCTCTGTCCAGCTTCAGTGTCGTACACCAAGACTCTGTTCTGGAAATAGCTTTTCAAGATCCGACACAGGTAGTCTGGAACCCGCATTCTATGCAGCGCTACGGCGATAGCCTCCCAGGTGGCGCTGTTGAACACGTTCTTGACGTCAATTGTGATTACGGCGCAGTACCGGTTTCCTCTCCTCTTCTATTTGGACGCCTTCTCGGCCCTCTCTAGGACCGTCCGGATAGCATCCATCGTCGACTTATTCATCCGAAATCCGAACTGCAGCCGTGACAGTCAATTCTCTCCTTCTGTAAACGGCTCCACCCTGTTAAGGATGACCTTCTCCAGCAGCTTCCCAAGTGTGTCCAGCAGACATATCGGTCTATACGATGCTGGATCCCCCGGCGGTTTTCCTGGCTTTAGCAGTAAAACCACTTTCTGTACCTTCCAAATATCTGGGAAGTGGCATTCTTCCAAACATTTCTGCATCGCCGACCTGAACATATCGGGGTAGGCCAGGACCGCCGATTTCAACGCCACGTTGCGGATCCCGTCCGGACCCGGAGCTTTGTTCACTTTCAGTATTTTCGCCACTGCTTCTAACTCGGCATTGGAGACCTGCCGAGCTTCCGCACTACCTTCGTCTTCCTCACCATACCTCCACGATTATCTTCAACTTATCTGGGCTTATTTCGGCTGGCGTCGCTGGACCTTTGATCTTCGCCATCACGACTCGGTACGCGTTACCCCAGAGGTTTGCGCCGGCTTCTCTGCATAGCTCCTTGTGGCAGTTCGACTTGCTCAGGATTATCTCCTTTATAAATGCGGCTCTGGTTTCCTGGAACGCCAACTTCCGCTCCTCTCTATCCGGGAGGATTCTTGCCCTCTGGTAGCGTCTTCTGGCTCTTAGGAAGGCAGCTCCCGTTTTCGTGGCATTGTAGTGTCGCATGCCCTTGTAATCACTCTTGTCAGCTCTACCGCATCCATGTCTGGAGTGTCGCTGTTCGCACGGAGTGCTTCGACGAAGAGGTCCTTGTCGTAGGCCTTCGTCTTCCACTTTCGTTCGCATGTTCTGCTTCCCTGTATGGCCGTGGGGTTCCGTTGGCCAACGCTGTAGCAGACCGCCTGGTGATCACTATGGGTGTACTCTTCGCTTACTCTCTAGTTCATGCTGCGCGCCAGCGATGGGCTGCAGAAGGTAATGTCGATGATCGACTCACGCCCGTCGTTCCTGAATGTGCTAACGGTGCCAGCGTTGCACAGCTGTACCTCCAACTTCGCTAGCGCTTCCAGCAGGCTGTAACCTCTAGCGTTGGTTAGCCTGCTTATCGAGCTGTGTATGTGTATGTGTGTGTATGTGTCAAAAATCTCATTAGGTTTTTCTCGGAGATGGCTGAACCGATTTTGACAAAATTTGGTTTCAAATGAAAGGTATAAAGGTCCCATACGGAATTCCTGAATTTCATCCGGATCCGACTTCCGGATAAAGTGTGTGAAATATTGTGCACCATCACTTAAACCGGCAAAATAAAACACGTGAAAAATTTTCTAAACTGGTCTCATAACTACATAAATCGATAATCATTCTCTGTAGGCAATTAAACGAATCGATTCCGGCTATCCTGGTTCCCGGTATCCGGTTCCGGAAGCACCGGAAATAGTGGTCATAAAGGGTCCGGCATGTAACTTTGCCATGTAACATGCAATAAAACTCAAACGGTTCATCCGATTTCAAAATTTATTTTTGCATATTGAAGTACAATCCTTTCGGGTAATTGTGGAATATGATTTCATTCAAATGGCTGCCTCGGTTGGCCTTGCAGTAAAACATACGGTCGGTCCAGTTTTTTAGTACATTTTCGATTGTATGCAGCTTTATTGAAGCTTTATGGCAGCACGAATGTTGCCCTTCAAGGCTTGAATTGTCTCTGTCTTGTCCACATAACACTTATCTTTGACAGCTTTCCAAAGATGATCGCAAGCCAAGTTTCAAAGTAAAACTGAACTACGCATTCCTTATGCGTATACACAACCATTTTCGTTCAGCGGAAGGATAAAACTAAGGTTCTGTCAAATCAGAAGTGAAATTACGGTTACCAATGTCGAAATAACCGCTAGTTAAAAATAAATGTTAGATGGCGAACTCTGTAGATATCAAAATGGATCTCACTCACTTTTCTCAGCGATGATTTGACCGATTTTGACATACTTAAACTCAAATGGAAGTTCTCACGGTCCCATACGGAATTCCCGAATTGCATCCGGACCCGACTTCCGATTTCGAAGCTATAGGGTAAAGTGTGTTCAATATTGTACACCGTCACTTAAATCGGCGAAACAAAAAAACGTAAAAAAATTTCTATCCTGGTTCCCGGTATCCGGTTTCGGAAACACCGGAAATAGTGGTCATATACACAAAAATGGATCTCACTCACTTTTCTAAGCGATTTAATTTCGTTCGGTAATTATTGCCTCTTTTGACGAGTTTTGAACAGCCGAACTACCGAATATTTCCATTCTACTGATATATCAGCACAAATGAACATTTGTTGACAGCAGTACCTCAAGGTACCGCAGTGATAAAACGTGAATTTTACCGATAAAATCACCTATCGAGATTTGGACAGCTGAGGTCGGTAATCCAATTTAAGTGTGTGTTCAATATTATACACCGTCACTTAAACTGGCGGAACAAAAACCGTAAAAAATGTTGAAAAACGGACTCAAAACCGTTATTCCCAATCTTAGGGTCAAATGAAAGGTCTTATGGTCCTACCAAAAATTACTGCATATTTTCGGATACAACAAAAATTCAAATCGTCATTTAGAGTGCGATGGCAAAATCGTATATACTCTTTAAAAGTTGAATAAAAACTAGTAGAGTTTGAACGTCATGTTAGATGGTGGCCGTACAAACCGACTTTAATTATACCGGTTCTCAGGATCCGGTGCTGGAAGTACATATAATAGTGAACCCGCTTCGTTTTCTAATAAATGGCTTAACTGAACTGTTTCATTCTTCATGTTATACTAGTTAATGCACAAACAATTCCTTGGTTTTATTCAAAAATCGAAGAGAAACATTTTGAATAGAATAACACAGTATTATATATGAGAAAGGCATCATTACACCACTAGGTGGATTAAAACAAGTTTTGGTTTTAAATTTAGCTTTTTAGATTTAACACGAGGATCTTTTTTTGAAGGTGTAATTTTAGGCGCTTTTTATTGGCAATTTGTGGTTTGGTCCTCTTAACAGACCCTTAAGGAGTGCAGCGCCCTTAGCAAATTTTCCTTTGAATTTGCTAGTATTATAAGAAAAAGTAGGAAATTGTGAAGGAAACTCTCATATCAGCGTTGTCGCAACCTTCATGTATAAACTTTGTTATAGAAGCATGCACATTTTCAAGCATTAGTCATCGCAACGATGTTCAAGAAACTTTGTTATAAAACCATAGACAGTTCCGGGCATTAGTCAGCGCAGCAATGTTGTAGAAACAAAAATTGTTGTTTTTTCACGAACACTAGTCACTGCCTCTGGCATAGTGACAGTGGTCTCGGCTTTCGGTAGAACTTCGGGAGAAAGTCAGATGAGCTTTCTACTTAAAATCACAAGCTCGGCTTGTACTAAAATCTTCGGGCTTTACCCGAAAGTAAATGTTAGAAGCTTCAAAACCCATAGTTGGGAAGAGTTAGGAGTTAGTCAGTCTGTCCGTTAGTCTCGGGCGTCGGCCCGTAGACAAGTTAGTTAGTCGGTTCCAAAATAGTTGACGGTAAATAGCCGGTAGTAGTGAGTCAGGCCCAAGCGATTAACCGGAGGTGTTGCACAGTTGATCAGTTCCGAACTACCAACGTGATACGCGATTACTAGCAAGGTCAACAAAGTGGCAATCCCGACAAGCGGTCGAAACTTAACTCAAACAGGCAAAAGTTGATTTAATCGCGCGCTAGTGTTCTGAATTTCTGACTGGCAGTTTTGTTTTGTTATCTGTGTTCTCATTTCACCAGGAAAACAAGTCAATCAATTAACCTCTGCTGTAAATAGATTAATGTAAAAGCAGAACGGAAAAGTGCATTTAACTAGAAACAAAAAGTGCCTCTCACCAGAAACGAAAAGTGCATCTCACCAGAAACAATAAGTCTCATTTCACCAGAAGAAAACAATTCTATCAGTTAACTTCTTGTATAGGTAGATTAAGAAACGAAAAGTGTATCTCACCAGAAACAAAAAAGTGTATCTCACCAGAAACGAAAAAGTGCATCTCACCAGAAACGAAAAGTCTGATTTCACCAGAAGAAAACAAGTCTATCAATTAACTTCTGCTGTAAATAGACTAAGGTAAAAGCTGAACAAAAAGTGCAAAAGTTCCGGTAATAAATTGATCCGAAGGTAAATGCGCCTTATGAATTATCCTCTTTGTTCCTCGTTTATACCCAATGATGCCAGATATTTTCAGAGAAAATCTGTATTACCCTGTATAAAAAATCTGTATTTATCTGTATTCACTAATAAAATGGAATATCTACAATGAAATGATGTTGAACCAAATACAAATAACAATTTAAATTATTATTTGTATTTATTATTAAATATTAAATAAATTATTTGTTTTTGGTTGAACGCTATCTCAACAGATTATGGTTAAAGAATAGGATTTTCAATGAGCATTTATTTTTCATATCTTCGTAGTTCACAAAAATATGTAGAGACAAAATTTAATATGAATGTATTTTCAACCATAATTAAATACCAGACCAGCAGAAAGATATGCTTACCTCTTTTGGTCTGCTAATGTCAGCAAGCCAAAGGGCCCTGCTAATTCAGCTAGCCAAAGAGGTCCTGTTAGAGTGCAAGCGATAAATCTGCTCAGCTTTCCATCTGACAAGGTACTTTTAATTTACTGTAAGTGCATTACTTGCTTTGGTCAGTACCAAGTTTGGCTCTACTTTGTCGTGCTCACTCTGTCTAAATGTTTTTTTTGTGTTAATCATCAAATATGTGCACACCAATTTTAACTTTAATTTGTGATTTGTCCTTTGAATAATAAACTTTCATCTCGTCACTGCAATCAAATAGTAAAAGATAGCTCAGACGAAAACAGTTTAATTTTTCTTTATAATTTCTTGTGAAATCTGTATAAATCTGTATTAAATTTAGGGAATCTGTATTCTGTATTAGATCTAAACGAGGTTGTAAAAATCTGTATAATACAGATAAATCTTTATAAATGACATCTCTGTTTATACCGAACCTTTCAGAAAACTTTAATTTTGAATTATTTGAGATTATGTCACACAACTGAAAATTTTATCATAAAATTGTGATCATATTTCCGATGGCATGTAGCAAAAATTATGTTGATTCGTTAGATACAACAAGAGATATTCACGATCAAAAACTTATCACTCTCTCAGAGGGTAAATATTGAAAAGGCACCCCATAGTAAAGTAAGTCGTATTCACGACAAAAAACGGTTTATTGACAAAGAGAGTTACGATTTTCCGTATAGAACAGAAAGAAACATCCCCTTTCGTTATTTCCTCCCGCCGCCGCTCGGTCGGAAAACGTTTGCAGGAGTGACAAACGAGGTATCTTTAGGGATGTCGTAATAGCGATCGATTAATCGAGTAATCGATTAATAACCCAGATAATCGAGTAATATTTAATCGATTACCCTAAAACTAATATTCGATTATTGATCTAATCGAATAGTTAAAAAATTCCCGAAATAATAATCGAATGAATAATCGAGTAATCGATTAATAACCTAGACAATCGAATAAATTACAATCGATTAGTTAGTTTCAAAATTATACTCGATTATTAAATAATCGAGTAAATCGAAATTTCCGACATCCGTAGGTATCTTCACTATTTCCGTCAGACTCAGATTCCTCTGGCTCCGCAAGATTTGAAAAACCGACGAAAGACGAATTTTATAGATATAAATATGGCTAGGCAACGCAGATCCGGCAAATGTTACTCGAAACGAATCTGAAGGACGATCAGAATTATTTCTATTGACAATAGATGCTAAGTACAATTGCTTGCACTCGAGTATCCTAACTCCCTCAAGTATGGAGTTTTGGAAACGACCAACTAAATTTTATGTAAATCATCAGCTGTCAGACTTGCTACAGTGACAACACCGTCAGTTTCCACCTTCTTCGATGGAATGTAAACATTATATTTAAGAGCAAATAATTTACAGGTTACAATATCGTTTGCCTGTTTCAAGTCGTTAACAACAATTCGAATTTTATCTCTTTTAACTTTAGTGATTTTTTCAACTTTTGAAAAATGTGATGTCAATTCCTTTGTAATTTGCATCAAATTTAATACCTTTTCTTTTTTTCGAAAATAGACTATACATGGCCCAGTGCTACCCTCTGGATAATGTTCAGCCCTTAGAGTATTTAAGATCTTACTAGTATCCGGAATGGGATTCGGATAAATTAATAAAATCAAAATGAAAACTTATGTGTAGTAAAATTTCAGTTATAAGAGAAATAAAAATAATTGAATGAAATTAAATCTACATTGTTGCTGTTGTCTCTTTTCCTCTATCGTAAAGAACGATGTGAAGCTCATCCAACGATTTCCAATTGGCAATCTTTTGGTATCGTTTTTCTGCTATCTCAGTTGCTTTGCCCTCGTTGTGGTCACCACTGAACTTGGTGTGCTGCCTGTACCTGACTCCAGGTACAGTGCTATTGCTCTTGGTGGCGATCGAATGTGATGCTTGCAGTGTAGCACCTCGTGATATATATCATCTCCTTCGATCCTACACAGTGTACAAATTCTGGTACCTGGTAGATCAGCACTGGGTCGCTTTAGCACCTTATGCGATGGAACCTCTGTGTCTCTACACCTCTGTGCGTATGAACGGGATGGCCTTCGTTGCTAGCTTTCGAGTCGGGAAACGCCCCGAATATTGCCTTGGCGATTAGCACTAGCAGTTTTAACTACCTGTAGCCGTTAAATCACGAGCCAGTATAATCGAAACACAACCTCTTCCCTTGAATGGTTTTTACTGAATAGTTCCAAATAGTTGATAACACTCGCGAACAGGGCAATTGAATTGTACCCGCCACCCTCCCCCCGTTCCACAACCAATTATTAAAAGTACAGGCTTAGCAAATACCCAGAGCGCCACCCTTCTGGTAGCTTCATCTGCATCTCAGACTCTTAGCAACATAAACAATAAAAATTGGTACTATCATACTTATCTTAAGTTTTCCGCAACACTTTCGGTGAAACCCTACACGGGTGAGTACGTTGTATCGTGCTAGTCCGGAAAAAATTCGAGTATTTCGCAAGAAAGAAAGGATTTTTATCCGTACTTTGACGATTCGATGCAGCCACACAGCGAGATTTTCGCTTGTAGTGAAAAGTGAAAAGAAAGTGCATTGGACTATTAACGAAAATTAACTGGCAATATAGCCTAAGTTGCTGTGCCATCAAATCGGCGCCAACTCAAGTGAGGTGACGACAACCAGAACAAGAAGAAGAAGAAGAAGTGTTCCGCACGCTTATGAGCAACAGAATACGTCACCTAATTTTTTAAAGAACGGAGTAACAACCAGCTCAGACCCGAACAGAGAGCAGAACAGCGAATGTTTATCATTCGTAACCCCTACGCAGATCAATCCCCTCTCGGCCCCCGTACAAACAACATCAAAATTTGCACAGCACCAGTACGCAAAATCAATCACCTCGATTCTCCTTCGTCGAACTTGTTATCACCGATTCCGCATCGCACATATACAGAGACACTGGAATATATATTACCAAAATATTGGGGGAATGAACCATTCTATTAAGGTGAAATGTAGCGTCATAAAATGCGCGCAAAGTTTTATCCGCTTCAGTTGAACGAACCGTCGCACAAAGCGTACCAAGAAAAACGGACACATAGAAACAAGAACTTTTTTCAATGATTGAGCGCAGTGGGCCTACCTCTCGTTATATTGACTTGTAAAACAGACTGGACGTAATGGATTTTAGAATTCTTCACACTTTGAATATATGCTAATTCAATCATCATTGTTAGTGATTACTATTACACTAGAGCCATAAATCATGAGTAATTATGAATGATTAACATGAGGTTATATGGATATGTATTGACTAACTTGCTAACCATGCATATGCCTGATTTAAGTAGCAAGCATCGATTCTTCTTCAAAAGAACGATTGAAGACAAGAGAACGTTCAAGTATTTTCGATATCTTTGCCAGTCGTTCACCAGGCTCTTCCCGCTTATGAGATAGAATTCACGTAAAAGTATTCACCATTAACTTTTCTTCGGAAGCGATTTTCGGAATTATATAGCATAATGAGTCTAGAAATGTCTGTTTCAACGATGACGAACCGAAGACCAAACAGCCTCTGGCCTCCGGTGCCAGAAATCATCAATAGTTTAATAATTTCTTAGATTACATTATTGGAATACATTCCAATTATAACTAATAGTTCATCATACCATGCAGTTAAAATTATTTAGCGAATCTTTTATCAAGCACATATATTGGGCACGAAATTAAATAATATATATATAAATAAATATATATATATATATATATATATATATATATATATATATATATATATATATATATATATATATATATATATATATATATATATATATATATATATATAACAGTTCGGCTGAAAAGTTCGTATCATTTAATAGAAACACACATTTTTTTGCCAAAATTCGTTTTTATTATTCAACATAATTGCCATCAGAGGCAATACAGCGATTATAGCGATCTTCCAACTTTTCGATACCATTTTTGTTGTACGATTTGTCCTTTGCCTCAAAATAGGCCTCAGTCTCAGCGATTACCTCTTCATTGCTTCTAAATTTTTTACCAGCGAGCATTCTCTTGAGGTCTGAGAACAGGAAAAAGTCACTGGGGCCAAATCTGGAGAATACGGTGGATGAGGGAGCAATTAGAAGCCCAATTCGTTCAATTTCAGCATGGTTTTCATCGACTTGTGACACGGTGCATTGTCTTGATGAAACAAAACTTTTTTCTTCTTCAAATTAAGCCGTTTTTTTTAAATTTCGTCCTTCAAACGCTCTAATAACGCTATATAATAGTCACTGTTGATGGTTTTTCCCTTTTCAAGGTAGTCGATGAAAATTATACCATGCGAATCCCAAAATACAGACGCCATAACCTTACTGGCCGATTGTTGAGTCTTTCCACGCTTTGGGTTCGGTTCATCGCGTGCAGTCCACGCAGCTGACTGTCGATTGTACTCTGGAGTGAAGTGATGGAGCCATGTTTCGTCCATTGTTATATATCGACGAAAAAAATCGGTTTTATTTCGATATAACAGCTATAAACACTGCTCAGAATCATCAATTCGTTGTTGTTTTTGATCGATTGTGAGCTCACGCGGCACCCATTTTGCACAAAGCTTTCTCATATCCAAATATTTGTGAATAATATGTCCAACACGTTCCTTTGATATCTTTAGGGTGTCAGCTATCTCGATCAACTTCACTTTACGGTCATTGAAAATCATTTTGTGGATTTTTTTCACGTTTTCATCGGTAACAGCCTCTTTTGGACTTCCACTGCGTTCATCGTCTTCGGTGCTCATATGACTAATACGAAATTTTGCAAACCACTTACAAATTGTTGCTTCGCCCGGTGCAGAGTCTGGATAACAGTCATCAAACCGTTTTTTGGTATCGGTGGCATTTTTTTTCATCAAAAAGTAGTGTTTCATCAACACACGAAATTTCTTTTTTTCCATTTTTTTCACAATAACAAAAGTGCAATATCTCACAAACTAATAATCAGACAGCTGTCAAATTTATACACGTATCTTTTGAAGGTTGGTACTAACTGAAAATGGTATGGATTTAATTCTAGTGGCGCCCTCTCATAGAAACGATACGAACTTTTCAGCCGATCTGTTATATATATATATATATATATATATATATATATATATATATATATATATATATATATATATATATATATATATATATATATATATATATATATATATATATATATATATATATATATATATATATATATATATATATATATATATATATATATATATATATATATATATATATATATATATATATATATATATATATATATATATATATATATATATATATATAGTCTATGGAGAATGAACCGATTCTTGTCGATTTTTTTGGGGTATGAATTGTTCGATGGAGTACGACATTATATGAGACCATAACATAGCAACGAAATTGCAATCGCTATTGGAAAATAGGCTCATCCAATTTAATAACAGTTAGAACTGGTTTATAGAATCGAAGTTTTCATTTTTAAAACCGTAGTAATTGGTTTCAGAGGTTTTACTGAATACAGTTGGTGCATTTTCCGGTATATTGGGTGATGACGACACAATTTAACTAGTGCAGAAGGTGCGATAGTTATGGAACAAGTACTAGACAATTCATGACTGGCGAAGCATAGATCCAGGAGGCGATGGTTACTGTTGTAGTTATCGTTCAACTGAAACTAGATCAGCAGTGTTATAATCATCGAGCAGTCGTAATGAAGTATGCGATTTTGTAGAGCACGTAGCATCCGGATAGAGATAATCGCTAGAACCTCGAATCCATTTAATACCGGGTTGTTTGATATCCCCCAAGATAACGATTTCATCATTTAAACGTATCGCTAATCAATGAAAATGAACTCAAGTGCTGTCCGATCAGGTCTAGATCACTCACGCGATCATGAGGGAGGTAAAGCACACACAAGTATAGCGTAAAATGTGGGAACGTGATAGCGATCCAAATTTGCTCGACATTGTCGAAGTTTGAGGAAGACATCAAAAGACAGACAATCAAGATACCACCGTCACTCTTTTTCAACTATTTTGCCAATTACGGTCCTGCCGGTACATGGAATAAGAACGATCGAAAATCTGCTTGTTTAACTTATTCTCATTCAGCCAGGTTTCCGTAAAGGTATATATACCGTATTCTGCGTCAGAACATGCAAGATAGTAGTCGTTAAGATAAATGTAGCGGAATGCGAAAATCGCGTTTTTGATCAATTATTCAAAAACTAGACCGATTCTCGAAAAACCAAAAACACTTAAGTTTTCGAAATCAAATTTATCATAACTAAGTATTCTTAGAATTTTGAAATTTTGCTTTGCCGAGTTGAAATGTATAAACGGTCACTGTTCCGTCCCACGGGGATTATTTTAGAACTGAAAAGTAGAGTTTGTAGCAGAATTTCGCAAAGAATCTGAAAATGGAACTCGAAATTATAAAATTTTAGCGAAAACAACCGAAAATTGAAAAATTTTACATAAACTTTTCTGAATTTTTTATTGCTTGCGCGCTGCTGTTTCGAATTGAGGTGGTGTGAGTAAAGCACGGTGGGCACGGTGGCATTATATCGTGAGCAAAAATTACGTATAAAATAATGACGCGAATTTATGCTGTATTGGGTTTTGTGTTGAAATAAAAAAGAGTTGAATACAATAAAATGGGTATTGTAAGAAATCGTTTATTTTCTAAGTAGCTGTCATTTATAATGCTAATAATGTCCAACTCTGTTGAGTTCAATGCATCGATATTGCTGAAGCAATAATGCTTGGCTGTGTAATATCGTAAAATGGGTATTATTTTAGATTGTAGCAATTATTATAGCGAAACTAAAACTTCAACATTGACAAGCTACTGAATGAAATGAATACAAGCCAAGTATTATCGTTCATTAACCTGATATACAAACAATGTGATAAACATTGAGGGTCAGCTTCGAGCCACTCAGCATGGAAAACTTATTGGAATTCATTGGTTTTTCAATTATTATGAATACAATGAATCAACGCTTGCTTTTGCTTTCAAAATCGATTGAATAATAAGGAACTACGAAATAATTTTATATTCAATTCCGTGCCCCAAATATGTGCTTGAGAAAAGATTCACTAAATAATTTAAACTGCATGGTATGATGAACTATTAGTTATAATTGGAATGTATTCCAATAATGTAATCTAAGAAATTATTAAACTATTGATGATTTCTGGCACCGGAGGCCAGAGGCTGTTTGGTCTTCGGGTCGTTATCGTTGAAACAGACATTTCTAGACTCATTATGCTATATAATTCCGACAGTCGCTTCCGAAAAAAAGTTACTGGTGAATACTTTTACGTGAATTCTCTCTCATCGGCGGGAAGGGCCTGGTGAACGACTGGCAAAGATATCGAAAATACTTGAACGTTCTCTTGTCTTCAATCGCTCTTTTGAAGAAGAATCGATGCTTGCTACTAATATCAGGCATACATATGGTTAGCAAGTTAGTCAATACATATACATATAACCTCATGTTAATCATTCATAATTACTCATGATTTATGGCTCTAGTGTAATAGTAATCACTAACAATGATGATTGAATTAGCATATATTCAAAGTGTGAAGAATTCTAAAATCCATTACGTCCAGTCTTTTTTACAAGTCAATATAACGAGAGGTAAGCCCACTGCGCTCAATCATTGAAAAAAGTTCTTGTTTCTATGTGTCCGTTTTTCTTGGTACGCTTTGTGCGACGGTTCGTTCAACTGAAGCGGATAAAATTTTGCGCGCATTTTATGACGCTACATTTCACCTTAATAGAACGGTTCATTCCCCCAATATTCTGGTAATATATATTCCAGTGTCTCTGTATATGTGCGATGCGGAATCGGTGATAACAAGTTCATTGTTGGAGTACGGGGGACCGTTCGACGAAGGAGAATCAAGGTGATTGATTTTGCGTACTGGTGCTGTGCAAATTTTGATGTTGTTTGTACGGGGGCCGAGAGAGGATTGATCTGCGTAGGGGTTACGAATGATAAACATTCGCTGTTCTGCTCTCTGTTCGGGTCTGCGCTGGTTGTTACTCCGTTCTTTGAAAAATTAGGTGACGTATTCTGTTGCTCATAAGCTTGCGGAACACTTCCTCTTCTTCTTGTTGTTCTGGTTGTCGTCACCTCACTTAAGATGGCGCCGATTTGATGGCACAGCAACTTAGGCTATATTGCCAGTAAATTTTCGTTAATAGTCCAATGCACTTTCTTTTCACTTTTCACTACAAGCGAAAATCTCGCTGTGTGGCTGCATCGAATCGTCAAAGTACGGATAAAAATCCTTTCTTTCTTGCGAAATACTCGAATTTTCTCCGGACTAGCACGATACAACGTACTCACCCGTGTAGGGTTTCACCGAAAGTGTTGCGGAAAACTTAAGATAAGTATGATAGTACCAATTTTATTGTTTATGTTGCTAAGAGTCTGAGATGCAGATGAAACTACCAGAAGGGTGGCGCTCTGGGTATTTGCTAAGCCTGTACTTTTAATAATTGGTTGTGGAAGGGGGGGAGGGGGGGGGGGGTACAATTCAATTGCCCTGTTCGCGAGTGTTATCAACTATTTGGAACTATTCAGTAAAAACCATTCAAGGGAATATATAGAAGAGATAGAGGAAAAGAGACAACAGCAACAATGTAGATTTAATTTCATTTAATTATTTTTATTTCTCTTATAACTGAAATTTTACTATACATAAGTTTTCCTTTTGATTTTATTAATTGACAACAAAAAAGTTAATGTAATGGATGATCTCATGGAAGATCAAACGCGCTAAGAAAATTGACTAACCGTTCCTCGATTCTATTACGATCTCATTATATGCAACCGCTATAAACGATTGAACAAAATATGCCAAACTGATTCTTGGCTCTGTCCGTTATATACATATATATGTTATATATATATATATATATATATATATATATATATATATATATATATATATATATATATATATATATATATATATATATATATATATATATATATATATATATATATATATATATATATATATATATATATATATATATATATATATATATATATATATATATATATATATATATATATATATATATATATATATATATATATATATATATATATATATATATATATATATATATATATATATATATATATATATATATATATATATATATATATATATATATATATATATATATATATATATATATATATATATATATATATATATATATATATATATATATGCCGATTCTAACAACGTCGTTAGCCCACGCTTGTTTACCACCTCCTCCACCAACACTTGTACTCCATTCGCCTACCCACTTTTTTCTGTCTCTCACCTTTTAAGAAAGAGCAGTGTTACTGCCATGTAATACTTTATGTCATCAACTAGTTATAAGATTATATATTTAGTTTTCATTGTTAGTTTTGATTGTTAGTTTAAATTGTTAGTGTTGAGTCCACATATATCTGTTGGATCATTGTAATCTGTTGATGCAAATGATGGGAAGGTTTTATGCCCGCTGGAGAGAGATTGCAATTATTATTAACACATGGATCAATAAGTCCCGAGACTAACAATGGAAACAACATTTTTTTTGCAAAATTTTTTTTAGTCATCAACATAATTACCTTTTAGGGTGATACAATGGTTCCAACGTTTTTCCAATTTTTCAATACCATGTTTATAAAATAAAACTATCTTTCGCTTCAAAATAAGCTTCAGTTTCAGCGATGACCTCCTCATTTGAGCCAAATCTTTTTCACTGGAGCATTTTTTTAAGATCAGCAAAGAGCCAGTAGTCACTGGGGGCTAAATCTGGCGAGTATGGGGGGTGGGGAAGCAGATCAAAGCCCAATTCGTTCAATTTCGCCATTGTTTTCATCGACTTGTGGCAGGGTGCATTGTCTTGATGAAAAAGGATTTATTTTCTCTGCATGTGCGGTCGTTTTTTGCGATTTCCTCCATCAAACGCACCAGTAAGTCAATATAATAATCACTGTTGAGTGCGCCACTCAGATGACTGCCGCTTCGACTCTGGAGTGTAGTGATGCATCCTTGTTTCGTCCATGGAGACGTAACGACGCTAGAAATCTTTTTTGTTGCGAGTAAATAGCGATAAACTGGGCTGACATTATGCATCTTGAGTCGAGTTGCTCGAAAAGATTATTTTTGAAGTCGATTCGACTGAACTGAGGCATTACGTATCGCTTTCGACCTCGTGATCGAGATCCTAACAATGTGGTACTAGATTTCGACTGACGCTGCTCGAACTGTCATAACAAGAGATGCCATTTATACAGATTTATCTGTATTATACAGATTTTTACATGCGCATAGTACAAAAGAGAAAATAATAGTGACAATTTATCGAATTACATACACATCTGTGACCAACTAAGTTCAGCAATTGATACTGCATTCAAAGAGTACAACTCAAGAACTGAACAGGAAATAAAGTCTTGCCCAAAAAAATTCTTTAGTTATGTTAGAAACAAATTGAAATCAGAAAACTTTCCGTCAAGAATGTATCTACAGGAAAACATTGGTTATAACTCACAAGAAATTTGTAATCTTTTCGCTAAATTTTTTCAACAAATCTACACGAAGTTTTCTGAAGATGACCGCGATCGTGAATATTTTAATTTCTTTCCAGAGTTTACTGAAGATATTAATGTAAATCAAATCGAAGTGCTAGACATAATAGATGCCCTAAACAAATTAGATGTCTCTAAAAGTGGACCTGATGGGATTCCACCCATATTTATAAAAAATTAGCATTAGCATCTTGCAACCCCTTTGTGCTGGCTTTTTAATAATTCGCTTCAGTCTGGAGTTTTTCAAGAAACGTGGAAAAACTCTTTCCTTATACCAATTTTCAAAAATGGGAAAAAAGCAGACATATGCAGCTATCACGGGATTGCTATTCTTTTAGCATTAGATCTTGCAACCCCTTTGTTCTGGCTTTTTAATAATTCGCTTCAGTCTGGAGTTTTTCAAGAAACGTGGAAAAACTCTTTCCTTATACCAATTTTCAAAAATGGGAAAAAAGCAGACATATGCAGCTATCGCGGGATTGCTCTTCTTTCTTGCATTCCGAAGCTCTTTGAAGCGATCGTTAATGACAAACTCTTTAGTCAAATAAAAAATAGAATTACTCACATGCAACATGGATTTTTCAAAGGACGTTCCACTACTACTAATTTGCTTGAATTCGTCCACTATACCCTGACCGCTATGGAAATCAAACAGTTCAAAAATGCGAAAGAATTAGGGACTTAGGAATAATACTAGATTCTAAAATGACTTTTGTTGACCATTATAATACAATCATAAACAGAGCCAATAACATGCTAGGATTCATAAAACGATTTTGTTACTGTTTTCACGATCCGTATACAATTAAAACATTATACATTGCCTATGTTCGGTCAGTACTAGAATACTGTAGCTTAGTTTGGTCACCTTACTTAATCACATGGGAAGATCGAATAGAATCAGTTCAAAAACAATTTTTGTTATTTGCACTTCGTAAATTAGGTTGGACAAGACTTCTTCTTCCGTCATATAAAGCCCGCTGTATGCTAATAAGTATTCAAACATTAAAAGAACGCAGAGAATTTTCAATGGTCTCATTTGTAAATGACATTGTCTCGAATCGCATAGATTCCAGTCAACTCCTGTCCAAACTAAATTTTTACATACCATCTCGGCGTTTAAGAAATCGAAATATTTTTATTACAAACCACCAGCGAACAAACTATGCAAAAAATGGGCCAATAAATCAATTGATGGCTGTATACAACAAGCATTCAGAAGCAGTCGATTTCACTATGTCAAAAAACAAACTAAAGCAATATTTCAGTTCTATTCGGTAAGCCAATTATTATTATTTAACTCATAATAAATTATACATCTATTTAGAATCTATTTAGAATAGTTTACAAATTTAAGACGATTATTGTAATTATCCTTATGGTCTACTTTTGATTGACGACAAATAAATAAGAAAAAAAGTTTGCTTTCATACAGATTTAATACAGAGTACAAATTTCTTACAGATTTCTTAAATTTAATACAGATTTATACAGATTTCACCAAAAGTATTAAGGAAAAAATTAAACTATCTATTAGTATATGAGCTATCTATTAGTATTTGATTGCAATGACGAGATAAACGTTTAGGAATCAACGTACAAATCACTTTTTAAAATATATATTTTTTGTGCAGATATTTAATGAAGAATACTGAAATCCAATTATATTAAAATTTGTAACTAAATTGAACTTAAAAATGAACTGAATATACATTGCAATCATGAAAAAAATTAAACTGAATTATTGTTCGAGAATTTTCGATTACATTCATTCAGTTCAAGTACTGAAAAGAAGCAAACTGTTTGTAATACTGCGGTTTTAAGTTGCCGCACGAAATTAACATGAACACATTTCTGAAATTTAAATCAAGAAGCAGATTCGTTTCCACTCCAATTGAAAACGTAAAGAATTTTTTCAAGCGTGTTCTTGTACACAATTTATCGATGAACTTTTGAAATTATAATAAAAAAAATTCTGTATTTTTCATGTATTGTTTCAAGTCTAATACAATTTACGTCATCCATATGTGTAGTTTTAATCAAAGGCTTTTTGGTTTTGCAGCTTTCTTTGTAGTATTTTATCATATTTATTAGGAGATATTGCTTTAGCTAATATACCCGGAGCAAACCATTCTTTGTAGTCTTCATAATCTATTTAGGTACTATTGAAGAGTCAAATACACGCTAATAGCACGAGATTGTGATGCTTTTGGCATATTCTAAATACTTTCAAGGTGTTTGGACAAATTTTTCAATTTACTTGAGTTAGATATATGGGTAAAAACATTATTTGCTCATTGTTATCGAGCGAATAAGCTTTTTCCTACAATCCGTTTGAGCGACGTTTTCATTCCACAGGATTCAGAAATTTTATTACAAACTACAGTTACTGGGCATAGGTTAGTTTCGACTTACTTTTGTTATTTTAAATAAACACCACGCAGCTTTCAATTAATATGCTTTCTAAACAGTTCGACTTGTACATAATATGCCAAACACGCAAAATATATATAACGATATACAAAACAATGCATTAAAATAAAGATTATCAATACTAATATGTTTATGAAAATCTAAGATGTTATCGATAACTACCTTAATAAAAAAGAAACGTATTCGAAAACTCATAGTCGATAGTAATAAGGCTTTCGACCATTTCTTATCGAGTTTAGTCGTTTACGAGCTGGGGTGGCATTATGTATCTCGATTCGACTGAAATTTTATCGAATCGACCACGTTTCGTATTATGGTTCTCGATTCGAAGTCGATCATCGAGCTTCGTTCGACTTCACTCGAAGAAGTATTAGATTATCGAGAAGTTTTGGCATTATGGAACCAAAACAATCGAGCTCGTAAACGACTGAACTCGATAAGAAATGGTCGAAAGCCGTATTACTATCGACTATGAGTTTTCGAATACGTTTCTTTTTTATTTAGATAGTTATCGATAACATCTTAGATTTTCATAAACATATTAGTATTGATAATCTTTATTTTAATGCATTGTTTTGTATATCGTTATATATATTTTGTGAGTTTGGCATATTATGTACAAGTCGAACTGTTTAGAAAGCATATTAATTGAAAGCTGCGTGGTGTTCACTTAAAATAACAAAAGTAAGTCGAAACTAACATATGCCCAGTAACTGTAGTTTGTAATAAAATTTCTGAGTCCTGTGGACAGAAAACGTCGCTCAAACGGATTGTAGGAAAAAGCTTCTTCGCTCGATAACAATGAGCAAATAATGTTTTTACCCATATATCTAACTCAAGTAAATTGAAAAATTTGTCCAAACACCTTGAAAGTATTTAGAATATGCCAAACGCATCTCGTGCTATTAGCGTGTATTTGACTCTTCAATAGTACCTAAATAGATTATAAATACTACAAAGAATTGGTTGCTCCTGGTATATTAGCTGAAGCAATATCTTCTAATAAATATGATAAAATACTACAAAGAAAGCTGCAAAACCTAAAAGCCTTTGATTAAAACTACACATATGGATGACGTAAATTGTATTAGACTTGAAACAATACTTGAAAAAACAGAATTTTTTTTATTATAATTTCAAAAGTTCATCGATAAATTGTGTACAAGAACACGCTTGAAAAAATTCTTTACCTTTTCAAATGGAGTGGAAACGAATCTGCTTCTTGATTTAAATTTCAGAAATGTGTTCATGTTGATTTCGTGCGGCAACTTAAAACCGCAGTATTACAAACAGTTTGCTTCTTTTCAGTACTTGAACTGAATAAATGTAATCGAAAATACCCAAACAATAAATCAGTTTAATTTTTTTCATGATTGCAATGTATATGGGTTTGTTTACCTATGTATGTTATGACCAGAAATGCCAGATATTTTCATAGAAAATCTGTATTGATTCGTATAAAATATCTGTATTTATCTGTATTCGCTAATAAAATGAAATTTCTACAATACAATTATGTTAAAAGGTGTTATTCCAATAGATTATGGTTATAGAGTGGTAGATTAAATTTCATATCTTATATTATATTCATCGACGAAATTTTAGAGTTTTTTCCTATCAACAACAATTGAATTATGGTGCCATATACTTGTCTAATTTGAAAATGTTCACTTCATAAGTTGAGATGGATTTCCAAAACCCAATATACAATGTCAAGTCAGGTAATACAACTGTCAGTCTGGCAATAATGTTTCATGATGCCAAGACTTGTCTAACTTTTAAGTTCAATTTAGTTACAAATTTTAATATAAATGGATTTTAGTGTTCTTCGTTAAATATCTGCACAAAAAATATATATTTAAAAAAGTGATTTGTACGTTGATTCCTAAACGTTTATCTCGTCATTGCAATCAAATACTAACAGATAGCTCAAATACTAATAGATAGTTTAATTTTTTCCTAATACTTTTTGTGAAATCTGTATAAATCTGTATTAAATTTAAGAAATCTGTAAGGAATCTGTACTCTGTATTAAATCTGATGCGCATGTAAAAATCTGTAAAATACAGATAAATCTGTATAAATGGCATCTCTGGTTATGACAGTTCGAGCAGCGTCAGTCGAAATCTAGTACCGCATTGTTAGGATCTCGATCACGAGGTCGAAAGCGATACGTAATGCCTCAGTTCAGTCGAATCGACTTCAAAAATAATCGTTTCGAGCAACTCGATTCGAGATGCATAATGTCAGCCCTGGATTGTTTTGGTTCCATAATGCCAAAACTTCTCGATAATCTAATACTTCTTCGAGTGAAGTCGAACGAAGCTCGATAATCGACTTCGAATCGAGAACCATAATACGAAACGTGGTCGATTCGATAAAATTTCAGTCGAATCGAGATACATATCGCCACCCCTGCTATCTGAATCATCGACTCGTTGCTGTTTTTGTTCCATCGAAAGCAATCGCGGCACCCACTTGGAAAAAACCTTTTTCATGCTCAATTTTTCATGAAGTATAGTAAATACACTTCCATATGATATCTGTGTCATCTCAGCAATCTCACGAATCTTCACTTTACGATCTTTCATTATAATTTTTGTCACTTCACTCACATTTTCCGGTGTAACGGCTTCCACAGGTCTACCCGAGCGTTCCGCGTCATTTGTGTCGGTACGACCACGTTTAAACTTAGTGAACCACCGACAAATCGTTGCTTTTGATGGACAAGAATCCGGATAACATTTTTCAACCCATTGTTTCGCTTGCACGATGTTTTTACCCATTAGAAAACAATGTTTTATCAAAACACGAAACTCGGTTTTTTCCAGTTTTTAAACAAACTACAAAACGACTCCTTTACTCCGACTTAAAATTAAAAAAAAAAACTTAAAATTTTGACCCGTTTCAAGCAAAGGTTAGTACTCTAGAAAGACGTGGTTACTGGTTTACTACGAGCGCCATCTCTGCTTTAGTCTCGGGACTTATTGATCCATGCGTTATTATTATTAATAATAATAATATTTTATTTCATAAATACGTCTATATCTTAAGGCAGTTTACACAGAATTTTTGTCCTAATATAATTCTCCTTTAGTTACAACGATTTGAATTTAATAAAACACACTCCTCATGTTTTTTTTACATATCGTATTAGGAATTTCGTCATTTATTTTTGAATCTGCTCAAGAATATTATCTGAACAATAAGATTTATTGCTATAAATTATAAAATAAACTGTTATATTTATACATTTTGTTGATAATTTCATTTCGAGATTGCTTGCCTCAGTACATCAGTAGTATTCGTTGAACGCAATCGGTCGATTTGAATTGCACCCTGAATAGCACCACGTTTGGCTAAAATATCGTCTCTTTCATTGCCTGAAATGGAGCAATAAGCCGGGACCCAAACTATTGTGATTTGATAATTATTATTCAATATGTCGTTCAGGCACTGTTTTATTTTGTTTAAGAAACACGGTTTATTTTGGCTAGCAGTGTTTGAGCGAATGGCTCCAATTGCGCTCAGACTATCTGTGAAGAAGAAATAATGGTTTGGAGATAATGTGACGATTACACTCAAACTATAATGAACTGCTGCTTACTTTGCTATATAAACAGATGCAGGTTCTTGAAGCCTAAATGAGACCGAAATACAGGGTGATTTTTTAAGAGCTTGAGAACTTTTTTAAACAATAAAACGCATAAAATTTGCAAAATCTCATCGGTTCTTTATTTTAAACGTTAGATTGGTACATGACATAATTTCATTTAAATGTTGACCGCGGCTGCGTCTTAGGTGGTCCATTCGGAAAGTCCGCTTTTTTATCGACAAATTTTGTTCAGCGATGAGGCTCATTTCTGGTTGAATGGCTACGTAAATAAGCAAAATTGCCGCATTTGGAGTGAAGAGCAACCAGAAGCCGTTCAAGAACTGCCCATGCATCCCGAAAAATGCACTGTTTGGTGTGGTTTGTACGCTAGTGGAATCATTGGACCGTATTTTTTCAAAGATGCTGTTGGACGCAACGTTACAGTGAATGGCGATCGCTATCGTTCGATGCTAACAAACTTTTTGTTGCCAAAAATGGAAGAACTGAACTTGGTTGACATGTGGTTTCAACAAGATGGCGCTACATGCCACACAGCTCGCGATTCTATGGCCATTTTGAGGGAAAACTTCGGAGAACAATTCATCTCAAGAAATGGACCGGTAAGTTGGCCACCAAGATCATGCGATTTGACGCCTTTAGACTATTTTTTGTGGGGCTACGTCAAGTCTAAAGTCTACAGAAATAAGCCAGTAACTATTCCAGCTTTGGAAGACAACATTTCCGAAGAAATTCGGGCTATTCCGGCCGAAATGCTCGAAAAAGTTGCCCAAAATTGGACTTTCCGAATGGACCACCTAAGACGCAGCCGCGGTCAACATTTAAATGAAATTATCTTCAAAAAGTAAATGTCATGTACCAATCTAACGTTTAAAATAAAGAACCGATGAGATTTTGCAAATTTTATGCGTTTTATTGTTTAAAAAAGTTCTCAAGCTCTTAAAAAATCACCCTGTATTATTGTTGAACATACCAAACCCAGTAGCCGCTTCAATTCGTGATCCGTCCGTGTAAAAGATTTTCTTAGAGTCAATATGCCTGAACTTACTTGAAAATATTTTTGGGATTTCCATCGAGCGTAGGTGTTTCGGGAATGCATGCAGCCTAAGGCAATTCGCATACAACGATACTGAATTCGCTCACGTTTGATAACATGAGAGTTTGCAGCGGAACAACAACAAACGCATCCATATTCCATCACTGAAAGTATCGTTGTCTGATAAAATTTTATTAGATCTTTCGGATTAGCACCCCACCAACATCCTGTTATTGTTCGAAGAACAATTACGCTTTGTTGGCGTTTTGTTATCAGAAACCTAATGTGTCCTCCCCACGTGCATTTGGGACCAAACCACACCCCGAGGTATTTGAAACTCAAACCTGCGCGATCATTTTTCTCATGGGTTAAAGCTGCGCGGGATCATGCTTTCTTGAAAAGACGACTAGCTCTGTTTGCGCCGCAAAGATTTCGATACCCAGATGAACAGCCCAAACGAACAAATTATCTAAGGTATCTTGCAATGGTTTTTGCAGATCATTAGCTTTGGGTCCAGTAACTAAAATCACGTTATGATCTGCCAATTGTCTTAGTGTATATGGGGTTATTAGACACCTGTCAATGTCCTTCACGTAAAAATTATAGAGGAGTGGACTGAGGCATGAGCCTTGCGGGAGACCCATGTAGCTAATTCTGAATGTTGCCAAATCGCCATGTGAAATACATATGCATTTCTCTGACAAAAGATTGTGCAAATAATTATTTATAATCGCTGGAAGTCCATGTTGATGGAGCTTGTCTAAAAAAATCAATGAAAAGTGAATTAAATGCTCCTTTAATGTCTAAAAATACAGATGCCATTTGTTGTTTTTGAGCGAAGGCAATTTGGTTGTCAGACAAAAGTAATGCAAGGCAATCATTCGTCCGTTTATTTCTACGGAAGCCAAACTGGGTATCTGACAACAAACCGTTCGTCTCGATCCAAGTGTCGAGATGTCAAAGAATATATTTTTCGAACAATTTTCGGATGCAGGACTACACTGCAATGGTTCTATATGAGTTGTTATTGGAAGCTGGTTTCCCCGGCTTTTGAATGGCGATAACTTTCACTTGCCTCCAGTCAGGTGCGACAATATTTTGCTCAGGAAACTTGTTGAACAATTCCAACAAACATCTTTTTGCAAGGTGGGGCAGATTCTTCACCAAGTTGAATTTAATTCTGTTCCACCCAGGAGCGTTATTGTTACAAGACATGAGTGGTATGGAAAATTCCATCATTGAAAAGGGGCTATCAATGGAACCATTATTTGGAGAAGACTCCCTAATATTGCTATGCGTAGGAATAGAATCTGGACAACCTTTATTAGCAAAATCAAATATCCATTGGTTCGAGTATTCCTTACTCTCATTTCCTACGTTACGATTGCTCATTCGTCTTGCCGTATTCCGAAGAGCGCTTATTGAAGTTTCTCTTGTCAAACCTTTGACAAAATGTCACCAATAGCTGCATTTCTTGGCCCGAAGTATGTTCTTGTACTTGGTTTCTAAAATCAAGAATATCAAAAATTCTGAGGAGTTCCTCCTCCTCGTTTTAAAAACGTCTTGAAGCATTTTATTTCGCGTGTTTAGCATCTGACCACTCTTTGTCCCACCAAGAGTTTGGAGGCCTTATGTTAGACGATGGACCAAGAAATCGTTTGGTTTTTGCTGGTTCTGCGGCCTTAATGTGTATTTGACAAGCAACCACTTCTATGCTAGAAGTTGAAAGTATATTTAATTTATAAATGGAATAGCTTTTCTTAATTCCCAAAAGCACTCCACCATACGGAGAGTCTCTATCGAGACGTATCTAGCTATTGGGAGGAATGCCATTATGAGGGTCTTTAGATGTTCAGAAATATTGAATGCTGTGAAAATCCATTCTACAATTTCCGAAAACTTCAGTAATCCTGATGGAGGCTGTGAAACGGAGCCCACTGGATTATTGTCTTTTCTTGTGCTTGCTAGGATTGGTTTGTGAAATTGACAAACTAGGAGGCACAGTTTTTGGTTTTAGATTGGGCTTTTAGATTTAACAAGGGGATCTTTTTACGAAGGAGTTATTTTAGGTGCTTTTTATTGGTAATTTGCGGTTTGGTAATCTCCTCTTAACAGACCCTTAAGATTTGTGTGATAAAGTGGTCGGACGATATTGTGTAGACAATAGTGCTTTTTCCTCTGAGAGGTTTTTTTGCGCATTATATAATAGAACAGTGCCTTATTGTGAGCGGTCGATCGAAACGGTACCGTTAGCCGGGTATTGTTTTGTCGATCAAGGCTAAGTGTGCGGATTATAAATAAGTGCTTTTTCCTCTCGGAGGTTTTTTGCACACCATCAAAGCGGCGATACGCCGATCGACAAAGTCCAGCTTGGTGTCCCCCGTTGGATCTTAAGTTAAGTACTATTACTTCGTTTATTTTTATTTCTTTATTTGACCATTCAGTTAGCGCTCAATCTCCGAGTCAAGCAGACGTTTTTTCGGTTTCGCTAGTATTCGGAAGTCGTGCACAGACTTTTTCTCTCTTTTTTTTTCCACGGAAGGTAAGGCTCGTGGGCATTACCGCGTAGCCGGTTATCGTATTTCTCATCATGAGACGTCGCGAAAATACTTTTCGTATCGACTTCGCGCATCTTCCACGGAAGCCATCCTATGAGGAACTACATGATTTCGTCAGTTCAGTGCTTGAATTGCAAAAGCAACATGTCGTTCGGATCCAACCAAGTAGAAGCCAAGGTTGCGTCTTTGTTAAGGTCGATGACCTGGCATTAGCGCAAAAAATCGTGCAAGACCACGACAGCGTACACGAAACAGAGATCGAGGGCAAAACGTACAAAATTCGCATCACGATGGAGGACGGTGCAGTGGAGGTAAAACTCTTCGACCTTTCCGAAGATGTGACGAACGACAAAATAATCGAATTCTTACAAACATTCGGTGATGTCCTATCTATACACGAACTGATGTGGGACGAAAAATACGCTTTTGGCGGTATACCAACTGGTGTGCGTGTCGCAAAAATGTTGGTGAAGGAAAATATTCCATCCTATGTCACAATAGACGGAGAGGTAACAGCTGTGACGTACTATGGTCAGCAGCAAACATGCCGACACTGCAACGAGTCCGCGCACAGCGGCATCTCATGTATGCAGAACAAAAAGTTACTGGTCCAAAAGTTCAACGCGGATCAACCGGACAAGTCCTACGCGAAACTCCACGCCCCAAACCCGTAGCAACAGCAAAATCGTCTGCTAGCGCAAACGTAGTGCCTAATAAGCAAGGCAGCACGCATTCCCTGTCTCAGTCCTCGAACTTAAACAATCCACAGCATCCTCGTTCTACTGGTCAACCAGTACTCAACCGTTCGACATCGTCTCTCGAGAGCAGTTTCAAAACTCCGAACACTCATCCAGACAGTAAGACTGACACGACGCACAGATTTTCGGAACCCGATCGAAGAAACGATGGTGATGAATCCGACCGCTCTTCAACCTCGACAACTAGCCGACGATCCCTACGTAAACCCCCCGGTAAAAAGCCACGACAGGACGATGGCGACGAGTCGCCTAATAACTCTAGTGCATTATAATAGAGTTCCGTAGTTACAATATTGCCACTATCAACATCAACACAATCTCAAATCCAACAAAAATACACGCCTTACACTCCTTCGTCCGCGCTATGGAGCTAGACATTGTTTTCATGCAAGAGGTTGAAAACGAACAACTGAGCCTACCCGGCTACAATATAATATCCAACGTAGATCACGCCAGAAGGGGAACAGCAATCGCTTTAAAAGAGTACATTCGTTTCTCACACGACGAGAAAAGCATAGACGGACGATTAACAGTTGTACGAATACAAAACACTACGTTATGCAATGTGTACGCGCCTTCTGGATCCACAGCCAGAACTGAACGTGAGAGATTCTTTGACAACACCATCGCGTATTATCTACGACACAGAACTGATCATGTGATACTAGCAGGTGACTTTAACTGCGTACTGAGACAGTGTGATAGTACAGGAAATAATGGGAGCCATGCACTTCAAGCTACTATCAGTCAAATGCAAAAACAAGACGCATGGGTGAAACTTCACCCCCGCGCCGTGGGCCACACTTATTTAACACACAACTCAATGTCGAGGTTGGATCGAATATACGTTTCCCTAGGACTGGTTGATCAGCTGAGAGCAGCTGAAACACACGTGTGCTCATTCACGAACCACAAAGCAGTCACGATCCGAATATGCCTACCGAACCTCGGTCGTGCACCAGGGCGGCCCGAAGAAAAAATATTGTAAAAAAACAATACGATTTGCTGTTACAAAACCTGCCACAACTATGCTTCGACCGTTGAAAAATATTTTAATGTTTTGTTATACACTATTCAATTGATTGTGAAAATAATTTTTACAATAGAATATATAGGTTGTTAAGTATCGTAACAATTCAAATCATGAAGTTTTCTCATATATGTTTTCTTGGAAAACAATAAAATGTACAGTTGGCATATTGTTTGAAACAGCACGTGTACAATAAATTCAATTGTAGAATCGTAGAAACAATATATTGAATCTTTGGAAATGAAAAAAATCTTGTCAAGATACAATAAAATGTATTGTAACCCATTTGGATATGGATGTGTTTTGCTAAGAACAAAATTAAAAGTTTCTATCGATGGAAATCCAAACTCGCTTATGATGAACTACGCTATAAACACCAACGATTGTACACCCAGCTACGCGTGGCATATGATAGCTATTATCAAGACCCTGCTATGCTGACGACTATCAACCGTCTCAAAGCCGAAATGTTAACATTGCAGAGAGAATCCACGCGAATGTTTGTACGAAACAACGAAACATACGTTGGCGGCGAGCCCTTATCCACATTCCAACTCGGCGAACGAAAGAGAAAACGAACAACGATCGTACAGTTACGGAACGAGAGAGACGAAATACTCCAGAGCTCCGACGACATCGAACAGTGTATGCTGCAGTACTATCGTGAACTGTTTACAGAAGACCAACCAGAACGAGAAAGAGACCCAAACTTTGTATGCAACAGAGTAATCCCAGAAAATGGTGAGGCGAACGAGTGCTGCATGAGTGAAATAACAACAGCCGAAATTCTAACAGCTATAAAGACAAGCGCACCAAGAAAATCTCCGGGCTCAGATGGAATACCGAGAGAATTCTATTTGCGAACGTTCGACGTGATACATCGTGAACTTAACCTCGTCCTCAACGAAGCGCTGGCATCAAATTTCTCTCCCGATTTCGTAAATAGTGTCATTGTTCTAGTGAAAAAGAAGAACTCAGGCGACACGGCTCACTCGTACAGACCGATCTCTTTAATCAACTATGATTACAAACTCCTATCTCGAATCCTCAAGACCAGACTCGAGAGAGTGATCGGTATCCATAGAGTGTTGGGAGATGTGCAAAAATGCTCCAATCCCGATCGTAACATCTTCCAAGCCATCTTCTCACTCAAAGACAAAGTCGCTCAGCTGATCCAACGAAAACAAAAAGCGAAGCTCATCTCTTTCGATCTAGACCATGCGTTTGATCGGGTCAATCGAAAGTTCATGTTCGGCACCATGTGCTCAATCGGCATCAATCCCAGGTTAGTAGAACTGCTCTCCAGATTTGCCGAACGGTCATCGTCACGTCTACTCGTCAACGGACACTTATCGGCTGCCTTTCCCATACAACGTTCAGTACCACAAGGAAACCCAATCAGCGGTTTGTGTTTTGCTCTCTATCTCACACCCCACCTAAATAAACTAAAGCACGCGTGTGGAGACGACCTGATCGTCGCTTATGCAGACGATATCAGCATCATTGCAACCACAGTCCCAATGATAGAGCAGATTCTCAACGTCTTTACTCTCTTCGGTCAAGCTTTGGGAGCCAAGCTGAATTTGACGAAAACAACGTCCATCAACATCGGCCTCATAGATGGAAATCCAATCAGCATACCCTGGCTACACACTGCAGAAACCGTTAAGATTATAGGAGTGATTTTTACAAATTCTATCAGGGCAATGATAAAAGTAAACTGGGACAAAGCGGTAGGAAAATTCACACGTATTTTGTAGTTACACTCGATGCGAACATTGACACTGATGCAAAAAGTTTCTCTACTCAACACGTTCGTCACGTCTCGCATTTGGTATCTTTCATCTATCATTCCACCATCTAGCACTCACGTTGGAAAACTGACCTCGTCAATGGGAAATTTTCTATGGCGTGGAATTCCAGCTAGGATACCTATGACGCAATTAGCAAGAGACCGAGAGGAAGGGGGTCTGAATCTTCATCTCCCGGCTTTTAAATGTAAAGCATTGCTCATTAATCGCCATTTGACAGAAATCGACTATCTACCCTTCTACCAGTCCTTTTTGTCGCAACATAGTGCAAACCACCCTGCTATTCCAGCGGACTGCCCTTGCTTAAAATTATTCCTCAACAAATCTCAATAATTCCAATGCATATCCAACAATCCTTATCTGCAAGTACTATTCACAATTTCTACAGAACAGGTACACAAATACCAAGAGTAGAAAGAGAAAATCCTCACGCAAGCTGGCGACAGACATGGTCCAACATTCACTCCCGAGGCTTATCGTCTGCACAAAAGACTGATCTGTTCCTTCTAGTCAATAGAAAAACCGAACATAGGAAACTAATGTAGATTATCCATCGAGCTGACGGTGAGAACTGTATACACTGCAACAATTCGGTAGAAACGCTGACACACAAATTCTACGAGTGCCCTCGAGTAGAAGATGCGTGGACACTTGCGCAACGCAAAACGTCAACACTGTTGCGTGGATGGCGAAGACTGTCGTTCGCTGATCTCATTCAACCAACTCTAAACGGAATACCGAGAAGAATCAAAACACCAGTTTTAAAAATTTTCATTGCATATATAAATTACATCAATCAGAGTACAATCGTTGATACAAACGTCTTGAATTATGTTTTAGAAAATGAAATGTAAATAGAAATTTTATCAATAAAATACTAATATTTCCATAAAAAAATTATATTTCCCCCCGAATCATTTGTTTCTGCGCGGAAGTAGTTCCGCGATATGTCTAATTTAAATCCTGACCGCCCCGCTCCCGATGTTCAAATGGAGACCTCTCTTGACTGTAAAAAGTCACGCATAAAGAGCTATCCTGATGGGCTCGCACTACCGGCCGGGCCTCACGCGGTCTATTTCCGGACCAAATCAAAGGAAAAAAAACTGAATATTTTAAAAATATCGCGGGACCTGACATCGCGATATAATACCATCAAAAGTATTGATAAAATACGTCCAGACAAGCTCAGGGTCCTGTTTACCAGCTCAAAACAGGCTAATGGGCTTGTTCAAAAGGATCCTTTTACGCTGGAGTACCGCGTCTACGTGCCAGCTCGCGAAGTCGAAATCGACGGTGTGGTCACCGATTCGAGTTTGACTTGCGAGGACGTTCTTAAGTACGGGGTGGGCTGTTTTAAGGATCCCTCACTTAAGAACGTCAAGATACTGGATTGCAAGCGCTTGCATTCAGTATCGATCGCCGGGGATGGAACAAAGACCTATCCCCAATCAGACTCTTATCGTGTGACCTTCGCTGGCTCTGCTTTGCCCAACTACATCCTCTTGGACCGGGTTCGTTTGCCTGTTCGCCTATTCGTACCCCGAGTAATGAATTGCACTAATTGCAAACAACTGGGGCATACAGCTACCCATTGCAGCAATAAGCCACGTTGTGCTAACTGTGGGGAAGCTCATGCGGACGGCTCTTGCGGTAAGGATGCTGAAAAGTGTCTCTACTGTAAGGAGGGTCCGCATGACCTCTCTGATTGTCCCGCTTACAAACTGCGAGGAGATCGGATGAAGCGTTCCCTGAAGGAACACTCCAAGCGTTCCTTTGCCAAGATGGTTAAGAGTGCCACCCCTCCTAAACAGACAACGAACCCATATGCCTGCTTGTCAACTGACGAGAGCGATTCCGACGACCCTTTGGAAGGTCCATCTTCGGCGATCCCTCATAGCTATAGGAAAATAGCAAACAAATCCTATCATAAGCTCCCTAGTAAGGGTTAGAAGGTGTCTTCCGAAAGGCTTCGAAAAGTTACAGCTAACGGGAATCGTGACAAACCACCGAAACAAAAAGCTCCTGGTCTCGGAAAACTCAATTCCGAGATGGAGTTCCCACCACTTCCAGGGACTACAAAATCCCCAAGCGTCCCTGAAAATCTCCCAGAGAACCAACTAGGTGCTGGACTTATCAAGTTCTCTGATGTTGTGGACTGGATTTTCACAACTTTCAATATTTCTGACCCTCTTAGAAGCATTTTAATTGCTTTCATGCGAACAGTAAAAACATATTTGAAGCAGTTGACTGCAAATTGGCCCCTTCTATCAGCGATTGTATCCTTCGATGACTAAATCATCCACCGAGGTCACGGATCTAATCACTGTTTTACAGTGGAATTGCAGAAGTATCATCCCAAAAATAGATTCATTAAAATTTCTAGTAAATAATATGAAATGTGACGCATTTGCATTGTGCGAAACTTGGGTAACTTCTGAAATACCCTTAAACTTCCACGATTTTAACATTATTCGCCTGGATCGAGATGATCCCTACGAAGGAGTATTTTTGGGGATCAAAAAGTGCTATTCTTTTTATCGAATTAATCTTCCCTCGATACCAGGTATTGAAGTTGTCGCATGTCATGTTACAATCAAAGGTAAGGACCTTTGTTTTGCTTCCATCTACATTCCTCCTAGAGCCTTGGTTGGGTATCGGCGGCTCAGTGATATCATGGAGCTCCTTCTCGCACCGACGTTGGTTTTAGGCGACTTTAACACACACGGTACGGGATGGGGCTGTCTTCACGACGATAACAGATCAGCTATGATCCATGATATTTGCGACAACTTCAATATGACAATTTTGAATACGGGAGAAATGACACGGATCCCTGCACCACCAGCAAGACCAAGTGCGCTGGATTTATCCCTTTGCTCGACATCGCTACGGTTGGACTGCACGTGGGAGGTAATTCCTGATCCACACGGTAGCGATCATCTACCGATCGTAATATCAATCACCGTATGACCTCACAAGAAATATTGATTGGAATAGCTATGCGACCTCGATATCTGAGAAACTTGAAAGAACTCAACAACTTCCTCCGGAGGAAGAGTACACGTTTTTGGTTGGCTTGATTCTCGACACCGCGACCCAAGCTCAGATGAAACGCGTACCCGGCGCGAAAACTAACATCCGTCCTCCCAACCCGTGGTGGATAAAGAGTGCACAAATTTAAACGCGGAGAGAGCCTCCGCGTACAAAATATTCAGAAAAAATGGAACACCTGATAATTACCGGAATTACGCGGCGTTAGACGTTAAAACTAAGAACTTGATTAGAGCCAAGAAACGCGGTTACTGGCGTCGGCTTATAGACGGCTTAAAGAAAGAAACATCTATGAGCACTCTTTGGAACACAGCGCGACGAATGCGCAATCATAACACCACGAATGAAAGCGACGAATATTCCAACCGCTGGATATTCGATTTCGTAAAAAAGTATGCCCAGACTCTGTTCCGGAACAGAAGACCACCCGCGCCGCGACAACAAATACAACCAAAACACCGTTTTCGACGGTAGAGCTCTCACTTGCACTCTTGTCATGTAACAATAAAGCCCCAGGATTAGACAGAACAAAATTCAACTTGTTGAAAAATCTGCCTGACCCCGCCAAAAGGCGCTTGTTGAGTTTATTCAATACGTTCCTTAAGGGCAACATTGTTCCACATGACTGGAGACAAGTGAAAGTGATCGCCATTCAAAAACCAGCCTCCGATCACAATTCGTATCGGCCGATTGCTATTCCTTCTCTGTATCCGGAAATTGTTCGAAAAAATGATTCTGTTTCGTCTAGACAATTGGACCGTGCTCAATTCTTGGATACCTTTGATTCTGCTGTGTTTTTTGATACATCCATGAATTATATTTCTTTATTGTCTTCGACTAGAGGTGACCTATCGCACAGACTTTTACTTTATTGCTATACACTTATGTTAACTTAAAAATATTATTTTCGATTTGAATGTGTCTTTGCTCATATTAAAATCAAATAAATGATACACGGTATTGAAACGATGACAACAGACATCCATTGGGTTGTTTTGGCCATACTGTGTGCGATGAAGTGAGCGACGAAGAAAATCCGTTCTTCGCAATGATCTTCCCGGAACGTTAAAATTAATTCTTTCCAGTAGTATGGGGCAATCAATGTTGTCATTTAGTAGGTCGAACACGAAGAGTTGTTGAAGGAGTATACGTCTGTTTTGTAAAGTAGGTAGGTTGATGAGAGCACAGAGATTCTCGTAACGAGGTAGTTGAGGACGATTTATCCAAGGTAGTCTTCGGAGTGCGAATCGGACGAAGCACTTCTGCACCCTTTCGATCCGATCGATGTGAACACCGTGATACGGAGCCCAAATTGTAACTCCATACTCCAGAATACTGCGTACTAGTGCGATGTAAACTGTTTTGAGGCAGTACACGTCGTTGAAGTTTTGAGTGTTTCGTTTGATTAGTCCCAAAACTGCAAAGGCCTTCGCAGTAACGAATGAAAACTGTTCGATGAAACGGAGCTTGCAATCGAGAATAATGCCCAAGTCTTTAATAGACGAAACTCGTTCAACTGAAGCCATCATCATGGAGTATTCGAAAATAATTGGAGACTGTGCCCGTGAGAAAGTGATCACATTACATTTCTTAATGTTTACTGTCATACCGTTTCTGTCACACCAATCAAGGATTCGGTCAATATCCATTTGTAGAGCACAGCAATCCACAAGGCTTGTAATGATGCGATAAATTTTGAGGTCGTCAGCATACGTTACTTTAAATGACGACAATTCACTGTAAAGATCGTTCACGAATAACACGAAAAGAAGTGGTCCGAGATGGCTCCCTTGCGGTACACCCGAAGTAACGTGAAATCGAGAGTGCAGATCCGATTCGTACGGAAGCATTACGATCCGTGAGATATGATAGAATCCAATTGGTTAACCAAACAGGGAATCCACTACGCCTCAATTTTTCCACAGCGAACTGATGAGGAACACGGTCGAATGCTTTTGAAAAATCAAAATACACCGCATCGATTTGTTGTCGTTTTTCAAGTTTGTCTATCAATAAAGAAACGTAACTCATTAAATTGGTGGTAGTAGACCGCTTTTTGACAAACCCATGCTGATCAGTGGAGATAATATGCTTTACTGATGGGTAAAGAACATCCAACACCATGCGTTCGAATACTTTTGGTAAACAGCTTAGGATAGAAATTCCTCTATAATTTGTGACATCGTGCACGTTTCCAGTTTTGTGAACAGGAACAATTACAGCTTCTTTCCACTTCGCTGGAAAATAGTGCTCGGCAAGCGAGCGGTTGAAAAGCAGAGATGCAGGTAAAGCCAAAGCAGAAGAACATTCCTTCACGAGCGTCGGAGGTAACCCGTCAGATCCTGGCCCCTTCGATCCATCGACTTGTCGTAGATTGTTGTACACCTCGCGTTCAGTAAAAGCAGTAGCAGGTATACTCAAAGAATACGTCGGCAAACTACTCAGGTACGATTCTGACAAAGGCGGTGAGTTATTACTTAGCACACTTTGAAAGAATGACGAGAATAGGTTGGCTGAATCCGAAACTTTCGACGAAGATTGGTGACGATAGTGGACACTGACAGGAATTCCACGGGAAGAAGTTTTATTTCGCAGATGAGACCAAAATTGTTTCGGGTCAGCCTTCAAATTGATCTCCATCCGTGAGACGTACAGCCGAAAACACGATGCGTTCAATAATTCAAACTGGTGTTCCAAATCACGAACGAGCAATTTGTCATCTAGATTTTTTGTCCGGAAAAATCGTTTGCGAGCTTTCCTTAGACGATTCCTGAGGTTACGCAGCTCTCCATTCCACCAAGGTTGTTTGTTATTAGATTGATATCTGCGTTTTCTTCTAGGCACGAGATATCGAAAAATTGTATCTAATTCATAATAGAACTTCTCTATTGCTTCATCCAAAGTGCCATGCGTCAGTATCTCCACCCAGTTAATTCGTGTAATTTCAGCACTTAACTCACGAAAATTGCACCGATTGAAATCGTAGAAAATTTCTGCATCGTCAATCATGTTCACGCATTGGGGAACTTCAATTTTTAAAATGAAAGGAAAATGGTGGTGATCTAGTTTCATTAGTGGCGATGGTGGTTCTAGAATTTCGCAATCATTGGCGCAACTAACAAATGCTAAGTCTAGCAGTTTTCCATGCAGGTTCGTTAAAAAGTTAATTTGTTGTAAACCGGAGGCAATCATAGTTTCCACTAATAAATGTTCATGCTCTGAAGACGCGTTGTTCGGCAGTAGACACCCAACTTCCTCATCCAAGCTCCAGCGTAACAACGATAAATTATAATCGCCTAAGACTACAACCCTATCACGGTCTCCAAATTTATTGTAAAGCTCATTCACACAAAAGGCATGTTGCTCATATAGAGAAAGATCAGTATTCGGCGATAAATAAATAGCACAAATGACAAAACCAGTGCTCTCGCATGTGACACGGACTGCTATCTGCTCAAGACGGTCAGCTCCATGAACGTACACTGTGCTACTCTCAATGCCCTTTTTTATTCCAATCAAAACGCCGCCACCACGCAGATACTGGCTAGTCAAATTATTACGATCACATCGATAAACAATGTACTGGTCGGTAAGCTCTGTATCAAGTATATTACCATTAAGCCAAGTTTCTGTGAGTACAATCACGTCGTAATCAGAAGCAGAAAGAGACGAGAAAAGTGCATTCGTTTTGGTGCGTAAACCCCGGACGTTTTGATAGTAAATTGTTAGTAATCGGTTCATATGGTTATATACGCTGTTTGAAACAATGCTGTTGGATATCGATTGGGAATGTAGAGTTGAATTAGAATAAGCAGTGTGCGACATATTATAGGGTGACGTAGCACACATAAAATTTGTCGTCGGATGATTATTACAGGTCAGGTTGAAATTGAAAGCTTGTTCGTGGCTGAAATTTGAATTCCCGGAAAATGATTCCCTTTTGCCATGTAGATTGCAATAGAGATAGAGATTTGAACTGCAACCCAACTCCGACCTTGAAAGACACAAAGGATAGCTCATCAAGATTTCTACCTTTTGGAACTAGCTTGTGCACTTCGACAGTCGCGTCGGTATTCAGGTTACGCTGTACCAACTCGCGTATGTTCTCATCGGTGGCTTTAGGATTAAAGCCGGACAAATATAGCCAAAACATATTTTCGGTGGACTTACGTGTTGCCAATGGTATCACAATATTTGCATCCACGTCTTTTGTTCCTTCTGTTACATCAACAGTAGACCGATCGACGTCATCATCTGTTCGGGGGCGCTTACGAGAGTATTTTGAAGTTCCATCTTCTCTACTGGACTTCTGAAACGCGGCTGGAATATGCTGTAAAATTTTATTTATTTTTTCGCTGTTTAGCTCCATTTCTTGTCTCAGTTCCAGTAGCGCTTTGTTGTATTCCTCGCTTATAACGGTTATGGCACTGTTCGTGGATGAGATGGTCTGACGGAAAGTGGCATTTGCCATTATTTTTGTGCACGCATTGCACATCCAGAATATATTCGAGCATTCAGCAATTAAATCACGAGTCGCACTTGATTGCTTCACGCACTTTAGATGGAAGGATGATCGGCAAAATCCGCTGCAAACTATTTCTTCTGCTTTCTTTAGCTCGCAAGCGCAGGCACAAAGAAAGAAGAGCTTCGTGGAATTCCGGATCACGTACGCCCTCAAGTGGCCCCTACTATCTTTAATAACAAATTTAGAACAGTCAACTGTGCAAAGATGTTTTATACTGACGGATCAAACATCAACAAGTCCACAGGCTTCGGTATCTTTAATCAAAACATCACCGCTTCGTACAAACTTAGTGATCCGGCTTCAGTTTACGTCGCAGAATTAGCTGCTATTCAGTACACCCTCGAGATCATTGAAACCTTGCCCAAAGACCATTACTTGATTGTCACTAATTGTCTTAGCTCAATAGAAGCTCTCCGGGCAATGTAACCAGGAAAGTATCCCCCATATTTCCTGGGGAAAATACGGGAACACTTGAGAACTTTATCTGAACGGTCTTATTCAATACCGTTAGTCTGGGTCCCTTCGCATTGTTCCATTCCGGGAAATGAAAAGGCAGACTCATTGGCTAAGGTGGGCGCATTAGAAGGTGATATTTATGAAAGACCAATCTGCTTCAATGAATTTATTAGTATCTCTCGTCAGAAAACTCTCGAAAGTTGGCAAACTTCATGGAGCAATGGCGAACTGGGACGATGGCTACATTCCATTATCCCTAGGGTATCGACGAAACCTTGGTTCAAGGGGATGAACGTGAGTCGTGATTTCATTCGCGTTATGTCACGGCTCAGGTCAAATCGCTACACCTTCAACGCACATCTCCGGCGTATCGGGATCGTGGAGAACGGACTCTGCACCTGTGGCGACGGTTATCAGGACATCGAGCATGTCGTGTGGTCGTGCGTAGAGTATCGTGACGCCAGGTCAAAGCTACTGGAATCCCTTAGGGCCCGAGGTAGACCGCCTGAGGTTCCGGTTCGGGATGTGTTGGCGAGTCGGGATAGTTTATATATGCTTCTCATATACCAGTACCTTAAACACATTAATATACAAGTGTAATGTGTTATTCCTCGCTCAGAAAGTATAATCTCCACCCACAGGTTCGACACTAACATCCGCCCGATTCTCTCGATCCCCGTCTCTGTCCACCATCTTCATTGGAACTAACAAGATCTTTTTTGTCACTAACCTTTTCGTTCCTCCTTCCCTGTCTCTTCGCCATCTCGATGGCAACTAATTAGATCTCTTTCATTTTCAGACATTTTGTTCCCACATCCCCTTTTTACCCCGTTTCCATAATATTTACATTTTTTACATTCTCTTCCGCAACATCACCATCATCGTCCACGGAAGACCGCTCCAGTCGAAAACTAGCATGCGGGCCACCCGCCGGGCCTCCGTAGCCTGGGGGTGTTTCCCGCGGACCCACACGGACCGAAGGATGCGGCCAACATGGATATTCGCCTACGCCATATGGAAGATCCTCAAGCAATATTCAATTCACCGGCCAGGTTTAACCAGCTGAATTGTCGAGAATCCACTACCCCGGTACTACTTTACAAAATGATACTATTCTAGTTTTAAGTTATTCGTAATTAAGATTAGTAAATACCCTTGGCATCTTAGAGCTTAAGCAGTGTGCCTAAAAATTATATTATAATATGGAATAAAAAAAAACTCATCAACCGAAAGACCCGCTTCGGTGATAACACCTTCTATTTCGCGATATTCGCAGGTAAGTAATTCACAAACAACAATCAAAGAATCACCTAAAACGAGGATCTTGTCTTTATAGACTCTTACTATCTCTTTGGTAGCGGAAAATCGTTCTGTCAATTCTCTAGAGATCTTGGAATAATGCATTAATTTTACGCCAAAAATATACTATCCAGCGGCCCGCAGAAGTTTCATTGTAAAACTTCGTTCTATTCGAGTTAGAAACGGTTAAATTTTCGCCTGGTGGCAGAGATGAATCTGCTGAATTCTCATCCATTAGATCATCCATTACATAAATGTGTTTAAATAATTGATCTCAACTGAATTATATAAACCGACAATATACTTTGAAGTGAAATAAAATAAAATCTTAGATCTACCCGTTAGTCGCTTTCTGCTTTCCACAAGTACTCGGCGTGAAGCTCGCTCCAACTATTTCAAATTTGCTGTGTTCTATCTCCGTTGCTCTGCCGTCGAGGTCTTCGCTGGGCTTGGTGTGTACACTGCTTGTACCTGTCCTTAGATATAGCGTTATAGCTCTTGTTGACGATCAAGTGTGAGGCTTATTGTGTAGCACCACACGATAATGTTTCGTTCTGTCCACCGCAACCGGTACTGTACACCATACAAACTGATACCTGGTGGTTGTCTCTGCGGCTTTGCGCTGAGCACCTCTGTGAATTTGCACCCCTTCGTCTCCGCACCTCTGTGTCTCTTCTCCTCTGTGCGTATGATGCGTGATGGGATGGTATTTTTCGACTGCTTTCAAGTTGGAAACGCCCCGAATATTAGCTGTACACCAACCTGTGCTGCATTTGCAATTGACGCAGGCGGGTTTTGTTTACCTGCAGCAAAGGTTGCCTTGACTCGGTGATAGCCATTAACTCACGAGTCAGTAACACAACCTGTCTGCTTGAACGATTTTCACTGAATGAAATTTACTCCTTGTTGGCATTTTGTTATCAGATACCTAATGTGTTCTCCCCACGTGCATTTCAAATCAAACTACACCCAAAGGTATTTGAAAGTCAAAACCTGCGCGATGATTCTTCCCATCTTATGGATCTGAAGCTGCGCGGGATCATGCTTTCTTGAAAAAACGTACTGCTCTGCTTTCTCCGCAGAGAATTCGATACCCAAATGAACAACCCAAACGGACAAATTATCTAAGGTATCTTGCTATGGTTTTGGGAGATTAACGGCTTTAGGTCCAGTAACTGAAACCACGTCATCATCTGCTAATTGTCGTAGTGTCCATGGAAGTACTGGACAGCTGTCAATGTCTATGTTATTTGGTTTTAATTGCCTCATAATGTATCCTATATCGATTTTGATTGGTTCTTTTCGGCAAGCATTAAGTGAGAGAGACGAAAGATATGAAATGAAAAGATGGATAGGTATTTTAGATTGAGTTAGTTATAAATTTAGAACGGAAGAGCTAGTATAGGCAGGCTTATATAAGCATGATCAGAAGAAAGAAATATATTTTTTACCTTCTAACACTAAATTCGAATCCCTAAGTATGGTTGTGTAACAAATGTATCGTATAACTGCACTTGTTACAAGCCCATACGTGGTAGTGTAGAACCAAGGAGGAAGGAAGGGCTTCGACCATTTCATTGAGATGTCATTCACTGTCCAACTTGTGCTCTTGGAGGAATATAAAACGAAGCTATAAAAATGTCTTTTCCTTTAATGTTAATTAGACAATTAAGACAATTAGACAACTTCTATACGAGAAGTCGAAGGAATGTTTAATCTATAAAAGGAATACCATTTCCTAATTCCTAAAAGTACTGCACCATACGGAGAGCCTCTATAGAGGCGTATAATGTTAAAGTCATTAAAATTTTAAGCTATGTTTGATGTAAGCTACGTTTCGCATAAAGTAACATTTTTGACAATGCAATGAAACTTTAAACGAATCGAGTTTTGTCATGGTGCTGCGACAATTCCACTGCAGGACAGTGTTTGCATCATTTGCGGCGGATGATAAATTCTCCATCAAATGATACAAACCCAGAGAGAATTGGCTATTGAGCTGATAACTGCTTCAAAAAAGTTCTAGCTTTTGGAAGGAATGCCGTTATGATGGTCTCTAAGGGTTCAGAAATATTGAATGTTGTGAAAATCGGTTCTACAATTTCCGAAAACTTCAGTAATCCTGTTTCGGATTCCGAAGATTTCAGTAATCCGTTTTCGGTTTCCAAAAGGGGCACTTCAATGATAGTTTTAAGCATTTTTGTATATGTGCGCTCAAACCGTGCTTTCAAAAAAGCTTCATTTTGTCTTTGTGCAACTTAAATACAGCGCATACTGAAAGATCACGCAGACTCTCCCCACAATAAATACATTTTTGAATTTCTTTATTGTAATCATTATCTGAATGGAGCCCTTCACATTTTATACATTTTGGCTTATTACTACAATAAGTAGCTATGTGGCCGAATTTTTTGCATATATGTATATTTTACACTCTTTAGTAAATAGTTCCGAAAAGACAATATTATTCACGTGTTTTAAAACTTTTACTACATTTTTTTAATAACTATTTATTGGAATATGAGTTAAAATTAAATTATTAAGATTTAAATTGGGTGTTCAGCCACAAGTGGTGACATTTCCGCCCTATTATATACATGATTTGGTTATTACCATGAGGACATCATTTGCTTCCTGCAATTCTGAGATTTTTGTGTAGGAAAAATTGTAAACCTACTTGTTTTGTGTAATGGGGAAAAGGAACTTATATACTAACTTACTAACTAATACAGAGAGCGAATCGATTCAATTGAAGATTGCATCGATTTTTGTCGGAATTTGCTTATAATATTATGTGACATTACATCTAATGGTTCTATATTTGTGAGTCTGTGTAACTCATTTGTACTAAACCAGGGAGAACGCTTCAAAATCATTTTCAAAATTTTATTCTGAATCCTTTGAAGCATTTTCTTCCTGTTGGAACAACAACTTGACCAAATTGGTACTGCATAAAGCATAGCTGGTCTGCAAATTTGTTTATAAATTAACAATTTGTTTTTTAGACAGACCTTAGAATTTCTGTTTATAAGAGGATATAAACATTTAATATATTTATTACACTTTGCCTGGATTCCTTCAATGTTATCCTTGAAAGTGAGTTTTTTTGTCATACGTTATAAACCCAAGAATTTAGCTTGATCAGACCATGTCAATTCCAAGCCATTCAATTTGAGAATGTGATTATTGTTTGGTTTAAGAAAAGAAGCTCTTGGCTTATGAGAAAATATAATTTATTGCGGTTTTGCTGCATTTGGTTTAATTTTACATTTTGACAGATAATCACAGAAAATATTTAAACTTCTTTGTAGGCGACTGCAGATCACTCTTAGATTTCTACCTGTGGCTAACAGACTTGTTTCGTCACATAATAGCGATTTCTGACAACCAACGGGTAGATTTGAAAGATCAGAAGTGAAAATATTATACGCTACGCTCGAACCCTGCGGAACACCTGCTAGTACGGGTCGCAATTCAGATTTACAATTCTAATAGCTAACCTGAAGAGTACGATCAATTAAATAATTTTGATCAAATAAATAGGAAACTGGAAATCAGACATTTTTGCAATTAAACCTTTGTGCCAAACACTGTCGAAGGCTTTTTCTATGTCTAGAAGAGCAACTCCAGTGGATAACCCAGAAGATTTGTTTGCTTTTAACATCATGTTCGTTACTCTGACAAGTTGATGAGTAGTTGAATGTTCATGACGAAATCCAAACTGCTCTGGTAAAAAAGTTGAATTCTCATTTATATGAGACATTATTCTCAACAAGATATTTTTTTCAAAAAGTTTACTGATAGAAGAAAGTAAGTTAATTGCTCGATAACTTGATGTTTCTGCTGGGTTTTTATCAGGTTCGAGGATAGGAATTACTTTTGCGTTTTTCCATCTTTTTGGGAAGTAAGCTTCATCAACATTCGTCTCAATAATGTCATCTTGTGATAACACTTGGATTGAAATATGATCATATTTCAGTGAGACTTCATTTTCAATAGGACTCACAACGTTCAAATTAAAATTATGGACACTCTCGAACTGCTGAGCAAGTTCTGAGCTTTTTCGTCATTTGTAAGAAGTATTTGATTTCCTTCCTTGAGAGCAGGAATTGGTTTCTGAGGTTTCTTAACAACCTTAGAAAGTTTCCAGAAAGGTTTAGAATATGGTTTAATTTGTTCAACCTCTTTAGCGAAATTTTCATTTCGCAAAAGAGTAAATCTATGTTTAATTTCTCTTTGTAAATCCTTAACTATGTTTTTCATAGCAGGATCACGAGAACGTTGATATTGTCGTCGACGAACATTCGTCAACCGAATGAGCAGTTGAAGATTGTCATCGATGATAGGAGAATTTAATTAGTTTGAGCTTTGGGAACTGAAAGATTTCTAGCTTCGATGTCGATGTCGATGTCCGCAGAATTTTCTAAAATAGTTTCATGATCCACATGATTTTCAATGTGAGATCTGTAATCCAACCAATTAGCTCTATGATAGTTGAATATAGAACTAATTGGATTAATTAAAGCTTCGTTGGAAAATCTGAATGTTACAGGAAGATGATCTGAGTCAACGTCAGCATGTGTAATTGGTTCACTACAAATGTGACTTTGATTTGTTAGAACCAGATGAATTGTAGACGGGTTTTTCACGGAAGAGAAACAAGTCGGATTACTGGGATGAAAAACTGTGAAGTAACCAGCTGAGAGTTGATTATGAAGTATTTTACCATTACTGTTACTTTGCCTACAATTCCACTGGACATGCTTAGCATTTAAGTCCCCTATTACGAAAAATTTCGGTCGATATCTTGTGAGTTTTTGCAAATCGCCTTTAAAGAAATTTAATTGTTCGCCGGTGCATTGGAATGGCAAATATGCTCCAGCGATGAAATACATTCCATGAATGGTTTCAAATTCGATTCCCAAGCTTTCAATAACTTTAGTATTGAATGAAGGTAAAATTCGATTTTACCTTTAATTTTAATTTGCCGTTGGACAAAAATGGCAACTCCACCACCCATTCCAGTAAACCTGTCAAATCGATGAACCACATAATGTGGATTACTTTTCAATTTGACATTTGGTTTAAGAAAAGTTTCTGTCACAATGGCAATATGAATTTTGTGAACTTTGAGCAATATTAATTTTGTGAACGTTGAGAATTAATCTTCACTCGATTTCAAAGATCGAGCATTCCAATTAAAAATATTCAAATAATTATTTAACGTCACTGTTAAATTTGAAATTCATTATAACATTATTTGCAAATTGCCATCCGATTTGAAATGCTTCAAAAAGTGATGAAGTCGAATTCATTCGGATTATCATTTGAAAAAGTTGATCTTGTAGGAAGATCATTTTATTTTCAGTTATATCTCCTAAATCAACTTCATTTAAAGAAGCGAATGGCTTTGAAGGAATATTGGTAGGTAGACTGCCATTAGAAGAAGATGATATGGCCGATCTACCTATTAATAAATTGTGTTTGTTAGAAGATGAACTGAAAGGCGGTCCTGTGTTTTGATTATTTACATTAGAAGAATTAAGTGGTAGATTTCTACCTGTTGTACTAGCATAACTGACATTAGAAGAAGATGATGACGAGGTCGCTCTACCTGTCAATAAATTGTTTTCCTTAGAAATCTGTAAATTTAAGATCATTGATTTGACTTGTTGTCTAAGCGAACGAGCGTTTAAAATTTTTTTCCTTACAGGACATTTCAAATAATTGGATTTATGATTTCCATCGCAATTTGAGCATGAAAATTTATCAGTGGTTTCATTCATTAGACAAACGTATTTCGAATGCGATTTACCACAATGCAAACACCGTATATCCATATGACAATTTTTGGTTCCATGGCCGAAGCCTTGGCAACGACGACATTGCGTTAAGTTTGCAATACGATTACGCCGTTTATAATGTTGCCAATGAATTTCAATGTGGGAAATGAAACGTACTTTTTCTAAAGTTTTCAAATTGTTTACATCACTTCGATTGAAGTGTATTAGGTAAAGTTCATGGGAAATTCCAGAGCGTGGTTTAGAAGTATTATTCGCTCTTTTTTTCATAAGTATTACTTGGGAAGTGGCAAAACAAAGCAATTCTTTTAGTTCATTTTTAATTTCATCAGTACTCTGATCATTTAATAAGCCTTTCAAGACAGCCTTGAAGGGTCTGTCTGATTTTATATCATATGAATAAAATTTATGAAGTTTCTCGGACAAATATCTAATAAGACGTTCGTAATCTTCCAATCCATCAACCGAGACTCGACATTCTCCTCGTCCGGTTTGAAATGAGACTTTTACTTCCGGGAGAAAAGTAGAAAGCTCAGTACGGAATGCTTTGAAGTCGGAAATCATCACCGTCACTGGTGGCATAGATTGATGTTTCTTCCCAGAACGACAAGCGTCCATTTTGGGAATTTTTGAAGAATTTTCTTCTATGTCGCTACAATTGGATTCAGGAAGAATCTCGTAAATATTGTTAGACGGCGTAGAATCAATGGAAGGGAAATCCGTCCGTTGTATTTTATTTTTACATTCAGATTCTATAAGATCGTGAATAACGGATTATGATTTATTCCGTATTGAACTATTTTTAGCCTTAGGCTTGTTGCCTTTCCGGTTTGACGCAGACATTTTTGAAATGAATGAAATTTTAAATTAAATTAACTAGGCTAAATTAGTCTACGATTAGACTCCTAGTTTGGAAAAGTCTTGATAAAGACTGATTTTGTGGTAGTCTTAATGAAGACTGATTAGTTCGAAGAATAGTTCTTTGAATAGCTAGCCTTAAAATAGGTTGATTAATTTCTTAATCATTCTAATATCACTCTTTGTATCACTTAGGCTGACTAAATGTTAGTCTTTAAAAAGACTGTTAGTGATTCGGATAGCCTTGAAAAAGACTGAAGCCTTTAATCAATGAAACTCTAGGTAGCCAGAAAAAATTTCCAGGAGCCAAGAGCTATACGCGTGCGGTGCGAACGACTGTTCAACACCGACTGATTTTACTACAACATGTATTTTATCTTCACTTTTACGATCTCTTTGATTGAAGAGAATCGTAATGTCAGATCATTAGGTAAATGGATTTAATTTACGTCTAAAATAGACTATCCACCGCTCAGAAAAGCCTTCCTGATATTTTTTCGTTCGAGGGGGTACCGAATTCAATCATTCGTCCAAAAAAAAAAAAATTGAAATTGTAAATTAAACCAACAATATAAAACACACAGTTAAAAGGAAAAACAGTTACTTCTACATTGCAATTGTTGTCTATCTCTGTTGCACTGTCGTGTTGAAATTCGTTGAAATATTGACTGGATAAATACTAAAGTAATATCTCTTGAACAATATGACTTCCTCGTTTGGTCGATTCTGGAGGCCGAAGATCAAGCCAAAACGAAACGATTTTCTGACCCATGACTAACAGAAGGCCTTCCAACACTTCGTTTGACAAATGGTACTCCGATACTCAGCATGCGAAACAAAATGCTTCCAAGATGTTTCTTATACGAGGAGGAAAATCTCCTCGGAATTTCGAAAAAATCTTGACACTAGATACCAAATACAAGAGCATACTCAAGACCAAGGAATGCAGTTATCGGAGACATTTTGTCGAAGGTTTGTCTAGAGAAATCTCAACGAGCGCTCTTTGGAGCACGGCCAGGCGAATGAGGAATCGTAACATGGGAAATGAGAGTGACTAATACTCAAACCGATGGATATTTGACTTTACTAGGATAGTTTGCCCTGATTCTTTTCCTAAGTAGAGCATTATTCGGGTGGCTCCTCCAAGTAATGGTTCCATTGATATACCCATCTGTAGTTTTGAACATGAAAGGAGTATTTGATTCAGTTTTCATTCATGTTCTTTCAGAAAAGCTCCACCAACATGGACTTCCAGCGTTAATACGAGTAGGCAACATTCAGAATTAGGTGGGTGGGTTGTTCATCTGGGTATCGAATTCTTTGCAGAGAAAACAGAGCTTGTCGTCTTTTCAAGGAAACGTGACTCCGTTCAGTTTCAGCTTCATATAGTGGTACTTCGGTACCAAATATATGTGTTTTGCAAATAGCATTAACTTTACGTCTGCTTAGCGGTTCAAGTTGAACTGTTTAAGTTTGCAATAAGCAGTTCAATTTGAACTGCTCTGCACTGAAGAGTCTAAGACGAAACGTAAAGAACAGTAAAAACGGTTAAGTGCCCTAAGCACAAACATAGGCTAACCCCTCAATGACCATACCTGCATCGGCCAGAATAAGCCGAAAACAACGTTTTCGTTCGGCACGCCAGGAAAGACGTGGTACTTCATTACCAGATATATGTGTTTTGCAAATTGCTTTAACTTCACGTCTGCTTAGCGGTTCAAGTTGAACTGTTTAAGTTCGCAATAAGCAGATCAATTTGAACTGCTCTGCACTGACGAGTCTAAGACGAAACGTAAAGAACAGTAAAAACGGTCATGTGCCCTAAGCACAAACATAGGCTAAACCCTCAATGTTCATATAGTGGTTTACAGCTGGACATAGAATGCGACGGAATCGTCGCAGAATAGCGAAATAATGAGCGTCAGAACCACAGAGGTTTTCAGATTGGTATGTAAATTTGCAATTTCGTTTGTCAGCAGACTTTGCAATTAAGAAAACTTTTTTTCAGATATTCGAAGTTTTAATAAACAACCGTCCAATTTAATGAATTTTGCTATTACTGTAGGGTTTTTATTTGTTTTTTCTCGTCATACTTTCAAATTTTGAGCTCGCATAGGAGCATTTCTAGTATGCAAACGCCCAAAATTTCACCTGGCATCTCTGCCAAAGTATTAGACAGTTGTTTTAATCCCTTCGCTGTTTGTTGTATTGAAATTAATTATCATTAGAGCCACAAGAAAAAATAATCGGCTGATGGATTGAGGAATTGCAGTTTCAACTGGGAATATTCCTTAGCGACAAGTGTTATTTCATTGTTCATTGAAAGCATCAACAAATGTATATCTGTCAAAGACGACAAACTTTTTAGAGTAGACTATTTACCATTTTATGTAACAGTTTATTTTAAGAGTCAAAATTGACAATGTTTCGAAAAAAGCACGAGGTTTTGAAGACCAAGGCGTTGATTAATACAAAATATGAACGAAAAGAGAAAATACTAAGCACAAAATAACCATTATGTCAAATAAATAGCGCACGGGTAAAAAATCCGTGCAAGTTGTAGCCGATGGCAGATCTCATACGCATTATCAAAATGAATTCATTAAGATTGAAGTTCACTTAATAATTATTTCGCTAATAGAAATTTGTCATTGTAACGGTCAATTTGAAAAATATTTTTGTCTGCCTTGTGGTCTCGAAAGGGTTGCATCGATGTGAATGACAGTTTCGCTATATTTGCGGCATTTTGTCGCTATCTTATCGCATCGCAATCTTTTCTAGCCGACAGTGGAAATTACAATATGATGAGAATAATAATCGCGCAGGTGCTAAAATTTGGAAATCCTCTGGGTGTGGTTCCCCAACCACCACCCCCTGTATACGCGTCTGTCTGCTATATTTATTCTTTTGCAATTTATTGTTAGAAATAGAGTAACGACTCCTGTAGTCATTTCAGCTCCAGTATCCATCATTTGAATTGTCACGACCAACAGAATCTACGTTTAGATCTGAGATGGCTCTTGGCGTGTACACTCGATGAAACAATCCATTTCGGAATCGGTAGGTGCATTTGGAACTCACAATGAACTCCTACTCAAATTCCGAACAACTTAACTAAGTAGCGCTCCCATGACGACTAGCGACTTCCACTGGCAGGCAATTCCGCTGTTTGGCACTGACTTCATTCTAAAAGCGTTAGGTCTTCGATGTTGCTCTCCCACACGTCTTGCTTCGACAACCGTTAATCAGAAAATCATGGGAAAAAGTGAAATGATCTTTTTTTATACATATACAATCGAACAGCAGCAGATATTTTGTTCTGTTTCTCAGAACGCGTTCTGATTGGCAGGTGCTGACATGGGTCAAATCAGACAATCAGGTTTCTTAATAGTCCGACAAAAATCGATGCAATCTTCAATTGAATCGATTCGCTCTCTGTATTAGTTAGTAAGTTAGTATATAAGTTCCTTATCACCATTACACAATACAAGTAGGTTCAGAGTTTTCCCTACACAAAAATCTCTGAATTGCGGAAGCAAATGATGTCCTCATGGTAACAACCAAATCATATATATATATATATATATATATATATATATATATATATATATATATATATATATATATATATATATATATATATATATATATATATATATATATATATATATATATATATATATATATATATATATAATAGGGCTGAAAAGTCACCACTTGTGGCTGAACACCCAATTTAAATCTTAATAATTTAATTTTAACTCATAATCCAATAAATAGTAAAAAAAAGGTTTCTTAATGGTGTACTATTGAAACACTTCAATGTTGCTGCAATACACGTTCAAGTTGAAAATTTTCGAATGGATTATATAAATCCTTCTAAAGATACCTTAGCTATGAGCGTTCAATATACGAGAAAGGCAAGCACACGTTATGTGTTTTCCTACTTGATACTCAATGCTACCAAACATTCATTGTCATTACAACCGCTCGAGTGAACGGGTGCTTTTTGGGAATCGTGCCACAAACCGGTGCGCGCAAATTATTTATTATTTACTTTTACTTTTCTTAACCCGCGTCGCGTAGTGCTTAAATTGCCCATAAACTTTTTTCCCCCCGACAACCTTGTCGAGTGTATATTTATTTTTTTTAAGCGTATTGCATGGTGCAGTATGGCAAAGTGCGGTTTCGTCAACTGTGCACTGAACGATAATGGTTCGTTTTGAAATTGCAGTGGAACCTGCGGAAGGAAATTTCATTCCGCCTGTATTGGCGTTCAGCGAAGTAGTGAAAAACTGCTGCGCACATTCATGCTTCCTTTATGCATCGAATGTCAGGAGGACTATTACGAACAATTCAATTTGAAGGAACTCATACGCAAACAGAAAAAAACAACGGACAGTATTAAGGTCCAGTCAGACTCCAATCAGGCCCTTATTCAGTATCTAAAAACCACGCCCATATCGAATTAATCATTTAATCATACCGAGACGTAAACTTGCATATCGAGTCATTATTGACCGATATTCAAACAGAGCTGACCAAACTAAACAACATTAATACTGAAACCGAAAAAAACATATCACTGGAATTTTCTAAGCTATCAGAAACCATAAGTATGCCTAAATCTCTTGCTGAAGATTTGGGTAAATTAAGTAATACACTGGCAATTAATGCGCAGTCGGTAATCGAAAAATGCACTGCAGTTCTACTTCACAAATTGAAGAATTCGAAACAATAATCGATACTGACGCTCGTAGTCTAAATTTTTATCGTCAGAATTTTCTAATCCAAGGCCAGAAAAGAAATTCGCTCATCCAAGCCTACAAGAAGAACTATTGAACTGTACTCCTGAACCCGACAGCACAACTCTAGAAACAGAGAAAGAAATTCAAGCATGCGACAGTGGCTGGCGCTTCATTGGAAGTAAAAAAAATCTGGAAACGAGACTGGATTGAGATTGAGTATGACAAGAAACAGCGCACTCGACGGCTGTAAGAAAAACAAGCAGAAAAAGCAAACCTCAGGCGGAAGCATCTGAAGCGGAAACAACAAAATAATACAAATTTCAACAACAACCATAACAGAAACAAATATTACTGTATTCGCAGCAACAACAACAGCAGCAGCAACAACAACGGTGCACTCCAACAGCAATTTCAACACAAATAGTAACAATACCTCCACAGCAATAACAATAATATGTCATTACAATATACCTTACCCTTGGACAAGGTCTTACTAGCAGCTGCACGGGTTCCACTCTCCTGGTATCCAGGTGGAGATATTGCTTCAAAATTCATAAATTATCAAAAAGGTGAAACAACCAACCCTTACAAAGGAACAAGAAGTATTCAAAACAACATTACTCCGGCCATAGGAAGTAATGACATCGAGCTGCACCATCCATTAACTATGTGATTACATCTACAATATCACAGAACATGAATACATCTTCAATATCACAGGAAATGAATACAGACAGCCAATTCGGAATTGATCCAATGCGTCCTCCCATTTAACGTCTTACTTCACAATCTGCAAATGGCGACGAACGCACGTCGTCCGTCTGTATTTGTCATACATGAAAAATCAACAACCTACAGTATGCATCGAGAGTATGACACCCACTAGTACAAAAATGCTATTAGCATCAAAAGACCTTTCAACAACACCTGACCACCTCCTACGAATCTTCATCGGAGTCCATCAGGAATATGGAATGAAACCTAAGGAAGCGCTGGACGACCTAGACTCTTATGGGAAATTTTTGACAAGCGAACACATCCGCTGAATCCATCTAATCCAGGAAGCCAAACACAATTTAAAAAGCCGAATTTCCGGAAATAATGACGCCCTCTAATGAGGTAGTATCCTATATTGACGTAAGTGACACTCAACTTCATTCAAATCCTCAAATTTCTTCGCATTCACAAAAGGTTTCGATTAAAATTCTTGTCTACTGTCAGAATTTCAATCGCATGAAAAGCCCAGCCAAAATGAAGGAAATTCTACAAAATATTTTATCATCTTTTTTCTCAGTTATTCTTGGAACTGAAAGTAGTTGGGACGAAAGCGTAAAATGCGAAGAAATTTTTGGAAATAACTATGACGTATTCCGGCATTACTGTAACTTAGTACTATTCAACAAAAAATGAAGGTGGAGTCTTCATTGCAGTAAGTGTTGACTTTTCACCCGATAAAATTGAAACAAATAAACAAAGAATTTGAAAATGTTTCGAGCTATTCTTTCAAACCGTAGACAATATTATGTCGAATGTGGAACCAGAAGTTAAAATACACATATACGGTAACTTTAACCAACAAAACGCTCACTTCATCACCGATTAACAAAATGAATCCATTCTGCTTCCAATTGCAGGAGAAAATGAAACACAACAATTTCTTTTTGACAAAAATTCTTTATTCGGCTTGAATCAAATTAATTCGGTGAAAACAAACAAAATTCATATTTTAATCTTTTTTCACAAACTGTACCGAAGACTTCTGTGTGAATGCCTCACCAAATCAACTCTCTAAAAATGAAACATTTCACACAACAATTGAATTAACGGAATAGAATACGAGGAAGTGCCGGAATACCACAAAACAAATTTCGAAAAACCAAAACGTAGGCTAAGTACATAAAACTAGGAAAATATTTTGAGTATAGAAGGAAACATCAATGAAGAAGTGAAAACAATCTAGCTAATTATTAACAACTTAATTTCGGAAACTGTACCAATAAAAAGAAGAAGAAGAAGTCACAATAGCAAATTATCTGTCTCGTTCAACCCGCAATTGAAAAACCTGAAAAATAGAAAGCAGAAAGCACATAAGACTTATAGAAAAGATAAAAGTGCTATCAATCAACACAACTACCTCGTTCTTTGCAATGACCTGAAAATAGCAATAAACTCGGCACAAGAAGAATATAATCTTAAAGTTGAATTCGAAATCATAGAGCATCCTAAAAATTTCTTTAGCTATGTTAAAACAAAACTGAAGAATAACAACCTTCCTTCCCAGATGTACCTAGACGGAACTACTGGAAATAATAGCACTGAAATTTGCAATTTATTTGCAACTTTTTTAAAGAAATATATACATCATATGCCGAGACAGATCGTGAACGTGACTACTTATCCTTCATACCGGAGCTTTCTAATGACATCAGTGTCAATCAATTATCAAAGCAAGAAATGTTCACTGCACTTGAAAACCTCAACGCAACTAAGGGACCTGGACCTGACGGAATAGCACCAATATTTTTGAAACAATTAGCTTCTGAACTCACAACACCACTACATCATCTCTTCAACTTATTTCTAAGAACAGGAATATTTCCAGAAACATGGAAATCCTACTTCTTAGTACCGGTCTTTAAATCAGGCTCAAAAATCAGACATACGTAATTATCTAGCAATTGCCACTATTATCAACAAGTAAAAAATCACATAACTCCAAGACAACATGGCTTTTTCAAATGTCGTTCTACTTCAACAAATCTCTTGGAATTCATTGCATTCACTTTGGAAGCTATGGACAATGGAAATTATGTAGAAGCTCCTTATACTGACTACAGCAAAGCTTTCGACAGAATTGACATTCCATTATTACCATTCAAAATTTAAAAAATAGGGCATTGAACAAAATCTTTTGGAATGGCTTGAATCATATCTCACAAAACGTAAACAATTTGTACGCTATCAAAACAAATACTCCAAATCAATAAATGTCCCTTCACTTCACTTCACTTTAACTATGTCCAGGAAACAAATAAAAGAAAATTCTAGAAAAGTTTAATTTTGAATTTTTTGAGTTTATGTCAATTAAAGATTTCATCATAAAATTTTGTACAATATGTTAATAAACAACAGAGCAATTCAAGAAATGTTTAGCAGATCATCAGACTCGACCTTCTCCTATTTGGATGAAACTTTGCATATGGCAAACCATAAGTTTTGAACCGATGGAGAGGTCTTACGACTGATTTTTAAAAATAACTCGATGTGAGCCATCTGGTTTTGCAACATGCTCTTGGGAAATGTAACGGTCGTTCAAGTGTTTTGTTAGAAATTTGGGATCGATGTTGGTTTTGCTGTAAAGAATGTGCGAAAGTGTTTCGTTAGGATTGTGCGACTTGGGTGATCTTGGTTTTGATGAGCTCCAATTAATTAATTCAATATTATTAAGCTACATCATCCCGCTTTCGGTTGAATGTTGTTGTATTTTTTTTGAGTGTCTTATTGATTCCCTACAACTTCTTCCTGGACGCCATTTTTGTACGATGAACAGTTTCCGAATTACAACGAGTCCCGTAAACTGTTCTAGCTGCAACTTCTTCATTTTTCAAAAGGCACGGATTGGATAGCCATCAATCTGTAGGTTTTAATAACAGCTTTGAAATAAAAATTATCAAAAAAGTCGGATTGACCTTTCAATCGGTTCAAACTTATTTTTTTGTCGTGAATACGAGTTACTTTACTATGAGGCGCCTTTTCAAAATTTATCCTCTGAGAGAGTGATAAGTTTTTGATCGTGAATATCTCCTGTTGTATCTAATGAATCAACATAATTCTTGCTACATGCCATCGGAAATATGATCACAATTTTTTGATGAAATTTTCAGTTGTGTGACATATTCGCAAATAGTTCAAAATTAAATATTTCTTAAATGTTTGGTATATACGAGTATCAAAGAGGATAATTCATAAGGCGCATTTGCCTTTCTCGTATTTTGAAAGTTCATAGCTCAATGATCTGTGGATGGATTTATATAATCTAACTACCAATAGAATCGAAAATTTTCAACTTGAACGTGTATTGCAACAATATTGAAGTTTTTCAATAGTACACTATTGAAAAACCTGTTTGATTTAACCTATGACAGCACCAGCCAATCAGAACGCGAGATGTCTGCATCTATACAAGAGCATCCATATAAAAGTTGAGTGGTTCATTTTTCCTACCATTTGCTGAGCAACTGTTCCCGAAACAAGATACACGAGAGCAACATCGAGGACTTGTCGTCTCACTGTTTCCCGATCTGAATGCACGAGACACCGTCAGCACAATGACACCGAAAATCGGTAGAAAGGCAGCCAAAAAGTCCAGCAAGGCCCATTGCCGAAACAAGACACACACGAGAACCATCTCAGATCTCAATATTTTCTACCAAAAAATTCATCAAGATAGAAGTTAAATTAATTTGCACCGTCACTAACACATTCAATTACGAACGGCAATGCGAAAGCGAAAGTGATGATTTTGAACAAATCTTTATACTAGTATACAAATATGCCGTGCGAAACAGAGTTGCCACATCGGGCGGATGTTAGTGTCGAACCTGTGGGTGGATATTATACTTTCTGAGCGAGGAATAACACATTATACTTGTATGTCAATGTGTTTAAGGTGCTGGTATATGAGAAGCATATATAAACTATCCCGACTCGCCAACACATCCCGAACCGGAACCTCAGGCGGTCTACCTCGGGCCCTAAGGGATTCCAGTAGCTTCGACCTGGCGTCACGATACTCTACGCACGACAACACGACATGCTCGATGTCCTGATAACCGTCGCCACAGGTGAAGAGACCGCTCTCCGCAAGCCCTACACGCCGGAGATGTGCGTTAAATGTGTAGTGATTTGACATGAGCCGCGACATAACACATGTAGTGATTTGACATGAGCCGCGACTCACGTTCATCCCCCTGAACCAAGGTTTCGTCGATACCCTAGGGATAATGGAATGTAGCCATCGTCCCAGTTCGCCTTTGCTCCATGAAGTTTGCCAACTTTCGAGAGTTTTCTGACGAGAGATACTAATAAATTCATTGAAGCAGATTGGTCTTTCATAAATATCACCTTCTAATGCGCCCACCTTAGCCAATGAGTCTGCCTTTTCATTGCCCGGAATGGAAAAATGCGAAGGGACCCAGACTAATTATATTGAACAAGACCGTTCAGATAAAGTTCTCAAATGTTCCCGTATTTTTCCCAGGAAATTTGCTGGTTGCATTGCCCGGAGAGCTTCTATTGAGCTTAGACTGTCCGTGACAATGAAGTAATGGTCTTTGGGCAAGGTTTCAATGATTTCGAATAGCAGCTAACTCTGCGACGTAAACTGAAGTCGGATCACTGAGTTTGTACGAAGCGGTGATGTTCTGATTGAAGATGTCGAAGCCTGTGAACCTGTTGATGTTTGATCCGTCAGTGTAAAACACCTTTTCGCAGTTGACTGTTCTAAATTTATTATGAAAGATAGTAGGGGCCACTTGAGGGCGTATGTGATCCGGAATTCTACGAATCTCTCCTCTCATGGATGTGTCGAAAAACACAGTAGAATCAGAAGTATCCAAGAAATAAGCACGGTTGGAAACAAACGAAGAAGGATTAATATTCTGAGCCATGTAATCAAAATACAAGGACATAAAACGAGTCTGAGAATTGAGCTCGACAGGCCTTTCGAAGTATTCAATCGCCATCGGATTCAAGATATCGCATCGGATAAGCAATCGATATGAGAGATCCCAGAATCGATTTTTCAACGGTAATACGCCCGCGAGCACTTCGAGAATCATCGTATGAGTCGACTACATGCAACCCAAGGCAATACGAAAACAACGATACTGAATTCTTTACAGTTTGATGAAATGGGTGTTCGCGGCGGATCGGAAGCAGAAGCATCCATATTCCATTACGGACAATATCGTTGTTTGGTACAGCCTGATCAGGTCTCCTGGGTGGGCACCCCACCACAATCCGGTTATTGTGCGAAGAAAGTTGATTCTCTGTTGGCATTTTTGTTTCAGATACCTAATGTGACATCCCCAGGTGCCTTTAGAGTCGAACCAGACTCCGAGATATTTGAATGTGAAGACCTGAGCTATGTTTTCACCCCCTGGTTGAAGCTGTATTTGTGCTGGTTCTCGCTTCCTTGAAAATACAACCAGCTCAGTTTTCTTCGTAGAGAACTCGATACCTATTTGAATAGCCCATGTGGATAAGTTGGCAAGAGTATCTTGTTACGGCCCTTGCAGATCGCAAGCTTTAGGTCCTATAATAGACACAACGCTGTCGTCGGCAAGTTGTCTCAGCGTGCAAGATGTGTTGATACATTTATCGATGTCGTTTACGTAAAAATTGTATAAAAGGGGGCTTAAGCATGAGCCCTGAGGAAGACCCATGTAACTGAATCGTATTGTCGACAAATCACCATGCGCGAAATACATGTTTTTCTCAAAAAATAGATTGTTCAAAAAGTTATTCAAAATTGGTGAAAGACCATGCTGATGCAACTTCTCAGATAGGATGTTTATGGAAACTGAATCGAAAGCCCCCTTGATGTCTAGGAAAACTGACGCCATTTGTTCTTTACGAGCATATGCCATTTGAATTTCGGTTGAGAGCAACGCAAGACAATCGTTCGTTCCTTTGCCCCTGCGGAAGCCGAATTGTGTATCTGAAAGTAAACCATTAGTCTCGACCCAATTGTCTAGACGAAACAGAATCATTTTTTCGAACAATTTCCGGATACAGGAAAGCATAGCAATCGGCCGATACGAATTGTGATCGGAGATTGGTTTCCCTGGTTTTTGAATGGCAACTCTTACTTGTCTCCAGTCATGTGGGACAATATTATCCTCAAGAAGCCTATTGAATAAATTCAATAAGCGCCTTTTGGCGGAGTCAGGCAAATTTTTCAACAAGTTGAATTTGATTTTGTCTAACCCCGGAGCTTTATTGTTACATGATAATAGCGCAAGTGAGAACTCGACCATCGAAAAAGGTTTTTCGTTTCTGTTTGATGAAGCGACGCGCATGATCGTCTGTTCCGGAACAGAGTCAGGATATACTTTTTTAGCGAAATCGAATATCCAGCGGTTGGAATATTCCTCGCTTTCGTTCGTGGTGTTTTTGTTGCCCATTCGTCGGGCTGTGTTTCAAAGAGTGCTCATTGATGTTTCTTTCAATAATCCGTCTACGAATCGACGCCAGTAACCGCTTTTCTTCGCTTTAATCAAGCTTTTCATTTTAGCGTCTAATGCCGCGTAGTTTCTAAAATTATCAGGTATTCCATTTTTCCTAAACTCGATGATTGATTAAGCTCTCTCCGCGTTTAATTTTGAGCACTCTTTGTCCCACCATGGGTTGGGGAAACGGATGTTAGTTTTCGCGCCGGGTACGCGTTTCATCTGAGCTTGGGTCGCGGTGTCGAGAATCAAGCCAACCAAAAACGTGTACTCTTCCTCCGGAGGAAGTTGTTGAGTTCTTTCAAGTTTCTCAGATATCGAGGTCGCATAGCTATTCCAATCAATATTTCTTGTGAGGTCATACGGTGATTGATATTACGATCGGTAGATGATCGCTACCGTGGGGATCAGGGATCACCTTCCACGTGCAGTCCAACCGTAGCGATGTCGAGCAAAGGGATAAATCCAACGCACTTGGTCTTGCTGGTGGTGCAGGAATTCGTGTCATTTCTCCCGTATTCAAGATTGTCATGTTGAAGTTGTCGCAGATATCATGGATCTTAGCTGATCTGTTATCGTCGTGAAGACAACCCCATCCCGTACCGTGACAGTTAAAGTCTCCTAAAACCAACGTCGGTGCGGGAAGGAGCTCAATGATATCACTGAGCCGCTGATGCCTGATGCCCAACCGAAGCTCTTGGCGGAATATATATGGAAGCAATGCAAAGGTCTTTGCCTTTGATTGTAACATAACATGCGACAACTTCAATACCTGGTATCGATGGGAGGTTAATGCGATAAAAAAATAGCACTTTTTGATCCAAGGAATACTCTTCCATAGGGATCATCTCGATCCAGACGAATAATGTTAAAATCGTGGAAGTTTAAGGGTATTTCAGAAGTTAGCCAAGTTTCGCACAATGCAAATGCGTCACATTTCAGATTATTTAGTTGAAATTTGAAAGGATTTATTTTTGGGATGATACTTCTACAATTCCACTGTATAACAGTGATTGTATTCGTGACCTCGGTGGGTGACTTAGCCATCGAAGGATACGATCGCTGAAAGAAGGGGCCATTTTGTAGTCAACTGCTTCAAGAATGTTTTAACTGTAGGAATAAAAGCCAATAATAGAATTTTAAGAGGTTCTGAAATATTGAAGGCAGTCATGATCCAGTCCACGATATCAGAGAATTTAACAAACCCAGTATCTGGTAAATTTTCTGACTGACCTTTAGGGACTTTCGGGGGTTTTGAAATCCTAGGATTCAAAATTTATGGTTTGCCATACTGAAGCCATGTGCAAAGTTTCGATTCTGATTTTGTCACTTTTTCGTTTACTCATTCCTGGAATTGTTCAACATCATTTGTTGTAGGTTGAAACAATTATGATTTTCTTTCTAGTCATCAATCTTAACCTAACCTAGCTAAAGTACTGTTTCTAGTTAATACATGCTGTAGTAGGGGGAGCCAGTTTCATTTACATTGTTCTGTTTTACTTATGGCTTATGTAGCCTGGAGAAAGGAAGAAGGTACAACGTGAATGCGACTGTCGCACATCGATGGGATCGATGTTGGTTTTGCTGCAAAGAATGTTTTAGTTCTTATTAAGGATACTTTTGGTGCATGTTGATTTGATTATTATGATGTGTAACGTGAGAAAGATTCGTTACAGATCCTGTGAATGTTGGGAATGTGCGAAAGTGTTTCGTTAGGATTGTGCGACTAGGGTGATCTTGGATTTGATGAGCTCCAATAATTAATTCAATATTATTAGGCTACATAATCCCCCTTTCGGTTGAATGATGTAACGTAGTGAAGTCATTCAAATGTGGTCGAACTGGCTTTATAACATTATTAATGAATATTACAAAATTGTCTTGTTTTCATATCAATAGTGTCACTATTTATGTACCATTTAATTCCACTAATGTCACGTTATTACACTTTCACAAAGTCACTATACTTTAATGAAGCATAACAAACGTTACAATACAGATACGCGTATTTCGGAATGTTATTTACATCCTTCTTCAGTGTATCGGTTTTATAAGTTTGTTTGAAAGAATACTGTAATGCTGCTCCTTTTATACGAAATGTCTTATTGTCAACGGTTAAAAACGGAAAGAAACAGGTGGTAACAAACGGGTAGAACGGTAATTTGATTGTCAGCGGAGGGTAACAAACTGAAGAAGTGGGATATTAAGAGATTAAGTATTTCCTAAATCTTATGTGTCGGTAATAACTTGAATAGCCAGGAGGGCTTATTTCCTTGGTCACGATTCAATAAAGAAATGGAGTGTTTATTTAACTAAATGTGTTTATTAACTTTTCGTTTGAGTGTTTGAACAGAATGATTTTACAAGGATAAATTTTTTAATATTACCATTTAATTCTGTTATAAGTATATCACGTAACTATACAAATTCACTATACAAATTCACCTAACACACTGAAGATGAATATAAATTGTATTCGAAATGCGTATATGTGATGTGACGTTTATTGTACAAGATTTATAGTGTCGTGAGATACATAGTGAATTTGTATAGTTACGTGATATACTTATAACAGAATTAAATGGTAATATTAAAAAATTTATCCTTGTAAATGTGTTTAATAATTTCGAAGTTTAGTAATTTCAATTGAAATTTGAAATTGATCAACATTATTGTTAGGTTTTTATTAGTCTATTTTTGTGTACTATAGTGGATTGATTGGTTCTAGGGTTTTTTCATTTTACAATTTGGACTTAAAATTTCTTCTACAATAAATGGTGCATTATAAAATGGAGTTTTTGTATCTGGAGTTCTTACTTTCATTCAATCTTTGGTTTGCTATTGCGTTGGTTTTTTCTTGGTTTTATCTGAGTTCGGTGTTGTAAAGATCAAAATTTTAAATATGTTTTATTATATTTGAATAATCTTCTTGCGGTAGTTTGGCTTTATTTCTAAAAACTAATTCGTATGGTGTTAAATGGTGTTCTGAATGTGGTGTAGTGTTATATGTAAATGCGTAATATGGTATCCAGTCATCCCAGTTAGATTGATGTTCATTGACGAAAGATCGCAGATACTCGTTTAGGCATCTGTGATTTTTCTTCAATGACCCAATTGTCTGTGGATGATAGGCTGTTGCGAAGGTTTGTGGTATTTGTAAATATTTTCATACTTTCTCTAGTACTTCATTTTTGCACTCGGTTCCTTGGTCGGATTTTACTTCCGGAAATTTTCCATAAATGACTATGAATTTATCTACTAAGTTTTCAGCTATTGTGTTTGTTTCTTTAGTTTGGATGGGTATTATTATAATGTATTTTGTATGGTTATTGCATAGCGATTGTTATTATATGATTTGGGTAATGGACCATAATGGGATATTATTTCGATATTATTTCGAATGGTTTTGATGGTGTGTTGGTTATTTCTCGTTATCTTTAGTATGCTTAAAACTTTGATCCCCTTTGCACGATTCACAGGCCTTTATGAATCGTGAGATAGTTCCTTTCATATTTTCAAAAAATTCAACATTCTCTTATCTTGAGGTATAGACGATGCTGTCCTTCATGACCTCCCGTGGGGGATTCGTGATAAATTTTGAAAAGATTTTGTATCTCGCCAGGTTCACTGACGAATTTGGGTGCAATATTTTAATACACAACATCATTTGTTGTGGGTTGAAACAATAATGATTTTATTTTTAGTCATCAATCTTAACCTAACCTAGCTAAGTTAATGTTTCTAGCTAATACATGCTGTAGTAGGAGGAACCAGTTTCATTTACATTGTTCTATTTTACGTATGGCTTATGTAGCCTGGAGAAAGAAAGAAGGAACAACGTGGATACGACTGGTGTATCGGTTCGATCAATTGTGAACGGACCGAAAGCACCGATAGTGTGTTACGCAAGATTCATTTAGTCGTCTATGCAGAGCGGCGGTACGTGGGAACGTTACTTACTCCCTGTGTATAGCAAGTGTTGCAACGCGTCTGGCTAGCATGGGAACTTGATGTGAGCCATCTGGTTCTGCAACAGGCTCTTGGGAAATGTAACGGTCGTTCAAGCGTTCATACAGAACTAAAACTGTCCGGGGAAGTGATTGATGTTCATGGTGTCTATCGTCCACCGTCTTATGATTTTTACATGTTTCACGACAATATCGAAAGGTGGCTAAACAACAGCTGTAGTAATCGTCCCTGTTTGATTTTCGGAGACATGAATGTCCCAATCAACTTATCTAATAACAATGTTGTCTTGAAATATAAATATCTTTTGCAGTCTTATGGTTTTATGTGCTCAAATACGTTTATTACGAGACCCGCAAGCTCAAACATTTTGGATCATGTTGTATGTACCATGTCCGATGCTCATCGTTTAAAAAATCATACTATTTTTAGTGATCTAAGCGATCATAGCATGGTTCTGACACTTTTTAAGTTACAGCACGGCAAAAATCTGGTTGAGATATCCAAAAAAGTTATTGATCACGATAAACTTAACAATGATTTCAAAAGTTACGTTGATGCTATCGAACATGTGCAGGATGTGAACACCTGCCTACAAAACATTATAGCAAAATATAACAATATATTAAAAGATTGCACCACGGCAGAGATGGCATTTCACCACAGTGATAAACGCTAGAGTCAGATTTCTGTCACACCGAGGATGAAAAAAACGAAGCACCGCACAAAGAGGAAAGCGCACTTCTTCTCAGTGTCGAATAGACAGCATTTGAGTGTGTGCTTGTGGTTAAAGCAGCTGGCGCGAGTGAAACACATTCTCTTCGCATGAATCGCTCACACGCGCTCTCGTCTAAATACTCCCAAGTGACCACTGGCGCGTGATTGTGAGCGAACACTTCTGTGAACTTCAATTAATAGAGAGTAGATCTGGCCTTGCTATGAAAAATTTGCAAGGAAAACCGAAAATTTTACGATAAATTGTTTTATTTTGCTGATTCTGCGTGTCCACGCTTCATCTACGAAAACCATACAGCAGAGTGCTCACCGGCGTGTGCACCTCTGTGAAAGTATCTGCATCCACCTCAGAGAATTTATTAGCTAATGCTCTAGCACTTTGGTGCGATTCAGTGGAAGAGGTAAAAGGAAATAAACAAACGCACTCTTGATGCGTGCACACTTACACAACAGTGGTGTATAAATGTGAAAGAAAAGAGCTCTCGTTGAAGTTGTCAGTGCGAGGGGAGAAATTTTGCTTGCTCTTCGTCACACAGAGGAGATAGACATCTCTGCACCAGGGTAGTCACGAAGCATGCTAACATCAAAGACACACAATGTCCATGGATAAACTTTGATGTGTGGACATTAATAAAAATTAAAAACAACTACCTAAAACGATGTCGTCGAGCCCCCAATGATGTTCGCTTAGCGGGCTTGCTGAAGCATATTTCTAGAAAACTGGACTTAGCTAAAAAGCGAGCAAAAAGGAGTTATTTTGAGAGGCTATTAAACAACACACCGCACTCAAGAATATGGAAAAACATAAACCTATTACTAGGTAAAAAGCAAACCAAATCAACTCCATCTTTGATCGTCAACGGAAATTGTATAACTGACAAGAAACTAATTTGTGAAGCATTCAACAAGCACTTTGTTACAGTTGGATCCAAGTTAGCAGAGAATATAACCCCAAATAGCTCTTGTCCACTGCAACACATCGATCCAATTCCAAATTCAATTTTCATCCAACCATCGTCGGTAAATGAGATTATACTTCTCATCAGTGAACTGAAAACGAACAAAAGTCCTGGCCCTGATCTTATTCCAGCAAAAATAATAAAAAACAATGCCGAATCCTTTTCTCGGATCTTATCTGACTCATTCAACTTGATGATACAAGGAGGATTCTATCCAGACTGCCTTAAAGTTGCTAAAGTTGTTCCAATTTTAAAATCAGGTGACTCTGCAATACCCGATAATTACCGACCTATAGCGACACTTTCAGTCTTTAACAAAATCTTCGAAAAATTGCTGATAAGTCGTATAGGTTGTTTCCTAGAAAATCACAGAGTACTCTACAGCATGCAATATGGTTTCCGAAGCGGAAGTAGCACAACCGTTGCTATAACTGAGCTTATAGATAATATTCTAGAAATAACGGATTCCAAAAGATATGTGGGTGCTTTGTTTTTAGACTTAAAAAAGGCCTTCGACACTCTGAATCATGAAATACTGCTCCGTAAACTGGACAAGTATGGAATTAGAGGGATTGCTAATAACATAATCCGAAGCTATTTAGAAAACAGAATCCAATATGTTTCAATCGATGGAGAAACAAGTTCTTCAAAACTAGTAAGCATTGGCGTACCACAGGGAAGTAATATCGGGCCCTTACTGTTCTTGCTATATGTTAACGATATATGCAAGATTAATCTCTCTGGTACTCCAAAGTTATTTGCGGATGATACGGCCTTGTTTTATCCGAATGCCAATACAAGTTCTATTATAACAAACATGAATAACGACTTGCTGATTTTAAAAGAATACTTCTCTAAAAATCTGCTCTCTTTGAATCTACAAAAAACAAAATGTGTAATGTTCCGATCACCTAGGAAAGTTCTTCCCACTCTTCCCAACTTAATTATGGAAGGAAATGTTATAGAAAGAGTGGAAGTTTTTAAATATTTGGGAATCCATCTGGACTCTACATTGTCTTGGGAACATCACATAAAGGAAATCGAAAAAAAAATCTCATCATTGTGCGGAATTTTAAAACGTGTAAGCCATTTTCTACCACGGAAGACACTTATTCTGTTCTATTTCGCTCATATTCATCCTCGCTTGAGTTACCTCATCGTTGTCTGGGGTAGAGCCTGCAAGTCGAAATTGAAGAGATTGCAAATATTGCAAAATCGTTGTATCAGAATAATTTTCGATCTACCTTTTCTATTTCCTACAGTTCAGCTTTATACAGATCTTCCTCATAAAATCTTACCCATTCTAGCTATCTGCGATGAACAAACATTAATCTTAATCCACAACATAATACATAATCCGGAGACTTTTCACAATATAACAATAAATACAACACCTCGAATTCACAACACAAGGCAAGTTAATCATCTTTCGCAATCTCGTGCATTTTCAAATTTTGGTCAGAAACGAATTACATTCATTGGTCCAGCAATATATAATAAACTGCCCAGAGAAATACAGAACATTACACATCGTCACTTGTTCAAATCCAGCATCAAAAACTACTTAAGAACTCGTATACGCCAATTACTAATCTAAGTTATTAATTATGTATTTGTGTCTTTTATTCCTATGTGTTATATGTAAACCGTCTACAAACAGCTAAATGTAATTATTAATTCAACGCGTTAGAATCACCTAAATTGTAACTATTCTTGTTAATATATGTGCTTCTTTAAAAGGACAAATAATCCACTAGAAGCACACTTTTCGTTTTTGTCATATTTAGTATATCTCTCTAATCATTAATGTTACTTCAAGAAATTTAATATTTTCATCCATTTTAGATATAGTATAGTAGTAATTCAATATTTGTTTTATAATTGTTGTTGCCAATGGCTGAAAATGGTGCCCATTACCAGGGGGCTCAAATGCGAGCCTTTTGGTGTGGGGGAGAGTGGAGGGTTAATCAAAAAAAAAAGTGTTTTGGTAGAAATTTGGTATCGATATTGGTTTTGCTGTAAAGAATATATGAGTTCTTATTAAGGATACTTTTGGTGCATGTTGGTTTGATTGTTATGATGTTTAACGTGAGAAAGATTCGTTGCAGATCACGTTACACGTTTTGATGGATTGTTGATTATTTCTCGTTATCTTTTATCAGAATAGAAATTTAGATCAAGTGAAGTTACCGTGAACGGTGCATCCAACCAGCGAGTTTTTCTATAGAAAAACCTTTCTTTACTGCCAGTACTCCTCCAGAGCGTTTTAAATATTTTCACCCATAATTTCAAACTACGATTTATCACATCTTCACTAGCTGTTCAGTTTTGGTTTAAAAAGGCTAGCACATTCTCGCTGTCCCGATTTTTAAAACAAACTTCAACGAGCTCCCGATTGGAAAACATTTCGAATCAATCCAAATCCAAAGTGAAAATGACAGAAAGAATAAACGTGTGATGCAAACGAGGGACACGAAAAGTTTAGTTTGGAATGACGTGACAAAAAACTAAAAGTAATGGAATGTAATAGAATGTAATAACATAAATAATAAGAATTCAGTGTGACAGTAGTAAGAAATTTTAGATAAAGAATATAATGAAAATATGATAAATGCAATAAAAATGTGAATAACGTAAGTCGATTCTCCAGACATTTTTACATAAAATCAAGCTATTTCAGTAGACCGCACTCGATTTCTTTTAGAGTCACAGAACAAATACTACAGAAAACCTTAAAACTGTTGGGCATTTGGGGTAAAACGATCAGAATGGCGATTCGTGCGGCTATTAAAAAATATTCCATTGAATTTCTTGGACTTTTTTTACATAAGAAACACTCTTGTTTGTTGCCTTTTTCCATGGTTTCCGATTTCTTTGCGAGTTTCCTGGGTTTCAAATTTTCTTGTGCATTTTGGATAGCTGCCTTCATTGTGTGGAAGTTTCCTGATTTTAGTATTGGTTTAGTCTCAGGTAGGTTTATTTCTGATACTAGTGTATTTGGTCCCGATTTGGTAACCATCGTTTTAGCTACCTCAGGGGGTATTTTAACTCTACTCGTATATTTGTGGAGTCTATGAAAGCTGCTGGCTCTAACGGAGTTCCGTCATACATTTGTATTAGTGCCGTCGCTTGGCGGATGTCAAAACCAGTTGATGTCGAATTTGTTAGTTTTGGGCTTAATAATTTTTTTCCGTCTGTATGTTTTATTTCGTCTAGTTTGTAATTAATAGAGGCCCGAACATATGCTATTGCGTTTCGCGGTGCCTTCACAAGGTATGTTAATTAAGAACCTAACAGAGAATGTTCGTTCTCTAGTAAGTTGCTTTCGATTTGTATATATAGCACGTTAGCTTAATTTAATTTAGTTTTTAACGTTTCAGGTTAAAAATTTTTATTGATTGATTTCTTTAACTTGACACTAAACAGTCACTAAGGTTTTCATTTCCTGATGTAATTGTTCTAAAGACATAGACATATGGTTAGTTTTACGTGTAGGTAAGCGTGGGCTACAAATAGAATGACAAGTCTAATTTAGTGCGTGTTCACTCGTTATTATTGTGTCTTGACAAATATTTAGTACAAGAGTATTGTTAATATCGTTAGTGTTATTGTGACGGTTATTACTATTAAAAGTGATATCATTTTAGTAACTTACTTCTGATTATACTCAATTCGCACCAATACTTTCTGCCAGTTTGAATACTTTTTGGATCCACCGTTTTTTCAAAATATTATGGAGTTTTAGTAATAGTAGAGGGAGAGGTGGCGATTAGTGCGCACCTAAGCTTTTTGAAGTATTACAAATAAAATATTACTTTTATCAAGATCATAAATACGTCTACGGAAACATAAAACCTTGTTCTTCAATATTCTCAAATGAACTATTACAATTATTGTATTGCTTACGAGCATGAAAGCCTCAAAATAATCATGTTTTGTTCCTAATAGTGCACATGTTAAGGTAATAGTGCGCAGTGATACACAATTATGCGCACAATGAATTTCCCGTAGTACTCGAATACTCGAATTTTCTTTAGATTTTAATTTTTTTTAGATTTTATATCTACCATAAATTATTATGGAGTTTTAAATATAGTCGAATAAAGTTAACTGGGTCAAATCTCAATATTTATTGTAAGTAAATAGTGGTAAACATTAACAGGAGCTCACAATGAGATGCGCACTAATATGTATCGCGCACTATTACCCACCTTTCTCCTAATGTTATCAATATGATGATTATAATCCACAATATTAATTCTTGACCCTGGTGACTTGCAGCACTCAAGGATCTCTGTGATTTGAATGTTAGTGTCACCGGATTGGTTATTTTCTTTTGATTGGGATTTCCCCATCGCAAATTTCGCAATCTTTATAATACCGCAATATATAAAAATGATTGTGTCTAGCCGCGTCGTCGACTATTTTTTATCTCTTGGAGGAAAACATCAATTAATTCCCACAAGTCTATATCATCCCAAAATGGGTCCATTAGTATTAAATGATAAAACTTTTTTTTAATTTCTTTTAATTATATTTTGTTTGGGTATTGATAAAAATAAATTCCTTTTCTAAATTCATCCAAGTGATCAGGTCATCATCTCCTAACGCTTGAATGTTCTTGATTAAATCGCCCCACGCCTTGGGAGTTGAGTTTTGCTCAAGAGGCGCGAATGTTCCGTCGCCTTTACCTTGTTCAATTTCTAAAAACTCTTCTAATTCTTTGTTGTTTAACATCGTGTATTGAGAATTTATTACATATTTTTTGAACCTATCTATTTCATCTAATTGGTTTACATATATGATGATTTGATCCTCGTGCGCGGGGTCCTCCTTCCCTCAAACAATTATTACTTCATTTGTATATCGATCCTCAATGATCATCACCATTACCCTAGACAGCATAAGTCGATTGATGCAGCATTCATTCAGAAGATTAGTAGTCCGGTAGCAATAAGATAAGTAAGTTCGGTAGCAATAAAAACAATGAAGATTAGTGAGTCCGGTAGCAATAAGAACAATGTAAAAATGCACTAGAAACAATTTTCCTTGCAGGCCTTATCGTCAGGTCACCATGCACAATATGTTAATAAACAACATCATTTGTCGTAGGTTGGAACAATAATCATTTTATTTCCATTTTTCATTCTTAACCTAACCTAGCTAGATTACTGTTTCTAGTTAATACATGCTGTAGGAGGAGCCAGATTAATTTACCTTATTCGATTTTACTTATGGCTTATGTTGCCCGGAGAAACGAAGAAGAAACAATGTGAATGGTACTGGTGTATCGGTACGATCAAGCACCGATAGTGTGTTACGTAAGATTCATTTAGTCGTCTATGTAGAACGACGGTAACGTTGCTTACTTTCCGTGTACAGCAAGTGTTGCAACGCGGCTAGCTAGCATGGGAACTTAATGTGAGCCATCTGGTTTTGCAACCGGCTCTTGGGAAATGTAACGATCGCTCAAGTATTTTGCGGTCTGTTAGGAATTTGGGATCGATGTTGGTTTTGCTGAAAAGGATGCATAAGCTCTTATTAAGGATGCTTTTGGTGCATGTTGTTTTGATTGTTATGATGTGTGATGTGAGAATGATTCGTTAGATTATTAAGGATACTTTTAGTGCATTTTGGTTTGATTGTTATGATGTGTAACGTGAGAAAAATTCTTTACAGATCGTGTGAATGTTGGGAATGTGGGAAAGTGTTTCGTTAGGATTGTGCGACTTGGGTGATCTTGGTTTGGATGAGTTCCAATTAAGTCATTATTATTATGCTACAATTATGAACAAATACGTTATGTTTATACGTTAGATACAACAAAAGATATTCTCGCTCAAAAATTTATTACTCTCTCGCCGCACCATAGTAAAGTAAGTCGTATTCACTCATAGTGCTATTAACTTTAGATTCTGAAACTGGTTTCTTGACTATATTGTAAAACTCAATTCAATTCCTTTATTAATTTTCGGGATTCGAATTAAGAATTCAGATTTAGGGTTTCAACTTCAGAATCAATAAACAAAATTCTGGGTAGAAATTTTGGATCTAAATTCAGGAACTAAATGTTAGATATGAGCTTCAAGCCAGAATTTAAGAACTGAATTCTGAACCAGAATTTAATTCCTGAATTCAGTTTCATAATCTAATTCCAAAATCCAGTTTCAGAATTCATTTTCAGGAGTCATGCACACAACTGCATGTGCTACTCCGCCTTAGCAAAAAAAAAGAGATCGGAATCAAGTCTGGTAAAAAAAAGTACAGGTGTGTAATGTCAGAGACATAACTGGATGTCGTGAATACGAGTAAAACTGACACGATTTTTTTGTCGTGAATACGACTTACTTTACTATGGGACGCCTTTTCAAAATTACCCATATGGAAGAATGGGCAGAACTTAATCGTGAATATCTCGACTTGTAATAATGGCAGCAACATAATTCTTTCACTATTTCATCAAAAATTTGATCAGGAATTTAGGATAATATTTTAACCAGTGTGAGATAATCACAAACAACTCAAAAATTAAGTTTTCTGAAAATTTTAAAACAACGCGGAAAACTCTTTACTTTTGCTTGGGTTTTTCGCGCAAGGACGACGATTTTGAGGTAGTCAGGCACATATCTTTAACTGAACGTCATGAAATGGGAACCGTGGTCGAAAATCGATCATTTCTTCTTGTGCGTTGGATGGAAGCAGACGTCGGGACGAGAAGACGCATTCAAACAGCGGCATCGGATAGCGCACCTTCTGCGTGGTTAAAAACCTCAAAGGCTCAGGTCGTAGTTCTCATTTGCCTTCCGATCGTCAAGGCGAGAAGACGAATTAAACCAGTTTCGCATCATTTGGCACTGCGAGCGGATGTGTCGGTTTGTTCGCAAAGCTAGTTTCAATTCAAGCAAGAACGATTGCATCAGCTGCTGATGGTTTGCATTAGTGAGAAAGAAAACAAGCAACGAAAAGTGGACAACATTTTACAAAATCAGCCGTTCTAATGGCTCTAAATGTTATCTAAAGAACTATGAAGATTACTTCTTTGCAAATCGAAGGTAGAAATTAGAAATCATCAGTTTAGTGAAAATCCACAATAATTTGATTTGCTTCGTGCACTTTTCGCTGTGCGAAAATCGTTCGAGAAAAATGTTCCGAACTGTGCTAAATATCGTAGAGAATTCCACAATTTGGTCCGTCTAAAAGGCAGAAATGATTTCTGTACAGCACCTTGATAGTTTCTTTCAATGAAAAATGCAAATCGGAAATGAGATAATCGACGTCAAAAATCATTGAAAATTTTAGTAATGAAAAGAGGGAAAAATTCGCAATTCAAACAATCAATCAACTATCAGTTCGAATTCGAAAGTGTAAAGAAATCGTGTCAGTTTTATTCGTATTCACGACATCCAGTTATGTCTCTGACATTACACACCCGTACTTTTTTACTTTCGAATTCGAATTGATAGTTATTCGATTGTGTGAATTGTGAAATTTTCCCACTTTTTGCTACTAGAATTTTAAACGATTTTTGACGTCGATTATCTTATTTCGGAGTTGCATATTTCATTGAAAGAATTTATCAAGATGCTGTACACGAGTCATTTCTACCTTTTAGAAGGATCAAATTGTGGAATTCTCTACGATGTTTAGCACAGTTCGGAACATTTTTCTCGAACGATTTTTGCACAGCGAAAAGTGCACGAAGCAAATCAAATTATTTTGGGTTTTCACTAAAGTTAAGATTTTTACCTTCGATTTAGAAAGAAGTAATCTTAATAGTTTAGAGCCATTAGAACGGCTGATTTTATATAATGTTGTCCACTTTTCGTTTTCTTTCTCTCCAATGCAAACGACCAGAAGCTCTGTTGCATGATGCAATCGTTCTTGCTTGCATTGAAACTAGCTTTGCGTACAAACCGCAACACATCCGTTCGCAGTGCCAAATGATGCGAAACTGATTTAATACGTCTTCTCGCCTTGACGACCGGAAGGCAAGTGATATTTTTAATCACGCTCTCCGATGCCGCTGTTTGAATGCGTCTTCTCGCCCCGACTTCTGCTTCCACCCAACGCACAAGAGGAAATGATCGATATTCGCATTTTTTTCATTTTGCATAAATATCTGTTTATTAATCTTATTTTTTGTGCATTACATCAACATTTTACAGTACAAGTGTTTTGACCCTTTGGCCTTCCATCTTTGTTGTTCATACGATTCGTTATTAATAGTAAGTTATTAAATTAATAAGTGTTTTAGTTACTCTTGTTTTACATACTACATACTAATGTTTAATCATAATACTTATTTTAATTATTAATAAAATATCTACCTACTTATACTATTCCTAACCTAATACGTACAAATTTTGAATTATTTGTATTCCAGAGATTGAGCACCTCTCTTCAAATTTCGTGCAGTATTGTTCGAATTTTTGTTCTAGTATATCCAGGGAGGCCATCTCATGTATTTCACTAGTCCTTGTCCAAGGGGGTAGATTTAGAATCATCTTTAAGATCTTATATTGAATGCGCTGAAGCCTAAGTTTGTGTGTTACTGCACAGTCACGCCAAACAGGGACTGCGTATTCAACTGCGGGGTAGATGATTTGTTTAACAGTTCGGCTGAATAGTTCGTATCATTCAATAGAAGCTATTTCATCTCATCAAGAATCCAGATGACATCGGTTTCTTGCAGTCTCAATTAAATGTATTTCTGAATTGGTGCAACGTTAACAGGATGGTGCTAAATGCATCAAAATGTTCCATCATTTCTTTCTCTCGCAAAAGAACAACGATCACGTATGATTATACTATTTCGCAAACCATCCTAAAACGGGAGTCAACAATCAAGGATTTAGGAGTGCTACTGGATTCTAAACTTAATTTCAAAGATCATGTAGAATATACAATCTCTAAAGCATCTAAGATGTTGGGACTCATTTTCCGCATTGCAAAAAATTTTGACAACATATATTGTTTGAAATCGTTATATAGCGCATTAGTTCGCTCGACCCTTGAGTACGCTGTCGTTGTTTGGGCACCGTATTATCAAACTGATAAGCTGCGAATTGAAGCTGTTCAGCGAAAATTTGTTCGTTTCGCTTTGCGCCGTCTGCCATGGAGAGATGCATCAAATCTTCCAAGCTACAAAAATCGATGTAGACTCATAAATCTCGATTTGCTATCTGTTCGCCGGGATACCATCAAAGCTGTTTTCGTTGCGGAATTAATCCAATCCCGGATTGACTGCACTGATCTCCTACAACTGCTAAATTTTGACATCCATCGTCGTAATTTGCGATTCAATCCTTTTCTCCGAGTTCCTCGCGCTAGAACTAACTACGGTTTCAATGAACCAGTCTCCAGTATGTGTCGCTTATTCAACAGTTGTTCTAACGAGTTCGATCTTCATTTACCTCGAAATACTGTCAAAAACCTATTTATTGGGTTCTTTTCCAGCTAACTTTATTAGTTTCACTATTCGAATACCGTTTACACATACATGACTAACGTTAGCGTTGAAGTTTTTGATTAGGATAGTGATAGCACAAGATAAGATAAGATGATTGCCACCTGTCAGATTAGGATTTGTCTGGAACCGTCAATATTTTATTTTCATTCAACCCCCATTTCGTCTCTCCATCATCTTCATTTGAAACTAACTAGATTCGCTCGCCTAAATTAATCTGGTCGTTATTTCCTCTTTTTTCTGTCTTCCACCATCCATTTTGATCAGTAATTAGATCTGTATGTCGATTCTAACCTCGTCGTTTTTTTTCTTCCACCATCTTTTTGGTAACTAATTAGATCTACATGCTGATTTCAACCCCGTCGTTCGTTTTAGCTCGTTTAGCACCCCCTCCACCAACCCTTGTTTTCAATTTACCCAACCACTTTTCTCCTCTCTCTCACCTTCTAAGTAAGAGTACTGTCATCAACTAGTTATAGTGTTATAAATTTAGTTTTAACTGTTAGTTTTAATTGTAGTGTTAGGCCTAAATGTATCTGTTGGATCATTGTAATCTGTTGATACAAATGATGAGGAGGTTTTATGCCTGTTGGAGAGAGAGATTGATAAATTTCATCTCCACCGGGCTTTTCCCTGCTCCAAATAAATAAATAAATAAATAAATAGAAACACACATTTTTTTGCCAAAATTCGATTTTATTATTCAACATAATTGCCATCAGAGGCGATACAGCGATTATAGCGATCTTCCAACTTTTCGATACCATTTTTGTAGTACGATTTGTGCTTTGCCTCAAAATAGGCCTCAGTTTCAGCGATTACCTCTTCATTGCTTCTAAATTTTTTACCAGCGAGCATTCTCTTGAGGTCTGAGAACAGGAAAAAGTCACTGAGGGTCAAATCTGGAGAATACGGTGGATGAGGGAGCAATTCGAAGTCCAATTCGTTCAATTTCAGCATGGTTTTCATCGACTTGTGACACGGTGCATTGTCTTGATGAAACAAAACATTTTTCTTCTTCAAATGAGGCCCTTTTTTTAAATTTCGTCCTTCAAACGCTCTAATAACGCTATATAATAGTCACTGTTGATGGTTTTTTTATTTTCAAGGTAGTCGATGAAAATTATACCATGCAAATCCCAAAATACAGACGCCATAACCTTACCGGCCGATTGTTGAGTCTTTCCACGCTTTCGGTTCATCGCGTGCAGTCCACTCAGCTGACTGTCGATTGGACTCCAGAGTGAAGTGATGGAGCCATGTTTCGTCCATTGTTATATATCGACGAAAAAAATCGGTTTTATTTCGATATAACAGCTCCAAACACTGCTCAGAATCATCAAATCGTTGTTGTTTTTGATCGATTGTGAGCTCACGCGGCACCCATTTTGCACAAAGCTTTCTCATATCCAAATATTCATGAATAATATGTCCAACACGTTCCTTTGATATCTTTAGGGTGTCAGCTATCTCGATCAACTTCACTTTACGGTCATTGAAAATCATTTTGTGGATTTTTTTCACGTTTTCATCGGTAACAGCCTCTTTTGGACGTCCACTGCGTTCATCGTCTTCGGTGCTCATATGACCAGTACGAAATTTTGCAAACCACTTACGAATTGTTGCTTCGCCCGGTGCAGAGACTGGATAACACTCATCAAGCCATTTTTTGGTATCGGCGGCACTTTTTTTCATCAAAAAGTAGTGTTTCATCAACACACGAAATTCCTTTTTTTCCATTTTTTTCACAATAACAAAAGTAGCTTCACTCAAAATTCAATATCTCACAAACTAATAATCAGACAGCTGTCAAATATATACACGTATCTTTTGAAGGTTGGTACTAACTGAAAATGGTATGGATTTCATTCTAGTGGCGCCCTCTCATAGAAACGATACGAACTTTTCAGCCGATCTGTTATATACAGCCATCTGGTTCTTCAGGCACAGTTTATATGTTCTACAAATCAGCGGATACAGAGACCTAATGAGTATGCTGCATTGTGGAAACAATATGACCTGAGTTTTTGCTGCATTGATTACAATTTTCCAGCTTGAAAAATATTCAGTTAAAGCGTCCAGACCTGTCTGTAGTTTATTCTTCAGAGCATTAATGACACGACCTTTGTAAAGAATGGCAGTATCATCAGCAAATTGTGACAGAACACCACCACCCGGAAGAGGTGGGATGTCTGATGTAAAAATGTTGTATAGAATGAGACGTAGGATACCCCAAGAAGTACACCAGCAGGAATAGTAAATCTTTCTGAAAGTGCATTATTCAGAGAAACCTGGATTGCTCAATCTGCAAGATAATTTTTGATTATTTTAATAAGATTAATGGGAAAATTATACCGATGCTGTTTAAATACCAGGCCATCGTGCCACACATTATCGAATGCCTTTTCAATATCCAATATTGCCATGGCAGTCGTTTTGGACACTGATTTGTTTTGCTGGATGACGTTGTTAACCCTTGTGAGTTGGTGGATGGTGAATCTTCCTTTCCGGAACCCAAACTGCTCTTTCAGAAATATATCCCGTTCATCTGCGAAAGTAAGAATTCGCCTTTGTATTGACTTTTCAAACAGCTTGGATAGGGCAGGGAGTAAGATGATGGGCCGATAGCTCTTGGAAAGGGAAGGATCTTTCCCCGGTTTCAAAACTGGGATAACTTTAGCTAACTTCCACTTTGAAGGGTAGTTATGCTCCCAGCACCTGTTAAAATTTTAGCTAAGAAGACAAATGAGTGAATACTTCAATGGTTCAGCTCAATGTTAAATGTGTTGTCGAAACCGGGGGCCTTCATATTTTTGGATTTTTCCACAATAGCTATCAGCTCATTCGCAGTGACTCTACTTTCCTCAGGAACTAAGCTGTCTGATTGGTCAACCTCAGCTACTCTATCTGCAACGGCTCTTTCATGTGGACTAACAATGTTGAGTCCTAAATTGTGAGAACACACAAACTGCTGGCCTAGCGCATTTGCCTTCTCTGCTGGTGTGATTAAAGGTATTCCTTCAGCTGCGTCCTGGGGTGACAGCAGAGGAGGGATAGGCTTAGATTTTTTCTTAAGCACCTTCGTTAAGGACCAGTAGGGCTTTGAATGTGGAAGAATTTCTCGAAGCTTTTGCTGGAAGTTCCTGTTGCGAAGCTCAGTTATCCTTTCCTGGATTATCCTAGTTAAGTTGTTATAAGAAGTCTTCCTATCTAGAATGCCAGTTCGTTGATACTGCCTCCGGTAGATATTTCGAAGTCGGATGAGTTTCTTGGTGACACTGTCGATTTGGAACTCGGCATATGTTGTACTGGAACCGTCCTATCACGAGCGACTGTGATTGAATTCTGGAAAGAAGATAGTTCTGCATCGATTTCCATCGGAGAATCAAGTGGTAAATCGATATTAATAAGTTGGTCGGCGATTTGTTGAAATTGGACCCAGACGGTGCGATAATAGTTCCTCCGAGGTCGAATAGGCACTGTTTCTGGTGAAGATCCCAACGTCAATATTACTGGAAAGTGGTCAGAAGATAGCTCGTTGAAGACAACCGGAGAGCTGTCTATGGCGATGTTGCTGATGAATATATCCAAAATGGAATGAGCTCCCGATCTGGAAAGTCGCATTGGTTGATCCGGAGCGAGGATGTTGTATTGTCCAGCTTCGTAATCTTCGGCAAGTACGAATCCGTTTCGATTCTGTCTTTTGTTTCTCCACAGCTCATGCCGTGCGTTCAGGTCCCCAGCAATGATGAATTTGTTCTGTCGTCGAGTGAGCATAGCCAGATCTCGCTTCAATGATGCACACGTACCATCTCGAAGATTGGTTTGTTTGGGGCAGTACGCTGCAATGATGATGATGGGTCCCATCGTCGTTGTAATCTCAATTCCGATGGCTTCTATAAGTTGCAATTTAAAGGCTGACAGAAGCCTGTGCTGAATGGATCGTTTAATGGCAATGGTAACTCCCCTCCTCTGGTAGTTGTCCTGTCGAGCCTGTGAATCCTGTAATTAGAAATAAAATTGAAATTTCAGGTTTAAGGCCATCGTCCAAGTACCATGCGCGCGGGTGGCTTTAGGAAATTTTCGCTGGAAATTTCGAAAAATTTGACAAAACCAAAAACATAGAGACCTTTGAAATACTTTTATCTATCTACAGGGTGAAAATGACTGAAAAATTCGGAGGATTTTACGAGTCTTATCAAAAATAGCGCTGAAAAAATGAGCTTTTTTGTGATTTTTCCCAATTATTTGAAAAAATAATTCGATGGAATGAAATTTTTTGTTCAAAAAAAACCTCATGCTGGCAACAAGGATCACATTCGGACACATTTTTGGAAAACCTTTTCACGCTTTTCATGGAAAATCAACGAATTTCATATAACCGATTTCGTGGAAATTTTTGAAATTCGTGGATTTTCTATGAAAAGCGTGAAAAGGTTTTCCAAAAATGTGTCCGAATGTAATCTGTGTATCCATAATAAAGTTTATTTGAAAAAAAAAAGTTTATGTCATCGCTTTATTTTTCCAGATAATTGTGAAAGATCACAAAAACACTCATTTTTCAGAGCTATTTTTGATAAGACTCGGAAAATCCTCCGAATTTTCCAGCTATTTTCACCCTGTAGATAGATAAATGTATTTCAAAGGTCTGTATGTTTTTGGTTTTGGCAAATTTTTCGAAATTTTCATCTAAAATTTCCTGAAACCACCCGCGCGCATGGTACTTGGACGATGGCCTTAAGATGAGTTTCAGTGAAAATAGCAATATCGGCAATCTTCTCTTGAAGAAAGTCGGGCAATTCAGCAGTTTTGCTCCTGAGTGAGCAAGCATTCCAGTTTACCAAACCAACTCATTATATTGCATATTCGATGATGAATTTGCCTAAGGCGTTGATTTGATCTAACCGCGTTCTGCAGTTTCGTAGTTTTGTTGTCCTTGTTTCAAAAATGACGATCAGCAGAGAATAAGTCACCAGAGTCATCCTTTGCTTGTGGTTGATTATTGCCCCATCCAGGAGGGATTTTTGATGAAGATTCTTTTTGTGATCCAGCGGCTGAATCTTTTTAATTGCTGCGAGGAAGTGGCGGCAAATTCGGAATATCCCTCTTCGGTGGGAGCCGTGGGAAATCAATTTCATCCTTCTGTGGAACATTCTTGCGCGTTGATTGTTTACGGGACGCCTGTTGTCGAATTTTTGTGAACTCAGCACGTTTGGGACACGATTTGCTAGTAGATGGATAGTCGCCATCACAGTTCACACATTTTACAGCGATGTCATCTAGCAGGCAATCGTTGGTATTGTGTGGTTCGGCACATTTCCCGCACCGACTTTTCATGTGGCAATTCCTCGCTCCATGGCAGTAGTTCAAACAGTTCGTGCACTTCTCGATCCCTGTCCCTGTCCACCATCTTCATTGGAACTAACAAGATCTTTTTTTTGTCACTAACTTTTTCGTTTCCCCTTCCCTGTATCTTCACCATCTCGATGGCAACTAATTAGATCTCTATCGTTTTCAGACATTTTGTTCCCACATCTCCTTTTTTACCCCGTTTCCACAATATTTACTTTTTTTTCATTCTCTTCCGTAACATCACCATCATCGTCCACGGAAGACCGCTCCAATCGAAAACCAGCATGCGGGCCACCCGCCAGGCCCTCGTAGCCTGGGGGTGTTTCCCGCGGACCCACACGGACCGAAGGATGCGGCCAACATGGATATTTGCAAACGCCATATGGAAGACCCTCATGCAATATCCAATTCACCGGCATTACATAATGATACTATTCTAGTTTTAATATAGTCGTAATTAAGATTAGTAAATATCCTTGGCATCTTAGAGCTTAAGCAGTGTGCCTTAAAATTATATTATAATATTGAATCAAAAAAATATTAAAAGTTCGTGCACTGTGTGATGTCCCGATGTAGCGGTTTATACTTTTGCCATTCGATGATTATGTGAAATAACGATTTAATCGTTTTCAGTTGACTCATGGTAATGGAGCCCTTCTCCAGATGAATCAGGTACAGTTGATCTCTAAACTTTTTGTCCGTATTATGTCGCTTCATTTCAAACACCATCATAGGCTTTAGTCCAGCCTCCGGCAGTGCCTGCTGTAGTTCGGCTTCCATCATGTCGGGTAGTCCTCGAAGTACAACTTTCATAGGTTTATTGGTGGCAATATCGTGTGTGAAGTATACCGCTTTTGTCTGCTTCAGGTACAATTCCACTGCTTTGTAGTGGTTCAAAGCTGGAACTGTTATTTTGTAGCCTTCAGTACATACACGGATTGTTGCCTGTAGTCATTTGCTGATCAGTGTGTTGAATTCCGAGCGTAGAGTTGGTGGGAAGCCCTTCAGGTAGAAATGCGGCATTTTTGTCTTCTTCTCTAGTTCCTCTTCGACATCAACTGGCAGATCAGCATATTGGTTTTTACTCAGCAAACGGTCGTTTACCTGTACATCACTTGGCTTCTGACGCTTAGCATCCTTTGGATCCTTCTCGGATCAGCTCAATGTTAAATGTGTTGTCGAAACCGGGGGCCTTCATATTTTTGGATTTTTCCACAATAGCTATCAGCTCATTCGCAGTGACTCTACTTTCCTCAGGAACTAAGCTGTCTGATTGGTCAACCTCAGCTACTCTATCTGCAACGGCTCTTTCATGTGGACTAACAATGTTGAGTCCTAAATTGTGAGAACACACAAACTGCTGGCCTAGCGCGTTTGCCTTCTCTGCTGGTGTGATTAAAGGTATTCCTTCAGCTGCGTCCTGGGGTGACAGCAGAGGAGGGATAGGCTTAGATTTTTTCTTAAGCACCTTCGTTAAGGACCAGTAGGGCTTTGAATGTGGAAGAATTTCTCGAAGCTTTTGCTGGAAGTTCCTGTTGCGAAGCTCAGTTATCCTTTCCTGGATTATCCTAGTTAAGTTGTTATAAGAAGTCTTCCTATCTAGAATGCCAGTTCGTTGATACTGCCTCCGGTAGATATTTCGAAGTCGGATGAGTTTCTTGGTGACACTGTCGATTTGGAACTCGGCATATGTTGTACTGGAACCGTCCTATCACGAGCGACTGTGATTGAATTCTGGAAAGAAGATAGTTCTGCATCGATTTCCATCGGAGAATCAAGTGGTAAATCGATATTAATAAGTTGGTCGGCGATTTGTTGAAATTGGACCCAGACGGTGCGATAATAGTTCCTCCGAGGTCGAATAGGCACTGTTTCTGGTGAAGATCCCAACGTCAATATTACTGGAAAGTGGTCAGAAGATAGCTCGTTGAAGACAACCGGAGAGCTGTCTATGGCGATGTTGCTGATGAATATATCCAAAATGGAATGAACTCCCGATCTGGAAAGTCGCATTGGTTGATCCGGAGCGAGGATGTTGTATTGTCCAGCTTCGTAATCTTCGGCAAGTACGAATCCGTTTCGATTCTGTCTTTTGTTTCTCCACAGCTCATGCCGTGCGTTCAGGTCCCCAGCAATGATGAATTTGTTCTGTCGTCGAGTGAGCATAGCCAGATCTCGCTTCAATGATGCACACGTACCATCTCGAAGATTGGTTTGTTTGGGGCAGTACGCTGCAATGATGATGATGGGTCCCATCGTCGTTGTAATCTCAATTCCGATGGCTTCTATAAGTTGCAATTTAAAGGCTGACAGAAGCCTGTGCTGAATGGATCGTTTAATGGCAATGGTAACTCCCCTCCTCTGGTAGTTGTCCTGTCGAGCCTGTGAATCCTGTAATTAGAAATAAAAATTGAAATTTCAGGTTTAAGATGAGTTTCAGTGAAAATAGCAATATCGGCAATCTTCTCTTGAAGAAAGTCGGGCAATTCAGCAGGTTTGCTCCTGAGTGAGCAAGCATTCCAGTTTACTATAACCAACTCATTATATTGGATATTCGATGATGAATTTGCCTAAGGCGTTGATTTGATCTAACCGCGTTCTGCAGTTTCGTAGTTTTGTTGTCCTTGTTTCAAAAATGACGATCAGCAGAGAATAAGTCACCAGAGTCATCCTTTGCTTGTGGTTGATTATTGCCCCATCCAGGAGGGATTTTTGATGAAGATTCTTTTTGTGATCCAGCGGCTGAATCTTTTTAATTGCTGCGAGGAAGTGGCGGCAAATTCGGAATATCCCTCTTCGGTGGGAGCCGTGGGAAATCAATTTCATCCTTCTGTGGAACATTCTTGCGCGTTGATTGTTTACGGGACGCCTGTTGTCGAATTTTTGTGAACTCAGCACGTTTGGGACACGATTTGCTAGTAGATGGATAGTCGCCATCACAGTTCACACATTTTACAGCGATGTCATCTAGCAGGCAATCGTTGGTATTGTGTGGTTCGGCACATTTCCCGCACCGACTTTTCATGTGGCAATTCCTCGCTCCATGGCAGTAGTTCAAACAGTTCGTGCACTTCTCGATCCCTGTCCCTGTCCACCATCTTCATTGGAACTAACAAGATCTTTTTTTTGTCACTAACTTTTTCGTTTCCCCTTCCCTGTATCTTCACCATCTCGATGGCAACTAATTAGATCTCTATCGTTTTCAGACATTTTGTTCCCACATCTCCTTTTTTACCCCGTTTCCACAATATTTACTTTTTTTTCATTCTCTTCCGTAACATCACCATCATCGTCCACGGAAGACCGCTCCAATCGAAAACCAGCATGCGGGCCACCCGCCAGGCCCTCGTAGCCTGGGGGTGTTTCCCGCGGACCCACACGGACCGAAGGATGCGGCCAACATGGATATTTGCAAACGCCATATGGAAGACCCTCATGCAATATCCAATTCACCGGCATTACATAATGATACTATTCTAGTTTTAATATAGTCGTAATTAAGATTAGTAAATATCCTTGGCATCTTAGAGCTTAAGCAGTGTGCCTTAAAATTATATTATAATATTGAATCAAAAAAATATTAAAAGTTCGTGCACTGTGTGATGTCCCGATGTAGCGGTTTATACTTTTGCCATTCGATGATTATGTGAAATAACGATTTAATCGTTTTCAGTTGACTCATGGTAATGGAGCCCTTCTCCAGATGAATCAGGTACAGTTGATCTCTAAACTTTTTGTCCGTATTATGTCGCTTCATTTCAAACACCATCATAGGCTTTAGTCCAGCCTCCGGCAGTGCCTGCTGTAGTTCGGCTTCCATCATGTCGGGTAGTCCTCGAAGTACAACTTTCATAGGTTTATTGGTGGCAATATCGTGTGTGAAGTATACCGCTTTTGTCTGCTTCAGGTACAATTCCACTGCTTTGTAGTGGTTCAAAGCTGGAACTGTTATTTTGTAGCCTTCAGTACATACACGGATTGTTGCCTGTAGTCATTTGCTGATCAGTGTGTTGAATTCCGAGCGTAGAGTTGGTGGGAAGCCCTTCAGGTAGAAATGCGGCATTTTTGTCTTCTTCTCTAGTTCCTCTTCGACATCAACTGGCAGATCAGCATATTGGTTTTTACTCAGCAAACGGTCGTTTACCTGTACATCACTTGGCTTCTGACGCTTAGCATCCTTTGGATCCTTCTCGGATCAGCTCAATGTTAAATGTGTTGTCGAAACCGGGGGCCTTCATATTTTTGGATTTTTCCACAATAGCTATCAGCTCATTCGCAGTGACTCTACTTTCCTCAGGAACTAAGCTGTCTGATTGGTCAACCTCAGCTATTCTATCTGCAACGGCTCTTTCATGTGGACTAACAATGTTGAGTCCTAAATTGTGAGAACACACAAACTGCTGGCCTAGCGCGTTTGCCTTCTCTGCTGGTGTGATTAAAGGTATTCCTTCAGCTGCGTCCTGGGGTGACAGCAGAGGAGGGATAGGCTTAGATTTTTTCTTAAGCACCTTCGTTAAGGACCAGTAGGGCTTTGAATGTGGAAGAATTTCTCGAAGCTTTTGCTGGAAGTTCCTGTTGCGAAGCTCAGTTATCCTTTCCTGGATTATCCTAGTTAAGTTGTTATAAGAAGTCTTCCTATCTAGAATGCCAGTTCGTTGATACTGCCTCCGGTAGATATTTCGAAGTCGGATGAGTTTCTTGGTGACACTGTCGATTTGGAACTCGGCATATGTTGTACTGGAACCGTCCTATCACGAGCGACTGTGATTGAATTCTGGAAAGAAGATAGTTCTGCATCGATTTCCATCGGAGAATCAAGTGGTAAATCGATATTAATAAGTTGGTCGGCGATTTGTTGAAATTGGACCCAGACGGTGCGATAATAGTTCCTCCGAGGTCGAATAGGCACTGTTTCTGGTGAAGATCCCAACGTCAATATTACTGGAAAGTGGTCAGAAGATAGCTCGTTGAAGACAACCGGAGAGCTGTCTATGGCGATGTTGCTGATGAATATATCCAAAATGGAATGAACTCCCGATCTGGAAAGTCGCATTGGTTGATCCGGAGCGAGGATGTTGTATTGTCCAGCTTCGTAATCTTCGGCAAGTACGAATCCGTTTCGATTCTGTCTTTTGTTTCTCCACAGCTCATGCCGTGCGTTCAGGTCCCCAGCAATGATGAATTTGTTCTGTCGTCGAGTGAGCATAGCCAGATCTCGCTTCAATGATGCACACGTACCATCTCGAAGATTGGTTTGTTTGGGGCAGTACGCTGCAATGATGATGATGGGTCCCATCGTCGTTGTAATCTCAATTCCGATGGCTTCTATAAGTTGCAATTTAAAGGCTGACAGAAGCCTGTGCTGAATGGATCGTTTAATGGCAATGGTAACTCCCCTCCTCTGGTAGTTGTCCTGTCGAGCCTGTGAATCCTGTAATTAGAAATAAAAATTGAAATTTCAGGTTTAAGATGAGTTTCAGTGAAAATAGCAATATCGGCAATCTTCTCTTGAAGAAAGTCGGGCAATTCAGCAGGTTTGCTCCTGAGTGAGCAAGCATTCCAGTTTACTATAACAAACTCATTATATTGGATATTCGATGATGAATTTGCCTAAGGCGTTGATTTGATCTAACCGCGTTCTGCAGTTTCGTAGTTTTGTTGTCCTTGTTTCAAAAATGACGATCAGCAGAGAATAAGTCACCAGAGTCATCCTTTGCTTGTGGTTGATTATTGCCCCATCCAGGAGGGATTTTTGATGAAGATTCTTTTTGTGATCCAGCGGCTGAATCTTTTTAATTGCTGCGAGGAAGTGGCGGCAAATTCGGAATATCCCTCTTCGGTGGGAGCCGTGGGAAATCAATTTCATCCTTCTGTGGAACATTCTTGCGCGTTGATTGTTTACGGGACGCCTGTTGTCGAATTTTTGTGAACTCAGCACGTTTGGGACACGATTTGCTAGTAGATGGATAGTTGCCATCACAGTTCACACATTTTACAGCGATGTCATCTAGTAGGCAATCGTTGGTATTGTGTGGTTCGGCACATTTCCCGCACCGACTTTTCATGTGGCAATTCCTCGCTCCATGGCAGTAGTTCAAACAGTTCGTGCACTTCTCGATCCCCGTCCCTGTCCACCATCTTCATTGGAACTAACAAGATCTTTTTTTTGTCACTAACTTTTTCGTTTCCCCTTCCCTGTCTCTTCACCATCTCGATGGCAACTAATTAGATCTCTATCGTTTTCAGACATTTTGTTCCCACATCTCCTTTTTTACCCCGTTTCCACAATATTTACTTTTTTTCATTCTCTTCCGTAACATCACCATCATCGTCCACGGAAGACCGCTCCAATCGAAAACCAGCATGCGGGCCACCCGCCAGGCCCTCGTAGCCTGGGGGTGTTTCCCGCGGACCCACACGGACCGAAGGATGCGGCCAACATGGATATTTGCAAACGCCATATGGAAGCCCCTCATGCAATATCCAATTCACCGGCATTACATAATGATACTATTCTAGTTTTAATATAGTCGTAATTAAGATTAGTAAATATCCTTGGCATCTTAGAGCTTAAGCAGTGTGCCTTAAAATTATATTATAATATTGAATAAAAAAAATATTAAAAGTTCGTGCACTGTGTGATGTCCCGATGTAGCGGTTTATACTTTTGCCATTCGATGATTATGTGAAATAACGATTTAATCGTTTTCATCATGTCGGGTAGTCCTCGAAGTACAACTTTCATAGGTTTATTGGCGGCAATATCGTGTGAAGTATTCCGCTTTTGTCTGCTTCAGGTACAATTCCACTGCTTTGTAGTGGTTCAAAGCTGGAACTGTTATTTTGTAGCCTTCAGTACATACACGGATTGTTGCCTGTAGTCATTTGCTGATCAGTGTGTTGAATTCCGAGCGCAGAGTTGGTGGGAAGCCCTTCAGGTAGAAATGCGGCATTTTTGTCTTCTTCTCTAGTTCCTCTTCGACATCAACTGGCAGATCAGCATATTGGTTTTTACTCAGCAAACGGTCGTTTACCTGTACATCACTTGGCTTCTGACGCTTAGCATCCTTTGGATACTTCTCGGATCTATGGCGCGTTTTACCCATAGCTTGGGTAGGTAGACAACTGCAAATAAAAAATAAAACAAAATCGAAATTAGTCGTAGTAGGTTATTCGTCTATTCACATTAGAGATGGGCAAAACAGTTCATTTTAAAGAACCGTTCAGTGATGCAGAGTTCTGTTGAAAGAACTAGTTCTCCAGAGCCGTTCGTTCGTTCTTTTCATAGTTGGTTTGTTTGTTCAAAGACTGAACGAGAACTCACTTTTGTAAGCTTAAGCGAGGAAAAAAGGTCCCTCGAAATAGAACTGAGGTTTCGTGACGAAACTTTCTTATTAGTACCGTTCTTGAAAAAAGGTTGAGCGAGCTTAAAAAACAAAAAAAAAGATCCCTCGACTTTGAACTGAGGAATTACCGTTCTCGAAAAAAGAACTATAGCTCGTTCATTCTTTCAAAAGAACTAGTTCTTTTGAGCCGTTCGGGAACGAATTGCCCATCTCTAATCCACATCGAGTGTTAGATGACGAATAATTGAACGATTTTCGACCACGGTTCCCCTTTTATACGCAGTCAGTTGAAGATATGTGCCTGACTACCTCAAAATCGTCGTCCTTGCACGAAAAACCCAAACGAAAGTTAAGAGTTTCTCGCGTTGTTTTCAAATTTTGAGAAAACTTCATTTCTGAGTTGTTTGTGGTTAGCTCTCACTGTTCAAAATATTATCCTAAATTCCTGATCATATTTTTGATGAAATGGTGAAAGAATTATGTTGGTTCCATTAATACAAGTCGAGATATTCACGATTATGTTCTGCCCATTCTTCCATATGGCTAATTTAGAAAAGGCGCCCCATAGTAAAGTAAGTCGTATTCACGACAAAAGATAAAATAAAAAATGTACACATGAAATAATCTTTGAGTTGAACATTCATAATATATTGCAATGAATTTTGATTAAATAACTAACAGCGCTAAAAAATTCATGAAATTCACTATCATTCGCGATTCTCTCCTAAGAGGTTCGAAATTCTTAAGCAAACAATGTGTTACGTATAATTACCTTAAGGTAGAAATATCCTTCGTAAATAATACCCTATAGCTCTCAATCGTTTCTGGGTTAGGCTTGAAATCAGACGAACTGTTGTATTTCAGTATGATGTCTGGACTGAAGCATCCTAATGTCCTAAGAGTTGTGAAGAATGCGCTGGAGCATAGCTAAAAGTTTTAGAGTGAAATTAATGATTTAGAATAATGAATTTACAAGAACTTGTCTGAGGGAACAAATGCTTCAAACAGCGCTATGCTATGTTTGGAGATATGAACACTCAAACTTATATGTAACAAAGATTGTGTATATGGTTAAAAGTTTTATTAATGATTACGATACTATAGTCCTTAATATTTGTAGCGTTGTGTGTATCAACGGTTGTCGATTGTGTCGGTTACACAGTTAAATACTTTAAATAATAAAAGAGAGCCTCTTGTACTAGCAGCCGAGTACAGTGGTAGAGATTCTCTCTCGAGATCTATCCTTCTCCTAATTCACTCAAAGACTCGACGAGATTATGTGCATTCTAGGTTGAGTATTTTGCGCCGAAGAAAGGTTCATTCGTGCGTGCCGAATAAATATGTTTGGTTAGGAATATGATTTGAGGGGCGGATGCGGTGGTAGCATTCATTCGTGCGTGCTGGTGAGCATGTTGGATGAGAAAATGGTTTGGAGGGTGAATGGCACCTTCATGTAAAGTGACACCGGCATTCACCGTATAATCACGATGAGAGGAATCGATTTGGACTGTGCTTCTTAGGTAAAATAATGCTCTCGATGTAGATCGAAACGGCTGTGTATGTGGGATAAAGGGACGGCTTCGGTATAAAATTTTTCGGCGGAATTTATTCACTTCGTGAAATAATTAATCGCTTTCGGTACCAAAGACTAATTCTGATGCGTAGATTGAGGATCCCACAGTTCTGGTCATTCACTTTGTTCTGGTCCGTGGAAGAGGCAAGAGTTAATCGTGAATTATTAGCGCCGCGGTGTGAGATTAAAGGTAATTAATGAAACAGCGGGAGACGCTGTAGTCAATAATGATGAGTAAATTTCTCTTTTCATGTGCAGTTAGCTTGGTCGATAAGAGTGAACGGAGTAAAGATCACCTCACAGTGCTAAAACCCATAAACGTTGACCAGCTACAAAGAACCCGGCCAACCAACTACGGACCAGAAGAGCAGGGATTTTACTTGACAGGGAGGCCAACACCAGCAAAGAAAGCCGCCGTTGGATTGAGATCAACGTGATCGCTATTACCGGTCTGAAAAAAAATCTCCAAACACGGCGTCGCTGCTCGACCATCGTTGGACAATGCACGGATGCCAACATTCCGCCATCTTACGTAAATCCATTCCAATTATTTTCTACATGAGCGTATTGGATGAACCGTAATCATGGCACAAAATACGCCGAATACGACCCTAGAACCACCGTAAATAAATTATACACTAAAAGCTAGAGCGATGGAGAAGTAACGTCAGTAGAGGAGACAGCCAAGATCCTAAAGACGATATGTGATAAGTGAGCTAGTGTAGTGCGTTCAAATCCGCTAGGAAATCTAGATGAGGTATTATTTATTTTACATAATATTCTGGTGACGGGATACTCAGGATTTTTTCAGCAATTCGTTTATGTTTTTGTTACGTGTGGTTGGGATAACCCCCCGTTCCTAAATCTAGATCAAACTGTGACGAAGTGGACTATTGGAGCAGTGTCAATGATGAGACTGGCATCAGCGATTTTCTTTATCGGCTGAAGTCGTTCTAATCTTTCAGACTCGAAATCTATGGAGGTCTCTTGTGTAGCTATTGGTGGTCATCTGAAGTCGTACGGGGAAAGTTGAGTCGTTTTGGAACCGGTTCTGATTTACCGAACGACACACTTTTCTATATAAGGTCTTAGTATCTGAGCAAAGCCACCTTGGTGAATAATCTCCTTCGGTAGGCTCCCTTGGGTTAGCGGTTCAATGCATACAACACTGTAAGGATTCATAGTGTTAGTAGCTTAATAAACCGGTTATCTATGCTTTGAATCGACTGCGATGGCTGCTGGACCGGAATGACCTAATTGATCAAAAATAATGTAATTCCAAGACTTTAGTATGCTTTGGCATGTTACCTTAATTTTTTTTCAAATAGTAAAGAATAAAATGTGCTAGATCTACCTAGCAGTGAGATGATACATTTTGATGTGGAACACATTTTTATTTTCTATATAGTGGTGCAAAACTCAAGAAAAACTACACGTAGAAATGTGGTCAGGTTTTAAACACTTACAGCTCAGTCTATTTTGTATCAATTATTAATATTATTACATCATTTGATAGGAAATATTTCTACGTTTCGATTTGAATGTATCAACCCACGTATTTTCACTTATATATGATTGAAATTTGGATTAGTAGCGAGCAGTATCCTATTTTGTCTGCTAAAAATCTCTGGCATACCGGATTTCCCTACCATAGACGACGGTTTTGAAGGAGTAAGCGATGAATCAAAGAGAGAGCATCGCTCTGATTGGTCAATCGATGCAAAAGCGGAGCTGTTGGAAGCACGCGAATCTATAAATAGAAGCGAAATTAAAGCTAGCGTTTCAGTCCTACTCGTAGCATGCTAGAGGTAGGTTGCTGCTAGACAGCAAGACAAAAACGTGCCATAAAACGATTTGAAGCTTTAAGGTGAAATGTAGCGGAATGCGAAAATCGCGTTTTTGATCAATTATTCAAAAACTAGACCGATTTTCGAAAAACCAAAAACACTTAAGTTTTAGAAATCAAATTTATCATAACTAAGTATTCTTAGAATTTTGAAATTTTGCTTTGCCGAGCCGTAATTGGTTTTTGAAATGTATAAACGGTTACTGTTCCGTCCCACGGGGATGATTTTAGAACTGAAAAGTAGTATTTGTAGCAGAATTTCACAAAGAATCTAAAAATGCAACTCAAAATTATAAAATTTTAGCGAAAACAACCGAAAATTGAAAAAGTTTTCATAAACTTTTCTGCATTTTTTTTATTGCTTGCGCACTGCTGTTTCGTATTGAGGTGGTGTGAGAAATGCACGGTGGGCACGGTGGCATAATATCGTGAGCAAAAAATAGATATAAAATAATGACGCGAATTTATGCAGCATTGGGTTTTGTGTTGAAATAAAAACGACTTGAATACAATAAAATGAGTATTGTAAGAAATCGTTTATTTTCTAAGTAGCTGTCATTTATACAAACAATGTGATAAACATTGAGGGCCAGCTTCGAGCCAGTCAGCATGGAAAACTTATTGGAATTCATTGGTTTTTCAATTATTATGAATACAATGAATCAACGCTTAATTTTGCTTCCAAATCGGTTGAATAATAAGGAACTACGAAATAACTTTATATTCAATTTCGTGCCCCAAATATGTGCTTGAGAAAAGATTCACTAAATAATTTTAATTGCATGGTATGATGAACTATTAGTTATAATTGGAATGTATTCCAATAATGTAATCTAAGAAATTATTAAACTATTGATGATTTCTGGCACCGGAGGCCAGAGGCTGTTTGGTCTTCGGCTCGTTATCGTTGAAACAGACATTTCTAGACTCATCATGCTATACAATTCCGAAAGTCGCTTCCGAAAAAAAGTAGTTAATGGTGAATACTTTTACGTAAATTCTATCTCTTCGGCGGGAAGGGCTTGGTGAACGACTGGCAAAGATATCGAAAATACTTGAATGTTCTCTTGTCGTCAACCGTTCTTTTGAAGGAGAATCGATGTTTGCTACTAAAATCAGGCATATACATGGTTAGCAAGTTAGTCAATACATATACATATAACCTCATGTTAATCATTCTTAATTACTCATGATTTATAGCTCTAGTGTAAGAGTAATCACTAACAATGATGATTGAATCAGCATATATTCAAAGTGTGAAGAATTCTAAAATCCATTACGTCCGGTCTTTTTTACAAGTCAATATAACGAGAGGTAAACCCACTGCGCTCAATCATTGAAAAAAGTTCTTGTTTCTATGTGGCCGTTTTTCTTGGTACGCTTTGTGCGACGGTTCGTTCAACTGAAGCGGATAAAATTTTACGCGCATTTTATGACGCTACATTTCACCTTAAGGACTGAGGCCAGTTGTTAGCGTAAAACCGTGTGGCTCGCTGTGCGTATTACATTTCTCTCCATGCTCTCTCGTAAATGTGTAAAAAGTTTTGATATTTTCGGTTACAAGTTTGACTACATCACATAAAATCCAATAAAGCTACCGCTTTTTTGGCAGCTTTGCTGAGCCGATTTTATTTCTCTCTCATGTTTCATTACATTACCAGGATACAAGAGCAGAAAAAAATGGTGCCGCCATAGAAATGGACTTACCATTACAAAAATAGCATTCACCTTATTTTTATCGCGACAACATATATGTTTTATGCACTAATCGCATCTAAATTAAATTATCGAGACATTGTCAGGATAGATTTTTGATCCATGCTTTTGAAAGCGAGATATTCAATGAACAAGTTGAATGTTGTCGTTTTCAGCTATGCAATTCTTCCTTCAGAAAAAAGATTTTTCCGGCCACTAAAGTCAATGAATCATTCTGAAATTTTCACAGAATAATCTAAACTAATTTTCTAAGAGATTGTCAGTTGGATTTTTTTATATTCGTCACCGTTTCTGAAGAAAATCAGATTTGAAGCGTGAAAATAGCCCATTAAAACGCCCTAAAACACACTGGCCTCAGACCTTAATTGGTATGCTCTGATCTTGTGTCATGCAAGCTCGGAATTCCATGTTATGTCGTTTCCCCATGAGAAATTGACAACTACCCCTGGATAAATTTTGAATGCTTAAGATTAATTCCTAATTTATATTAGATGATCTCGATTGATAATGAGAAATAGTTTATCGCTTCAACCGAAATCGCAGAATGGTAGAGAAACTTAACGCTAAAAAAACTGCTTGCATAAAAAACTTGAACACAAGCTTGGCGAAGAGAAGCTTAATTATTGAAATCGCAAGTATGTACAAAGATATAATTGCATGCATTTGGGATAATGGTGTAATTTCGTCGGTTATAAAACAAATGCAAATCAAGACAAATGATGTTCGGTGTTGGTTCGGATTGATTCAACTTTTTGTTTGTAGATCATTAGAAATTTTGGTTGCCTTGTTCCACATCAATGGCTCGATCCTTGTAGTTTTTTATGAGATCTTTTATTTGAATGTTAGATGGACGAAATCGGTTCAACCATCTACACCCAAACCTCCATTTACGTAACTTATATATGTATATATGTATTGCTATACGTACGCATGTGTGCAAATATTTGTATTTCTTAATACATATAAATATTGGTGAAGTAAAAGCGATCATTTATATGTATAAATATATACACATATACGCAAACGAGTGAGTGTGTAAGCATACATACATACATATATAAGGTTCGTAAATGGAGCAAAATAAGTGACATTATTTTAACCTTATTACATATATCATACTGTAGTTCCAGAAGTCGAATCCAAATGAAATTCATGAACTTTACATGGGGGCATAGGACTGTTCATATGAATCTAGGTTTGTAGAAATCAGTTGAGCCGTCTCCGAGAAAAATAATTGAAATTAATTTTCACACACAAATTTGCTTATTTCGACGAACTTCTTCGAAGGGTATAAGGGTGTACGAAGTTCTGTTCTTCAGCAATTATTGTTGCAAGCAATATAAATGTCTTACGTTTCGTCTTTGACTCATCAGTGCAGAGCAGTTCAAATTGAACTGCTTAGTGCTAAACTCGGCAGTTCAATTTGAACCGCTAAGCAGACGTAAAGTTTCTGCTACTTACAGAACACTTTTTGTTTTGCAACGAAGTGCAATGTCTTTTCCGACGTGCCGAACGAAAACGTGTTTTCGACTATTTCTGGCCGATGCAGGTATGGTCATTTAGGGGTTAGCCAAATTTTGTGCTAGGGCACATAACCGTTTTCATTATTTTTACGTTTCGTCTTTGACTCATCAGTGCAGAGCAGTTCAAATTGAACTGCTTAGTGCTAAACTCGGCAGTTCAATTTGAACCGCTAAGCAGACGTAAAGTTTCTGCTACTTACAGAACACTTTTTGTTTTGCAACGAAGTGCAATGTCTTTTCCGACGTGCCGAACGAAAACGTGTTTTCGACTATTTCTGGCCGATGCAGGTATGGTCATTTAGGGGTTAGCCAAATTTTGTGCTAGGGCACATAACCGTTTTCATTATTTTTACGTTTCGTCTTTGACTCATCAGTGCAGAGCAGTTCAAATTGAACTGCTTAGTGCTAAACTCGGCAGTTCAATTTGAACCGCTAAGCAGACGTAAAGTTTCTGCTACTTACAGAACACTTTTTGTTTTGCAACGAAGTGCAATGTCTTTTCCGACGTGCCGAACGAAAACGTGTTTTCGACTATTTCTGGCCGATGCAGGTATGGTCATTTAGGGGTTAGCCAAATTTTGTGCTAGGGCACATAACCGTTTTCATTATTTTTACGTTTCGTCTTTGACTCATCAGTGCAGAGCAGTTCAAATTGAACTGCTTAGTGCCGAGTTTAGCACTAAGCAGTTCAATTTGAACTGCTCTGCACTGATGAGTCAAAGACGAAACGTAAAAATAATGAAAACGGTTATGTGCCCTAGCACAAAATTTGGCTAACCCCTAAATGACCATACCTGCATCGGCCAGAAATAGTCGAAAACACGTTTTCGTTCGGCACGTCGGAAAAGACATTGCACTTCGTTGCAAAACAAAAAGTGTTCTGTAAGTAGCAGAAACTTTACGTCTGCTTAGCGGTTCAAATTGAACTGCCGAGTTTAGCACTAAGCAGTTCAATTTGAACTGCTCTGCACTGATGAGTCAAAGACGAAACGTAAAAATAATGAAAACGGTTATGTGCCCTAGCACAAAATTTGGCTAACCCCTAAATGACCATACCTGCATCGGCCAGAAATAGTCGAAAACACGTTTTCGTTCGGCACGTCGGAAAAGACATTGCACTTCGTTGCAAAACAAAAAGTGTTCTGTAAGTAGCAGAAACTTTACGTCTGCTTAGCGGTTCAAATTGAACTGCCGAGTTTAGCACTAAGCAGTTCAATTTGAACTGCTCTGCACTGATGAGTCAAAGACGAAACGTAAAAATAATGAAAACGGTTATGTGCCCTAGCACAAAATTTGGCTAACCCCTAAATGAATATAAATGTGTTTTTTTTTTTTCTCGAATATGAAAACACTGTCATCTACCTAATACATATGTCATGTTCGAACAACATGAAAACAGGTGCTGTGCATAGGTTTTTAGATGTTAATAAACAATTGCATAAAACAGTATTGAAAATCATTTTCGTGTTTCATTTTGCTCTGAAACATCGCTTTATCATCACGTAAAACTCCACAAAAATATCGTTTTTTTGATGCGGGTGCGACCAATTAATGTTGTTTCGAATAAAGAGATAGCTTTCTGGTCAATTTGTTTCTCGTCAAAACATTTATTTTTCATTAAAGGTCAACGTTTCGAAGGTTATACCTTCATCTTCACGGCAACTGCAATTTTATGTATTATTTAGTCACAAAATTTTTACACAAAACACAATAATTTTACAAAATATACTCACAACGACTACAAATATTTTTCGTCAAGTATGGTGTAACATTTATAATGGTTGGTTGAAAAACGGCTACTCTACACTAAAACACAAAACAAGACAAACGGATGCAATTTGTTGAGAAATTTCAATTCGAATTATGTGTCTTGTTAAGAACTTACACCAGCACTTCCCATGCACATCGATTTCGATTGAGCACTGAAATATTGGAAGCAGCATATATAGACGACAGTAGAGCAAAAATTAGAGTGAGATAGATGAGTAGTGATAGACAGCGAAATCGGAGACGAGATTATGTTACGTAACTAAACGTAACTTTTTCCTTCGGTTCAAATTTCTCCAAGATGGTTCAACAGATTGCAACAAGTTAAGACTCGTCCGTTACTAAAATTTGGTTGGGGATGAAATTCGAAGATCATATGACTAAAACTTCAGTTTCGGGAGATATAATCGTAGAAGTGACGTAAACGACAATACGCATTTTTTGTAAGAACATAAATTTAGCGAAGCATGCAAATAGGTGACTCGGTTGTTGCTAATTAGTGACGTCTGCTGCTATGTTGCAATCTGTTGAACCATCTTGGAGAAATTTGAACCGAAGGAAAAAGTTACATTTGTCATTTCCACAGAAAAAAGGAAAATTTAGATAAAGGAGTAAAGACGAACTTAAAAAATTTTCAAAGTAATATTTGTAAATGTAACAAATGAGATATAAAGTCAAAGCGATAACGATCAAGTTTATAAAGATATGCCAGATGCACATATACTAAATAACCGCTGAAGTTGTTATTGTTAAAAATAACATTGTTATTGTTTAAAATGCTATTGCCATAGAAGTTGTTAAAAATGTCACATTCAAAAGAGTAAGCAATAAACGGAATATTAGAAAATAACTATACAAAAAGATTAGGAGATTATTTTTTTTAAATAATAATTGGGAGTCCCAAGTCGTGTGTGTGCCCGAAAATAGTCGTCGCAGAAGGATGGATGTCGGTAGCTTAGCCAAGCTACCTAAGAGAACGAGAGAGTGCGATCGAATGCGGTGGCAAGTTGAAGACGAAGGAACCGTGGAACCATCAAGATGTCAGAAGGGTGTGAAAACTCAGGGCAGAATTTAAGTAATGCCACAACGTTACAAATTGCTACATCGAAGGAAGTAAACGCAGTCAACATAGTTAAAGATGACTGGCGTGGGTATGCCACAACGTTAAAAATTGCTACCACTTTTTTTTTCAGTGAGCATCGCCAAGCTCAACTGAATACCATAAACAAACATATGAAAATCAAAGTTATTATTACGTGGACAACTAAAACATTGCGGAGAAATCAACCACAAAATCAAATTAAATACATGAAAAACCGCTAGGAACACATTTTTCCCAACAATGAAGCTTCATCACAGTTTACGGAACGATAATTACTACTGGTAGGAATTCCAATGATGCACAAAACTTAAATAAGACAACTAATTCGAAACTATGGTCAATAAACCAGATGACTAATCAACGAGAAGCTCTAATGCAAATCACCAACACATAAGAAGGAGCTATTAGGAATGAAAACGACCCGATACCCAGAGTCCGAGACTAGCAACCGTTCGATCACCCCACAGATAAAGCAACGATAGAACTCTCTCCACTCCTCTCCTTCCAGCTATAGCCCTGAGGTGTCCTTTGCTGTATCAAGCATACGTTTCCACATAACTCGGTCCATGGCAGCTCGTCGCCAGCCACTCAAGGCACGGACGCTTCTGAGATCACCCTTCACTTGATCGATCCACCTTGCTCCTGTCCTCGTCTTCTTGTACCAGTCGGATTAGATTCAAAACCATTTTCATTGGGCTGTCATCAGACATCCTTATCTGCACTCCACCTTAGATGATCCACAGTACCTTTCTTTCGAAAACACTAAGGGCGTGTTGGTTCTCTGTCAACATAGTCCAGGTCTCGTGGCCATAAAGAAAAGCCGGTCTAATGAGCGTTTTGTAAATGGTCAATTACGATGGCGCACTTTTCTCGAGTCTGTTCGAGCCCTGACCTGGAAGGATTCTTAGTGTCAGTAGGATCCATAGTACTAGCCATGCAATGATTCTGTACACTAAGAATCGACTGCGAAGTCTGTTGAAACAGAAAGGCCAAATTCCACCACAGGAATGTAATTCCAAGACTTTGCTTTGTACTTTTCTCGTCACCGCCTATCAATATTAATGGTGGAAGGGCGTAGTGTTTCTTCTCTAGAGCCCCTTCCTCACATGTGTTTTGTTTTTGACGCATTCATGGCCAGTCCGATACGCCTAGCTTCAGCTTTCAGTCCGATGTAGGTTTCCGTCATCTTCTCAAGGTTACGTGTCACAATATCAATATCGTCAGTGAAACCAAAAAGTTGTACGGACTTTCGGAAGATCGTGACACTCGTGTCGATTCTCGCTCTTCGAATCACACCTTACAAGGCAATATTGAACAAGATACATGATACCGAAAAACAGATACCGAAAAACAGTGACAAAACTAGACGATTTGTAGTTTACTGCAATTATTACCATAAATTCGTAACGAATTTCGCCACATTAGCACACCCTCTCAATCAACTCCTTACGAAAAACCAACAATTCGCTTGGACTAATGAATGCCAAAACGATTTCAACACATTAAAACTACGCTTAAACAACCTAAACTACTTCAATACCCAGACTTTACTTTACCCTTTATACTCACAACCGACACAGATCCCTTGTCCAGAATTGTTACAACCTCCGACGAATTAAAAGCTCTTAAAGGGCTGAGACTAATAGGTCGCGTATAACTACATGCATAGCTCTGCGTATTACATTTCTCTCCATGTTCAAAATGACTCTCGATGGGCCGGGTGGCCAAGAAGGTTTAGTTATTTTCGGTTACAAGTTTGACTACATCACATAAAATCCAATGAAGCTACTGCTTGTTTGGCAGCCTTTCTGAACCGATTTTGTTTCTCTCTCATTTTTCGTTACGTTACCAGGAAACTGGATCAGATAAAATGGTGCGTTCATGGACATCGACTTACCTTCACAAAAATAACATTCACTTCATTTTTATCGCGACAGCACCTATGTTTGTATGCACTAATAGCATCTAAATTAAGTTACACAGATAAAAATATTTTGTGAATTTACATATATTTTCATGCACATATTTGGAGCAGGAAATTAAACATAGAGTTACTTTGCAATTCTGCATGTTTCAAAAGAATTTGAGCGCAAACCTAAGCGTTAATTGAAAGATATATTTATATTGATTGGAAAACCAATGTAATCCAGTTTAGTTTTACAACGGTGTTGGTTTTCAATCAAACTTTCGATTAGCTGATGTCTATTCCATATTACTATAGATCTACATGTCGAGTAAATTTCATCATTTCTTTCTGTGTATCTAGACATTGTCAGGATAGATTTTTTATGCATGCTTTGAAGGCGAGATATTCAATAAACAAGTTGCCGTTTTCGGCTCTATAATTTTCCCTTCAGAAAAAAGACTTTCATGACCGCCAAAGTCAATGAATCATTCTAAAATTTTCACAGAATAATCGAAACTAATTTTCTAAGACATTGTCAGTTGTTTTTTTAATATTCTTCACCTTTTCTGAGAAAATCAGAGAATTTTATGTAATTAGAAAGGCGAAAACAGTTCTCTAAAACACCCTAAAATACACTGGCCTCAAACCTTATTGTATTAAGCGTCAATACAAGAGCCATCATTTAAAAGAGGCGGGTGGGTGATATCAGAGACATAACTGGATGTCGTGAATACGAAAACAACTGACATGTTCCTTAACACTTGCGAATATCAATTAGTTGATCAATTGTATGAATTATGCAAGCATTCCCTTTTCACATTTTGCGCAAAAACAAAGAAGGCTTCACTTGATCTCGATTACTGTGAATTTCACACAGCGAAAAGTTCACAAATCTAATCAAACAGTTCTAGATTAGCACTAAACTGAAAAGTTCTTTAGAAAACTTTTAGAGCCATTAGAACGGCTGATTTTGTGTGATGCTCCCCACCGTTGTTCTCTTTTCGTTGTTTTTTCGCCAATGCAAACGACTAGCAGCTGTGACGTAATCGCTCTTGTCGGAAGCCAAACTAGCTTTGCAAACGACACACAATATATCTGCTCGCAGTGGCGATATAATTAAAACTGATCCAATCTTTGTTAAGAGGTTTCCTTTTACGTGATATCGTTTGTAGCTTTTTCACTAATGGGCAGTCCTAACGGCTATAAAAATAGCCGCATATAGAATTTTAATGTCGATTACTTCATTTCGGATTTGCATTTCATTGAAAGAAACTATCAGGATACTGTACGGGATTCATTCCTGCCTTTCAGGAGGACCTAATTGTGGAACTCACTAAGATATTAAGCACTGTCAGGAACATTTTTCTCGAACGATTTGTTGTACAAAGGCAGATATTTTGTTTTCTTCCTCAGAACGCGTTCTGATTGGCTGGTGTTGACATGGGTCAAATGAGACAGGTTTTTCAATAATGTACTATAGAAAAATTTCAATGCTGTATCTATACACGTTTAAGTTGAAAAATTTCGATTCTATTGGGAGCTAGATTATATAAATCCTTTCACAGATCACTGAGCTATGAGCTTTAAAAATACGAGAAAGGCAAACGCGCCTTATGAATTATCCTCTTTGATACTCGTTTATACCAAACATTTCAGAAAAGTTTAATTTTGAATTATTTGAGATTATGCCACACAACTGAAAATTTTATCATAAAATTGTGATCATATTTCCGATGACATGGAGCAACAAATTATGTTGATTCGTTAGATACAACAAGAGATATTCACGATCAAAAACTTATCACTTTCTCAGAGAGTACATTTTGAAATGGCGTCGGATAGTAAAGTAAGTCGTATTAACGACAAAATAATGATAATAATACTACCAACAATTTTACCTGCAAACCGACAATTGACACAAATAACTTACCGATGACGAATGATAAAGAGAGTGATCACCTCGTTACCCATACGACCGAAAACACGACTGAAACCTTACCAAAGTTAAGAATAACCGTAGAAAATAATTACTTAATAATTAGCATATACAAAGACGCACAAATGAAAAAAATAATAAAACAAATTTCAACACATGTGAATGAAAGAACAGCTCTAGAAATCATACTATCAGCATTGGAACAAGTGATGACAAAGATGAAAATGAACAATATGTCTCAATATCGACAGAATAAACAATATCTAAAAGGGTACCCATAAATATAATCAAAACATTAAGACAATTAACGAACAACAATATACAAATAATAATGTTTCATCCACCCAAGTTCACCAGTGAACCTGGCGAGATACAAATTATTACGAGTCCCCCACGGGAGGACATGTAGGACAGCATAGTCTGTACCTTAAAATAAAAGAATATTATAATTTTAAAGATATAAAAAGAACTATTTCTCGATTCATAAAGGCCTGTGAATCGTACAAAAGGAATAACATTTTTAAACACACTAAAGAAAAACAAGTAATAACCAACACACCATCAAAACCATTCGAAATAACATCCATAGACATAATAAGTCCATACAATAACCATACAATGTGAACTAACTAAATTAATAGAAAAATTCATACTCAAATATGAAAAACATTTTAAAATTAAATCCGACCATGAACATGAACACCAATCTGACTGGGATGACTGGTTCCCATATTGCGCCTTTACTTATAACCAGGGCTTTTATTGTGAATTCTAAAACGAGCGAAGCAACAAAAAACACCCGCTGTGAACACTTTGCTTGACATAACTGAATGAGAGACCTATATTATAGAGAAACTGAATGCGTGAAAGTATATGCTACTGAGCAGACCAGTTCCCTTGCTTGGAAAATTGCCTGTGCTCTCAGTCTCAGTTAACACATGAACTAAGCAATCCATGGCAATGCAATGAAACGAAGGGTTCATTCTTGTTAGTACTGTACGAGAATGAAGAACTTTGCTTCGCGGATTACTGCAAAACGCGAAGCAAGGTCATACGAAGCAAGGTCATACCGATGAAAACGTGAAAAAATCCACAATATGATTTTCAATGACCGTAAAGTGAAGTTGATCGAGATAGTTGACACCCTAAAGATATCAAAGGAACGTGTTGGACATATTACTCACGAATATTTGGATATGAGAAAGCTTTGTGCAAAATGGGTGCCGCGTGAGCTCACAATCGATCAAAAACAACAACGATTTGATGATTCTGAGCAATGTTTGGAGCTGTTATATCGGAATAAAACCGATTTTTTTCGTCGATATATAACAATGGACGAAACATGGCTCCATCACTTCACTCCGGAGTCCAATCGACAGTCAGCAGAGTGGACTGCACGCGATGAACCGAACCCAAAGCGTGGAAAGACTCAACAATCGGCCGGTAAGGTTATGGCGTCTGTATTTTGGGATTCGCATGGTATAATTTTCATCGACTACCTTGAAAAGGGAAAAACCATCAACAGTGACTATTATATAGCGTTATTAGAGCGTTTGAAGGACGAAATTTCAAAAAAACGGCCTAATTTGAAGAAGAAAAAAGTTTTGTTTCATCAAGACAATGCACCGTGTCACAAATCGATGAAAACTATGCTGAAATTGAACGAATTGGACTTCGAATTGCTCCCTCATCCATCGTATTCTCCAGATTTGGCCCCCAGTGACTTTTTCCTGTTGTCAGACCTCAAGGGAATGCTCGCTGGTAAAAAATTTAGAAGCAATGAAGAGGTAATCGCTGAAACTGAGGCCTATTTTGAGGCAAAGGACAAATCGTACTACAAAAATGGTATCGAAAAGTTGGAAGATCGCTATAATCGCTGTATCGAATCTGATGGCAATTATGTTGAATAATAAAAACGAATTTTGGCAAAAATTGTGTGTTTCTATTAAACGATACGAACTTTTCAGCCGAATGTTAGAAACACTGAAAGTAATGTCCTTTAAATTATTAATCATGGGAAATAAATGTTACGAATCTTGTTTTCTTTTTGCTCTCAGTCTCAGTTAACACATGAACTAAGCCATCCATGGCAATGCAATGAAATGAAGGGTTCATTCTTGTTAGTACTGTACGAGAATGAAGAACTTTGCTTCACGGATTACTGCAAAACGCGAAGCAAGGTCATACAGGCAATGTTTACGGTGTATTTTCATTGTAGGTTAACAGAAATCATTTTTGAACCTAACGTTTGTTTTCCAAGACCGAATTTGATCACATTTTAAAAATATTTAGAACATTGAATAGCAAAAATATTGCATTTGAGCCCATTTTCAAAACGACCAATTTGTTTCTTGGGCGTGTACACTGTGTATATATCCTAACAGATCGGCTGAAAAGTTCGTATAGTTTCTATGAGAGGGCGCCACTAGAATGAAATCCATACCATTTTCAGTTAGTACCAACCTTCAAAAGATACGTGTATATATTTGACAGCTGTCTGATTATTAGTTTGTGAGATATTGCATTTTGAGTGAAGCTACTTTTGTTATTGTGAAAAAAATGGAAAAAAAGGAATTTCGTGTGTTGATAAAACACTACTTTTTGATGAGAATAAGTGCCGCCGATACCAAAAAATGGCTTGATGAGTGTTATCCAGACTCTGCACCGAGCGAAGCAACAATTCGTAAGTGGTTTGCAAAATTTCGTACTGGTCATATGAGCACCGAAGACGATGAACGCAGTGGACGTCCAAAAGAGGCTGTTACCGATGAAAACGTGAAAAAAATCCACAAAATGATTTTCAATGACCGTAAAGTGAAGTTGATCGAGATAGTTGACACCCTAAAGATATCAAAGGAACGTGTTGGACATATTATTCATGAATATTTGGATATGAGAAAGCTTTGTGCAAAATGGGTGCCGCGTGAGCTCACAATCGATCAAAAACAACAACGAATTGATAATTCTGAGCAGTGTTTGGAGATGTTATATCTAAATAAAACCGATTTTTTTCGTCGATATATAACAATGGACGAAACATGGCTCCATCACTTCACTCCAGAGTCCAATCGACAGTCAGCTGAGTGGACTGCACGCGATGAACCGAACCCAAAGCGTGGAAAGACTCAACAATCGGCCAGTAAGGTTATGGCGTCTGTATTTTGGGATTCGCATGGTATAATTTTCATCGACTACCTTGAAAAGGGAAAAACCATCAACAGTGACTATTATATAGCGTTATTAGAGCGTTTGAAGGACGAAATTTCAAAAAAACGGCCTCATTTGAAGAAGAAAAAAGTTTTCTTTCATCAAGACAATGCACCGTGTCACAAGTCGATGAAAACCATGCTGAAATTGAACGAATTGGGCTTCGAATTGCTCCCTTATCCACCGTATTCGCCAGATTTGGCCCCCAGTGACTTTTTCCTGATCTCAGACCTCAAGAGAATGCTCGCTGGTAAAAAATTTAGAAGCAATGAAGAGGTAATCGCTAAAACTGAGGCCTATTTTGAGGCAAAGGACAAATCGTACTACAAAAATGGTATCGGAAAGTTGGAAGATCGCTATCATCGCTGTATCGCCTCTGATGGCAATTATGTTGAATAATAAAAACGAATTTTGGCAAAAAATGTGTGTTTCTATTAAACGATACGAACTTTTCAGCCGAATGTTAGAAACACTGAAAGTAATGTCCTTTAAATTATTAATCATCGGAAATAAATGTTACGAATCTTGATTTCTTATAAGCATCTTCAATATGAGAACCATTCATCAAATGCTAACCTCATGAAGCATACTCATCAACTAGCGCAGATCTTCATGAACTTATGAATGAACGAAGCAGCTCTCTTTGCTTGGGTTGCGCTGTGGATTCTACCCGATATACGAATGTGTGTGAATAGCACAAAGGATGAAAATCATTTGTTAATATTCTTTGCTTCGATTTGAAAGCCCTGCCTATAACACTACACCACATTCAGAACACCAATTTACACCATACGAATTACTTTTGCCTTTCTCATATAGAAAGGCTAAGCTATCACTGTGAAAACCGACTTTTTAAACGATTCAGCTCAACAAACTGAGCAAGTGTGTGTGCTTGTATGTGTGAGAGTATGTGTGTATGTATGTAACAAAAATATGCAGATGGCTGAAGCAATTTTCACAAACTAAGATTCAAATGAAAGGTCTCATGGTCCCATAGCCTACTATTGAATTTCATCCCGATCCGACTTCCGGTTCCGGAAATATAGGATGTTATGCGCCAAAAAAAAATATGCACTCACTTTTTTAGAGATGGCTGAACCGATTTTCACAAACTAAGATTCAAATAAAAGGTTTTAAGGTTCATAGCCTGCTATTTAATTTCATTTGGATATGACTTCCGGTTCCGGAATTACATAGTGATATGTGAAAATTAGAGAATAAGTGTGCATTCAATTTTTTCCGAAACAGCTCAACCGATTTTCACAAACTAAGATTCAAATGAACGGTCTTATAGTTTCCTAAAAATTTCTAGAACAGTTTATCCAGATCTGACTTCCTGTTCCGAAACTAAAGCGTGATAAGTGGACAATTACGAATTTCATTAGTATTTTTCACAAACGATGGTCAAACACAGGCACAAATCCCTTAAAACTGTCTGGTAAATTCTTCTAGTTTGCAAAGCTTGTTAGTTTGTGGGCATAAAAGAATAATTTGGCACTACTGGTCCCCCCTTTTCCTGTTCCGGAAGCACCGAAAGTGGTGCAGAAAAACTTAAAAAATAGAACTCACTTCGATTTTTCTGCGATGCTTGAATCGATTTTCACATATCTTGAATTGAATTAAAGCTCATATTATCTTTAAAGCTACTGTGAAATTTCATCCGGATCCGACTTCCGGTTCCGCAGTTACAGGGCGATGAGTGTCAAAGTTTTCAAATCGCCATATAGAACGATTACGTATTGTCGCACCGAAGAAGGAGGAACACACAAAACAAACGATGCGTACTTTGTTCTATTTCGTACACGCTATGAAGAAAACGAAACGGTTACGGATGTCTGCTGCTAGTGTGTTATATTGTGTAAGAAGGTACTGCGGGTGATAGAAATTATAGCTATTTTATGATCAGTACATCCGACAGAATGAACGAATGTCAATGAATTCAATTTTTTTAAATATAAAATTTTCACATCTTTTAGTGCAGTAATACCGTACCGGTGGTGTAATGATGTCAATAATTATAATAAAAGTAATAATCCTACTACATGTTTTATGCTGCTGATTCATGCTGTTTAGCTTGACTTACATGTGCAGAAGTAACATCAACGCAGGTTTGCTTCGTTTGTTAGATTTCGTTTAATTGATTTAATCCAAATAGAGCTTGAGATAATGAGTCTAGGTTTAACTAGGTTCAAAACTGTTCCAATTTTTAGGTCATATTTGTTGCTGGCAAACAAACCAACTTCGGCTATACCGGTCATCTGAATCCGGTTCCAGAAGAATCGAAAATGGCGATTAAAAACGGCAATTTATTGTGGATACTACTTCCGGTTCTAGAACTACAGGGTAAACAGGATTTGTAGAGTTTATTAGATTAAGTCCGAACAAACTTTCCTATTTCTGTTCAATGAACAGTTGTTTTTGCGAAATCCACAGTAATATTGTTGATGTTATAAGTAAGATGAGAAAAGCATAATTATACCACTAGGTGGATTGAAACAAGTTTTGGGAATTAAAGCCAAACTACCGCAAGAAGATTATAAAATATAATAACACTCATTTAGAATTACGATCTTTACAATACCAAACTCAGAAAACTAGAACTAGAAAAGTACAACGCAATAGCAAAACAAAGATTGAAGGAAAGTAAAAAATTCAAGTACAAAAACTCAAATATCCATATGAACCCACTACACGTACAAATAGGCAAAATAGTGTACTTAGAAAAAGAAAAAAACTCGAACTATTTTATGATGGACCCTTTACTGTAAAAGAAATTTTAAGTCCAAATTGTAAAATTAAAAACCCTAGAACCAATCAATCCACTATAGTACACAAAAATAGACTAGTAAAAACCTAACAATAATGTCGAATCATATCAAATCCAGTACATCTTACTTATTTCAATCAAAATTACTAATCTAAGAAATTATTACATACATTCAGATAAATAAATCACCAAGCCTAACTGCACGTGAAACAAAAAAAAACACAAGAGAATATCAAAAAATCAATGCCGTGACAGTAGGTGAAGTTTTGCTGAGCTTTACTCAGAATTTTACTGTTTAAATTCAGGTAACAATTTTGTAATATCCATTAATAATGTTAGGGCGCCAGTTCGATCACATCTGAATGATTTCACTACGTTACTTCATTTAACAAAAAGAAAGGTGATGTAGCATAATAATATTAACTTAATGAATTGGAATTCATCAAAACCAAGATCATCCGAGTCGCACAATACTAACGAAACATTTTCCCACATTCCCAACATTCGAACGATCTGTAACTAATCCATCTCATGTCACACATCATAACAATCAAACGACATGCACCAAAAAGTAACCTCAATAATATAACAAAAGATAACTATTAAGTTTTACCAATTCTTGTACAGAGTGAATTTTGAAAACGCGCCCATAGTAGAGTAAGTTGTATTCACGACGAAAATACTTTCCACGATAACAGAGTTTAGTGTTTTACGAAAAGTTTGGCCAATGTTGAATTTGTGGCTCCACCATTATCGATTAGAAATTTAAACTAAACTGTAGTGACCATGTGGCACTACAAACCTGTCAGAAACAGGTGCATACTCAACGTCTAGTGATAATATAAATACAGATTCGATAGTTAGTAAACATCACTTCCCTACTAGAACAATATCGGATACAACAGTATTTACACAAAGTACTATAAGAAAATTTAAAAAAAAAATCGATGTTATTTTAAATTTACATGGTTCACTGTTAGTATTATTAATACTGCAAACATATATAGTGGAAAGGGGGGCAAAGCGGGGTTTTGTTGATTTCTCCTCCGGTTTATGGTGCCAGCTACAGAAAAAATGGAATTTCGTTTTGAAAGACTCTCGAACTTTACCATGCATTTTCGTTAATTTGCTTGTAGAAGTATAATATTTATGACACTAGTCTTTTGTTTAGGTGCGTCGTTATAATCGTTCGAAATTTTCAATTAAACGTAAGGTATCCATATTGCAAAACCTGTTTTAACCCACCTAGTGAGGTAATGATGCCTTTCTCATATTACTTACATTTTCAGAAACTTCGCTTGAAGATTCTGTCAAGATTTTTTCTTTCAAACTTGAAAAGAATCAAAAGCTTTCTTGTTCTATAAATTACCATAATCTTTTGAATTTGTAAACAGTTATGTCAAGTTAATATAGATCTAAATGTGACAACCCTGCACGCTATATAAAATTGAACAAAGCACGTTGTGTGCTAGGCGGTTTTCTTCTTCCGTATCAGTACATACCAATGCGTACCGGATTTGCATCATTTTGTATGACAGTTTGAAAGATTTGACATTACTCTCCATCTAATTTCGGAATCGGAAGTCGGATCTGGATGAAATTGCACAGTATCTTTCAAGACAATGAAAGCTTTAATTTGAATCATGATTTGTAAAAATCGATTTAACCGTTTCTGAGAAATCGAAGTGAGTTCCGTTTTTGTAGCTTTTCGTCACTATTACCGATGCTTTCGAAAACGGAAGAGGGAGACTAGTAGCCCCAAAGTAAATTTATATATCGACTAACTAACTAGAACTCGCACTTCGATTCGACATCATTCGTGAAAAAATACTCATGAAAATGAAAATTTTTCACTTATCGCGCTGTAATGAAGGAACTGGAAGTCGGATCTGAATCAACTTTGCGAGGACTTTTTAAAGAATTTCAAGACCTTTTATTTGCGTCTCAGTTCATAAAAATCGTTTAAGAAACTTCCAAAAAAATTGAGTGCGCATTTTCTAATAGACTTGCACACCGGACATTTGGAACCGGAAGTCGGATTGGGATAAAATTCAATAGCAGTCTATGGGACTGTAAGACCTTTCGTTTGAACCTAAGTTTGTGAAAGTCGGTCACAACATCATCAGAAAAGTGAGTGACAATATTTTTTTAATTTCATTCAATTTTTAAATTTTCATATATAGCTAATAAATGCCATTAGAGTATTTTTCAATGAAAAAAACCTAACGTTTGAACACAATTTAAAATTTTTTTAAAAAATATCTCCTCCCCCATTTTTTCAATAAACATGCTTGAAAGTATTTTCTATCAAATGCAAGAAACGGATTTTGTCTTAAATTTAGATATAGCAGTTCAAAGATAGTCTGTTTTCGAACTAGTTTTGCTCATAACTTCGGTTCAGAAAATGCTACCTGAATGTACCAGTCATCAAAAAATCTATATAAGAAAGGCAAAAAGTGTCGTAGTATTTCATAGTGCTCTCTTTTGCGCTTCAATAACGTATAATGTTTTGACGTAGGACTACGTCTTTCTTCACTATGCTCACCTGGGTGCATTTTCAAAATTTGACAACACGAAAGTGTAACGAATTTCAGATTTTTTTTGGTAAAAACATTTTCCCTGTTTGAGTATTTTCTTTAATTCTTTCACGAAACGAATGGAAAAATATGTAAGGTTGTTGCTAATACCACGTTTATTACGAAAACATTTTTTAAATAGTGAAAAAATAGGCCTAAACACAAAACATAAAAATTAATTGAATCTATAAATAGACCCTGTTGCACATTTGCATCAAACGAATGCCAGCATACCACCTTCTGAAAACCTGAAATGAATCCCGCGGTTACATCATTCAGTTGCTGCTCGTCTACGTGCGAGTAAAAGAAAAAATACATATAATCGGCCCGCAAAATGGAAAATAATAATCCGAAATGAAGTAGTCAAACTTTAAATTCTATACGTTGGCATTGTTGTAGCCGGTAGAACCGCTCTTTTGAACTTTTTATCTCTCATGTTCACTGTTCGCTTCGTTCGCAGTACGGCTTTCGCTTCAAACAGGTGCGGAAAATTCACCAAAGTAAGAACACAACGGAGAGAATACATATTCAAATCGACAGTTCTAAGGGCCATAAATGTGTTACAATCCGCAATTACGGTCAAGTCATTTAGTTCCAAACCATATTTATTGTTTCTACATAGAACCAAGCAAAGAGTTTTTTAGATTTCGTTATATACATTAATTTGATTTTATAAAATCGATTTTAAATCAAAAAAAGTGTCGCCACAAATCCATATGACGTCCAAATTCATGGATGCAACTACTCGGTGCGGAACGTCAGCGATGTAGGAAAGGGAACACAAACATGTGGCAGATTTACTTTGTGCGCCGTTCGCCAAACGAGAGACAACCGATTTGTTCGAAATTTTACTCGTAGAAATAATTGTCAACTTCGTTGAAAGCTGTAGAAATGGTAATCTTCGTTCTGTTCGAATACAAAGTATTTTACTAAAATCGAATGAGACTTTTACTAAAATCTAATAAGATTTTACTGGAAACGGATAATTTATTAGTAGAACAATGTACCAAAATAAATGTGTATTTTTATAGTAATCTGCCCCGACAGCAGTCCTATAATCTCGCGGTTATGTCTCTAACATTACCTACTACAAGTTTTTCGTTCCTGAGCATTATTGTGTTTGCTACGAGTCAGAAAGATTAACGTTTTCACAGGGCACACAGTATTGCACAGCGCTCAGCGATATGTAACCTCACTTTGCCCGAGTGGATGCAAACTCTGGTAAATCATATTAATACAGTTTCGATGCGCAAGAAATGAATTTAATTTATTTCATAATCATTGTAATCATAAGTTAATTTTCTACTCAATTTATTTCAAAATAGGTGTTCTATTTTAATTAAATAACCATCAATTGTTGGTGGACTTTTGGTTTTTCAATTATTCATGAATATTTGTTAATGAAAACGGCATTATTGTGAGATTTTATAAAGTACCCATGTAGGGGGCAAAGCGGAGCTAAACCATTTTTTTAGATCAAACAATTACTGAACGTAACGAATATTTAGGATAAAAATAGTTTTTAACCGGGCTTTTAGATACTTGAGACAATGCAAAATTTTATACGCAATAAAAATCTCATTTAAATGGTGAAAATAATCATTAAAACAAAATGACTCCACTTTTAAGTAAGAGCACTATTACTGACCTGTTATGCTTTGTGTCGACTAGTTATAATGTTATAAATTTAGTTTGAACTGTTAGTTTTAATTGTCGTGTTAAGCATAAATGGATCTGTTGGATCATTGTAATCTGTTGATACAGATGATGTGGAGGTTTATGCCTGCTGGAGAGAGAGATTGCCAAATTTCATCTTTACCAGGTTTTTCCCTGCTCCCAAATAAATAAATAAATAAACTCAAATCATAGTATATACACATTAGAAAATCTTAAAATAGTAATATAATACACTAAGCTTATGAGCTCCTGTACATTTAAAAAAAAATATTAGTATACTTGCCTCTTGCTGGAAATATTTTGCATTGGCTGGTTCAAAACGCATGGCCGTCGTCAGCACTTGACATATGAGGTGAAGCATAAGTATTTGCTGTTTTGATTCGGATCGATCAGCGATATCAGTCCACTTATTTTCTAGAGCTTTTAATGTTTTAATAAGAACATTAAATCCATTGACCTTGAAAACAATTACTTAGTATGGTTTAAAGTACCTTTTTTGCATACTATACTTTTCTAAATATGGTTCTTGCTCGATGACTATCACGTAGACATACAACCAATGATTTTAGAATTTGAATTTTCAGTTGTATTTTCGGTAGAGGAGCATCTGCCATAGATTCAATTAATCGTAGCATATCATCTTCTCCGCCTGTATTTAGAATCATTTCTTTGATAATTCCTATAATAACACGCTTTGTTAAAAAAGTGGATATTTAATCTTTGGAATAGCTATACTTAAAACTGATGCACTGCATCTCTCGAGATGTACCATATCATGAATACACTTTGACCCGCCGCTGTCTCTAAACACCGTAGCATTGTTATTGTTTCCACTCAATAATATCATAAGGGCTTCAAGTATCAATTCTCCTATTTGGTTACAATCTGAAAACAATGTAATAAATAAATTTTCGAGGTTTTCTACAAAGATGAATGAAAGTTACGTATTCTTTGAAAGGCAATCCAAAAATTAATGAAGAAAACAAAGTGTTGTGAAAATTTATATTATAGTAACAACCTGACAGTAAAGAATCGTTTCTCATAAATGTATATGTTGCTGCCGAATTCTTCAAACTCAGCATTTGACCTTGGTACGCAAACATAATGAAAATAAATATTTTCCGTGCCTTCGGATTTTTTTGTTGAATGAAACGGGCTGGCCATTCGGTTTGAGTTCTGAAGTACAACTGATTTATTTAAAAATTTTGTTCGTTAGTTTACATTTTTCTTACAACTGCATTAGTCCTTAAACTATACATTTTCCCCTCATTTGAGAATCCGCAAAAAATAGCCGTGCAAAGCTACTCGGGTAGATCGAAATAGCAAACAGAGACCAGAGTTACAAATTTTACAATCATATAAATCATATAAGTTATGATTTCTAAGCTGTCATTGCAATACTTCCAAATTTCTTATTACAGCATTACAAGGAATCAATAAATAGTGTAATAACTATTTAATATCAACATTAGTTATTGTATCTCATTCTGTTATTGATGAAATATTTCAATTGTATTAATTACAACTTATCTAATAGTTTCATCTTCGATTAAAAAGCATTTTCATAATCGGTTTCCGAATTTGATGGAAAAAATGTTTATAGTATTATTCTGATATGAATATTCAAATTACAACTATCTGAGAAACTTGTTTTCTATAAATATTTTATTCTAGGTTTGATATTGAAATAGCAGAATTTGTTTCTTTGTTGTAATTCTCCTGTGCCAATTTAATTATTATTTTGACGTAAATTCGTTTTACTTTAATATGAGACATCTTTTCTAAATTCAGCTTGTGATAAAATGGGTAGATATTAATCGTGAATATCTCGAGTTGTACTAAACACAACAACATAACCCACTCTTTACTACACGGGGTTGGGTGTCAATTAAAAAAATGCACAACTAACCGCGTATCCTTCTATTGCCATAATTTTGAACCCATAACTCCATAACTCAGTCTTTTATTGATGTAGGGTAAGGGCTCCCTATTTCATCTGAGCTCCTATTTCCATCTCATCCCTTCACCTCATTACTTTGAACATGAATAATATTTTAAAACCTACCTGAACCAAACTGCGAAATGTTTTAAAATGATTATAAAAGCTATTGTCACACTTTCCTATTGAAAGAAATGGTTTTAATTTCTTCGGTTATCGTTTTTTTTTTCATTTCAAATAAACTCACTTTTCAATTTAGGATGTGATTTGTCCGTTGATTAATAACTTTTAAAGAATCACTGCAATCAAATACTAATAGATACTCAGAGAGCAAAGTCTAATTTTTTACTTCTTTCTTTCTATGAACCTGTACAAATCTGTATTGAATTTAGCAATTTTTACAAAATCGGTACTTTGATTTAAACCAGTATGCGAACGCAAAAATCTATACAATACATATAAATCTGTATAAATGGCATCTCTGGCTCTACACTTTGTTTTAAGAAGGGCTAATGAATAAATAGTAACAATCACAGTTTTGTTTTTATTTAAAGTTCACCAAATTAACTTTTCAGTAAAATTTTAAATTTAAAGCGAAAGGTAACGGAAACGACTGAAAAATTTTTAAACGTTGAAATGATTTCAAACTGGTTCTAAAAATATCGTATATTGTCTCATAGTTGGCATTAGGCCGTTTTTAAGAAGAATTCTGACATTTTGAACCTGAGAGTGTGATAGTGGAATATTTCGTTTTGATTGCTGTCGCCATTGCTAATTTATAGGATGAATAAAGGATCAATGGATGGATGGATGGATAAAAATCCATTGAGATGAAATTAGGAGCAGAGTAGTGAACATTTCATAAGTGTTTTTTGCTGTTTTATGAACATTATTTTAATTTCCAAGGAATGTGAATCAAATCTCAATGTGGAGCAAGGCGAATGAAGCAGTAATATGAAATAGTTATAGTGATTTTAGTGGCTAGATCGAGGTTTGAAGGCGACGTCCTTACAAATGAGATGAAATAGGGAGCCCTTACCCTATTTCTATAATTTAATTTCCAATCGATTTGGAAACATTTAACTTAAACATATGAAACAACGTGGTTTAAGTATTTTAATAGTTTCATTGAAAAATCGGTTTGAACTGGCCTATGTTTTCACTAACCAATCACTTCTTGCTATAATGATGTCATCCTCGACCGTTCTGGACAGAACAAACTTTCACACAAAAAGGAATTTATAAATGTATGCGCCGACACATACTTAGTTCAGTAAACGCTTGACTGTAAGCGAGGCAAGTGGTTCAGTGTATACCAAGTTAGTAAAAGTTCTTATCTTTCGCTCTATTATTAATCGTCCATAGATAGTGCTAAATCATCGCAAACGTTTATAATTTCCATCGTGAAAAGTGTATGACCGCGCATTTCGTATCCGATGCAAATATCTACTGACTTATAAATCATTAATTGCGCTTTTGTGTAACAAGTTATCTCTGAAATCACACAAAGGGAAGCTTTTCTTGCTACGCCAATCGAAGTCAGTGGCACTCACAAGTACTCTCAAGCACTCATAGGTACATGTCTTTATTCTTCTACTTGTTAGACATTACATAGTTACGATGACATTAGTTACGATGAAAAATGCAGCGTCTGAGTGCAGGTTTGATCGTATCGTTTATGTTGATGTTGACAATGCGGAACTCATGTTTCCACGTGTACGCATAGAAACCGAACCTGACAACGGTTTGTTTTATTTGAAAACTAATCAATGCACAAGAGAAAATATAAACCAAGGTAAACTACAGACAAAAAATCATTAACAATTATCAATGAATTAATTAAACTTTTAGCTTTTTTTGTGGTATAAAAAATCGTTGTCAAACGCTCGGTTTCTATTTATTTCTCCGACTGCTGTTCGAATATTCATAATCCAAAAAATGCTACTGTTGTAGAAGAATAAAGACAAGAATGTTACAGAAGAAATTACTATTACCATCTTCCCGATGTTGCCTTAAGACTCCTGGTTAAAATTTTCAACAAGTGTTTTTCATTAACTTACTTCCCAAAAAGATGGAAAAACGTTAAAGTAATTCCTATCCTCAAACCTGATAAAAACCCAGCAGAAACAGCTTACTTTCTTCTATCACTAAACTTTTTGAAATAATTATCTTGTTGAGATTGATGTCTCATATAAACGTAACTGGTGATGAGGTGTGGATCTATGAATATGACGTCGAAACCGTACAACAATCGACCGAATGGCGCTTCGAAGGCGAGCCGTTGTTCTAAATTTTCATCCATTATAAAAATCGCCACACGAAAATTTTTCAACTTCTTTGTATAGACGCCAAACAAAAACTAATCGTTCGATATGCAGCAGAATTTGAATTTGACAGAATGTATATATATATATATATATATATATATATATATATATATATATATATATATATATATATATATATATATATATATATATATATATATATATATATATATATATATATATATATATATATATATATATATATATATATATATATATATATATATATATATATATATATATATATATATATATACCTTACAATAATCTGTATTATTATTATTATTAAAATTACTCTTGTATACCGAAAATCGTCAATACATTTCACACCAGGCTATTGCAATTGTCTCGTACTGAAATTTCGGGAAGAATCCGATTCTGATATCTTCGAACTTCATAGCTTCAATAACAATAAACTACAGCAAATTAAAAAGGAATTGTTTCAAGTTTGGAATATATAGCTGTAGAATAGTAACTGTTTAATGTAACTAATCTGTACTTTAATGAAGGTGCATCGCTTCAAACTCTATTAGTGAAAATGGAGAAAGCTTGCACAATTCATACAATCAATCAACTAACTGATATTCGGAAAAGTGATGGGAGCGTGTCAGTTTTTTTCGTATTCACGACATCCAGTTATGTCTCTTACATTACCCACCCGCCTTTTTGATTTTCAGGTATGTACTGTAAAATTAAGGTCTTTGATTTGATTTGTTGTCTAAGCGATCGAGCGTTTAAATTTTTTGTCGTGAATACGACTTATTTTACTATGGGGCGCCTTTTCAAAATTTACTCTCTGAGAGAGTGATACGTTTTTGATCGTGAATATCTCCTGTTTTATCTAATGAATCAACATAATTATTTCTACATGCCATCGGAAATATGATCACAATTTTATGATAAAATTTTCAGTTGTGTGACATAGTTCAAAGTTAAACTTTTCTGAAATGTTTGGTATAAACGAGTATCAGAGAGGATAATTCATAAGGCGCGTTTGCCTTTCTCGTATTTTGAAAGCTCATATCTCAGTGATCTGTGGAAGAATTTATATAATCTAACTATCAATAGAATCGAAAATTTTCAATTTGAAAGTGTATTGCAACAACATTGAAGTTTTTCAATAGTACCCTATTGAAAAACTTGTTTGATTTAACCCATGACAGCACCAGCCAATCAGAACGCGAGATGTCTGCATCTATACAAGATCATCCATATAAAAGTTGAGTGCTTCATTTTTCCTACCATTTGCTGAGCAACTATTCTCGAAACAAGACACACACACGAGAGCAACATCGAGGACCTGTCGTCTCAATGTTTCCCATTCTGCGAACAGGAAAAAGAATTTTGGCAAAGGAGCTGGCCGTACACCGCTGCCAGTAGCAGGTATAAAATGAAATGTGATGTGAGAAATAGCGTCATTTAAGTTAAAGCAGCTACTCTGAACGTACGAGACACCGTCAGCACGTTGACACCGAAAACCGGTAGATTGGCAGCCAAAAAGTCCAACAAGGCCCATTCAAAGCACTTTTCAGTGCTCTTCAGACAATTCAAAGCACTTTTCAGTGCTCTTCAGACAACTCAAAGCACTTTTCAGTGCTAAAGACCATCATAAAGAACTAGTTGAATTTTGTCGCTTTCCTACTATTTACTGAGCAACTGTTGCCGAAACAAGACACACGCGAGAACCATCTCCGATCTAAATGCAGATTTTGTTGATTGTGACAATTCAAGGCACTTTTTAGTGCCACAGATAATTATTTAAAAAAAACATAAAATAATTTGCATCATTCAATTACGAACGACAATGCGAAAGTGGAAGTGATGATGTTGAACACATTTTTATACTAATATAGGGTCGTGTGAAAATATGCCATGAGAGACAGGGTTGCCATATATACAGAGTAATCTTTATTATAATTATTATTATTATTATTATTATTATTATTATTATTATTATTATTATTATTATTGTTATTATTATTATTATTATTATTATTATTATTATTATTATTATTATTATTATTATTATTATTATTATTATTATTATTATTATTATTATCATTTTAATTATTAAAATTACTCTTGCATACCGAAGATCGTCGATACATTTCAGATCAGGCCATTGCAATTGTCTCGTACTGAAATTTCGAGAAGAATCAGATATCTTCGAACTTCATAGCTTCAATAAAAACAAACTACAAATTTGTCGTACCTAGCCGCCTGCATTAACAAATTTAAAAAGTTTCAAGTTTGGAATATATAGTTGTAGGATAGTAGCTGTTTATTGTAACTAATCTGTACTTTAATGTAGGTACATCGCTTCAAACTTTATCAGTGAAAAGGGGAAAGCTTGCACAATTTGTACAATCAATCAACTAACTGATATTCGGAAAAGAACATCCGGTTATGTCTCTGACATTACCCACCCGCCTTTTTCCCTGACTGGACATTCCAAATAATTGGATTTATGATTTCCATCACAATTAGAACATACAAATTTATCAGTAGTTTCATTCATTGGACAGACGTCTTTCGAATGCGATTTACCACAATTCAAACACCATGACCGAAGCCTTGACAACGACGACAATGAATTTTAATGTGGGATATGAAACTTACTTTTTCTAAAGTTTTCAAATTGTTTACATCACTTCAATTGAAGTGTATTAGGTAAAGTTCATGGGAAACTCCAGAGCGTGGTTTAGAAGTACCATCCGCTCTTTTTTCATAAGTATTACTTGGGAAGAGGCAAAATCAAGCAATTCATTTAGTTCATTTTTAATTTCATCAGTACTTTGATCATTTGAAATGCCGTTCGAGACAGCCTTGACGGGTCTGTCTGGTTTTATATCATATGAATAAATTTGATGCGGGTGCGACCAATTAATGTTGTTTTAAATAAAGAGATGGCTTTTTGGTCAATTAGTTTCTCATCAAAACATTTATTTTTCGTTAAAGGCCAACGTTTCGAAGGTTATACCTTCATCTTCAGGGCAAAACGACTACAAATATTTTTCGTCAAGTATGGTTAAAAAACGGCTACTCTACAACAAGCACTTCCCACGCACATCGACTTCGATTGAGCACTCAATCTCAATAAAATGTTTTGACGAAAACAATTGACCAAAGGGGCATCTCTTTATTTAAAACATATGAATAAAATTTATGAAGTTTATCGGACAAACATCCGATAAGAAGTTCGGTATTTTCCAATCCATCAACCAAGACTTGACATTCTCCTTTTCGTCCGATTTGAAATGAGAATTGTACTTCCGCAAACAGATTTTAGTCACTTGGGGGTTTGGTACCTCGTGGGTAGCCAGTTTGTGCGAAGTGTGTTAGCGGTCAGTATGCCGTCGAATTTGTTTCGTTTTTCGGCACGTCAAGTTAGACATAGCGCTTCGGCGCAAACAACTGTTTTGCAAAATGCATTAACTTTACGTCTGCTCAGCGGATTATGTTGATCCGGGGGGTTTGCATCAGCAGTTCAACATAATCTGCTGATGCACTAATGAGTCAAAGACGAAACGTAAAAACATGATTTTCACTTTTTTCCATAATTCCACTACAAGATCTTTCATTTGAATCTAAGTTTAAGAAAACCGGTCCAGCCATCTCCGAGAAAAGTTACTTCAAAAAATACGTTACATTCACACAGACATTTGGCGTACTCGACGACTGAGTCGGCCGACATATAACACTTGGCTCTCCGAGCTTGATTTAAAAGTCGATTTCCACAACCTTTCTATATGAAAAAGGCAAAAATATATATTTAAGAAATCATGTATTTTGAAATATTGGTACCTACCTGCCGATTGATATGCGTTCCCATCTACAGAATCCATTTCTAAAAATGTTTTGTACTTTTTCAAACAGTTGACAATTACCTCAAGCACACCTACTTCTCGATATACATCGGAAAACATGATATTGTGTTTCAACAAATCAAGGAAAAAATTCATGCAGGTAACGTTACACTCCATCGAAAGATTCGACTTCAATAACAATGATAACGAAATCAATTCTTTACAAGGAACAAAATTTAATTGGAAAACGACAAATTTTAACAATCCGAAAAATCGTTCCCTTACAGGTGCACTTTTCAAATAAATTACTTCTGAAAACTGACACAAAGTATTTTGTGATTCCAGTATAAAATAGTTAGCGTTATCAGAATGATATATGCTTGAAATAGCTTCCAAAACTATGCAACAGAGAGAAGTATTATTTGACTTAAGGAAAACTGTTTGTAACACTTGGAAAGCATGTAAGTTTCGAACACATGAACCACGAGACGATATTTGAGGTATTTTGAAGCCTTCCATTTTGAATAACGAAATGTTGTTGGTCGATACTTTCAACTCATTATAGCCACATGTGCACAGAGATGTTGTCATTAAAACTAGGTTTCTAATAGCAGCTTCTGTATCTACCGTTTTCTTATCCTCCTGATCTAATCTGTGAATGACAAAAAAATGTTGTAAGCTGTAAATAGGTAATATATTAATTTACTTGATTATGAAATCGATTAAGAAAAGATATCCTTGGCAGAATTTGAAATCATCTAGCAGCACTTGAGAAACCTCACTTGAATCCTTGAGAAAACAGAAAACCGATACTACCATTTCCACAACGTCTAACGGTTGCAAATGTGAAGATCTTTGCATGTTATCTATGCACAACGATACGCATCCTTTATCTGTGAACAATATTTAATTCGATGCATCATTAAGTAACTAATACAAAATTTTGAATAATACATACTGTGTAAATATGTTATGACATCATTTGTCAAACCGTGACGAGAAAGGGTCATTAAAATTTCCGCAGCAGATTTTCTCCATACAATATTATAAGACGGACATTGGGAAGTGATTGCAGAAAATAATAACGACAGGTCATCCATTCTTGCCAATTCATCGGCTGGATAAGGGTGAGCACATAGACGCACCAGTACCTGAAAAGGTGAATATAGATAGTATTAAAAGATAAACCGACTTTCACTGATTTTTAAGAGCTAACGTGTCTTCGAAGGAGTTTTACAAGATTATATTATGCTTCTTTTGAAAGTGGCACCTTAATTTTTGTTAAGGGGTAGTACCAATTTCGAGTAAAAATATTTTTTTTTCGCAAAAAAAATTTTTTTTCTATCTCATTTTGAAGAAAAAAACATTTGAAGTATTTTTGCTGAACATATAAATAGTGCGAAAAAGTTATTTTTTGAGAAATATTTTTTTTAGGTTTATCTACGTAGAATCTACCTCTACAAAGTGTGCGTAAACTCGCATAAACAAGCTCATCCTTGCACGCCCAACTTAAGCAAATTGTTGTGATTTTTATTTTGTTTACTTTTCGACAATTACCAATATTAGAAAAAATCTAAGTGGAACTCGGTGCTATTTCTTAGGCCTTTTCCAAATTAGTATTAAATAATTAGAATCCGAAAAATTATCAAAAATTCAACACTTATTAAAAAACCTGTTTTAATCCACCTAGTGGTGTAATGATGCCTTTCTCATATCAATCATACTAAAGCTTGCTTCATTTAGAATTGGAACAAACTTTTGCTCATATTGTGGCACTCCTGGTGGACGGATTTGGAAGCTCTTGGCGCCCACGTGTCAGGAATTTTGTCAGCTTCACGTATGATTTTTGACATTCCGAAAATCGACTGTACTTTGTAAACAATCAACATGGAAGCCGAAAGAAGGAAAAAAAATTGTGCACAGTTATTTGGAAAATCCATTGTGGTCTGCATCTAGGCTAGCTACACAGCTGAAATTGCCCAGAAATACCGTATGGCGCGTTATCAAACGGTATAAGAAAACATTGACGACGATTCGGAAGCCTCAAGCCGATCGTCGGAGTCGAACTGACGACCGGAAATTGCGTGGTAAGATTTTGAAGACGATTAAGAGGAATCCTAATCTGTCGGACCGTGATTTGGCCAGAAAATTCGGTGCTGCCCATAGTACCGTGAGGAGAACTCGACTCCGGGAAGGAATCAAGTCTTATCGAGCTAGCAAACAGCCAAATCGAACCATGAAACAAAATAGTGTGGTCAAAATTCGTGCTCGGAAACTATATGACCAGGTGCTGACCAAGTTCAACGGGTGTCTTCTGATGGACGATGAAACCTGTGTCAAGGCTGACTTCGGTCAAATCCCAGGTCAAAAATTTTATTTGGCAACGGCTCGGGGGGATGTTCCAGCCAAATTTAAATTTGTTTTTGGCGACAAATTTGCAAGAAAATTTATGATTTGGCCGGGCATTTGCAGCTGCGGCAAAAAAACGAAAGTTTTCGTTACAAATAAGACAATGACATCGGAACTATACCAAAAAGAGTTTCTCCAAAAACGAATTTTGCCGTTCATTCGATCCCACGACCATCCTGTAATGTTTTGGCCAGATTTGGCAAGCTGTCATTACAGCAAAGCCGTTTAAGAATGGTATGCAGAGAAAGTGGTCCAGTTTGTTCCGAAAAACCTTAACCCACTCAACTGCCCCCAGTTCCGCCCTATTGAGAAATACTGGGCAATCATGAAGAAGAGACTCAAGGCAAAGGAAAAGGTTGTCAAAGACATCAATCAGATGACGACCTGGTGGAATAAGATAGCTAAAACGATGGACGAAGAAGATGTGCGCCGCCTACTGAGCCGTGTTACAGGAAAAATTCGAGAATTCCTTCAAAACCGTGACGAATAATTTTATCCGTATTTTTTCTTAAAAGTATGAAGAAAACGCTACATTTGTATAAAAAAAGATCTTGAATACAATAATAAATAACTGATATACAGGCAATTGCCTTTGTTCCAATTCTAAATGAAGCAAGCTTTATCATATATAATACTGTGGTGGAATAACCGAAATCGGTTTGTTTGACCGTCTATTGATAAAAACTATCAAGTGGAGAAGACTCGAGGCCGATTTAGAAAACTTTTAACGGGTTTTCGCCCTTTTCAGTGATCGAATCAAATTTTCAACACACTTTATCCTATATTTTCGGATCCGGAAGTCGGATGGTTCATTCAATCTGTTAAAGAAGGATATATGCCCATTTGGAAGAACAAACAAAAACTCATGCACACATTTCTTCTTATTTATAACCCGCTCTTCAAGAGCCGAAGATCCGTTCAGCTTGTAGATTGTTTCCACCTTACCAGCAGGGATGCCATGTCATTTTTTCAAAAATCTGTGATCAAGCCAAACAACTGTCTGTGCAAAATCTGTGCACGTTTCCCCGTTTCCATAATAGCTGATCGGAATCATTTTAGTAAGCAAAAAAAAGTCTCACTATTACCTACCGCTCTGTAATTTTTGGTGCTGAACTGTGATCAATTTCAAAAATCTGTGATCGATTTCAGAATCTGTGTAAATCTGTGACCATTTTCAGAAATCTGTGAAAATCTGTGCCATTTTTTACATCTGTGCAAAAGGTCGAAAATCTGTGAAACACAGTTTAATCTGTGAACCTGGCAGCCCTGCTTCCAGTGCGGTGAACTGGTGAGCTGCGGTTCTTTTAAAAAGAGCTATGAGCCATCAGATCACTTTAAAGATTCGATTTACTGGAATAGCTCAGGAGCGAATTTCCCATCTCTACGCTCACTGCAAATGTGAGTTACAGAAATAGAAGACGTGACGCACGCACGCACGTTGTTCTAAATTTTCATCCATTATAAAAATCGCCGCACGAAAATTTTTCAACTTCTTTGTATAGACGCCAAACAAAAACTAATCGTACGATATGCGTCAAAATTTGACAGAATGTGTATAAAAGTGTTGCCAACGTTGAGAGAATAAAAGTTTACCGATTGGACAAGCGCGGGAATTTTGAAATGAAAATTCTGGTTCTTTTTTTATCATAAGGTATGTATACAAAAATAACTTATATGTTATGTTAACTAGTTATGATTAGAAAACTAGTTTTAAGGGGGTTGTCATAATTCAATAACTGAAACTAACTTTGAAAAGGCCTAAAAAAAGTTCTATCGAGTTCCACTTAGATTTTTTTTTCTATATTTTTTGGCATATCTTTTCCTATAAATTTTGTAAAAATAGGCTGCATAAAGTTGCATATTTCGCTTTGGTGTGAGGTTTTATCATAGGTTAAAAAAAGGTAAAATGTCGTATAACTTTGCCAGGAAACAGCAAACCTATGCACTACCTTCAACAAAAATATGGGATTTTTTATTTTCTTCAATTATTCCAAACTCGAAACAAGTTATGAATAAAAAACTGATTTTAAGGGGGTTACCATAAAAACGCTTTGTATATCCGAAACGGTGCAACGTAGACTTTTGGTATATTTGACAAAGTAAATTATTTTCAATAGTTTCAAAACTTTGTAGAAGACAAAAAAATTCTATCTCTTCAGAAAAAAAAAGTTATGGTTATATTTTTTGTCAAAGTAGGCCATGAACAATTTGGGATAGAATCAAATTACGTGGTATATATTTGTAAAAAAATTCTTAAAAGCAAGTATATACATTAAAAGAACCGTTTGGCAGCTACTGATTTATGTCCACGTTTTTATTGATTCGAACCACTGTGCAACGTTTCGAAGGTTCATTTTTCCATATATTATATTACATAAGAAGTGTAAACATTTGTTGTGCCACATGTGGTATCCAACTCCAAGTTCAATTGCAAAAGTTCAAACTTGAAATATATAATGTAAAAATGCAATTGATCTGACATTGTTTTCTATAATTAAAGAGAATCTCATTATTTCGGATGTACAATACAATTTCGATTCATTTCCTTTTTTGCTCGATTAAAATTGCTCCTCTAATTTCACAGGATTCGAACGACCTCGAGAATGAAAACTAGACAGATGAAACCGTTTAATTTTGTAACAATAATAGATGCTTATCACATACGTCAAATTAAGATATCACGTGTTTTCACGATTCTGTGAATTTTATTCCAGGAGAAATTATTATTCTACTTTTCATGTCGTGGGTAAGAAGTAAACGTACAAATAATAGCTGTATACATAATTTTTTTTAAATAACTATTTATTGGAATATGAGTTAAAATTAAATTATTAAGATTTAAATTGGGTGTTCAGCCACAAGTGGTGACTTTTCAGCCCTATTATACATATTCCTATATATTCCGCAATTCTGAGATATTTGTGTAGGGAAAATTCTAAACCTACTTGTATTGTGTAATATGAAAAGGAACTTATATACTAACTTACTAACTAATACAGAGAGTGAATCGATTCAATTGAAGATTGCATCGATTTTTGTTGGAATTTGCTTATAATATTATGTGACATTACATCTAATGGTTCTATATTTGTGAGTCTGTGTAACTCATTTGTACTAAACCAGGGAAGATGCTTCAAAATCATTTTCAGAATTTTATTCTGAATCCTTTGAAGCGTTTTCTTCCTGGTGGAACAACAACTTGACCAAATTGGTACTGCATAAAGCATTGCTGGTCTAAAAATTTGTTTATAAATTAACAATTTGTTTTTTAGACAGAGCTTAGAATTTCTGTTTATAAGAGGATATAAACATTTAATATATTGATGACACTTTGCCTGGATTCCTTCGATGTGATCCTTGAAAGTGAGTTTTTTGTCATACGTTAAACCTATGTATTTAGCTTGATCAGACCATGTCAATTCCAAGCCATTCAATTCAAGAATGTGATTATTGTTTGGTTTAAGAAAAGAAGCTCTTGGCTTATGAGGAAAGATAATAAATTGCGATTTTGCTGCATTTGGTTTAATTTTCCATTTTGACAGATAATCACTGAAAATATTTAAACTTCTTTGTAGGCGACTTCAGATCACTCTTAGATTTCTACCTGTGGCTAACAGACTTTATTTGCTTTTATCATGTTCGTGACTCTTACAAGATTTATTTTCTTTTATCATGTTCGTGACTCTTACAAAATGATGAGTAGTTGAATGTTCATGACGAAATCCAAACTGCTCTGGTAAAAAAATTGAATTCTCATTTATATGAGACATCATTCTCAACATGATAATTTTTTCAAAAAGTTTTCTCATAGAAGAAAGTAAGCTAATTGGTCGATAACCTGATGTTTCTGCTGGGTTTTTATCAGGTTTGAGGATAGGAATTACTTTAGCGTTTTTCCATCTTTTTGGAAAGTAAGCTAATGAAAAACACTTGTTGAAAATTTTAACCAGGAGTCTCAAGGCAACATCGGGAAGATTTTTAATGAGAATATTAAAAATTCCATCATTACCAGGAGCCTTCATGTTTTTAAGTTCCCTAGTAATTGATTTAATTTCATCAAAATTCGTCTCAATAATGTCATCTTGTGATAACACTTGGGTTGAAATATGCTCATATTTCAGTGAGACTTCATTTTCAATAGGCCTCACAACGTTCAAATTGAAATTGTGGACACTCTCGAACTGCTGAGCAAGTTTTTAAGCTTTTTCGCCATTCGTAAGAAGTATTTGATTTCCTTCCTTGAAAGCAGGAATTGGTTTCTGAGGTTTCTTAAGAACCTTAGAAAGTTTCCAGAAAGGTTTAGAATATGGTTTAATTTGTTCAACTTCTTTAGCGAAATTTTCATTTCGCAAAAGAGTAAATCTATGTTTAATTTCTTTTTGTAAATCCTTAACTATGTTTTTCATAGCAGGATCACGAGAACGGTGATATTGTCGTCGACGAACATTCTTCAACCGAATGAGCAGTTGAAGATTGTCATCGATGATAGAAGAATTTAATTTAGTTTGAGCTTTGGGAACTGAAAGATTTCTAGCTTCGATAATGTAGTGATTCAAATTATCAATTGCTGTGTCGATGTCCGCAGAATTTTCTAAAATAGTTTCATGATCCACATGATTTTCAATGTGAGATCTGTAATCCAACCAATTAGCTCTATGATAGTTGAATATAGAACTAATTGGATTAATTAAAGCTTCGTTGGAAAGTCTGAATGTTACAGGAAGATGATCTGAGTCAAAGTCAGCATGTGTAATCGGTTCACTACAAATGTGACTTGATCCGTTAGAACCAGATCAATTGTAGACGGGCTTTTCACGGAAGAGAAACAAGTCGAATTACTGGGATAAAGAACTGTGAAGTAATCAGCTGAGAGTTGATTATGAAGTATTTTACCATTACTGTTATTTTGCCTACAATTCCCCCTGGACATGCTTAGCATTGAAGTCCCCTATTGTATGTATGTATACATAAGTTCGTGACGTTTTCTTACCGCCATCTACCGGTTTTAATCACGCAGAAGGTGCACTTTCCGTCGCTGCTGATTGATTGCGTCCTCTGGCTTGAAGACCGGAAAGCGAATGAGAGTTGCTACCTGAGCGTTTGAGGTTTTAACCACGCAGAACACACTTAAATTTTATAGCTGAGTTTCGGTAAAAATATGCCGAGATTCGCACAGCCGAGTAATCAGCAATCATCTCGGCAAAAATAAAATTACTGAGCGTCTCGGCACCCTCAAATTTGACAAACGTCAAATATTGCCGAAATCGTCAGCATAAGATTTACTGTTTGTTCAGTGAAACGTTCACTGATTATTCGGCAATCCAATAAAACGAAAAGAATGAAAAAAAAGGCGGGTGAGTAATGTCAGAGACATAACTGGATGTCGTGAATACGAAAAAACTGACACGCTCCCATCACTTTTCCGAATATCAGTTAGTTGATTGATTGTATGAATTGTGCAAGCTTTCCTCTTTTTCACTAATAGAATTTGAAGAGATACACCTACATTAAAGTACAGATTAGTTACATTAAACAGCTACTATTCTACAACTATATATTCCAAACTTGAAACAATTCCTTTTTAATTTGCTAATATAGGAAGCTAGGTACGACAAATTTGTAGTTTATTTTTATTGAAGATATCTGATTCTTCTCGAAATTTCAGTACCAGAAAATTGCAATGGCCTGGTCTGAAATGTATCTACGATCTTCGGTATGCAAGAGTGATTCTAATAATAATAATAATAATGATAATAATAATAATAATAATAATAATAATAATAATAATGATAATACAGATTAATCTGTATATATGGCAACCCTGTTTCGGAAGGCATATTTTCACACGACCCCATACTAGTATAAAGATGTGTTCAACATTCGCTTTCGCATTGCCGTTCGTACTTGAATGAGTTAGTGACGGTACGAATCTGCCATCTTTTCGGTGCCATCGTGCTGACGGTGTCTCGTACGTTCAGAGTAGCTGCTTTAACTTAAATGACGCTATTTCTCATTTTTTTTTCATTGCATAAATATCTGTTTATTAGTCTTATTTTTGTATATTACATCAACATTTTACAGTACAAGTGTTTTGACCCTTTGGCCTTTCATCTTTGTTGTTCATACGATTCGTTATTAATATTAGGTGTTTTAGTTACTCTTGTTTTACATACTAATGTTTAATCATAATATTTATTTTAATTATTTATAAAATGTCTACCTACTTATAACTATCCCTAACCTAATACGCACAAATTTTGAATTATTTGTATTTCAGAGATTGAGCACCTCTCTTCAAATTTCGTGCAGTATTGTTCGAATTTTTGTTCTAGTATATCCAGTGAGGCCATCTCATGTACTTCACTAGTCCTTGTCCAAGGGGGTAGATTTAGAATCATCTTTAAGATCTTACTTTGAATGCGTTGAAGCCTAAGTTTGTGTGTTCGTGCACAACCCCGCCAAACAGGGACTGCGTATTCAATTGCGGGGTAGATGATTTGTTTATAGACAGCCATCTGATTCTTCAGGCATAGTTTAGATGTTCTACAAATCAGCGGATACAGAGACCTGATGAGTATGCTGCATTTTTGAACGATTTTGTCAACATGTGACCTGAATATCAGATGTCTGTCAAAGGTGAGTTCTAGATAGATAACTTCATCGGACCATTGAATGACCTCATCACCGAATCGTATTCTGCATTCGTCTGATGGAACAAGTTTTGGAGATCTTGAATGTGGAAACAAGATGACCTGAGTTTTTGCTGCATTCATCACAATTTTCCAGCTTGTAAAATATTCAGTTAAAGCGTCCAGACCTGTCTGTAGTTTATTCTTCAGAGCATTAATGACACGACCTTTGTAAAGAATGGCAGTATCATCAGCAAATTGTGACAGAACACCACCACCTGGAAGAGGTGGGATGTCTGATGTGAAAATGTTGTATAGAATGGGACCTAGGATACTTCCCTGGGGTACACCAGCAGGAATAGTAAATCTTTCTGAAAGTGCATTATTCAGAGAAACCTGGAATGCTCTATCTGCAAGATAATTTTTGATAATTTTAATAAGATACATGGGAAAATTATACCTATGCAGTTTAAATACCAGGCCATCGTGCCACACATTATCGAATGCCTTTTCAATATCCAATATTGCCATGGCAGTCGTTTTGGACACTGATTTGTTTTGCTGGATGACGTTGTTAACCCTTGTGAGTTGGTGGATGGTAGATCTTCCTTTCCGGAACCCAAACTGTTCTTTCAGAAATATATCCTGTTCATCTGCGAAAGCAAGAATTCGCCTTTGTATTGACTTTTCAAACAGCTTGGATAGGGCAGAGAGTAAGATGATGGGCCGATAGCTCTTGGAAAAGGAAGGATCTTTCCCCGGTTTCAAAACTGGGATAACTTTAGCTAACTTCCACATTGAAGGGAAGTAACCAAGCTCCCAGCACCTGTTAAAAATTTTAGCTAAGAAGACAAATGAGCGAATACTCAAATGTTTCAGCTCAATGTTGAATGTGTTGTCGAAACCGGGGGCCTTCATATTTTTGGATTTTTTCACAAAAGCCATCAGCTCATTCGCAGTGACTCTACTTTCCTCAGGAACCAAGCTGTCTGATTGGTCAACCTCAGCTACGCTATCAGCAACGGCTCTTTCATATGGACTAACAATGTTAAGTCCTAAATTGTGAGAACACACAAACTGCTGGCCTAGCGCATTTGCTTTCTCTACTGGTGTGATAAAAGGTATTTCTTCAGCTGCGTCCTGGGGTGACATCAGAGGAGGAATAAGCTTCGGTTTTTTCTTAAGCACCTTCGTTAAGGACCAGAAGGGCTTTGAATGTGGGAGAATTTCTCGAAGCTTTTGCTGGAAGTTCCTGTTGCGAAGCTCAGATATCCTTTCCTGGATTATCCTAGTTAAGTTGTTATAAGTAGTCTTCCTATCTAGAATGCCAGTTCGTTGATACTGCCTCCGGTAGATGTTCCGAAGTCGGATGAGTTTCTTGGTGACAATGTCAATTTGAAGAGAGGAACTCGGCATATGTTGTACTGGAACTGTCCTATCACGAGCGACTGTGATTGAATGCTGGAAGGAAGATAGGGCTGCATCGATTTCCATCGGGGAAATCGGGGAATCAAGTGGCAAATCGATATTAATAAGTTGGTCGGCGATTTGTTGAAATTGGACCCAGTCGGTGCGATAATAGTTCCTCCGAGGTCGAATAGGCACTGTTTCTGGTGAAGATCCCAACGTCAATATTACTGGAAAGTGGTCAGAAGAGAGCTCGTTGAAGACAACCGGAGAGCTGTCTATGGCGATGTTGCTGATGAATATATCCAAAATGGAATGAATTCCCGATCTGGAAAGTCGCGTTGGTTGATCCGGAGCGAAGATGTTGTATTGTCCAGCTTCGTAATCTTCGGCAAGTACGAATCCGTTTCGATTCTGTCTTCTGTTTCCCCACAGCTCATGCCGTGCGTTAGGGTCCCCAGCAATGATGAATTTGTTCTGTCGTCGAGTGAGCATAGCCAGATCTCGCTTCAATGATGCACACGTACCATTTCGAAGATTGGTTTGTTTGGGGCAGTATGCTGCAATGATGATGATGGGTCCCATCGTCGTTGTAATCTCAATTCCGATGGCTTCTATGAGTTGCAATTTAAAGGCTGACAGAAGCCTGTGCTGAATGGATCGTTTGAAGGCAATGGCAACTCCCCCTCCTCGGGTAGTTGCCCTGTCGAGCCTGTGAATCCTGTAATTGGAAATAAAAATAGAAATTTCAGGTTTAAGATGAGTTTCAGTTAAAATAGCAATATCGGCATTCTTCTCTTGAAGAAAGTCGGACAATTCAGCAGTTTTGCTCCTGAGTGAGCAAGCATTCCAATTTACTATAACCAACTCATTATATTGCATATTCGATAATGAATTTGCCTAAGGCGTTGATTTGATCTAACCGCGTTCTGCAGTTTCGTAGTTTTGTTGTCATTGTTTCAAAAATGACGATCAGTTGTTCAGCAGAAAATAAATCACCAGAGTCATCCTTTGCTTGTGGTTGATTATTGCCCCATCCAGGAGGGATTTTTGAGGAAGATTCTTTTTGTGATCCAGCGGCTGAAGCTTTTGGATTGCTGCGAGGAAGTGGCGGCAAATTCGGAATATCCCTCTTCGGTGGGAGCCGTGGGAAATTAACTTCATCCTTCTGTGGAACATTCTTGCGCGTTGATTGTTTGCGGGACGCCTGTTGTCGAATTTTTGTGAACTCAGCACGTTTGGGACACGATTTGCTAGTAGATGGATGGTCGCCATCACAGTTCACACATTGACGCTATTTCTCACATCACATTTCCTTTTATACGTGCTAGTGGTTGCGGTGGACGGACGTCCCCTTTGTTAGAATTCCTTTCCTATATGCAGAACGAGAAACAGTGAAACGATATAAAAGAGAGAGTTAGCAGAGCGGCAGCGGGTAATACTGAATGGGTCGTCGAGCTGTTAACAGCATATTGTGGAGGAACAGTTAAGGGCAAGGCAAAGTCCCGCTCAAACCGTGCTGGTCTGAAGTGCCCAGTTGGCGGCAGAATCCATCGTTTGCCTCGGAAGGGGAACTACGCCGAGCGTGTCAGTGCTGGTGCATCGGTCTATCTGGCGGCAGTGATGGAGTACTTGGTTGCCGAAGTGTTGGAATTGACCGGTAACGCTGCCCATGACAACGAAAATCATCCCTCGCCATCTGCAGCTGGCCATCCGTTGAAAACCCCGTCCTTTTCAGGATGACCACATCACGTTGATAAAGAAATATTTAGAATTGCTTTAATTTTAGCCAGTTCTGATACGCCTGGAAAGTAGAATGCGCAAATCAAGTGGAAACATTTGTTCTAACAATTTTTGTTTTCGGCCGCATACTAAAGTAATCGCGACAAAAATACATATTGATCTGTGGCAACTCTGTTTCGCACGGCATATTTGTAAACTAGTATAAAGATGTGTTCAAAATCATCACTTTCGCTTTCGCATTGCCGTTCGTAATTGAATGTGTTAGTGACGGTGCAAATTATTTTAACTCCCATCTTGATGAATCTTTTGGTAGGAAATATTAAGATCTGAGATGGTTCTCGTGTGTGTTTTGTTTCGGCAATGGGCCTTGTTGGACTTTTTGGCTGCCTTTTTCGGTGTCTCGTGCATTCATATCGGGAAACAATGAGACAACAGGTCCTCGATGTTGCTGTCGTGTGTCTTGTTTCGAGAAGAGTTGCTCAGCAAATGGTAGGAAAAATGAACCATTCAACTTTTATATGGATGCTCTTGTATAGATACAGACATCTCGCGTTCTGATTGGCTGGTGCTGTCATGGGTTAAATCAAACAGGTTTTTCAATAGTGTACTATTGAAAAACTTCAATATTGTTGTAATACACGTTCAAGTTGAAGATTTTCGATTCTATTGGTAGTTAGATTATATAAATCATTCTACAGATCACTGAGCTATGAGCTTTCAAAATACGAGAAAGGCAAACGCGCCTTATGAATTATCTTTTTTGATACTCGTTTATACCAAACATTTCAGAAAAGTTTAATTGTGAACTATTTAAGAATATGTCACACAACTGAAAGTTTTATCATAAAATTGTGATCCGATGGCATGTAGCAAGAATTATTTTGATTCGTTAGATATAACAGGAGATATTCACGATCAAAAACTTATCACTCTCTCAGAGGGTAAATTTTGAAAAGGCGCCCCATAGTAAAGTAATTACAAAGTATTCACGACAATAAATTACTGAATCATCAGTTATTAAAAATCTAGTCGATTAATTTTGTTTGTTATTTCTCAACATTATAAACACGCCATTTAGGATCAAAAATTCATTTTATTAACATTTAAAGGAGGCTTACAAATTTGTTGCCAGCATGTAGCATACAAAAAAAATTTAAAAAAAATTGTCGAAAGGCTCGCATTTGATACCGAATACTTCAAAAACCATGCAAAGAGTTTTAAATGCAGACAGTATTTCCGGTCCTATGGGAATTATTACATCTCTCCGAACTAATGAGCAGTCTCCTTCTCCAAATTCCTCAGACATCACTACCATCAGCGGCGTTTCCGGATGATTTGAGTCGGGCTGGAAATATGAAAATAAATATATATATATATATATATATATATATATATATATATATATATATATATATATATATATATATATATATATATATATATATATATATATATATAATGATTTCTGGTTTACAAAAATTTTCAATATTTAATGATGCATATATGGTATTGTTCAAATAAACTTACTTTGATCCATTGAATTATTCCATGCATTGGGTTATTTTTTCGCATATCCCCCAAAGTTTTGTCTCAAGGACGCTTTGAGCCCCGAGTTGGGTGTTTTCCCTTATAATCGCAAGTGCTCTGAAAAAGTCGCTTTTAATAAATTATAAAGCGAAACATTCAAGCTATTTCTTCAATATTTTTACTTGCAAGTGGTTCCACACTTCTTCGAAGATTATCCATTTTTTCACTAGAGAATTTCACCAGAAAATAATCGCGCAATGTGAAGCGAAAATGTTACGCGGCAATAAATGACAGTTGTTGTGCTGAATCTCGGCCACAGCTAGCGCATATTCCGAAATCTCGGCAAACATCTCTGCTGATGTCGGCATATCTGTTGTTTACTGATAAATTCAGCAAGCAATTATGCCAAATTTCGACAAAGTTCACATTTTACCGAAATATCAGTGAATGCATTTAACGAAGTTCAGAAACATGCGTATTGATTACGTATTAATCAGCAAATTTACGTGTCGTTGATCAGTTTCGGCATTTTATTATGCCGAGCTCAAGAAATTGTTTTAAGTGTGAAGGTGCACTCTCCGTCGCTGGTGGTTGAATTCATCCTGTCGGCTTAAAGACCGGAAAGCGAATGAGAATTGCTACCTGAGCGTTTGAGGTTTTAACCACGCAGAAGGTGCACTTTCCGTCGCTGCTGGTTGAATGCGTCCTCTGACTTGAAGACCGGAAAGTAAATGAGAACTACGACCCGAGCGTTTGAGGTTTTAACCACGCAGAAGTTGCACTCTCCATCGCTGTTGGTTGATGATATTACTCCCTCGACGACCGAAACACAAATAATAAATCATTCTCACGCTGTCTGCTTCCATCCAACACACAAGAAGAAATGATCGATTTTCGACCACGGTTCCCCTTTTATACGCATTCAGATGACGATATGTGCCTGACTACCTCAAAATCGTCGTCTTTGCGCGAAAAAGCCAAGCAGAAGTAAAGAGTTTTACGCGTTGTTTTTTTTTTTAAATTTCAGAAAACCTAATTTTTGAGTTGTTTGTGGTTATCTCACACGGTTCAAATAATTATTCTAAATTTCTGATCATATTTTTGATGAAATTGTGAAAGAATTATGTTACGGCCATTAATACAAGTCGAGATATTCACGATTAAGTTCTGTCCATTCTTCCATATGGCTAATTTTGAAAAGTATTTTTACGAGTTATTATTTTTAGTTGGTTTGCTGTGAAGCCGCCATAACTAAGCTCGACTTGCAATTACTGAGCGAAAACATTTATTGGAGAAGCCAAATGAGTGAAAAACTAACAGAAAAGATGATTTATTGAAAAAGTACGCTCAGAGACAGGACTCGAACCTGCGTTCTCATGCATTCCGTGCACACGCACTACCATTTCGCCACTCTAAATCTTGTTTTAGTCACTCTAAAACGCCAGTCAGACATAGTAGAATGTACATCGAACATGGTCTACATCCTGGCCGTCACCCGTCCGATACCTTACATCCAAACATCTTCTCTTTCCATCAAAACTAGTCTTCTCGCTTTATACCTAGTTTTTTGATCAAGCATTGAGTGTGAGAGTGTATTTATAATCGCTTGTCACCTTCTTTAATGGTCATTCGTCATCTAACACTTGATGTGGATAGACGAAGAACCTACTACCACTAATTTCGATTTTGTTTAATCTTTTATTCGCAGCTGTCGACCTACCAAAGCTATGGGTAAAACGCGCCATAGGTCCGAGAAGGATTAAATGGATATGAGGCACCTGAAGAAAAATGATGTACAGGTAAACGACCGTTTGCTGAGTAACAACCAATTCGCTGATCTTCCAGTTGATGGCGAAGAGGAACTGCAGAATAAGGAAAACATGCCGCCTTTCTATCTGAAGGGCTTCCCACCTCGGATTTCAATACGCTGATCAGCAAAGGACTACATGGGACTCTACGCTCGGATTTCAATACGCTGATCAGCAAAGGACTACATGCAGCAATTCGTTTATGTACTGAAGGCTACACAATAACTGTTCCGGCTTTGAACCACTACAAAGCAGTGGAATGAAACAAGCAGTGAAACAGACAAAAGCGGAATACTTCACACACGATATTGCCGCCAACATCCCTATGAAGGTTGTACTTCGAGGACTACCCGACATGATGGAAGCCGAACTAAAGCAGGCACTGTCAGACGCTGGACTAAACATGCGGGTGTTTAAAATGAAACGACACAACAAGGACAAAAAGTATCGAGATCAACTGTACTTGATTCATCGGGAGAAGCGCTCCATCACCATGAGTCAACTGAAAACGATAAAATCGTTATTCCATATAATCATCGAATGGCAAAAGTATAAACCGGTACATCGGGATGTCACACAGTGCACAAACTGTTTGAACTATGGCCATGGAGCGAGGCATTGCCACATAAAAAGTCGGTGCGGGTAATGTGCCGAATCACACAATACCAACGATTGCCTACCAGATGACATCGCTGAAAAATGTGTGAACTGTGATGGCGACCATCCATCTACTAGCAAATCATGTCCCAAACGTGCTGAGTTCACAAAAAATCAACAACAATGGACAATTGATCACAAAAAGATTCTTCCTCCAAAATCCCTCCTGGGCGGGGCAATAATCAACCGCAAGCAAAGGATGACTCTGGATGACTGATCGTCATTTTTGTAACAATAACAACAAAACTACGAAACTGCAGAACGTGGTTAGATCAAATCAACGCTTTTGGCAAATCATCGCATATGCAATATAATGAGCTGGTTGTAGTAAATTGGAATGCTTGTTCACTCAGGAGCAAAACTGCTGAATTGTCCGACTTTCTCCAAGAAAAGAATGCCGATATTGCTATTTTAACTGAAACTCAATTTAAACCTGAAATTTCTATTTTTATTTCCAGTTAATGAATTCACAGGCTCGACAGTTCAGTACAGGCTTCTATCTGCCTTTAAATTGCAACTTATAGAAGCCATCGGAATTGAGATTATAACGACGATGGGACCCATCATCATCATTGCAGCGTACTGCCCTAAACAAACAAATCTCCGAGATGGTACGTGTGCACCATTGAAGCGAGATCTGGCTATGCTCACTCGACGACAGAATATAGTCATCATTGCTGGGGACCTGAACGCACGGCATGAGCTGTGGGGAAACAAAAGACAGAATCGAAACGGATTCGTACTTGCCAAAGATTACGAAGCTGGAAAGTACAACATCCTCGCTCCGGATTAACCAACGCGACTTTCCAGATCGGGAGTTCATTCCATTTTGGATATATTCATCAGCAACATCCCAAGTAGCACCGGTAACTTCTTTATAGAAATAAAAATAAAAATAAATGATGCATAATAGTCGCACAATAGATACAGAGAAACGAATCAGCTCATGAGGTTGAAAAACAGTTACGAATTTACAGCTATAATGTTACACAGTGATAAATGTAACTTCAAGGTTACAAGGTAACAGATATAAAATATATCGAATCAAAGTTGTATTTTAAGATCATAGCAATAGTATGCAGCTGAAGTTTACCGTTTTTGAAGTTGAAATTAGTGTCCGGTATTATTTTTAAAGTGAATGCAATAACAGAATGTGGAAGAAAATCAAACGTAATGGACATTTAAAAAAAAAACTACTAGAGAGCGTGAAACGAAAAAATATATCTTATCCTGAAGCTGATTCGGTTGAATGCATTCCGAAAATGATTCCAAAAAAGCCAACAAACATGAATCAGTTGCAGTTTTTAAGCAAACTCTATTACATTCCACTTCATCAAAATGCAAACGGGCCATCTGATTATAAAACGAAAATAATAAAACATATTCAAATTCGATTTTTTATTTATCAGATTGCTGTATGACTCTTTCTTTTCTTTTCGAAAGCATTTATTACCCGCCTGTTTAAGTTATTTGAAATGAATGTTTCAAACGTTCTCAGTGATCAGTTGATTTCGTTCAATACATGTTAGAGTGGCCAGTTTTGGACAAAACTTGTTGCAAATCAAAATCACATTTTGCCACTTGTGCACACAGAAATTCACATGTTTGACTCATCACTATCAGACTCGTTGCTCTGGGTTTGATTACAAGACAGTGAGGGAGCAGCAGCAACAGTATCTGCTGAAGAATCATCAAATTTAATGTCCTGTTTTTTGCCTCTTTTTCTCGACGATGATGCACGACACTCACCACCTCCATTTCCATAACGCTTCAACTCTTAATTTTTATACCCCAACAAATTTTTGAACAAATTTTCATTTTGTTCTCGAGTACTTAAACAGTCTGCTGCGTGCAGAACTTGATTCATTAGCTTGATAAAATTTGGAAACGTGTTTTGAAAGTTGATGTTCTGATCAGAATTGTCTGGTAATCCTTCTTTTTTTGTTCTTTTGTTTCCTTTCCACGAATACGAAATCAAAACGTTTGGTGTTAGCAGCTTGCGAATAACCGTTCGAAACATTGGTTCACTTTCGCGTTTTCCATTCAAGCTATAAAGTGATTGCAAATATCGCAAAAATTTTCCGAAATATACTGTGTCAGCCAAATTCTGCTCAAATGCCTTAAACGCAAGGTCAGAATTAATTATATTTATGCTTTCAAATTCCAAAAAAGTTTCCTCTTGGTAACTAGTAGCAATATCACTAGAGATCTTCGCCATCATAAATTTATTAAGGTCGGCTATGAAATCCATCTATATTAGAATTGTTGGAAAAACCGACTTTGAACGGAGCCTCGGTTGAAGTTCCCGATGTGTTGGATTGGTTTTTAACAGCATCAGACGCGTCGGATGGCACTCTATGTAAAAAATATTGTTTATCATTGGTACACAAACTTCTGATAACGATTCGGAATCCGTTGTAAAATTCATGTTTGAGGATTTTGTACCAACAGTAGTCGTACAAGACTGGGGGGTTGTAGGTAAACTCTAGATTTTGAACCAAAAAATTAATAAAATTCTCATTATAATACCATTGCATGATAAAAGTCACTTACTAATTTATAGCTCTTCGAACAAAATGTAATTTGTTTTTTTTTTTGCAGGGTTTAATTTTGTTTCATGGCCCATCTGCGAGGAATCTTCTGAATCAGTTTTTTGTTCAAGTATACACATCATTTCTTCAGCTTGATTAAATTATTGATTGCGTCCAAAAATCTTACATTTTTGTTTCCTCCAGGTCTTTTTATCCGGTTTGCAACATTCATTTTTCGACAGACTTATAACATTGTTTGGAGGCCAGTAAACCGAATTATCTTCTACCCAATTCGATGGAAGCACTGTCATAAATGGCAGCGACCGATTGGTTTTTCGTGTTTGAACAACGCTAAACACCATTGTGAACTGAAAAATTACATAAAAAACAAACTAATCACCACCAGAATATCTTTTGTTTCCATGAAAGTTGACTCAATAGCAGCTGTCAAAATTTGTCGGTTACACCGAAACAAAAGTGCGTGTGAAAAAAAACAATTCGTAACAATGTTTATGCGACAAATTTGCATGATCAAACCAGCTATGTTTTTTGTTGCGAACTAGTTACCGCAACGAAATATGTTACTTGAAAAACAACAATAAATAAGTGACATTCTACATATTTAAATGAAACAATGGTTTCATATCGGTTACTGTACCAGTTGTAATTCTTGAAGAATTTATACAGTGTAGTTTGAAAGTTTATGTACATTTTTCTATCGGCTAAATTTTCAAATACGTATCGAATCTATCCAGTTTGAGAAGGAATTGCACACGAACGAATAATTTTAACGCGGGATAAAAATATTTTTTTTTTGTTTTTTACTGTTACTTTCAGTGAACAACGAACTATTTAGAAATGGAATTTGGAATTTTTCATCAAGGTGAATTTTGCTATACAATGAATACGTGATATGTTTACGGAAAAGCAGGGGTGATGGAGAAATTTTTGAAGAAGGAATAGCGATAATGAGAATGGAAAGAGCAATACCATGTTTGTTAATATCTGTAGATGAGCAGAAGTTTTACATTGAACTCTAATTTTTAGATAAATACTCAATTCAAAACAAAAAACTGTTTTAATTCACATATTGGCACAGTTTTGTCGCATTCTTACTCACATAGACACATATACATGAAGCACTGTTAAGGAGTTATTCTGTTCAAGAAAGATATAAATCTTTAGCAAGCGGTAATTTTTGACTAAAACTAACCAAGCGCGGGGTTAACAAATATAGTTATTCATTAGGAGTGTTACGGTTAACCAAAACCTTATTCCTTGACATTGTTAAAAAACCTGTCCCGTTTTGCAACTTAACACTATTATGCTTTAAAAAAGTATGTAAATAAACGTTTTGTATAAATTGCTAGTAAATATGCAAAATGTTGTATAATAACAATGAAGTGAAAATACATTTTATTGACTTGGAAGCATGTTTCAACTTATTGTGTCGGTAGTGTATATTCGACCAAATATATGCAAATGGCTTACATTATGAACATTAAAAGCAGTATTCATGAAACAAAAAAAATGAGTTTGTTAAGCCATTGATCCATGACATGTGAATAATTTACTTGTCATTACTAAGAAAATGCTTGGAACTTGTGTTTCCTATCAAAAGGTTTTCTTTCAATTTGCATATGACCTGAAAGAAAATTTTGATATTAATTTCAAAACAATATTCAAAACCCGAAAATTTCGACGGCGCGAACGTTTTTAATAAGTACAACGATCAACTTCACAATAAATATTGAATGGCATGTTGAATTTGGATAGACATAAAAGGTTTAAGCATGATGACGTTCTTTATTTAATTTTTCACAATCCACTACCAATCTATACAGATAATGCTCTCTTCAATTCTTGTGTAGCTTCAACATTTGGAAAGAAAAATGCAAAACAAATTCTTTGGTCGCAATACTAAATTGACATCTCGAAAGTTACCAAAATAGCTTGACAGAAACGTATTATTTGTTTCGATGAGACCGATATTCAACACATCATCACTTGAGCACTGTTTGGGTTACTTAGCAGATATAACTAACGTTGCTATGGCTGCAATCTGTTTGATGATTTTGCCTCTAATAAGTTATTGTAATCAATGTGTAACAAGTTGTGTTACTTGAATTTCGGTAAGTCGCGTAAGCTCCGCCTCTTACGCTTTTTCGGTTACATGACAGTTATAGTACACGTTGCAATGGCTTTACCATGTTCGATGAATTTGTTTCATATAAGTTACTGTCATTGAAGTGTAATAACGTGTGCTACTTGGGATCGCCATTGACAGCTCTCCGGTTGTCTTCAACGAGCTCTCTTCCGACCACTTTCCAGTAATATTGACATAGGGATCCTCACTAGAAACAGTGCCTATTCAACCTCGGAGGAACTACGCACCGTCTGGGTCCTATTTCAACAAATCGTCTATCAACTTATTAATATCGATTTGCCACTTGATTCCCCGAAGGAAATCGATGCGGCCCTATCTTTTTTTTCGATTATAGAAGTTTTAACATTGTGCACGGAACCACCCGCGATCCCATTTCAACCAGAATATTAGTTGATTTTTTGAATTCGATTGGTAAAAATTTGGTACAACTAATCGATTGTTGATTTAACTAAACTGTCATTTTTGTTTTTCGATTAGCAGAAACGATGGTTGAAACAAGTAATTCAACTGTTTGAAAAAAAAATGCTGTCAATTAGTGAGGACACATACCTTTCAATTTCAACAAATATTTTAGTTGAAATAACTGGTGTTATTATTGAAACAAAATTCTGTTAGTTGAAAAATAAATCGGTTTTATTTGTTTGTTTGTTTTGAGATCAGTAAAGATCTAAATTCTAAAAAAAATACTTCTGATTCGATCGGAAATGATTGATGTAGAAAAACGTTTTTAATCAGCAAAAGTGCCCGGAGGGGCGAGTGAATTAGCGAAATTATTAAATTTACCTAAAATGATGCCTTCAAACGGTTGAACTAAAGTTATGCACTGATAATTTTAGTCAATTTATATGAGCTTGGGTGCATCAACCGCTGGGAATTGGAATTTTGCGACGGCAATTCAAACGCGCCATTCAATCGCATCGCGTTCTGTGTGTTTGAAATCCTTCGCTCCTGTTACTTTTATAAATTAAATTCATGTCAAAAAGCGTTTTATTGCTAATGCATGAACATCATCATCGGTAACAAACAGCTGGAAGTAAAACAGTCTGCTGGAAGTAAATAATGATCGAATTTGAAGCATAAAATTTTTGAGCATACCTGAAAGATTACGAGATGATCATTCATTAACATTTTCTAATTTGTCACCAAATCTTTTTCATCTCAAACGAGGTTAACTTTATCACAACACCGCTGTTAGATAAACACTTGTTATCAAAAAATTCTCAAATCGAATGAACACAATTTCACCAAACGCTTTAACCATCGATGTTGTTTTCATTGACATTTTGAAGCGACGCGAACAGATTTCAACTAAAAAAGTTGTTGATTTTGCATTGCGATTATTGTTTATGTTTCAACTGTCTCCGGCATTTGACAGCATTCAAAACAACATATTTTTCAACTACTTGAATATATGCAAATCAAAAACCATTTTGGTTGAATCAAAAAGAAATTAGTTAAATCAACTATCGCAAAAATCAAAAACTGCGATATCGCAATTTTATGATCGAAGGGTTCTCCGTGTGGTCATTCACCTCTTCGGGCCAGAAAAGTTTTCTGACCCTATGTGCGGGGTTGGGAATCGAACCCAGGTGGGCAGCTTGAAAGGCATCGACTTACCCATCATGCTTTACCCGTTCCCCGGCCCTATCTACCTTCCAGCATTCAATCACAGTCGCTCGTGATAGAACGGTCCCAGTACAACATATGCCGAGCTCCTCTCTTCAAATTGACAGTGTCACCAAGAAACTCATCCAACTTCGAAAATCTGCGGGAGAGTGTATCAACGAACTGGCATCCTAGATCAGAAGACCTCTTATAACAACTCAACTAGGATAATCCAGGAAAGGATAACTGAGCTTCGCAACAGGAACTTCCAGCAAAAGCTTCGAGAAATTCTCCCACATTCAAAGCCCTTCTGGTCATTAACGACGGGGCTTAAGAAAAAACCCAAGCCTATCCCTCCTCTGATGTCACCCCAGGACGCAGCTGAAGGAATACCTTTAATCACACCAGTAGAGAAGGCAAATGCGCTTGACCAGCAGTTTGTGTGTTCTCACAATTTAGGACTCAACATTGTTAGTCCACATGAAAGAGCCGTTGCTGATAGCGTAGCTGAGGTTGACCAATCAGACAGCTTGATTCCTGAGGAAAGAAGAGTCACTGCGAATGAGCTGATGGCTATTGTGAAAAAATAAAAAAAAATGAAGTTCCCCGGTTTCGACAACACATTGAACATTGAGATGAAACATTTGAGTATCTGCTCGTTTGTTTTATTAGCTAAAATTTTTCATAGATGCTGGGAGCTTGGATACTTCCCTTCAATATGGAAGTTAGCTAAAGTTATCCCAGTTTTGAAACCGGGGAAAACCCTTCCTTTTCCAAGAGCTATCGGCCCATCAGCCCTGCCCTATCCAAGCAGTTTGAAAAGTCAATACAAAGGCGAATTTTTGCTTTCGCAGATGAACAGAATATATTACTGGAAGAACAGTTTGGGTCCCGGAAAGAAAGATCCACAATCCACCAACTCACAAGGGTTAACAACGTCATCCAGCAAAACAAATCAGTGTCCAAAACGACTGCCATGGCAATATTGGATATTGAAAAGGCATTCGATAATGTGTGGCACGATGGCCTGATATTTAAACTGCCTCGGTATAATTTTCCCACGTATCTTATTAAAATAATCAAAAATTATCTTGCAGATAGAGCATTCCAGGTTTCTCTGAATAATGCATTTCCAGAAAGATTTACTATTCCTACTAGGATACCCCAAGGAAGTATCCTAGGTCCCATCCTATACAACATTTTTACCTCTTCCGAGTGGTGGTGTTCTGTCAAAATTTGCTGATGATACTGCCATTCTTAACAAAGGTCGTGCCATTAATGCCTTGAAGAATAAACTACAGACAGGTCTGGACGCTCTAACTGAATATTTTACAAGCTGGAAAATTGAGATCAATGCAGCAAAAACTCAGGTCATCTTGTTTCCACATTCAAGATCACCAAAACTTGTTCCATGAGACGAATGCCGAACTAGGACTCACCTTGGCATACATCTGATATTCAGGTCACATGTTGATAAAATCGTTCAAAAATGCAGCATACCTAATGGTCTCTGTATTCGCTGATTTGTAGACCATCTAAACTGTGCCTGAAGAATCAGACGGCTGTCTATAAACAAATCATCTACCCCGCAATTGAATACGCAGTCCCTGTTTGGCGGGGCTGTGCACGAACGCACAAACTTAGGCTTCAGCGCATTCAAAGTAAGATCCTAAAGATGATTCTTAATCTACCCCCTTGGACAAGGACTAGTGAAGTACATGAGATGGCCTCCCTGGATATACTAGAACAAAAATTTGAACAATACTGATCGAAATTTGACGAGAGGTGCTCAATCTCTGAAATACAAATAATTCAAAATTTGTACGTATTAGATTAAGGATAGTTATAAGTAGGTAGATATTTTATTAATAATTAAAATAAATATTATGATTAAACACTAGTTTGTAAAACAAGAGTAACTGAAACACCTTTTATTAATAACGAATCGTATGAACAACAAAGATGAAAGGACAAAGGATCACTTGTACTGCGACTGGCACCATTAAAGAAGGTGACAAGCGATTATAAATACACTCTCCTACTCAATGCTTGATCGAAAAAATAGGTATAAAGGACAGGTGGACAGAGAAGATGTTTGGATGTAAGGTATCGGTCGGGTGACGGCGAGAATGTAGACCATGTTTTAAGTACGTTCTACTATGTCTGACTGGCGTTTCAGAGTGACTAAAACCAGATTCAGAGTGGCGAAATGGTAGCGCGTATGCACGGAATGCATGAGAACGCAGGTTCGAGTCCTGTCTCTGAGCATATCTTTCCCAATAAATCATCTTTTCTGTTATTTTTTCATTTCTTTGGCTTCTCAAATATACAGGGTCCGGCACTCGAAGTGTAACCAATTAAAAAGGCCATAAATTCAGTTTGGAAAATTACTTTTACTTAATTCAAAGTACAAAATGTGTAAAAATAATACAAAATTCAGAATCAATTCACTTTTGCTCGATATGACCACCTTTTGCCTTGACTATGGCCTTGAGACGGTCAAAAAACGAATCGCAAGTTGCCGAATGTGACTTGCAGGTATTTAGGCCCACTCGCAGACAATAACTTTTTTCAGCGCCTCGAGACTGGTGTATCTTTTAGTTCGGACTTTGCTCTCCAAAATGGCCCAAAGATAATAATCCATTGGATTCGCATCTGGTGAATTCGAGAGCCATTGTGTGGACGTGATGAAGTTCGGAACGTTGTTTTTCAGCCATTCTTGGTTCACTCGAGCTTTGTGAGACGGTGCCGAGTCCTGCTGAAACGTCCATGGTCTGCCACCGACATGTTTGTCTGCCCACGGCTTCAAAGCAACCTCCAGAATACTTTCCCGATAATATGTCGCATTTACCTTGACGCCAGGCTCGATGAAAACGATTGGAGAGCGCTCATCTGCGGTTACAGTGGCCCAAACCATTATCTGTTGCGGGTGCTGCCTCCTGGTGGCCAATCGATGACTCAAATTCTCGTATGAACGGTCGGTCAAGTAAACCCTATCGTTTTGAGAGTTTACGAATTGCTCAATTGGAAAAATTTTCTCGTCAGAAAATACAATGGAAATTGACCGCTTTCGGCCAAACGAAGCAACTCCTTCGCTCTCTCAAGTCAAGATTTTTTTTTCGCGTTCACTTTTGGCAAAATGCTTTCTTGCGCTTGTAAACAATATAACTCCGAACTGTCATTTAGCAAATTTCTAGAGAGCTGATGCCCGTGCGTCAGCTGCGCGAGCGGTCTGAAGTTGGTTACAATTCAAGTGCCGGACCCTGTATGTTTCCGCTCAGTCATTGCAGAAACTGGAGTATTTTTGCCTTTCTCATATAGAAAGCTTATGCAATCACTGTGAAAACCGACTACCATTCGACTCAGTTCGTCGAGTACGCAAAATGTCTGTGTGTGTATGTGCGTATGTGTGTATGTAACGTTTCTTTGCACTAACTTTGCTCGGAGATGGCTGAACCGATTTTAACCAACTTAGATTCAAATGAAAGGTCTTGTGGTCCCATACAAAATTCCTGAACATTTTGTGGATCCGACTTCCGGTTTCGGATATATGGGGTAAAATGTGCGAAAAATTGTGAAAATAAGTGCACTAACTTTTCTCAGGGCTGGCTGAACCGATTTTTACAAGCTTAGAATCAAATGAAAGGCCTTGTGGTCCCATACAAAATCCCTGAATATTATTTGGATCCGACTTCCGGTTCCGGAGTTATGGGGAAAAATGTGCAAAAAAAATGAAAATATGTGTTCGTACCTTTCTCAGAGATGGCGCGACCGATTTTCACAAACTTAGGTTCAAATGAAAGTTTTCAAAATCAACCTCAAATCTTCATCAATTGACAGTTTTTAACAGTAGACGGTCAAACAAACCGTTTTCGGTCATTCTTTTAAGAATCGAAGAAAATTATTTTGAAGAATACCACAGTATTATATATGATAGTATGATTGATATGAGAAAGGCATCATTACACCACTAGGTGGATTAGAACAGGTTTTTGTCAATAAATTTCTAAATTCATGAAAAAGCAAAACGAACTTATTCACACTCCTAACTACTAACTGAATTAATAAACAACGAATCGACTAATTAGAAGATTGCACAGATTCTGGTGAAATTGGTATAATACTTTGAAAACTTATGATTATGTGAGTCTTATTTGTACTAAACCAAAGGAGTCACCTTGAGATAACATTCAGAATTTTATCCTGTGTCTTTTTAAGAGTTTTGTTCCTGATGGGACAACATGAAGATTGGATGTATTTGTTACATTTCGTCTTAATTTCTACAACGTTGTTCCTAGAAAGTAAAATTTTTATCAATCATTATATAAATATTTTGCTTGATCGGACCATGTCAATTTGCACTTTTTCAATTAGGTTACATGAATCTTGCTTGGATTCATACAAGTAGCTTCCGACTTATGCTGAAAGATAATTGTGTTATGAAAAATTCGATGAGAGAGAACTATCGATGTTTATTTTCATAATACAATGTTGATCTGAATCCATTTACAAACCTTTTGTTCATAAATGAAGATTTCAGTGTGCACAACCACCGCTGAACATGAATTCAATTTTAAGCTTACACACTATTCAAATAATGTTTTCGGATAATGTGACAAATCCATCAAACCGATGTTCAAGGACTTAAATTATATAAAAAAAATCTATCACGGAATGATCTAATATGGTCTGCCAGTTATAGGAGAACCAAAATCAATAGATAATTAGTATTTAACATACTCAAGCGAACACGGTTTGCAGCAAACGAGAAATTGGAAATCACACAGCGCATATAGTGTAAAAGCGAATATAAGCGAGTGACGATCAAAACCGTCTATCGTGTTAGAGGAATCCAATGGATGACGTAATTATGGCATGCTGTGATTGGCTCGTAAAAACCTAAGTCAATCCAGACCGATTTCAATGGCGTACTGAGCTGAGCTGGAGTATATTGTGACTGATTTTTATTATAAGACTCATTCTAAGTCTCCTACACCGATTCTAAATTTAAGACATCAAGAAATGAAGTCTCCCGCGGTAAAGGGCATTGAATAGTGGAATCTAACTCGTCGCAGTTGGGAGTCGCTAGCTGAGGGCAAAAGGGAGAAAAAAAATATTTTAAAGCCTGTGTTCTCTCTTTTCCTTATAGTATAACCACACATTCTAACAAGCCAAGGAAGGAAAGAAATACGAAAATCTGGCTAATGCGCTTGCGCAGAGTGAAAAAAAACATACCTAACAAAGTGTAGACGTAAGTCTTTACTAACGCTTAGTATTTAGAAAAAAATTGTATATAAATTTGGTAGTAGTTTAAAAGTAATCGCCGGCGTTATTAGTCAACGAACTTAGAAGAACAAACTCACAGTAACCTCATTGTTTGGTGACCTCCAGAGAGGAAAAGTAGTCGACAAAAAAGTGAAGTGCTACCCGAATATGCGAGTTAGCGTACAAGTGTGGTGCGACCTAAGTCAGGCGCATTAAACATCGAGCATTCGATTTAGTGAATACGCAAGTTAGCGTATAAGTATGGTGAGACCTAAGTCAGGCGTATGAAACATCGAACATTCGATTTAGTGAATATACAAGTTAGCGTATATGTTCAGTGTGGCCTAGATCAGACGCATTAAAAATTGAATAATCAAGTGGCGGAAGCGAACCAGCCGATAAAGCTACAAAATCAACGGAAAAGGAATCCTTATGGAAGAATAGTCCAACATTTTTGAAAGAAGATGAAAAAATTTGGCCTCTTAGACCGACCAAGTTGAGTACCAAGGAAGATATAAAAATAGTGAACTTAGTCAAATAAACTAATTTCACGAAATTTGAATTCATCAACATCGATTGGTGTTCGAGCTGGAAACGTGCTAAACGAGAATCCTGATTTATGTCGACATATTTAGAGCAAAAATAAACAATGCGTCTTACGAACGGATCGTTACAAAAGAAGTTTTAGATCGAGCAGAAAATATTATACTACGAAAGGCATAGTGGGAAACGTAACCGGATAAAATGAGAAAATTACATTTGGATTTTCCGATCGATAAATCAAGTAAATTAATAAATTGAACGCCATTCTTATATACAGGTGGATTAATGAAGTCAAAAAGCAGAATCGAAAATGCAACTATGCTTCCGTACGGTACTAAATATCCTATTATATCAAAGAAGCATCATGCAACTTATTTAATACTACAATTTTATCATGAGAATTTTTTTCACAAAAAGATGGACGCAGAAATCGCTGCAGTTAGACAAAGGTATTGCGTGATTGACATTCGAGCCTCGATGAAAAGGACAAAAAGTGCATGTCAAAGGTGCAAGAATGAAAGAGCTCGACCTAATCTACCAAGAATTACATCATTACCAATATGTCGGCTGAAGCAAATGTAAAACCGTTTATCTTCACCGGAGTTGATTACATCGGTCCATTGACGGTTTAGATGGGATGACGGTTTAGATGGGATGGATGGTATGGGAAAGAATGGTAAAAGTAGTTAAAGGTACACTGCCTAAAAATTCCTACCCCATCTGTCCTATTACCAAGCTTCAATTCAAGGTGTAATGCGACCCGTGCTAAGGAATGCATGGTTTGAGGGCTAGAAAATTTCAAACCACTAACGGAGCTTGATGGGCACCTGGCGGCTGTTGTCCAAGTCTAATCCTGCTCGGTCGGGGGAATCCGGGTGGGAGGGTATTTAATAAACCCCCTACCCGAGGGAAGAAAATTGGATAAAAATTAAACAGAAAACGAACAATAACAAGGAACGAGAGGAGGTAAACCCCTTCGTGAGAAAGTGTTTGAGAAGATCTCTACCCGTTACACCGGGTGCGAAGGAGAAAGCAACAGTGGTAGACGACGAAACGAGCGACAGCAATGCGCTCGTCGAATCAGTGGACCAACCAAAGACCCTGGAGTCGGGATTTGGTGCAGCTCTATCGAGTATGACGGCGGTCGTAGAGCAGCTCGATGCGATCATCGCTTTCACTAGCGAGAAAACCAACATCAGCAAAAACCTCAAGCTGAGAAAAGCCGTCAATGTAGCTAAGAGGGATCAGGAGGCGATAATAGCCCGAATTGAAGGAGACGAAAGTACGGATAAGTGCTCCCAAACGGAGCCCTTCTAATTCCAGAGTAGTCCGAGTCAAGCGACAATCGTCTACGCACTCCGCTTAACAATGGAGAGGAACAAAGTGCGTAGGAAACGAGCCAGGGACTCACCAGGTTACAAACGCGTGACCAAGAAGCGTAAGGGCCTGGTCGCTGACGACAGGGAGTAGGATTGCGACAGAGGTCTCAACCCCAAACGGGATACCCGATTCTCGGATTCTAGTAAAAACACCGAGCGCGAGCCTGGTGAGAAGGGTAACAGGATAAGGAGAATTCTGGCAAGGACCGACCAAGGTGACCGGGAAGAAAAAAAAAGAAAGTCCCCATAGAACGCGAGAGAAGGGCTAGGGAAAAAGGAGAAGCCTTGCTGGTCAAAACAGACAAGGAAAAATACGCCGACGTCCTCAAGGCAATGCGGAGCGAGGCAAAGCTTGCCGACCTTGCTGCTAGTGCTCAAAAAGGAGCACAATCTGTCGGACCAGAACTCGGAGTGCTAGCTCAGCAAGTTCTAGGCGTCGACTGCAACAGCCCTAATTTTATCATAGATCAAGATAAGGCCGAAATCATATCATAAAGATCTTCCAAAACCATATTTCACTATACCTTAGCTAGTACAAATAGTATATTAGTAAAGTTATTGCGGTGCTCACGGCTGCCTATTTTAACATATTGCATCAGTCAGTAAAAACTGTACCACTGAGCGAGGAAAGCATGTTCAGACAAGTTAATTGATTATGTACACAAGCGACCCGATCGCGCGGCAATCGCATACATCCATACCATGTATATTGATTATATGTGTTAGCATGTATATTGATTATATGTGTTAGTTAGTCAACCCAAGAATGCCCAGTATTATTTAGGGCACCTTTACGTAAATACGCCGGAAAAGAACATTTCGCATTTAAAAGTTAGCAGTGAATTCCAGATATATGTAAAGATGGAATATATACAAGTTTTGGTTCGGTAGCAATATTTTGAGTATAAAAAGGGCGGTTTTTGAATTTATCGAGGCTTCTTAGTTCAACTGTTGGTCCAAAAATACCGGAGCTCTTCGTTGTTTTTCCACTTTGCATCCCTTCGTCGATCTACTTCCTTGTTTGAAACGCAGGCGGGGAATCAGATTAACCATACGACCAGACTTAGTATCGGCTTGTAACGCAGGACGGTTCTAACTGGACGAAGGACTCCACCCCAAAATCTATAGTGTGTAGCATTTGTTACGCAGGTGCTGCAAACTATAGATTCCATCTAGACTTAGAGGTGGCTTGTACCGCAGGACATCTCGAACTAGAACCTTACTCGAACGTCGCTCAACCGGTGGAAAGTGCTTTAAATAGGTCAGGCACAGAATTATGTGATGTAGGGAAGTCATTGTGTTATAGTGTAAATCTATTAAGAAGGAAGTAAATATAAGTGCGGTTTACGGTTTGAAAATCAAATCGTCTCATTAATTATACAGATGACATTTCGTGCGTCAAAAGACATACCCCTCTCGCCGCTGGGTTAAGTGCTTGCATTTTGTGGTGACACCGGAAAAAAAGAAAAAATTGAAAAAAAAAAATAATACGGAACGCTATTCGAGAGGAGGTATTGTACCGCGAGTGAATTTAAAATGACAAAAATTATAATCAGGTGAGTCTGCATTTAAATTTTTGCCTTTCTCTATAAAAAGGTATTAGAATTGCTAGAAAAAACGACTCTCGAACGCAGCCTCGGAGAGTCATAGTGTTATATACCATTCGACTCAGTTCGACGAGATCGGAAAATGTCTGTGTGTGTGCGTATGTGTGTATGTGTGTGTGCACTTTTCGAAGATATTTGAACGCGCTCAATTTTCTCAGAGATGGCTGAGCCGATTTTAAAAAACTTGGGCTCGTTTGAAAGCTACTGTCGGGCCATTGATCAAGTTCGAAGATCAAATGGCTGTGACTTTTGGTTTGGGAGATATGATTGTATAAGTGACGTAACCGACAAAAGGCGTTGAATTTGAACGCGCTCAATTTTCTCAAAGATGGCTGAACCGATTTTAACAAACTTAGGCTCGTTTGAAAGGTACTATCGGGCCATTGATCAAGTTCGAAGATCAAATGGCTGTGACTTTTGGTTCCGGAGATATGATTGTATAAGTGACGTAACCGACAAAAGGCGTTTTTTATCACGCTTAATTTTCTCAGAGATGCCTGAACCGATTTTAACAAACTTGGGCTCGTTTGAAAGGTACTATCGGGCCATTGATCAAGTTCGAAGATCAAATGGCTGTGACTTTTGGTTCCGGAGATATGATTGTATAAGTGACGTAACCGACAAAAAGCGTTGTATTTGAACGCGCTCAATTTTCTCAGAGATAACTGAACCGATTTTAACAAACTTGGGCTCGTTTGAAAGCTACTGTCGGGCCATTGATCAAGTTCGAAGATCAAATGGCTGTTACTTTTGGTTCCAGATATATGATGGTATATGTGACGTAACCGACAAAACACGTTGATTTTTACCGCTCTTATATATATAAGGGTGCCAAAATTTTGGGATCACCTCTATTTTTGTTAAGTTCTAGTGCTCAAAAGTTTAAGCACCTCGAAAAAAGCCTTCATGCTAAATTTGAGCTAAATCGGATATGCGTAAGGGGTGTTGCCGGTGATAAAGGTTTGACAATTTTCGATCTTGAAAAAGCACCATAAGGGAGAGTACATGAAATTTCCAAAATCGAAATTTTTTTTTGATGCCGAAACTCTTAAAACTGCATGAAACATCGAAATTTAGTGTCATCTAAAAAAAAAAATGTTTTGAAAAAATCAACTTTCTGGGAATTTTTATATGTTTTCTAAGCCCCAAAAAGTCGACTTTTTCAAAAATTTTTTTTTTCGAGATGACACTAAATCTCGACGTTTCATGCAATTCTAAGCCTTTTCGCATCAAATAATTTTTTTCGATTTCGAAAATTTCATATACTACCCCCTATGGTGATTTTTCAAGATGTATGAAAATTCCACTAAGTGGACTAAGAAGGGTTTTGCCTTTCTCTATAAAAAGGTATTAGAATTGCTGGAAAAACCGACTTTCGAACGGAGCCTCGGAGACCCATAGTGTTATATACCATTCGACTGAGTTCGACGAGATCGGAAAATGTCTGTGTATGTGTGTGTGTGTGTGTGTGTGTGTGTGTGTGTGTGTGTGTGTATGTGTGTGTGTATGTGTGTGTGCAGTTTTAGACGATATTTGAACGCGCTCAATTTTCTCAGAGATGGCTGAACCGATTTTAAAAAACTTGGGCTCGTTTGAAAGCTACTGTCGGGCCATTGATCAAGTTCGAAGATCAAATGGCTGTGAATTTGGGTTTCGGAGATATGATTGTATAAGTGACGTAACCGACAAAAGGCGTTGAATTTGAACGCGCTCAATTTTCTCAAAGATGGCTGGTCCGATTTTAACAAACTTGAGCTCGTTTGAAAGGTACTATCGGGCCATTGATCAAGTTCGAAGATCAAATGGCTGTGACTTTTGGTTCCGGAGATATGATTGTATAAGTGACGTAACCGACAAAAGGCGCTGAATTTGAACGCGCTCAATTTTCTCAGAGATGGCTGAACCGATTTTAACAAACTTGGGCTCGTTTGAAAGGTACTATCGGGCCATTGATCAAGTTCGAAGATCAAATGGCTGTGACTTTTGGTTCCGGAGATATGATTGTATAAGTGACGTAACCGACAAAAAGCGTTGTATTTGAACGCGCTCAATTTTCTCAGAGATAACTGAACCGATTTTAACAAACTTGGACTCGTTTGAAAGCTACTGTCGGGCCATTGATCAAGTTCGAAGATCAAATGGCTGTGACTTTTGGTTCCAGATATATGATGGTATATGTGACGTAACCGACAAAACACGTTGATTTTTACCGCTCTTATATATATAAGGGTGCCAAAATTTTGGGATCACCTCTATTTTTGTTAAGTTCTAGTGCTCAAAAGTTTAAGCACCTCGAAAAAAGCCTTCATGCTAAATTTGAGCTAAATCAGATATGCGTAAGGGGTGTTGCCCGGTGATAAAGGTTTGACAATTTTCGATCTTGAAAAAGCACCATAAGGGAGAGTACATGAAATTTCCAAAATCGAAAATTTTTTTTGATGCCGAAACTCTTAAAACTGCATGAAACATCGAAATTTAGTGTCATCTAAAAAAAAAAATGTTTTGAAAAAATCAACTTTCTGGGAATTTTTATATTTTTTCTAAGTCCCAAAAAGTCGACTTTTTCAAAAATTTTTTTTTTCGAGATGACACTAAATCTCGACGTTTCATGCAATTCTAAGCCTTTTCGTATCAAACAATTTTTTTCGATTTCGAAAATTTCATGTACTCCCCCCTATGGTGATTTTTCAAGATGTATGAAAATTCCACTAAGTGGACTAAGAAGGGTTTTGCCTTTCTCTATAGAAAGGTATTAGAATTGCTGGAAAAACCGACTTTCGAACGGAGCCTCGGAGACCCATAGTGTTATATACCATTCGACTCAGTTCGACGAGATCGGAAAATGTCTGTGTATGTGTGTGTGCAGTTTTAGAAGATATTTGAACGCGCTCAATTTTCTCAGAGATGGCTGAACCGATTTTAACAAACTTGGGCTCGTTTGAAAGCTACTGTCGAGCCATTCATCAAGTTCGAAGATCAAATGGCTGTGACTTTTGGTTTCGGAGATATGATTGTATAAGTGACGTAACCAACAAAAGGCGTTGAATTTGAACGCGCTCAATTTTCTCAGAGATGGTTGGTCCGATTTTAACAAACTTGGGCTCGTTTGAAAGGTACTATTGGGCCATTGATCCAGTTCGAAGATCAAATGGCTGTGACTTTTGGTTCCGGAGATATGATTGTATAAGTGACGTAACCGACAAAAAGCGTTGTATTTGAACGCGCTCAATTTTTTCAGAGATGGCTGGTCGGATTTTAACAAACTTGGGCTCGTTTGAAAGCTACTGTCGGGCCATTGATCGAGTTCGAAGATCAAATGGCTGTGACTTTTGGTTCCGGAGATATGATTGTATAAGTGACGTAACCGACAAAAAGCGTTGTATTTGAACGCGCTCAATTTTCTCAGAGATGGCTGGTCCGATTTTAACAAACTTGGGCTCGTTTGAAAGCTACTGTCGGGCCATTGATCAAGTTCGAAGATCAAATGGCTGTGATTTTTGGTTCCGGAGATATGATTGTATAAGTGACGTAACCGACAAAAAGCGTTGTATTTGAACGCGCTCAATTTTCTCAGAGATGGCTGGTCCGATTTTAACAAACTTGGGCTCGTTTGAAAGCTGCTGTCGGACCATTGATCAAGTTCGAAGATCAATTGGTTGAGACTTTTGGTTCCGGAGATATGATTGTATAAGTGACGTAACCGACAAAAAGCGTTGTATTTGAACGCGCTCAATTTTCTCAGAGATGGCTGAACCGATTTTAAAAAACTTGGGCTCGTTTGAAAGCTACTGTCGGGCCATTGATCAAGTTCGAAGATCAAATGGCTGTGACTTTTGGTTTGGGAGATATGATTGTATAAGTGACGTAACCGACAAAAGGCGTTGAATTTGAACGCGCTCAATTTTTTCAAAGATGGCTGGTCCGATTTTAACAAACTTAGGCTCGTTTGAAAGGTACTATCGGGCCATTGATCAAGTTCGAAGATCAAATGGCTGTGACTTTTGGTTCTGGAGATATGATTGTATAAGTGACGTAACCGACAAAAGGCGTTGAATTTGAACGCGCTCAATTTTCTCAGAGATGGCTGAACCGATTTTAACAAACTTGGGCTCGTTTGAAAGGTACTATCGGGCCATTGATCAAGTTCGAAGATCAAATGGCTGTGACTTTTGGTTCCGGAGATATGATTGTATAAGTGACGTAACCGACAAAAAGCGTTGTATTTGAACGCGCTCAATTTTCTCAGAGATAACTGAACCGATTTTAACAAACTTGGGCTCGTTTGAAAGCTACTGTCGGGCCATTGATCAAGTTCGAAGATCAAATGGCTGTGACTTTTGGTTCCAGATATATGATGGTATATGTGACGTAACCGACAAAACACGTTGATTTTTACCGCTCTTATATATATAAGGGTGCCAAAATTTTGGGATCACCTCTATTTTTGTTAAGTTCTAGTGCTCAAAAGTTTAAGCACCTCGAAAAAAGCCTTCATGCTAAATTTGAGCTAAATCAGATATGCGTAAGGGGTGTTGCCCGGTGATAAAGGTTTGACAATTTTCGATCTTGAAAAAGCACCATAAGGGAGAGTACATGAAATTTCCAAAATCGAAAATTTTTTTTGATGCCGAAACTCTTAAAACTGCATGAAACATCGAAATTTAGTGTCATCTAAAAAAAAAAATGTTTTGAAAAAATCAACTTTCTGGGAATTTTTATATTTTTTCTAAGTCCCAAAAAGTCGACTTTTTCAAAAATTTTTTTTTTCGAGATGACACTAAATCTCGACGTTTCATGCAATTCTAAGCCTTTTCGCATCAAATAATTTTTTTCGATTTCGAAAATTTCATGTACTCCCCCCTATGGTGATTTTTCAAGATGTATGAAAATTCCACTAAGTGGACTAAGAAGGGTTTTGCCTTTCTCTATAGAAAGGTATTAGAATTGCTGGAAAAACCGACTTTCGAACGGAGCCTCGGAGACCCATAGTGTTATATACCATTCGACTCAGTTCGACGAGATCGGAAAATGTCTGTGTATGTGTGTGTGCAGTTTTAGAAGATATTTGAACGCGCTCAATTTTCTCAGAGATGGCTGAACCGATTTTAACAAACTTGGGCTCGTTTGAAAGCTACTGTCGGGCCATTGATCAAGTTCGAAGATCAAATGGCTGTGACTTTTGGTTTCGGAGATATGATTGTATAAGTGACGTAACCAACAAAAGGCGTTGAATTTGAACGCGCTCAATTTTCTCAGAGATGGTTGGTCCGATTTTAACAAACTTGGGCTCGTTTGAAAGGTACTATCGGGCCATTGATCAAGTTCGAAGATCAAATGGCTGTGACTTTTGGTTCCGGAGATATAATTGTATAAGTGACGTAACCGACAAAAAGCGTTGTATTTGAACGCGCTCAATTTTCTCAGAGATGGCTGGTCGGATTTTAACAAACTTGGGCTCGTTTGAAAGCTACTGTCGGGCCATTGATCAAGTTCGAAGATCAAATGGCTGTGACTTTTGGTTCCGGAGATATGATTGTATAAGTGACGTATTGATCAAGTTCGAAGATCAAATGGCTGTGACTTTTGGTCATGGAGATATGATTGTATAAGTGACGTAACCGACAAAAAGCGTTGTATTTGAACGCGCTCAATTTTCTCAGAGACGGCTGAACCGATTTTAACAAACACGGACTCGTTGGAAAGCTACTATCGGACCATTGATCAAGTTCGAAGATCAATTGGTTGAGACTTTTGGTTCCGGAGATATGATTGTATAAGTGACGTAACCGACAAAAAGCGTTGTATTTGAACGCGCTCAATTTTCTCAGAGATGGCTGCCCTGATTTTAACAAACTTGGGCTCGTTTGAAAGCTACTATCGGACCATTGATCAAGTTCGAAGATCACATGGCTGTGACTTTTGGTTCCGGAGATATGATTGTATAAGTGACATAACCTACAAAACACGTTGATTTTTACTGCTCTTATATATAAGGGTGCCAAAATTTTGGGATCACCTCTATTTTCGTTAAGTTCTAGTGCTCAAAAGTTTAAGCACCTCGAAAAAAGCCTTCATGCAAAATTTGACCTAAATCGGACATGCTTAAGGGGTGCTGCCCGGTGGTAAAGGTTTGACAATTAGCGATCTTGAAAAAGCACCATTGGGGGGAGTACATGAAATTTCCAAAATCGAAATTATTTTTTGATGCCAAAACTCTTAAAACTGCATAAAACATCGAAATTTAGTGTCATCTCAAAAAAAAATTTTTTTGAAAAAATCAACTTCCTGGGACTTTCATATTTTTTCTAAGTCCCAAAATGTCGATTTTTTCAAAAAATTTTTTTTTCGAGATGGCACTAAATCTCGACGTTTCATGCAATTCTAAGCCTTTTGGCATCATAAACTTTTTTCTATTTCGAAAATTTCATCTACTCCCCCCTATGGTGATTTTTCAAGATATATGAAAATTCCACTAAGTGGACTAAGAAGGCTTTTTGCCTTTCTCTATAGAAAGGTATTTTAGATTAGCATCACTGTTCTCATACAAATAGGCAACGCAAATGTCAAGCACTAGTTAGGAAAAATGATGCTGACTGTGTCACATAAACACTGAAGCATGCTTTGGTGAACTACTCGAATCAATCTGAATCAATTGTTGTCAAAATTAGTGTACAAAATTATTTAATAAAAGTATGAAACATATTTTCATGAGACTGTCATGAAAGAAGAGAAAGGCATTACCACACCACTAGGTGGATTAAGAAGGGTTTTGCCTTTCTCTATAGAAAGGTATTAGAATTGCTGGAAAAACCGACTTTCGAACGGAGCCTCGGAGACCCATAGTGTTATATACCATTCGACTCAGCTCGACGAGATCGGAAAATGTCTGTGTGTGTGTGTGTATGTGTGTGTGTGTGTGTGTGTGTGTGTGTGTGTGTGTGTGTGTGTGTATGTATGTGCACTTTTCGAAGATATTTGAACGCGCTCAATTTTCTCAGAGATGGCTCAACCGATTTTAACAAACTTGGGCTTGTTTGAAAGCTACTGTCGGGCCATTGATCAAGTTCGAAGATCAAATGGCTGTGACTTTTGGTTCCGGAGATATGATTGTATAAGTGACGTAACCGACAAAAATCGTGCTATTTGAACGCGCTCAATTTTCTCAGAGATGGCTGAACCGATTTTAACAAACTTGAGCTCGTTTGAAAGCTACTGTCGGACCATTGATCAAGTTCGAAGATCAAATGGCTGTGAGTTTTGGTTCCGGAGATATGATTGTATAAGTGACGTAACCGACAAAAAGCGTTGTATTTGAACGCGCTCTATTTTCTCAGAGATGGCTGATCCGATTTTAACAAACTTGGGCTCGTTTGAAAGCTACTGTCAGGCCGTTGATCGAGTTCGAAGATCAAATGGTTGTGACTTTTGGTTCCAGATATATGATGGTATAAGTGACGTAACCGACAAAACACGTTGATTTTTACCGCTCTTATATATATAAGGGTGCCAAAATTTTGGGATCAACTCTATTTTCGTAAAGTTCTAGTGTTCAAAAGTTTAAGCACCTCGAAAAAAACCTTCATGCAAAATTTGACCTAAATCGGACATGCTTAAGGGGTGCTGCCCGGTGGTAAAGGTTTGGCAATTTTCGATCTTGAAAAAGCACCATAGGGGGGAGTACATGAAATTTCCAAAATCGAAAATTTTTTTTGATGCCAAAACTCTTAAAATTGCATAAAACATCGAAATTTAGTGTCATCTCAAAAAAATTTTTTTTTGAAAAAATCAACTTTCTGGGACTTAGAAAAATTTTCATATTTTTTCTAAGTCCCAAAAAGTCGATTTTTTCAAAAAAAATTTTTTTCGAGATGACACTAAATTTCGACGTTTCATGCAATTCTAAGCCTTTTGGCATCAAAAATTTTTTTTTCGATTTCGAAAATTTCATGTACTCCCCCCTATGGTGATTTTTCAAGATATATGAAAATTTCACTAAGTGGACTAAGAAGGCTTTTTGCCTTTCTCTATAGAAAGGTATTAGAATTGCTGGAAAAACCGACTTTCGAACGGAGCCTCGGAGACCCATAGTGTTATATACCATTCGACTCAGCTCGACGAGATCGGAAAATGTATGTGTGTGTGTGTGTGTGTGTATGTGTGTGTGTGTGTGTGTGTGTGTGTGTGTATGTATGTGCACTTTTCGAAGATATTTGAACGCGCTCAATTTTCTCAGAGATGGCTGAACCGATTTTAACAAACTTGGGCTCGTTTGAAAGCTACTGTCGGACCATTGATCAAGTTCGAAGATCAAATGGCTGTGAGTTTTGGTTCCGGAGATATGATTGTATAAGTGACGTAACCGACAAAAAGCGTTGTATTTGAACGCGCTCAATTTTCTCAGAGATGGCTGATCCGATTTTAACAAACTTGGGCTCGTTTGAAAGCTACTGTCAGGCCGTTGATCAAGTTCGAAGATCAAATGGTTGTGACTTTTGGTTCCAGATATATGATGGTATAAGTGACGTAACCGACAAAACACGTTGATTTTTACCGCTCTTATATATATAAGGGTGCCAAAATTTTGGGATCAACTCTATTTTCGTAAAGTTCTAGTGTTCAAAAGTTTAAGCACCTCGAAAAAAACCTTCATGCAAAATTTGACCTAAATCGGACATGCTTAAGGGGTGCTGCCCGGTGGTAAAGGTTTGGCAATTTTCGATCTTGAAAAAGCACCATAGGGGGGAGTACATGAAATTTCCAAAATCGAAAATTTTTTTTGATGCCAAAACTCTTAAAATTGCATAAAACATCGAAATTTAGTGTCATCTCAAAAAAATTTTTTTTTGAAAATATCAACTTTCTGGGACTTAGAAAAATTTTCATATTTTTTCTAAGTCCCAAAAAGTCGATTTTTTCAAAAAAAAAATTTTTCGAGATGACACTAAATTTCGACGTTTCATGCAATTCTAAGCCTTTTGGCATCAAAAATTTTTTTTCGATTTCGAAAATTTCATGTACTCCCCCCTATGGTGATTTTTCAAGATATATGAAAATTTCACTAAGTGGACTAAGAAGGCTTTTTGCCTTTCTCTATAGAAAGGTATTAGAATTGCTGGAAAAACCGACTTTCGAACGGAGCCTCGGAGACCCATAGTGTTATATACCATTCGACTCAGCTCGACGAGATCGGAAAATGTCTGTGTGTGTGTGTGTATGTGTGTGTATGTGTGTATGTGTGTGTGTATGTGTGTGCACTTTTCGAAGATATTTGAACGCGCTCAATTTTCTCAGAGATGGCTCAACCGATTTTAACAAACTTGGGCTCGTTTGAAAGCTACTATCGGGGCATTGATCAAGTTCGAAGATAAAATGGCTGTGACTTTTGGTTCCGGAGATATGATTGTATAAGTGACGTAACCGACAAAAAGCGTTGTATTTGAACGCGCTCAATTTTCTCAGAGATGACTGAACCGATTTGAACAAACTTGGACTCGTTTGAAAGCTACTGGCGGGCCATTGATCAAGTTCGAAGATCAAATGGCTGTGACTTTTGGTTCCGGAGATATGGTTGTATAAGTGACGTAACCGACAAAAAGCGTTGTATTTGAACGCGCTCAATTTTCTCAGAGATGGCTGATCCGATTTTAACAAACTTGGACTCGTTTGAAAGCTACTGTCGGGCCGTTGATCAAGTTCGAAGATAAAATGGTTGTGACTTTTGGTTCCAGATATATGATGGTATAAGTGACGTAACCGACAAAACACGTTGATTTTTACCGCTCTTGTATATATAAGGGTGCCAAAATTTTGGGATCAACTCTATTTTCGTAAAGTTCTAGTGCTCAAAAGTTTAAGCACCTCAAAAAAAGCCTTCATGCAAAATTTGACCTAAATCGGACATGCTTAAGGGGTGCTGCCCGGTGGTAAAGGTTTGACAATTATCGATCTTGAAAAAGCACCATAGGGGGGAGTACATGAAATTTCCAAAATCGAAAATTTTGTTGATGCCAAAACTCTTAAAACTGCATAAAACATCGAAATTTAGTGTCATCTCAAAAAAAATTTTTTTGAAAACATCAACTTTCTGGGACTTAGAAAAATTTTCATATTTTTCCTAAGTCCCAAAAAGTCGATTTTTTCAAAAATATTTTTTTTCGAGATGACACTAAATCTCGACGTTTCATGCAATTCTAAGCCTTTTGGCATCAAAAATTTTTTTTCGATTTCGAAAATTTCATGTACTCCCCCCTATGGTGATTTTTAAAGATATATGAAAATTCCACTAAGTGGACTAAGAAGGGTTTTGCCTTTCTCTATAGAAAGGTATTAGAATTGCTGGAAAAACCGACTTTCGAACGGAGCCTCGGAGACCCATAGTGTTATATACCATTCGACTCAGCTCGACGAGATCGGAAAATGTCTGTGTGTGTGTGTGTGTATGTGTGTGTGTATGTGTGTATGTGTGTGTGTATGTGTGTGCACTTTTCGAAGATATTTGAACGCGCTCAATTTTCTCAGAGATGGCTCAACCGATTTTAACAAACTTGGGCTCGTTTGAAAGCTACTATCGGGGCATTGATCAAGTTCGAAGATAAAATGGCTGTGACTTTTGGTTCCGGAGATATGATTGTATAAGTGACGTAACCGACAAAAAGCGTTGTATTTGAACGCGCTCAATTTTCTCAGAGATGGCTGAACCGATTTGAACAAACTTGGACTCGTTTGAAAGCTTCTGGCAGGCCATTGATCAAGTTCGAAGATCAAATGGCTGTGACTTTTGGTTCCGGAGATATGATTGTATAAGTGACGTAACCGACAAAAAGCGTTGTATTTGAACGCGCTCAATTTTCTCAGAGATGGCTGATCCGATTTTAACAAACTTGGGCTCGTTTGAAAGCTACTGTCGGGCCGTTGATCAAGTTCGAAGATCAAATGGTTGTGACTTTTGGTTCCAGATATATGATGGTATAAGTGACGTAACCGACAAAATACGTTGATTTTTACCGCTCTTGTATATATAAGGGTGCCAAAATTTTGGGATCAACTCTATTTTCGTAAAGTTCTAGTGCTCAAAAGTTTAAGCACCTCGAAAAAAGCCTTCATGCAAAATTTGACCTAAATCGGACATGCTTAAGGGGTGCTGCCCGGTGGTAAAGGTTTGACAATTATCGATCTTGAAAAAGCACCATAGGGGGGAGTACATGAAATTTCCAAAATCGAAAATTTTTTTTGATGCCAAAACTCTTAAAACTGCATAAAACATCGAAATTTAGTGTCATCTCAAAAAAAAATTTTTTCGAAAAAATCAACTTTCTGGGACTTAGAAAAATTTTCATAATTTTTCTAAGTCCCAAAAAGTCGATTTTTTCAAAAAAATTTTTTTTCGAGATGACACTAAATCTCGACGTTTCATGCAATTCTAAGCCTTTTGGCATCAAATTTTTTTTTTCGATTTCGAAAATTTCATGTACTCCCCCCTATGGTGATTTTTCAAGATATATGAAAATTTCACTAAGTGGACTAAGAAGGCTTTTTGCCTTTCTCTATAGAAAGGTATTAGAATTGCTGGAAAAACCGACTTTCGAACGGAGCCTCGGAGACCCATAGTGTTATATACCATTCGACTCAGCTCGACGAGATCGGAAAATGTCTGTGTGTGTGTGTGTGTGTATGTGTGTGTGTATGTGTGTATGTGTGTGTGTATGTGTGTGCACTTTTCGAAGATATTTGAACGCGCTCAATTTTCTCAGAGATGGCTCAACCGATTTTAACAAACTTGGGCTCGTTTGAAAGCTACTATCGGGGCATTGATCAAGTTCGAAGATAAAATGGCTGTGACTTTTGGTTCCGGAGATATGATTGTATAAGTGACGTAACCGACAAAAAGCGTTGTATTTGAACGCGCTCAATTTTCTCAGAGATGACTGAACCGATTTGAACAAACTTGGACTCGTTTGAAAGCTACTGGCGGGCCATTGATCAAGTTCGAAGATCAAATGGCTGTGACTTTTGGTTCCGGAGATATGGTTGTATAAGTGACGTAACCGACAAAAAGCGTTGTATTTGAACGCGCTCAATTTTCTCAGAGATGGCTGATCCGATTTTAACAAACTTGGACTCGTTTGAAAGCTACTGTCGGGCCGTTGATCAAGTTCGAAGATAAAATGGTTGTGACTTTTGGTTCCAGATATATGATGGTATAAGTGACGTAACCGACAAAACACGTTGATTTTTACCGCTCTTATATATATAAGGGTGCCAAAATTTTGGGATCACCTCTATTTTTGTTAAGTTCTAGTGCTCAAAAGTTTAAGCACCTCGAAAAAAGCCTTCATGCTAAATTTGAGCTAAATCAGATATGCGTAAGGGGTGTTGCCCGGTGATAAAGGTTTGACAATTTTCGATCTTGAAAAAGCACCATAAGGGAGAGTACATGAAATTTCCAAAATCGAAAATTTTTTTTGATGCCGAAACTCTTAAAACTGCATGAAACATCGAAATTTAGTGTCATCTAAAAAAAAAAATGTTTTGAAAAAATCAACTTTCTGGGAATTTTTATATTTTTTCTAAGTCCCAAAAAGTCGACTTTTTCAAAAATTTTTTTTTTCGAGATGACACTAAATCTCGACGTTTCATGCAATTCTAAGCCTTTTCGCATCAAATAATTTTTTTCGATTTCGAAAATTTCATGTACTCCCCCCTATGGTGATTTTTCAAGATGTATGAAAATTCCACTAAGTGGACTAAGAAGGGTTTTGCCTTTCTCTATAGAAAGGTATTAGAATTGCTGGAAAAACCGACTTTCGAACGGAGCCTCGGAGACCCATAGTGTTATATACCATTCGACTCAGTTCGACGAGATCGGAAAATGTCTGTGTATGTGTGTGTGCAGTTTTAGAAGATATTTGAACGCGCTCAATTTTCTCAGAGATGGCTGAACCGATTTTAACAAACTTGGGCTCGTTTGAAAGCTACTGTCGGGCCATTGATCAAGTTCGAAGATCAAATGGCTGTGACTTTTGGTTTCGGAGATATGATTGTATAAGTGACGTAACCAACAAAAGGCGTTGAATTTGAACGCGCTCAATTTTCTCAGAGATGGTTGGTCCGATTTTAACAAACTTGGGCTCGTTTGAAAGGTACTATCGGGCCATTGATCAAGTTCGAAGATCAAATGGCTGTGACTTTTGGTTCCGGAGATATGATTGTATAAGTGACGTAACCGACAAAAAGCGTTGTATTTGAACGCGCTCAATTTTCTCAGAGATGGCTGGTCGGATTTTAACAAACTTGGGCTCGTTTGAAAGCTACTGTCGGGCCATTGATCAAGTTCGAAGATCAAATGGCTGTGACTTTTGGTTCCGGAGATATGATTGTATAAGTGACGTATTGATCAAGTTCGAAGATCAAATGGCTGTGACTTTTGGTCATGGAGATATGATTGTATAAGTGACGTAACCGACAAAAAGCGTTGTATTTGAACGCGCTCAATTTTCTCAGAGACGGCTGAACCGATTTTAACAAACACGGACTCGTTGGAAAGCTACTATCGGACCATTGATCAAGTTCGAAGATCAATTGGTTGAGACTTTTGGTTCCGGAGATATGATTGTATAAGTGACGTAACCGACAAAAAGCGTTGTATTTGAACGCGCTCAATTTTCTCAGAGATGGCTGCCCTGATTTTAACAAACTTGGGCTCGTTTGAAAGCTACTATCGGACCATTGATCAAGTTCGAAGATCACATGGCTGTGACTTTTGGTTCCGGAGATATGATTGTATAAGTGACATAACCGACAAAACACGTTGATTTTTACTGCTCTTATATATAAGGGTGCCAAAATTTTGGGATCACCTCTATTTTCGTTAAGTTCTAGTGCTCAAAAGTTTAAGCACCTCGAAAAAAGCCTTCATGCAAAATTTGACCTAAATCGGACATGCTTAAGGGGTGCTGCCCGGTGGTAAAGGTTTGACAATTAGCGATCTTGAAAAAGCACCATTGGGGGGAGTACATGAAATTTCCAAAATCGAAATTATTTTTTGATGCCAAAACTCTTAAAACTGCATAAAACATCGAAATTTAGTGTCATCTCAAAAAAAAATTTTTTTGAAAAAATCAACTTCCTGGGACTTTCATATTTTTTCTAAGTCCCAAAATGTCGATTTTTTCAAAAAATTTTTTTTTCGAGATGGCACTAAATCTCGACGTTTCATGCAATTCTAAGCCTTTTGGCATCATAAACTTTTTTCTATTTCGAAAATTTCATCTACTCCCCCCTATGGTGATTTTTCAAGATATATGAAAATTCCACTAAGTGGACTAAGAAGGCTTTTTGCCTTTCTCTATAGAAAGGTATTTTAGATTAGCATCACTGTTCTCATACAAATAGGCAACGCAAATGTCAAGCACTAGTTAGGAAAAATGATGCTGACTGTGTCACATAAACACTGAAGCATGCTTTGGTGAACTACTCGAATCAATCTGAATCAATTGTTGTCAAAATTAGTGTACAAAATTATTTAATAAAAGAATGAAACATATTTTCATGAGACTGTCATGAAAGAAGAGAAAGGCATTACCACACCACTAGGTGGATTAAGAAGGGTTTTGCCTTTCTCTATAGAAAGGTATTAGAATTGCTGGAAAAACCGACTTTCGAACGGAGCCTCGGAGACCCATAGTGTTATATACCATTCGACTCAGCTCGACGAGATCGGAAAATGTCTGTGTGTGTGTGTGTGTATGTGTGTGTGTGTGTGTGTGTGTGTGTGTGTGTATGTATGTGCACTTTTCGAAGATATTTGAACGCGCTCAATTTTCTCAGAGATGGCTCAACCGATTTTAACAAACTTGGGCTTGTTTGAAAGCTACTGTCGGGCCATTGATCAAGTTCGAAGATCAAATGGCTGTGACTTTTGGTTCCGGAGATATGATTGTATAAGTGACGTAACCGACAAAAATCGTGCTATTTGAACGCGCTCAATTTTCTCAGAGATGGCTGAACCGATTTTAACAAACTTGAGCTCGTTTGAAAGCTACTGTCGGACCATTGATCAAGTTCGAAGATCAAATGGCTGTGAGTTTTGGTTCCGGAGATATGATTGTATAAGTGACGTAACCGACAAAAAGCGTTGTATTTGAACGCGCTCTATTTTCTCAGAGATGGCTGATCCGATTTTAACAAACTTGGGCTCGTTTGAAAGCTACTGTCAGGCCGTTGATCGAGTTCGAAGATCAAATGGTTGTGACTTTTGGTTCCAGATATATGATGGTATAAGTGACGTAACCGACAAAACACGTTGATTTTTACCGCTCTTATATATATAAGGGTGCCAAAATTTTGGGATCAACTCTATTTTCGTAAAGTTCTAGTGTTCAAAAGTTTAAGCACCTCGAAAAAAACCTTCATGCAAAATTTGACCTAAATCGGACATGCTTAAGGGGTGCTGCCCGGTGGTAAAGGTTTGGCAATTTTCGATCTTGAAAAAGCACCATAGGGGGGAGTACATGAAATTTCCAAAATCGAAAATTTTTTTTGATGCCAAAACTCTTAAAATTGCATAAAACATCGAAATTTAGTGTCATCTCAAAAAAATTTTTTTTTGAAAAAATCAACTTTCTGGGACTTAGAAAAATTTTCATATTTTTTCTAAGTCCCAAAAAGTCGATTTTTTCAAAAAAAATTTTTTTCGAGATGACACTAAATTTCGACGTTTCATGCAATTCTAAGCCTTTTGGCATCAAAAATTTTTTTTTCGATTTCGAAAATTTCATGTACTCCCCCCTATGGTGATTTTTCAAGATATATGAAAATTTCACTAAGTGGACTAAGAAGGCTTTTTGCCTTTCTCTATAGAAAGGTATTAGAATTGCTGGAAAAACCGACTTTCGAACGGAGCCTCGGAGACCCATAGTGTTATATACCATTCGACTCAGCTCGACGAGATCGGAAAATGTATGTGTGTGTGTGTGTGTGTGTGTGTGTGTGTATGTGTGTGTGTGTGTGTGTGTGTGTGTGTGTGTGTATGTATGTGCACTTTTCGAAGATATTTGAACGCGCTCAATTTTCTCAGAGATGGCTGAACCGATTTTAACAAACTTGGGCTCGTTTGAAAGCTACTGTCGGACCATTGATCAAGTTCGAAGATCAAATGGCTGTGAGTTTTGGTTCCGGAGATATGATTGTATAAGTGACGTAACCGACAAAAAGCGTTGTATTTGAACGCGCTCAATTTTCTCAGAGATGGCTGATCCGATTTTAACAAACTTGGGCTCGTTTGAAAGCTACTGTCAGGCCGTTGATCAAGTTCGAAGATCAAATGGTTGTGACTTTTGGTTCCAGATATATGATGGTATAAGTGACGTAACCGACAAAACACGTTGATTTTTACCGCTCTTATATATATAAGGGTGCCAAAATTTTGGGATCAACTCTATTTTCGTAAAGTTCTAGTGTTCAAAAGTTTAAGCACCTCGAAAAAAACCTTCATGCAAAATTTGACCTAAATCGGACATGCTTAAGGGGTGCTGCCCGGTGGTAAAGGTTTGGCAATTTTCGATCTTGAAAAAGCACCATAGGGGGGAGTACATGAAATTTCCAAAATCGAAAATTTTTTTTGATGCCAAAACTCTTAAAATTGCATAAAACATCGAAATTTAGTGTCATCTCAAAAAAATTTTTTTTTGAAAATATCAACTTTCTGGGACTTAGAAAAATTTTCATATTTTTTCTAAGTCCCAAAAAGTCGATTTTTTCAAAAAAAAAATTTTTTCTAAGTCCCAAAAAGTCGATTTTTTCAAAAAAAAAATTTTTTCGAGATGACACTAAATTTCGACGTTTCATGCAATTCTAAGCCTTTTGGCATCAAAAATTTTTTTTCGATTTCGAAAATTTCATGTACTCCCCCCTATGGTGATTTTTCAAGATATATGAAAATTTCACTAAGTGGACTAAGAAGGCTTTTTGCCTTTCTCTATAGAAAGGTATTAGAATTGCTGGAAAAACCGACTTTCGAACGGAGCCTCGGAGACCCATAGTGTTATATACCATTCGACTCAGCTCGACGAGATCGGAAAATGTCTGTGTGTGTGTGTATGTGTGTGTGTATGTGTGTATGTGTGTGTGTATGTGTGTGCACTTTTCGAAGATATTTGAACGCGCTCAATTTTCTCAGAGATGGCTCAACCGATTTTAACAAACTTGGGCTCGTTTGAAAGCTACTATCGGGGCATTGATCAAGTTCGAAGATAAAATGGCTGTGACTTTTGGTTCCGGAGATATGATTGTATAAGTGACGTAACCGACAAAAAGCGTTGTATTTGAACGCGCTCAATTTTCTCAGAGATGACTGAACCGATTTGAACAAACTTGGACTCGTTTGAAAGCTACTGGCGGGCCATTGATCAAGTTCGAAGATCAAATGGCTGTGACTTTTGGTTCCGGAGATATGGTTGTATAAGTGACGTAACCGACAAAAAGCGTTGTATTTGAACGCGCTCAATTTTCTCAGAGATGGCTGATCCGATTTTAACAAACTTGGACTCGTTTGAAAGCTACTGTCGGGCCGTTGATCAAGTTCGAAGATAAAATGGTTGTGACTTTTGGTTCCAGATATATGATGGTATAAGTGACGTAACCGACAAAATACGTTGATTTTTACCGCTCTTGTATATATAAGGGTGCCAAAATTTTGGGATCAACTCTATTTTCGTAAAGTTCTAGTGCTCAAAAGTTTAAGCACCTCGAAAAAAGCCTTCATGCAAAATTTGACCTAAATCGGACATGCTTAAGGGGTGCTGCCCGGTGGTAAAGGTTTGACAATTATCGATCTTGAAAAAGCACCATAGGGGGGAGTACATGAAATTTCCAAAATCGAAAATTTTTTTTGATGCCAAAACTCTTAAAACTGCATAAAACATCGAAATTTAGTGTCATCTCAAAAAAAAATTTTTTCGAAAAAATCAACTTTCTGGGACTTAGAAAAATTTTCATAATTTTTCTAAGTCCCAAAAAGTCGATTTTTTCAAAAAAATTTTTTTTCGAGATGACACTAAATATCGACGTTTCATGCAATTCTAAGCCTTTTGGCATCAAAAATTTTTTTTCGATTTCGAAAATTTCATGTACTCCCCCCTATGGTGATTTTTAAAGATATATGAAAATTCCACTAAGTGGACTAAGAAGGGTTTTGCCTTTCTCTATAGAAAGGTATTAGAATTGCTGGAAAAACCGACTTTCGAACGGAGCCTCGGAGACCCATAGTGTTATATACCATTCGACTCAGCTCGACGAGATCGGAAAATGTCTGTGTGTGTGTGTATGTGTGTGTGTATGTGTGTATGTGTGTGTGTATGTGTGTGCACTTTTCGAAGATATTTGAACGCGCTCAATTTTCTCAGAGATGGCTCAACCGATTTTAACAAACTTGGGCTCGTTTGAAAGCTACTATCGGGGCATTGATCAAGTTCGAAGATAAAATGGCTGTGACTTTTGGTTCCGGAGATATGATTGTATAAGTGACGTAACCGACAAAAAGCGTTGTATTTGAACGCGCTCAATTTTCTCAGAGATGACTGAACCGATTTGAACAAACTTGGACTCGTTTGAAAGCTTCTGGCAGGCCATTGATCAAGTTCGAAGATCAAATGGCTGTGACTTTTGGTTCCGGAGATATGATTGTATAAGTGACGTAACCGACAAAAAGCGTTGTATTTGAACGCGCTCAATTTTCTCAGAGATGGCTGATCCGATTTTAACAAACTTGGGCTCGTTTGAAAGCTACTGTCGGGCCGTTGATCAAGTTCGAAGATCAAATGGTTGTGACTTTTGGTTCCAGATATATGATGGTATAAGTGACGTAACCGACAAAATACGTTGATTTTTACCGCTCTTGTATATATAAGGGTGCCAAAATTTTGGGATCAACTCTATTTTCGTAAAGTTCTAGTGCTCAAAAGTTTAAGCACCTCGAAAAAAGCCTTCATGCAAAATTTGACCTAAATCGGACATGCTTAAGGGGTGCTGCCCGGTGGTAAAGGTTTGACAATTATCGATCTTGAAAAAGCACCATAGGGGGGAGTACATGAAATTTCCAAAATCGAAAATTTTTTTTGATGCCAAAACTCTTAAAACTGCATAAAACATCGAAATTTAGTGTCATCTCAAAAAAAAATTTTTTCGAAAAAATCAACTTTCTGGGACTTAGAAAAATTTTCATAATTTTTCTAAGTCCCAAAAAGTCGATTTTTTCAAAAAAATTTTTTTTCGAGATGACACTAAATATCGACGTTTCATGCAATTCTAAGCCTTTTGGCATCAAAATTTTTTTTTCGATTTCGAAAATTTCATGTACTCCCCCCTATGGTGATTTTTCAAGATATATGAAAATTTCACTAAGTGGACTAAGAAGGCTTTTTGCCTTTCTCTATAGAAAGGTATTAGAATTGCTGGAAAAACCGACTTTCGAACGGAGCCTCGGAGACCCATAGTGTTATATACCATTCGACTCAGCTCGACGAGATCGGAAAATGTCTGTGTGTGTGTGTGTGTGTATGTGTGTGTGTATGTGTGTATGTGTGTGTGTATGTGTGTGCACTTTTCGAAGATATTTGAACGCGCTCAATTTTCTCAGAGATGGCTCAACCGATTTTAACAAACTTGGGCTCGTTTGAAAGCTACTATCGGGGCATTGATCAAGTTCGAAGATAAAATGGCTGTGACTTTTGGTTCCGGAGATATGATTGTATAAGTGACGTAACCGACAAAAAGCGTTGTATTTGAACGCGCTCAATTTTCTCAGAGATGACTGAACCGATTTGAACAAACTTGGACTCGTTTGAAAGCTACTGGCGGGCCATTGATCAAGTTCGAAGATCAAATGGCTGTGACTTTTGGTTCCGGAGATATGGTTGTATAAGTGACGTAACCGACAAAAAGCGTTGTATTTGAACGCGCTCAATTTTCTCAGAGATGGCTGATCCGATTTTAACAAACTTGGACTCGTTTGAAAGCTACTGTCGGGCCGTTGATCAAGTTCGAAGATAAAATGGTTGTGACTTTTGGTTCCAGATATATGATGGTATAAGTGACGTAACCGACAAAACACGTTGATTTTTACCGCTCTTGTATATATAAGGGTGCCAAAATTTTGGGATCAACTCTATTTTCGTAAAGTTCTAGTGCTCAAAAGTTTAAGCACCTCAAAAAAAGCCTTCATGCAAAATTTGACCTAAATCGGACATGCTTAAGGGGTGCTGCCCGGTGGTAAAGGTTTGACAATTATCGATCTTGAAAAAGCACCATAGGGGGGAGTACATGAAATTTCCAAAATCGAAAATTTTGTTGATGCCAAAACTCTTAAAACTGCATAAAACATCGAAATTTAGTGTCATCTCAAAAAAAATTTTTTTGAAAACATCAACTTTCTGGGACTTAGAAAAATTTTCATATTTTTCCTAAGTCCCAAAAAGTCGATTTTTTCAAAAATATTTTTTTTCGAGATGACACTAAATCTCGACGTTTCATGCAATTCTAAGCCTTTTGGCATCAAAAATTTTTTTTCGATTTCGAAAATTTCATGTACTCCCCCCTATGGTGATTTTTAAAGATATATGAAAATTCCACTAAGTGGACTAAGAAGGGTTTTGCCTTTCTCTATAGAAAGGTATTAGAATTGCTGGAAAAACCGACTTTCGAACGGAGCCTCGGAGACCCATAGTGTTATATACCATTCGACTCAGCTCGACGAGATCGGAAAATGTCTGTGTGTGTGTGTGTGTGTGTGTATGTGTGTGTGTATGTGTGTATGTGTGTGTGTATGTGTGTGCACTTTTCGAAGATATTTGAACGCGCTCAATTTTCTCAGAGATGGCTCAACCGATTTTAACAAACTTGGGCTCGTTTGAAAGCTACTATCGGGGCATTGATCAAGTTCGAAGATAAAATGGCTGTGACTTTTGGTTCCGGAGATATGATTGTATAAGTGACGTAACCGACAAAAAGCGTTGTATTTGAACGCGCTCAATTTTCTCAGAGATGGCTGAACCGATTTGAACAAACTTGGACTCGTTTGAAAGCTTCTGGCAGGCCATTGATCAAGTTCGAAGATCAAATGGCTGTGACTTTTGGTTCCGGAGATATGATTGTATAAGTGACGTAACCGACAAAAAGCGTTGTATTTGAACGCGCTCAATTTTCTCAGAGATGGCTGATCCGATTTTAACAAACTTGGGCTCGTTTGAAAGCTACTGTCGGGCCGTTGATCAAGTTCGAAGATCAAATGGTTGTGACTTTTGGTTCCAGATATATGATGGTATAAGTGACGTAACCGACAAAATACGTTGATTTTTACCGCTCTTGTATATATAAGGGTGCCAAAATTTTGGGATCAACTCTATTTTCGTAAAGTTCTAGTGCTCAAAAGTTTAAGCACCTCGAAAAAAGCCTTCATGCAAAATTTGACCTAAATCGGACATGCTTAAGGGGTGCTGCCCGGTGGTAAAGGTTTGACAATTATCGATCTTGAAAAAGCACCATAGGGGGGAGTACATGAAATTTCCAAAATCGAAAATTTTTTTTGATGCCAAAACTCTTAAAACTGCATAAAACATCGAAATTTAGTGTCATCTCAAAAAAAAATTTTTTCGAAAAAATCAACTTTCTGGGACTTAGAAAAATTTTCATAATTTTTCTAAGTCCCAAAAAGTCGATTTTTTCAAAAAAATTTTTTTTCGAGATGACACTAAATCTCGACGTTTCATGCAATTCTAAGCCTTTTGGCATCAAAAATTTTTTTTCGATTTCGAAAATTTCATGTACTCCCCCCTATGGTGATTTTTTTAGATTAGCATTACTGTTCTCATACAAATAGGCAACACAAATGTCAAGCACTAGTTTGGAAAAATGATGCTGACTGTGTAAAATAAACACTGAAGCATGCTTTTGTGAACTACTCGAATCAATCTGAATCAATTGGTGTCTAAATTTATTTCATAACATATGAAACATATTTTCATGAGACTGTTATGAAAGAAGAGAAAGGCATTATCACACCACTAGGTGGATTAAGAAGGGTTTTTAGATTAGCATCACTGATTACAAATAGGCAACGCAAATGTCAAGCACTAATTTGGAAAAATGATGCTGACTGTGTGACATAAACACTGAAGCATGCTTTTGTGAACTACTCGAATCAATCTGAATCAATTGGTGTCAAAATTAGTATCCTAAATTATTTAATAAAGGTATGAAACATATTTTCATGAGACTGTTATGAGAGAAGAGAAAGGCATTATCACACCACTAGGTGGATTAAGAAAGGTTTTGCCTTTCTCTATAGAAAGGTATTAGAATTGCTGGAAAAACCGACTTTCGAACGGAGCCTCGGAGACCCATAGTGTTATATACCATTCGACTCAGCTCGACGAGATCGGAAAATGTCTGTGTGTGTGTGTATGTGTGTGTGTATGTGTGTATGTGTGTGTGTATGTGTGTGCACTTTTCGAAGATATTTGAACGCGCTCAATTTTCTCAGAGATGGCTCAACCGATTTTAACAAACTTGGGCTCGTTTGAAAGCTACTATCGGGGCATTGATCAAGTTCGAAGATAAAATGGCTGTGACTTTTGGTTCCGGAGATATGATTGTATAAGTGACGTAACCGACAAAAAGCGTTGTATTTGAACGCGCTCAATTTTCTCAGAGATGACTGAACCGATTTGAACAAACTTGGACTCGTTTGAAAGCTACTGGCGGGCCATTGATCAAGTTCGAAGATCAAATGGCTGTGACTTTTGGTTCCGGAGATATGGTTGTATAAGTGACGTAACCGACAAAAAGCGTTGTATTTGAACGCGCTCAATTTTCTCAGAGATGGCTAGATCCGATTTTAACAAACTTGGACTCGTTTGAAAGCTACTGTCGGGCCGTTGATCAAGTTCGAAGATAAAATGGTTGTGACTTTTGGTTCCAGATATATGATGGTATAAGTGACGTAACCGACAAAACACGTTGATTTTTACCGCTCTTGTATATATAAGGGTGCCAAAATTTTGGGATCAACTCTATTTTCGTAAAGTTCTAGTGCTCAAAAGTTTAAGCACCTCAAAAAAAGCCTTCATGCAAAATTTGACCTAAATCGGACATGCTTAAGGGGTGCTGCCCGGTGGTAAAGGTTTGACAATTATCGATCTTGAAAAAGCACCATAGGGGGGAGTACATGAAATTTCCAAAATCGAAAATTTTGTTGATGCCAAAACTCTTAAAACTGCATAAAACATCGAAATTTAGTGTCATCTCAAAAAAAATTTTTTTGAAAACATCAACTTTCTGGGACTTAGAAAAATTTTCATATTTTTCCTAAGTCCCAAAAAGTCGATTTTTTCAAAAATATTTTTTTTCGAGATGACACTAAATCTCGACGTTTCATGCAATTCTAAGCCTTTTGGCATCAAAAATTTTTTTTCGATTTCGAAAATTTCATGTACTCCCCCCTATGGTGATTTTTAAAGATATATGAAAATTCCACTAAGTGGACTAAGAAGGGTTTTGCCTTTCTCTATAGAAAGGTATTAGAATTGCTGGAAAAACCGACTTTCGAACGGAGCCTCGGAGACCCATAGTGTTATATACCATTCGACTCAGCTCGACGAGATCGGAAAATGTCTGTGTGTGTGTGTGTGTGTATGTGTGTGTGTATGTGTGTATGTGTGTGTGTATGTGTGTGCACTTTTCGAAGATATTTGAACGCGCTCAATTTTCTCAGAGATGGCTCAACCGATTTTAACAAACTTGGGCTCGTTTGAAAGCTACTATCGGGGCATTGATCAAGTTCGAAGATAAAATGGCTGTGACTTTTGGTTCCGGAGATATGATTGTATAAGTGACGTAACCGACAAAAAGCGTTGTATTTGAACGCGCTCAATTTTCTCAGAGATGGCTGAACCGATTTGAACAAACTTGGACTCGTTTGAAAGCTTCTGGCAGGCCATTGATCAAGTTCGAAGATCAAATGGCTGTGACTTTTGGTTCCGGAGATATGATTGTATAAGTGACGTAACCGACAAAAAGCGTTGTATTTGAACGCGCTCAATTTTCTCAGAGATGGCTGATCCGATTTTAACAAACTTGGGCTCGTTTGAAAGCTACTGTCGGGCCGTTGATCAAGTTCGAAGATCAAATGGTTGTGACTTTTGGTTCCAGATATATGATGGTATAAGTGACGTAACCGACAAAATACGTTGATTTTTACCGCTCTTGTATATATAAGGGTGCCAAAATTTTGGGATCAACTCTATTTTCGTAAAGTTCTAGTGCTCAAAAGTTTAAGCACCTCGAAAAAAGCCTTCATGCAAAATTTGACCTAAATCGGACATGCTTAAGGGGTGCTGCCCGGTGGTAAAGGTTTGACAATTATCGATCTTGAAAAAGCACCATAGGGGGGAGTACATGAAATTTCCAAAATCGAAAATTTTTTTTGATGCCAAAACTCTTAAAACTGCATAAAACATCGAAATTTAGTGTCATCTCAAAAAAAAATTTTTTCGAAAAAATCAACTTTCTGGGACTTAGAAAAATTTTCATAATTTTTCTAAGTCCCAAAAAGTCGATTTTTTCAAAAAAATTTTTTTTTGAGATGACACTAAATCTCGACGTTTCATGCAATTCTAAGCCTTTTGGCATCAAAAATTTTTTTTCGATTTCGAAAATTTCATGTACTCCCCCCTATGGTGATTTTTTTAGATTAGCATTACTGTTCTCATACAAATAGGCAACACAAATGTCAAGCACTAGTTTGGAAAAATGATGCTGACTGTGTAAAATAAACACTGAAGCATGCTTTTGTGAACTACTCGAATCAATCTGAATCAATTGGTGTCTAAATTTATTTCATAACATATGAAACATATTTTCATGAGACTGTTATGAAAGAAGAGAAAGGCATTATCACACCACTAGGTGGATTAAGAAGGGTTTTTAGATTAGCATCACTGATTACAAATAGGCAACGCAAATGTCAAGCACTAATTTGGAAAAATGATGCTGACTGTGTGACATAAACACTGAAGCATGCTTTTGTGAACTACTCGAATCAATCTGAATCAATTGGTGTCAAAATTAGTATCCTAAATTATGTAATAAAGGTATGAAACATATTTTCATGAGACTGTTATGAGAGAAGAGAAAGGCATTATCACACCACTAGGTGGATTAAGAAAGGTTTTGCCTTTCTCTATAGAAAGGTATTAGAATTGCTGGAAAAACCGACTTTCGAACGGAGCCTCGGAGACCCATAGTGTTATATACCATTCGACTCAGCTCGACGAGATCGGAAAATGTCTGTGTGTGTGTGTATGTGTGTGTGTATGTGTGTATGTGTGTGTGTATGTGTGTGCACTTTTCGAAGATATTTGAACGCGCTCAATTTTCTCAGAGATGGCTCAACCGATTTTAACAAACTTGGGCTCGTTTGAAAGCTACTATCGGGGCATTGATCAAGTTCGAAGATAAAATGGCTGTGACTTTTGGTTCCGGAGATATGATTGTATAAGTGACGTAACCGACAAAAAGCGTTGTATTTGAACGCGCTCAATTTTCTCAGAGATGACTGAACCGATTTGAACAAACTTGGACTCGTTTGAAAGCTACTGGCGGGCCATTGATCAAGTTCGAAGATCAAATGGCTGTGACTTTTGGTTCCGGAGATATGGTTGTATAAGTGACGTAACCGACAAAAAGCGTTGTATTTGAACGCGCTCAATTTTCTCAGAGATGGCTAGATCCGATTTTAACAAACTTGGACTCGTTTGAAAGCTACTGTCGGGCCGTTGATCAAGTTCGAAGATAAAATGGTTGTGACTTTTGGTTCCAGATATATGATGGTATAAGTGACGTAACCGACAAAACACGTTGATTTTTACCGCTCTTGTATATATAAGGGTGCCAAAATTTTGGGATCAACTCTATTTTCGTAAAGTTCTAGTGCTCAAAAGTTTAAGCACCTCAAAAAAAGCCTTCATGCAAAATTTGACCTAAATCGGACATGCTTAAGGGGTGCTGCCCGGTGGTAAAGGTTTGACAATTATCGATCTTGAAAAAGCACCATAGGGGGGAGTACATGAAATTTCCAAAATCGAAAATTTTGTTGATGCCAAAACTCTTAAAACTGCATAAAACATCGAAATTTAGTGTCATCTCAAAAAAAATTTTTTTGAAAACATCAACTTTCTGGGACTTAGAAAAATTTTCATATTTTTCCTAAGTCCCAAAAAGTCGATTTTTTCAAAAATATTTTTTTTCGAGATGACACTAAATCTCGACGTTTCATGCAATTCTAAGCCTTTTGGCATCAAAAATTTTTTTTCGATTTCGAAAATTTCATGTACTTCCCCCTATGGTGATTTTTAAAGATATATGAAAATTCCACTAAGTGGACTAAGAAGGGTTTTGCCTTTCTCTATAGAAAGGTATTAGAATTGCTGGAAAAACCGACTTTCGAACGGAGCCTCGGAGACCCATAGTGTTATATACCATTCGACTCAGCTCGACGAGATCGGAAAATGTCTGTGTGTGTGTGTGTGTGTGTGTATGTGTGTGTGTGTATGTGTGTGTGTGTATGTGTGTATGTGTGTGTGTATGTGTGTGCACTTTTCGAAGATATTTGAACGCGCTCAATTTTCTCAGAGATGGCTCAACCGATTTTAACAAACTTGGGCTCGTTTGAAAGCTACTATCGGGGCATTGATCAAGTTCGAAGATAAAATGGCTGTGACTTTTGGTTCCGGAGATATGATTGTATAAGTGACGTAACCGACAAAAAGCGTTGTATTTGAACGCGCTCAATTTTCTCAGAGATGGCTGAACCGATTTGAACAAACTTGGACTCGTTTGAAAGCTTCTGGCAGGCCATTGATCAAGTTCGAAGATCAAATGGCTGTGACTTTTGGTTCCGGAGATATGATTGTATAAGTGACGTAACCGACAAAAAGCGTTGTATTTGAACGCGCTCAATTTTCTCAGAGATGGCTGATCCGATTTTAACAAACTTGGGCTCGTTTGAAAGCTACTGTCGGGCCGTTGATCAAGTTCGAAGATCAAATGGTTGTGACTTTTGGTTCCAGATATATGATGGTATAAGTGACGTAACCGACAAAATACGTTGATTTTTACCGCTCTTGTATATATAAGGGTGCCAAAATTTTGGGATCAACTCTATTTTCGTAAAGTTCTAGTGCTCAAAAGTTTAAGCACCTCGAAAAAAGCCTTCATGCAAAATTTGACCTAAATCGGACATGCTTAAGGGGTGCTGCCCGGTGGTAAAGGTTTGACAATTATCGATCTTGAAAAAGCACCATAGGGGGGAGTACATGAAATTTCCAAAATCGAAAATTTTTTTTGATGCCAAAACTCTTAAAACTGCATAAAACATCGAAATTTAGTGTCATCTCAAAAAAAAATTTTTTCGAAAAAATCAACTTTCTGGGACTTAGAAAAATTTTCATAATTTTTCTAAGTCCCAAAAAGTCGATTTTTTCAAAAAAATTTTTTTTCGAGATGACACTAAATCTCGACGTTTCATGCAATTCTAAGCCTTTTGGCATCAAAAATTTTTTTTCGATTTCGAAAATTTCATGTACTCCCCCCTATGGTGATTTTTTTAGATTAGCATTACTGTTCTCATACAAATAGGCAACACAAATGTCAAGCACTAGTTTGGAAAAATGATGCTGACTGTGTAAAATAAACACTGAAGCATGCTTTTGTGAACTACTCGAATCAATCTGAATCAATTGGTGTCTAAATTTATTTCATAACATATGAAACATATTTTCATGAGACTGTTATGAAAGAAGAGAAAGGCATTATCACACCACTAGGTGGATTAAGAAGGGTTTTTAGATTAGCATCACTGATTACAAATAGGCAACGCAAATGTCAAGCACTAATTTGGAAAAATGATGCTGACTGTGTGACATAAACACTGAAGCATGCTTTTGTGAACTACTCGAATCAATCTGAATCAATTGGTGTCAAAATTAGTATCCTAAATTATTTAATAAAGGTATGAAACATATTTTCATGAGACTGTTATGAGAGAAGAGAAAGGCATTATCACACCACTAGGTGGATTAAGAAAGGTTTTGCCTTTCTCTATAGAAAGGTATTAGAATTGCTGGAAAAACCGACTTTCGAACGGAGCCTCGGAGACCCATAGTGTTATATACCATTCGACTCAGCTCGACGAGATCGGAAAATGTCTGTGTGTGTGTGTATGTGTGTGTGTATGTGTGTATGTGTGTGTGTATGTGTGTGCACTTTTCGAAGATATTTGAACGCGCTCAATTTTCTCAGAGATGGCTCAACCGATTTTAACAAACTTGGGCTCGTTTGAAAGCTACTATCGGGGCATTGATCAAGTTCGAAGATAAAATGGCTGTGACTTTTGGTTCCGGAGATATGATTGTATAAGTGACGTAACCGACAAAAAGCGTTGTATTTGAACGCGCTCAATTTTCTCAGAGATGACTGAACCGATTTGAACAAACTTGGACTCGTTTGAAAGCTACTGGCGGGCCATTGATCAAGTTCGAAGATCAAATGGCTGTGACTTTTGGTTCCGGAGATATGGTTGTATAAGTGACGTAACCGACAAAAAGCGTTGTATTTGAACGCGCTCAATTTTCTCAGAGATGGCTAGATCCGATTTTAACAAACTTGGACTCGTTTGAAAGCTACTGTCGGGCCGTTGATCAAGTTCGAAGATAAAATGGTTGTGACTTTTGGTTCCAGATATATGATGGTATAAGTGACGTAACCGACAAAACACGTTGATTTTTACCGCTCTTGTATATATAAGGGTGCCAAAATTTTGGGATCAACTCTATTTTCGTAAAGTTCTAGTGCTCAAAAGTTTAAGCACCTCAAAAAAAGCCTTCATGCAAAATTTGACCTAAATCGGACATGCTTAAGGGGTGCTGCCCGGTGGTAAAGGTTTGACAATTATCGATCTTGAAAAAGCACCATAGGGGGGAGTACATGAAATTTCCAAAATCGAAAATTTTGTTGATGCCAAAACTCTTAAAACTGCATAAAACATCGAAATTTAGTGTCATCTCAAAAAAAATTTTTTTGAAAACATCAACTTTCTGGGACTTAGAAAAATTTTCATATTTTTCCTAAGTCCCAAAAAGTCGATTTTTTCAAAAATATTTTTTTTCGAGATGACACTAAATCTCGACGTTTCATGCAATTCTAAGCCTTTTGGCATCAAAAATTTTTTTTCGATTTCGAAAATTTCATGTACTCCCCCCTATGGTGATTTTTAAAGATATATGAAAATTCCACTAAGTGGACTAAGAAGGGTTTTGCCTTTCTCTATAGAAAGGTATTAGAATTGCTGGAAAAACCGACTTTCGAACGGAGCCTCGGAGACCCATAGTGTTATATACCATTCGACTCAGCTCGACGAGATCGGAAAATGTCTGTGTGTGTGTGTGTGTGTGTATGTGTGTGTGTGTATGTGTGTATGTGTGTGTGTATGTGTGTGCACTTTTCGAAGATATTTGAACGCGCTCAATTTTCTCAGAGATGGCTCAACCGATTTTAACAAACTTGGGCTCGTTTGAAAGCTACTATCGGGGCATTGATCAAGTTCGAAGATAAAATGGCTGTGACTTTTGGTTCCGGAGATATGATTGTATAAGTGACGTAACCGACAAAAAGCGTTGTATTTGAACGCGCTCAATTTTCTCAGAGATGGCTGAACCGATTTGAACAAACTTGGACTCGTTTGAAAGCTTCTGGCAGGCCATTGATCAAGTTCGAAGATCAAATGGCTGTGACTTTTGGTTCCGGAGATATGATTGTATAAGTGACGTAACCGACAAAAAGCGTTGTATTTGAACGCGCTCAATTTTCTCAGAGATGGCTGATCCGATTTTAACAAACTTGGGCTCGTTTGAAAGCTACTGTCGGGCCGTTGATCAAGTTCGAAGATCAAATGGTTGTGACTTTTGGTTCCAGATATATGATGGTATAAGTGACGTAACCGACAAAATACGTTGATTTTTACCGCTCTTGTATATATAAGGGTGCCAAAATTTTGGGATCAACTCTATTTTCGTAAAGTTCTAGTGCTCAAAAGTTTAAGCACCTCGAAAAAAGCCTTCATGCAAAATTTGACCTAAATCGGACATGCTTAAGGGGTGCTGCCCGGTGGTAAAGGTTTGACAATTATCGATCTTGAAAAAGCACCATAGGGGGGAGTACATGAAATTTCCAAAATCGAAAATTTTTTTTGATGCCAAAACTCTTAAAACTGCATTAAACATCGAAATTTAGTGTCATCTCAAAAAAAAATTTTTTCGAAAAAATCAACTTTCTGGGACTTAGAAAAATTTTCATAATTTTTCTAAGTCCCAAAAAGTCGATTTTTTCAAAAAAATTTTTTTTCGAGATGACACTAAATCTCGACGTTTCATGCAATTCTAAGCCTTTTGGCATCAAAATTTTTTTTTCGATTTCGAAAATTTCATGTACTCCCCCCTATGGTGATTTTTCAAGATATATGAAAATTTCACTAAGTGGACTAAGAAGGCTTTTTGCCTTTCTCTATAGAAAGGTATTAGAATTGCTGGAAAAACCGACTTTCGAACGGAGCCTCGGAGACCCATAGTGTTATATACCATTCGACTCAGCTCGACGAGATCGGAAAATGTCTGTGTGTGTGTGTGTGTGTATGTGTGTGTGTATGTGTGTATGTGTGTGTGTATGTGTGTGCACTTTTCGAAGATATTTGAACGCGCTCAATTTTCTCAGAGATGGCTCAACCGATTTTAACAAACTTGGGCTCGTTTGAAAGCTACTATCGGGGCATTGATCAAGTTCGAAGATAAAATGGCTGTGACTTTTGGTTCCGGAGATATGATTGTATAAGTGACGTAACCGACAAAAAGCGTTGTATTTGAACGCGCTCAATTTTCTCAGAGATGACTGAACCGATTTGAACAAACTTGGACTCGTTTGAAAGCTACTGGCGGGCCATTGATCAAGTTCGAAGATCAAATGGCTGTGACTTTTGGTTCCGGAGATATGGTTGTATAAGTGACGTAACCGACAAAAAGCGTTGTATTTGAACGCGCTCAATTTTCTCAGAGATGGCTGATCCGATTTTAACAAACTTGGACTCGTTTGAAAGCTACTGTCGGGCCGTTGATCAAGTTCGAAGATAAAATGGTTGTGACTTTTGGTTCCAGATATATGATGGTATAAGTGACGTAACCGACAAAACACGTTGATTTTTACCGCTCTTGTATATATAAGGGTGCCAAAATTTTGGGATCAACTCTATTTTCGTAAAGTTCTAGTGCTCAAAAGTTTAAGCACCTCAAAAAAAGCCTTCATGCAAAATTTGACCTAAATCGGACATGCTTAAGGGGTGCTGCCCGGTGGTAAAGGTTTGACAATTATCGATCTTGAAAAAGCACCATAGGGGGGAGTACATGAAATTTCCAAAATCGAAAATTTTGTTGATGCCAAAACTCTTAAAACTGCATAAAACATCGAAATTTAGTGTCATCTCAAAAAAAATTTTTTTGAAAACATCAACTTTCTGGGACTTAGAAAAATTTTCATATTTTTCCTAAGTCCCAAAAAGTCGATTTTTTCAAAAATATTTTTTATCGAGATGACACTAAATCTCGACGTTTCATGCAATTCTAAGCCTTTTGGCATCAAAAATTTTTTTTCGATTTCGAAAATTTCATGTACTCCCCCCTATGGTGATTTTTAAAGATATATGAAAATTCCACTAAGTGGACTAAGAAGGGTTTTGCCTTTCTCTATAGAAAGGTATTAGAATTGCTGGAAAAACCGACTTTCGAACGGAGCCTCGGAGACCCATAGTGTTATATACCATTCGACTCAGCTCGACGAGATCGGAAAATGTCTGTGTGTGTGTGTGTGTGTGTATGTGTGTGTGTGTATGTGTGTATGTGTGTGTGTATGTGTGTGCACTTTTCGAAGATATTTGAACGCGCTCAATTTTCTCAGAGATGGCTCAACCGATTTTAACAAACTTGGGCTCGTTTGAAAGCTACTATCGGGGCATTGATCAAGTTCGAAGATAAAATGGCTGTGACTTTTGGTTCCGGAGATATGATTGTATAAGTGACGTAACCGACAAAAAGCGTTGTATTTGAACGCGCTCAATTTTCTCAGAGATGGCTGAACCGATTTGAACAAACTTGGACTCGTTTGAAAGCTTCTGGCAGGCCATTGATCAAGTTCGAAGATCAAATGGCTGTGACTTTTGGTTCCGGAGATATGATTGTATAAGTGACGTAACCGACAAAAAGCGTTGTATTTGAACGCGCTCAATTTTCTCAGAGATGGCTGATCCGATTTTAACAAACTTGGGCTCGTTTGAAAGCTACTGTCGGGCCGTTGATCAAGTTCGAAGATCAAATGGTTGTGACTTTTGGTTCCAGATATATGATGGTATAAGTGACGTAACCGACAAAATACGTTGATTTTTACCGCTCTTGTATATATAAGGGTGCCAAAATTTTGGGATCAACTCTATTTTCGTAAAGTTCTAGTGCTCAAAAGTTTAAGCACCTCGAAAAAAGCCTTCATGCAAAATTTGACCTAAATCGGACATGCTTAAGGGGTGCTGCCCGGTGGTAAAGGTTTGACAATTATCGATCTTGAAAAAGCACCATAGGGGGGAGTACATGAAATTTCCAAAATCGAAAATTTTTTTTGATGCCAAAACTCTTAAAACTGCATAAAACATCGAAATTTAGTGTCATCTCAAAAAAAAATTTTTTCGAAAAAATCAACTTTCTGGGACTTAGAAAAATTTTCATAATTTTTCTAAGTCCCAAAAAGTCGATTTTTTCAAAAAAATTTTTTTTCGAGATGACACTAAATCTCGACGTTTCATGCAATTCTAAGCCTTTTGGCATCAAAAATTTTTTTTCGATTTCGAAAATTTCATGTACTCCCCCCTATGGTGATTTTTAAAGATATATGAAAATTCCACTAAGTGGACTAAGAAGGGTTTTGCCTTTCTCTATAGAAAGGTATTAGAATTGCTGGAAAAACCGACTTTCGAACGGAGCCTCGGAGACCCATAGTGTTATATACCATTCGACTCAGCTCGACGAGATCGGAAAATGTCTGTGTGTGTGTGTGTGTGTGTGTGTGTATGTGTGTGTGTGTATGTGTGTATGTGTGTGTGTATGTGTGTGCACTTTTCGAAGATATTTGAACGCGCTCAATTTTCTCAGAGATGGCTCAACCGATTTTAACAAACTTGGGCTCGTTTGAAAGCTACTATCGGGGCATTGATCAAGTTCGAAGATAAAATGGCTGTGACTTTTGGTTCCGGAGATATGATTGTATAAGTGACGTAACCGACAAAAAGCGTTGTATTTGAACGCGCTCAATTTTCTCAGAGATGGCTGAACCGATTTGAACAAACTTGGACTCGTTTGAAAGCTTCTGGCAGGCCATTGATCAAGTTCGAAGATCAAATGGCTGTGACTTTTGGTTCCGGAGATATGATTGTATAAGTGACGTAACCGACAAAAAGCGTTGTATTTGAACGCGCTCAATTTTCTCAGAGATGGCTGATCCGATTTTAACAAACTTGGGCTCGTTTGAAAGCTACTGTCGGGCCGTTGATCAAGTTCGAAGATCAAATGGTTGTGACTTTTGGTTCCAGATATATGATGGTATAAGTGACGTAACCGACAAAATACGTTGATTTTTACCGCTCTTGTATATATAAGGGTGCCAAAATTTTGGGATCAACTCTATTTTCGTAAAGTTCTAGTGCTCAAAAGTTTAAGCACCTCGAAAAAAGCCTTCATGCAAAATTTGACCTAAATCGGACATGCTTAAGGGGTGCTGCCCGGTGGTAAAGGTTTGACAATTATCGATCTTGAAAAAGCACCATAGGGGGGAGTACATGAAATTTCCAAAATCGAAAATTTTTTTTGATGCCAAAACTCTTAAAACTGCATAAAACATCGAAATTTAGTGTCATCTCAAAAAAAAATTTTTTCGAAAAAATCAACTTTCTGGGACTTAGAAAAATTTTCATAATTTTTCTAAGTCCCAAAAAGTCGATTTTTTCAAAAAAATTTTTTTTCGAGATGACACTAAATCTCGACGTTTCATGCAATTCTAAGCCTTTTGGCATCAAAAATTTTTTTTCGATTTCGAAAATTTCATGTACTCCCCCCTATGGTGATTTTTTTAGATTAGCATTACTGTTCTCATACAAATAGGCAACACAAATGTCAAGCACTAGTTTGGAAAAATGATGCTGACTGTGTAAAATAAACACTGAAGCATGCTTTTGTGAACTACTCGAATCAATCTGAATCAATTGGTGTCTAAATTTATTTCATAACATATGAAACATATTTTCATGAGACTGTTATGAAAGAAGAGAAAGGCATTATCACACCACTAGGTGGATTAAGAAGGGTTTTTAGATTAGCATCACTGTTCTCATACAAATAGGCAACGCAAATGTCAAGCACTAGTTTGGAGAAATGATGCTGACTGTGTGACATAAACACTGAAGCATGCTTTTGTGAACTACTCGAATCAATCTGAATCAATTGGTGTCAAAATTAGTATCCAAAATTATTTAATAAAAGTATGAAACATATTTTCATGAGACTGTTATGAAAGAAGAGAAAGGCATTATCACACCACTAGGTGGATTAAGAAGGGTTTTTAGATTAGCATCACTGTTCTCATACAAATAGGCAACGCCAATGTCAAGCACTAGTTTTTAAAAATGATACTGACTGTGTGACATAAACACTGAAACATGCTTTTGTGAACTACTCGAATCAATCTGAATCAATTGGTGCCGAAATCAGTATCCGAACAGATTTAATAAAAGTAATAAAATATAGTAATATAGTAATAGTAATAATAAAAGTAATAAAAATATTATTAAAAATTAATAAAAGAAATATATTTTCATGAGACTGTTATGAAAGAAGAGAAAGGCATTATCACACCACTAGGTGGATTAGGAAGGGGTTTTATATATAGAGTGGACAAATAAACGCACGACAAGGCAGGTTTAGGAATCCAGCGGTCTGTACATTGTATGTACCAGTGATATCCGCGGTCATGCTGAAAATTTGAGTTTCTTTTTCTTCACCTCGGTCAGGTTGGCGGACGATAGAGTGAAAAAAAGTTAGGATTTATTACGCACGCAGACAGTTAGAAGCGGTCAGGTGCATAATTGACTGAGTGCATACGAAGTTCAGATCGTACTAATAATCAACTTCCGCGCTGGTTTTTTTGGGCTGATGAAAGCACATAATACATATATTGTCAAAACGAGCAAACGCAGCAGATACAATCACGTACACATATCGACAATAATATCATTGAGTAGCTATTACACTCGACGGACGCGCGAATGAAATGAAATAAAAACAGACATATATGTTACGTGCGTCGTGTGTCCGACCACCGTTTATGCTTACAGGGTGGCAAGTGAATTGCCGATTTCAATTTCCAGTTTTTTTTTTAAATAGGCTCAAATCGCCCCTGTTTAGCTTGTTTTCGATATTCTTTAATTCAAAACTTTAGATAAATGTATAAATAAGAAATAATCCTTATTATGTGTGCGTATAAGGAAAGTCTTTTTTTTAGCCATAAAAGGGTTTTTGGTTAAACGTAATCGGTTTCTTCCGAGTGCACATGATTGGTTTTATCACTTTTTTTGTATACAAATAAATCAATTTTTTGTATACAAATAAATCAATAAGGAACAACAATCCCGAAAACGGACACTTTCTACCATGAAACAAAAACAATCTATGCTTGCAGTTTCAAAGCATTTTGTACAGAGCTTTCTTAGTTCCTTCCGAAAGTGAAAGTGGTAATCTCAGTTCGGCAGGAAGATGTTTATGTAATGATTTTTGATTTATGTTTTCAACCAATCTTCACATATGGGAAATACCGGAGCAAGTGATTTTGTAATTAACCTAAATTTATCAGCTGGGTAAAATTAATGAAATTGACGAATATATTGTAAAAGAGTACGAAAATCTCTATAAAAATAAAACTAGACCCAGATCATTAGCTGGGATAATTGCAAAAAGAGAGACCCTCCTCGACGCATTCAGAGAATTAGAAAGACTAATTGGTGGTTACGAAGCGCGCGTCAGCATAGACGATTGGAATACATTAACAGAAAACGTAAAAACGAAATACGACGCACGCGGCAATTAGAATATTAGACGAGTTCACTATTATCGAGGCCGAGCAACTAAAATCGCCCACATTACAATTGAGCTTTTATTTAGATCCAAACAAGCGCACCGGTAACAGCTCAAACACAGCAAACATGAGCCAAAATGCAAACGAAAACGACGAAAGATATCGGTTTCCGATGCAAGCGGCGATACAATGCATTCCAGAATTCCATGGTTCAGTGGATGAACTCTAACCATTTCTGATACAAATAAGCTATTTCGCAGACGATTTACCATTGGGGAGGATAAAAAACCACTATTAAACGTGGTGTTGATGGAATTGAAAGAGAAGCCAGCGTCATTTATAAACAGAATACGAGCTAACACATGAGACGAAATGTTTCAAAATCTAAAAAGGCAATTTAGCATAAGAATAACCGTTGAAGACATTTTACAAAAAATAGAGACATTATAGCAAAGACCGTCGGAGACCTTTACAAATTATGCTGATAGTGTAAGCTATAGAGAAAATAATGTTAGATGACCCTTCGTATTTTGTGAGGCATTAGGTAATTCAACCATAGAGAGACCCCCCCACTCACCTCCATTGTCCTATGAAGAGCAGTAGAAATAAAACACGTTTAAATGAATATCTCAGTGCGTTTGATTAAATTTAGTACTCCTTCAGTTTCAGAAGTGGGATTCCAGTCCTATTAAAACGATTAATTATTCGACGAAATAATCGACGATGCCATTGACGAGACGAATGGCTGCAAAAAAATTGGAGTTAGAAGCAGGAGGAAGTAAAGATCCGCCATATTTTGATGCCGAAGATGACGAACAACGAGAAGAAAGCGATGAGGTAGTTGATGTGAACCAAACTTCTACTAATTGTCAGAGTATGACATTACATCCATACGACGTCGCACGATTGATTCCGGAGTATGCCGAAGGAGACGGCGTTAGTAAGTGGTTAAGAAGAATTGATCATTTCAGAACTATTTACGGATGGTCGAAGCAAATTTGTTTGCTGTACGGTTCAACTCGATTGGTGGATGCGGCCGCGAATTGGTATAGACGAAATGAAGAGTGGATTTTCAATTGGCGACAATTCAAAGAGCACATTATGGTTGCCTTTCCTGAAACGTATGACGAGGCTGATATTCTTCGCGAGCTGGAAACAATAAAAATCGAAAACGGAGAGTCTTACGAGTCGTATATTTACCGTGTGGATGCAATTGCGCAGAAGGGTGATTTTAGTGTGTCTGCTACACTAAAATATATTATCAAAGGATTACGCCATGATAAAGTGTATAGCAGCTTACTATCGAAACAATATTCGTCCACATTGGAGTTATTGCGGCACATAAAATGGATAGCATCGAACATACAAATGCTTCGCGAAATTTCTACGAGACAGCCGAAGACATACACCACTGTATCATCGCCAGGAATGAGCTTGATTTGTTATAATTGTCGTGAAACGGGTCATCGATCATTGCACTGTCCGAAACCGCAGCGTAGAGAACGATGCAACAAGTGTCTCCGTGTAGGCCACATTACGGCAGAGTGTACTGTACGTACGGCACCAACCCGGTCGACACAGCCAACGACATTCGTCCGATCCGATGGAGTTACGAAAACATCCACGAATGCTATTTTCGAAGGAGACCACTCAAACAATCAGGTGACCGTGAACCAGGATTCACAACAGAAAGTTGAAATTGAAGCAGCGGGAAAGCGTATTCATGCAAGGGCTTTGTTCGATACAGGTAGTTATACAAATCTTATTAAAATAAAATTGCTACCGCAGGATTTACCACTGAATCCAACCTCCGACGAAGTAGTGGGTGTCAATAGCTCTAAAGTAAGAATATTGGGACAGTTTAATACTTCACTGTTAGTGAAAGATAAAGGTTGTCGGTGCAGTTCCTAGTGGTTCCCGATGGCACCATGCAAATAGATGTTATATTGGGCCGAAAGTTTTTGTTAGAGAATTGTATACAACGACTAAATTTCACACATGAGGAAGCAAGTTTCTTGTTGAAAGATGAATGGTTAACGCTAGAAAATATTGACGAAAAGTGTTTGTCAGATGATGATTCTGTGTTTGGTAAGAATTTGGACGTAGGGGATGACGAAGAAACGTTATCATGTCGTGCTCGATTGGAGAATATAGTGCAACGGTGCTATTTGAATCGACCACGATCTAATGCACCGTTGATGAAGTTCGATGCGGAAATACGATTGAAGGAGAATAAAGTCTTTTCTTCCTGCCCTCAGCATCTCAGTGTATTCGAGAAAGAAGAGTTAAACAAAATTATTCTCGATTTGCTTCAACAAGGAATCATCCACGAAAGCGATTCTCCTTACACGTCTCGAGTGGTTTTAGCACGGAAAAGAAACAACACGTTTCGAATGTGTGTGAATTATAAACCATTAAATAAAATTGTTGAGAGAAATCACTTTCCGATGGCCGTTATTGAAGATCAGGTGGCTAAGTTGCAGGGTAAACGCTACTTCACTTCACTTGATCTTAAAAATGGATTTTATCACGTAGGACTGACGGAACAATCGAAAAAATACACGTCTTTCGTAACGGATAATGGGCAGTATGAGTTCAACCGCTTGCCTTTTGGATATGCCAATTCGCCGGCAATATTTGTTAAGTTCATTTCCAAAGTTTTGGAGCGTTTCATTAAAGACGGTCGGGTTATAGTATTTATTGATGACATGCTCATCGCTTCTGATACGATAAGAGAACATTTTCAAACTTTAGAAGTACTCGAAACTCTCGCAGACAATCATTTGGATCTTCAATTTGCAAAATGTCATTTTTTAAGACTCATATTGAGTATTTGGGATACGATGTGCAACGTAATCGAATCAAGCCCAGTGATCGACATGTAGAATCAATCAAAAATTTTCCGATTCCTACGAACCGAAAAAGCCTGCAACGGTTCCTTGGGCTAGTTAACTATTTCAGGAAGTTTATTCAGGGTTTCAATGTACATGCATCTAAACTTTACGAATTAATGAAAGAGGACAAGGAATTCGAAATGACTTTAGATCACATCCAAGCCGTAGGGAACTTGAAAAATGCACTGATTTCCAAGCCTGTTTTACGAATTTATTCACCGAATGCGGAAACTGAACTGCATACCGATGCTTCATCGTCGGGTTTCGGCGGTGTTTTGCTGCAGCGACAAAGTGATGATGGTTTGATGCATCCTATTATGTATCACAGCCGAAAAACTACCGTTGCCGAATCGAAGTTGCACAGTTTTGAGTTAGAAACTCTAGCAATTGTCTACTGTTTGCAAAGATTCCGAACTTATTTGTTTGGCATGAAATTTCGTTTGATTACTGATTGCAATTCATTAAAGCAAACCTTGGAAAAAAAGGATTTAAACGCTAAAATTTCGAGATGGGCGTTGTACCTAGAACAGTACGAATTCGAAATTGTTCATCGTCCAGGGGCACGAATGCAGCATGCAGATGCTCTATCTCGTTCAAACGTTTATGTATTGACGGATGAAGAATGTCGTTCGAATGTCTTCGAAGATGCATTATACTTGGCGCAACAGCAAGATCCCGCGATTAAGAAAATCAAGGACGCTGTTGAGATTCAAGAACTGAAAGACTACGAAGTTAGGAACGCTGTATTGTACAAAGTTCTAGGGAACAAATCTTTGGTTTACGTCCCCGAGCAAATGGTAGCATCGGTGATAAACAAGTTTCACAATCACATGGGTCACTTTGGTGTAGATAAAGTTTGTGAACTTATCAAAAGAGTTTACTGGTTTCCAAGAATGCGCGAGGGAGTGCAAGAACATGTTAAGTCTTGCATAACATGTATTGCGTACAATCCCAGAAACAAAGGTACGATGGGCATCTTCAAGAGGTAGAGAAACCTAACGTTCCTTTCGAAGTAGTGCATATTGACCATCTTGGACCATTAGAACGCAGTAAAGGGAAAAATGAGCACATATTAGTAGTTGTGGACGCCTGCACGAAATTCATTAAGCTGTTCCCAACCAAAACCACAGCCACTAAAGAGGTTTTGAAATCAATAAAAGGATATTTCCATGCGTATTCCACGCCAAAAGTACTCGTTTCGGATAGAGGTTCAGCGTTTACTTCCCTGGCGTTCGAAAGTTTCGTTAATGATCACGGAATTAAACATACAAAAGTTGCTACCGCATGTCCTAAGTCAAACGGTCAAGTTGAGCGGTATAATAAGACGTTGGTTCCATTACTTAGTAAATTGGTAGAAGAGTCGGGAAAAAATTGGGATAGGTTGCTCAGTGATGTGGAATTTTTGATGAACAACACCGTTAACCGTTCCACTGGAAAAACAGCGGCAACTCTTTTGTTTGGTGTGAACCAGAGAAAACAATTTAATTGTGACCTTACTCAATATTTGCAGGATCAGAGCCTCAACAATAGAAATATTGAAGATATTCGAGAAGAAGCCAGTCAAAATACGAGGAAGCAACAGCAATACAACAAACGCATCTATGATAGGCACTGCAAGAGAAATACACAGTACGAGCGCGGAGATTTAGTGATGTTGCGCAGAACCAACGTGGTAGGAGAAAGGAGTAAGCTCAAACCCAAGTTTCGAGGCCCCTATGAAGTAAAAAAAATTCTCGATAACAACCGTTATGTGGTAGCAGATTTGGAAAATTTTCAAGTATCAAATACACGTTTTGAGGGAATTTTTGATCCGTTAAATATGCGACTGTATCGAAAAGCAGAAGCTTCAACAGAAGATAAGGAGTCGGATTTGGAATATGAGGATATAGAATATTTAGAAGACGACGACTTAGTTTAGTTTGTGCAGGATGGCCGAGCTGTAAGCTATAGAGAAAATAATGTTAGATGACCCTTCGTATTTTGTGAGGCATTAGGTAATTCAACCATGGAGAGACCCCCCACTCACCTCCATTGTCCTATGAAGAACAGTAGAAATAAAACACGTTTAAATGAATATCTCAGTGCGTTTGATTAAATTTAGTACTCCTTCAATAGTGCACTGCAAATCTACGAATGTATCGGAGAGATGCAACGAGATCAACACGAAGAAATTTTTTTCGCAGAAAGGAGCTTTAAAATACATTTCATTGGGGGATTACGAAACGCAAGCTTAAAACAGGTAGCGAGAAGTCAAAAAGGTATTGCATTTAGAGAATGTGACCATCTGGAAAACATAGTACAACGATTACAAGCCTGTCGGATATCAAAGATAAAAAATAGAACTACGGATCTGTTTGGCTATGTTAGAAATAGATTCTCAGGGCAACATCAACAGGCTCACCAAAGGGCTTCACGACAACCAAATTGGGGAAATTCTTTGAGCCAGGAAAGACCTAGCGGAAGTCGATCAAACGATCATAGGAGGTATTATCGAGAACCTGAAAACCGCGGTAACCAGTACAGAGAATCCGGACGCATGGTGCCAAATTATCAGAATAACTTCGGAAACCGAGATGATAACAGACGCCAATATAATCGTCAAAATGAAAGATATCCAGTGCGAAACCAGGGCGCGAATAACCGAGCTGATGGCAGAACATGGCGAGAAGACGGAAATCGAGAAATGAGGTATAGAGACCAGTCTACGACAAGAAGGTATGATGTCAGAAACTATGATCAACAGCTTAGACACCAAGACAGCACGCAGAATAACACCAGAAGATATATCAACCAACAATCCAACTATCGAAAAAACTAAATTATGGGGCGTATGAGTTGACAGAGAACCAAACACCCCATGAAAAGTATAACACATGGAATGTAATTAAGAAAATACAAAGCAAGGTGGAACACATTGACCACCAATTGGAAAGAATGAAGGATCTTTCAAACAGAGAAAGAAGTTCAAGTAAAACTCAAGAAGCAGATACTATAAACCAATCATTGACAAGAAATTGGTTCAACGCATACGGAATTGAAATGAGAACCACAACGAGATCTAACATTAAGAAGAAATTCCTTATTGATACCGGCGCCAGTTCCAACCTAATTAACAGTGTTGTATTTATTTTGTCATAAATCTCAAATTATTTATGACAAAATAAATACAACACTCAACGAATCACACGGGTCGTATAAAGGGATAATACATAAATCAAATCAATAGGGAAATAATTAATGATACTGAAGATTAAAAATAACGTGTGAACATAAAAGAAATCAATAAACCACTTTACAATGTATACTAACTTATATATCTGATTTATTCACAATTTATGTTCAAATTAATCTAAAAGACAAATATAAGTATGTTTTTAGATCAATCTAGACCGCCGAAAACACATCTTAGTAAGTAAGGTGGAATACTTGCAGCATTGAACTGACCATTCGACCTGGATGAAAAGCAATAACCAAACAGAAAGAAGGAAGAAAGCAATTATCAGAGGCAAATGAAGGTAAAACAAGTCGATGGATAGAGATAAGCAATATGTAAGCAGCATTTAAGGTAAGTTGAGCTAAAATATCGCATGGGAACGAGTTGCAGAGCAAATGAAAAAAAAAACAAGTATAATAATTTGAGAGAAACTAAAGATTTACAAAAAAGGACACCTGCAACAATTTTCCCATGCCACAACTCTAACAAAATGATCTACTTTTACAGGATAAAGAAAAACTAATATTATATTGATTGCCGAAGATAGATTTCTTTATGAGTTCCAAAAATAACGATACAATACGGAAAGATAAGAAAAACGAGCAATATAATCAGAGAAAAAAAACGAGCCTGCAATTGTTTACGAAATTTGATTTGTATAAAAACTCAGTGGAAACAATACATTGTAGAAAAGATAACAGTTGAGTGTTTTTTTTTTTTTGTAAAAAATATGTTTTATTGTCAGATGTTAAATAAGGTCGTTTTAATAATTACAATTCAAGATGAAACATTATTTCGGCTACATCTAATCTATCGTTATTTTCATTAACGAAGCTGATGTACTTTATGAACATACTCAAAATTTCCACTCTTTTTCTTTTCCCTAAACCTCTGAGAGCAGGTCTTATAAGTTCTTCAAAAGATAGACGCCTCCATCCGTTTGTGATATCTGTTAATCTCAGCTGTAGGGCCGTCCAAGCCGGCGCGACACGAGCACAGGTACTAAACTTGTGGCAGAGAGTCTCCTCCGTTTGATTTCCACAGTGTGTGCAGAATTCGTCTGGAGTACGGTGCATAGTAAACAACAATTTGCGGTGCTCGATCTTCTCGTTCACTAACAGGTACAGCTCCGATCGTTGCGACGATGAGAGCTGCTTCAAAGCTATGTTACGCCATGTGCGTTTCCAGTCAATTGTCGGATTATTCCGTACCACCCTTGGCAGGTCGGTTTGTTGTACAAAATAGCGTTGGATTTGATCGGCAGAGGGGTTTTGTTGAAGTTGATGAGGAATTTGGGATAAATTTGAGAGGATTTGTTTGAGGTCGGGAAGATCTGCTGGAATTACTGGTCGGGGATTTGCGTGGTGAATTAAGGATCTATAGTAGGGAAGGGAATCGATTTCACGGAGATGCCGGTTGATTGCGAGCGATTTGCACTTCAGCGCTGGTAGTTGCAGCTTCAGTCCGCCTTCCTCTCTGCAGCGGGTTAATTGCATCATTGGGACGCGGGCGATCATTCCTCTCCAAAGAAAAGTGCCCATCGTTGACGTGATTTTAGCCGTGTGTACTGCAAATGGTGGCAGAATCGATGACATATACCATATCCTTGAAGTGCCAAACGTATTCAGCAGAATAACCCTTTGGTGAAGTGTTAGCTGCCGTGGAGAGTGCAGCCACATAAGCTGAGCGAATTTACTTGTAATCGCATCCCAATTCAAAGTCGTCATCAGCCGTATCGAGTTCGCGAACACAACACCCAGGATTTTAACCGTATCTGTTGTTTGTATCCACGAGGTACTGATTTCATGTCCCTCCCAGTCTCCAACGTTAACTGCAGTTGATTTTCGATGGTTGAGTTTGGCACCGGAAACTATCTCGAACCGAGCGAACAACACTCTCATCGCTTCTATCTGCTCGTTGGATGTTACGATCACGGTAATATCGTCTGCGTAAGCCACCAGCAAATCATTGCCGCAGACTCGCTCAAGCTCCTTAATCAATGGATGCAACTGCAATACGAACAAATGCATTGAAATTGGATCGCCTTGACGTACTGAACGTTGTATTTCGAACGAGCGAGAAAGATGTCCATTGATAAGCAAACGCGATGTGGATCGGCTCGCAATCACAGAGAGTAGATGTGTGAGATCCTCATTGATACCAAGCGAGCGCATGGTTTCGAAAAGAAATGAGTGTCGTACTCTATCGAACGCGTGGTCCAAATCGAAGCTGATGAGTTTACCGGCACGGCGACGGTGGCGCAAATCAGCTATTCGGTCTTTCAGAGCAAGAGTGGCTTGAAATATGTTTCGCTCTGAGTTTGAACATTTCTGTCCGTCGCTCAGAATGTGGTGGGCCTTCATTACTTCCTCTAATCGGGTTTTCAGTATGCGGGAGAACAACTTGTAATCGCTGTTTAGAAGCGAAATCGGGCGATACGATCGGACTGTATTGTCACCTCCTCTCTTTTTAGCCAACACGATGATGCCCTCTACGAACGCAGCGGGTAGATTACCAGTAAGGGCTTCGTTCATCAGCAGATTGAGCTCTCGGTGGATGACGTCAAACACGCGCAGGTACAATTCTTTCGGGATGCCATCGCAACCGGGAGATTTCTTGGGTGCACTAGTTCGTATTGCTGCTAAGATTTCTGCTGTGGTGATCTCGTCCATGCATGCCTCGTTCAGAGGATCATTCGGTGGGATGACTCTCTCTGAGATAAAGTCATTTTCGTTTCCATCGGTTGCTTTTCAAACGGTTTATCGTGGGTAACATTTCGGGATGTTGATAGTACCCGTCGTACGCTAGCCGTAGCTCAGCATATAATCGCTGATGTTTACTGTGGAACTCTTGAAAAACTTCACGAGATTTCCATTTGAAGAATGACTTTATTTTGGGCTTAGCGTATGACAACCACCATTCTATCCATGAACGAAAATTTCTGCGCTGTCGAGTCCAGTACTGCCACTTGTACTGAAACTCTGAAACATTTTCATCGGTCAGTAGATGGGGCCGCAGTGACCAAAATCCACGACCGTGCTCGCGTCCTAGTGAAGGAAGGCAAAGTCGAAGTGTGATCGCTTTATGGTCAGTAAATGAGCACACGTGCGTTTGTGCTGTTCGCAAGTTGTCGCGAAGTTCTTTACTGACATATATTCGATCGAGGCGAGACCGGGCATTTCTGTTCACGTATGTGAAACCTGCATCGCGCGGGCATAACTTTTCCCAGACGTCTTGTAGGTGTAGCTGCTGCACAGCTGTTTTCAGTGCGGGACTGGGATTTGGACTGCTCGAGTCGCACGTTCGAAGTACGCAATTAAAGTCGCCCGCTAGAAGAACGTGCTGTGTACGGTGCCGGAGGTAATAAGCCAACGTTCCGTTGAAAAATTCCTCTCGCGCGGCACGTTGCGCAGAACCGGAAGGAGCGTAGACATTGCAGATTGTCGTGTCTTGGACTCTCAATGCGATGAGTCGCCCGTCTAGACTTCGCTCGACATGAGAAACCTGGATGTGTTCTCTCAGAGCGATAGCTGTGCCTCTTCTCGTGTGATCAACATTGCAGAAAACGACGAAACCCGGCAAGGAGAGTTGCTCGTTCTCTACTTCTTGCAAGCACACGATGTCGATCCAGTGGTTGCTGATGAAAGTACGAAGCGCATTTATTTTCGTGGGGTTCGTGATCGTGCCGATGTTAATTGAAGCGACGTTGTATGATGTGAGAGCCATTTGTTTTGTTACTTTTGCTCCATCTCAACATCGTCCTCGTTTTCCCGACGTGGCTTTTTGCCAGCCGGTCGGCCTCTCAGTTTTCGGCTGCTTGTGGATGCAGACGAATCGTCGGTTTCGTTACCATTGCCGATTTGGTTTCGTGTCTTACTGCTGGGTTTTCTGAACAGTTCGACTGCATTCGCGCTGGTGTTAAGCAGATCGTCGTTTTGCGACAGTGCTTGTTGTGTCGTCGCACTTTGCGGAGGTATGCATGAGGAACCAATCGATGCGGGTTGGCTGCTGCTGTTCGCTGTCATATCAGCTGGTTTATCCAGTTCAGGAAACGTTTCGGCCGTTAGTGGGGGTGGTGCTGAGTCTCTCGCTACGGTCAGTCGCTTATTGACTGATTTTGTAGCAGCTGGCTTTTTCGGCTGCGGTCGTGGTGCATTTTGGCTTGCCACGTTTGCGTAGCTCTTTTGAACTAGCAGTTTCTTATTTTGGACACAGGATATTCCTGTGTGTGACTGCTCCTTGCAGTGTCGGCAGGATTGCAGCTGTCCCTTGTATACAACGAACGCTTGCTCTCCGTCGATCGTAACCCACGAATCAATGTTTCGTTTAACGATCATTCGGGCAGACCAGACTCCGAGTGGAACTCCCCCGAAGTCGAAGCCTTCACCCCATGTCAGCTCACGAATAGATAGCACTTCACCGAACGCGCTCAAAAATTTCACGATTTTCTCTTCGCTCACGTCTTCGGGGAGGTCGTGCACCTTCACTTCGACACTTCCATCCTCCAATGTTATTCGGAGTTTGTACTTTCTCCCCTCTAGCTCCACTTCATGTTTTCCGTCGTGATCGTCGACAACTCTTTGTGCTATCTCTAGGTCACTGACCTTTATGAAAGCACACGCTCCACCTCGGTGGCACTGCAGTCTCTTCACATCTTCTTTCTTCAAGCCCAGCACTGTACGGCAAAAAGCATGCACTTTTTCGAACGACGGCTTTACGGGAAAGGCCGAATAGTCGATCTTAAAAGTGTTTTCTCGCCTCATTTCGAGAATTGCACACGCGGCGCGGCACAATTAAAATCGAGTAGGGAGAAATACTTGAGAATAGCTTCAACGGTTTGACTCTCGAATAGCGCAAATGGATAAGACGTCCGTTCGGTATCAAGAACAACCGATTATTGGGTGTTAGATACAATTGCTATAGCGAATGCAAATTTATTAAGAGATTAGTTCTAGAAGAAATCGGCCCTGGCCAACGTGTGCGTCCAACGTATTCATCACGGTCGTGCAAGAAGGAAGGATGTCGGTAGCATAGCAAAGCTACCTAAGAGAACGAGAGGGTGTGGTCGAATGCGGTGGCAAGTCGAAGACAAAGAGAACCGTGGACCTATCAAAATGTCGGAAGTATGAACACAAGAGCTAGTACATCGGAAAAAGGTGTAGATTCAATATCGGAGACCATGACAACGAATTGAAGTAAAATGCAGGCGACATCGTTAAAGAAGATGCGCGGGTTAGCCACAACAGCCCTAAGTGCTATCCCATGTTTTACACGCAATAAGACAAGAAGGAAGTAAACACAGTCGACACCGCTGAAAATTATCTGCGCGGGGGTGCCACAACAATACAAGGTGCTACTCTGTGGTTATTGTTCAGTGGGCATCGTCAAAGCTCAACTGAATGCCATGAAAAAGCATAGAAAAATTTAATGTTCATTGTTAAATCCAACACGATATAAAATAATACGGAGAAAGCAAATCAGATGAAACATTTTGAAGATACGTTAGAAGCCTCAATACATCGTGCGGAATAATGCAGTAATTTTGATGACACCCAAAACTCAAACGAGTCTATGGTCAACAAACCGGAGGATATTAACCGAGATGTTTGATTATGAAAACCAAGGCGGGAAGAACGAGCTATTATGGAGGAAACGACGCGACACCCAGAGTTCGAGACTAGCAACCGTTCGATCACTCCACTGATAAGGTACAGGCAAAGCGACTACAAGGCGGAACTGGGACTGAAATGGACGCACAAGCTACGGCGTTGTAAGGTTAGGGAACCTAAGTTCATATAATATTTAAATGGAAGAATGTAATATGTAGTGAATGAATATGTTAACAGTTAGAACGAAAAATTTAAATCTTTTGTAACGGCAATCTTAGGGCTAAAATTTACATTCCGACAACACAACCTTTTAATTTACTACCCGCGCGACGAACTTGATGGTATCATCAAGCTCAGTAAGTAAGGGGGCATGCAACAGCCCTAATTTTATCATAGATCAAGATCAGGCCGAAATCATATCATGAAGATCTTCCAAAACCATATTTTACTATACCTTAGCTAGTACAGATAGTATATTAGTAAAGTTATCGCGGTGCTCTCGGCTGCCTATTTTAAACATATTGCATCAGTCAGTAAAAACTGTACCACTGAGCGAGGAAAGCATGTTCAGACAAGTTAATTGATTATGTACACAAGCGACGCGATCGCGCGGCAATCGCATATATCCATAGCAATGAAAACATGTATATTGATTATATGTGGTAGTTAATCAACCCAAGAATGCCCAGTATGGATTATTTAGGGCACCTTTACGAAAATACGCCGGAAAAGAACATTTCGCATTTGAGAGTTAGCAGTGAATTCCAAATATATGTAAAGATGGAATATATATAATTTTTGGTTAGGTAGTTTGTAACGCAGGCGGGGAATCAGATTAACCATACGACCAGACTTAGTATCGGCTTGTAACGCAAGACGGTACTAACTGGACGAAGGACTCCACCCCAAAGTCTATAGCGTGTAGCATTTGTTACGCAGGTGCTGCAAACTATAGATTCCATCTAGACATAGAGGTGGCTTGTACCGCAGGACATCTCGAACTAGAACCTTGCTCGAACGTCGCTCAACCGGTGGGATGTACTTTAGATAAGTCAGGCAAAGAATTATGTGCTGTAGGAAAGTCATTGTGTTATAGTGTAAATCTATTAAGAAGGAAGTAAATAGAAGTGCGGTTTACGGTTTGAAAAAGAAAACGTCTCATTAATTATAAAGATGACATTTCGTGCGTTAAAAGACATACCCCTCTCGCCGCTCGATTAAGTGCTTGCACGAGGTCGAACTGAGAGCTCAGCAAAACAAGGTTACACTTCAGTGTAATCGGCTGGACTAGATCGTGAGCGCCGTAGAGCTTATCACGGCCATTAAAGAGCAAGGAGGGGTGGACGTTCCACAGGAATCCATTCGCATGAGAAAAGTACACCAAGGTACTCAGATAGCAACGTTCAAGCTATCAGTGATGGATGCTAATAAGGTCCTAAAAGTGAGTAAACTAAAAGTTGGTTGGTCGGTTGATACTGGTGGCATAGGATGCACTTCTCGACAGAATTCGTCACTGCTGGATTAGCTGTAGAGCCACAAGACGAAAGACGGATCTGGGAATGAGACGATCTCAACGGCTGAGCTGGCGGAAGTAGACTGCGTATCGGGTGTTCGATGATTCACTGAGATGGATTCCAAAACTCGTGTTCTGCGCTGAAGAAAATCGATGAGACAATTGTAATCCGGATTGCTGACGGTCGACACATGATACTCTCATGCCTTCACTGTATCGTCGTGCAAGCGGATACACAGAAGGTGCTCCAAAATCGTACTCAAGTGCTCGGTTGGCTCTCCCAGTTGTCGAAGAGTTTTGTTGTGGCGCTCAAACTCGTCCACCAACCCGTGAAGTGCTGCAGCGGACTCGTTCTTCATCATAGGAACATCGAATAGTGCCTGCAGGTGACGCTTTTTCAGTAAATAATTGTTGGAATACCAGCTTTCCAACGTTTGCCAAGTCAATAAATAACTTGCTGAGCTAATGCCAATCGATTCTATCAACTAAGCAGCTTCCCCCTTGACAGCTGCCTTTAAATAGTGAAACTTCTGAATATCCGGAACATCAGAGTTGGAATGAATCAACGCCAAAAAGGTCTCGTGAAACGGAAGCCATTGCATGTAGTCGTCATCGAGTTCAGGCAACGAAAAGGCCAGAGAGAGTGGAGGAAACACGTGGGGGTTGAGGGCTACGATCGCTAGGAAGAGGAGTCAACATAGAAAGTAATAATGCTTTTATTTGAAAAAGCCGTGGCTCAAAATTAGCGCGCACAGCAGCATGCTCCGCCTTACCCTCTTGATCTGCTTCGTTGTCCCCCAGTTGCGCTCGAACAGACTCGAAATTGCTCCAAACGCTGGTGATGTACTCCACCCTCAACGGTACCTGCGATTCGTCCCTCGCAGCAACGTATTCCTCAGCAAAAACCTCTGCCCGACCCAGAGAAGCGAGCAGCGTATCTCTTCGCGACAGTAACTAGTTTCTTTGTTGGTCGTCTGCCATGGCGGTCGTCTGTATGGCGGTAACGTGAACGTGGTCTAATTTATACAGTTACCTGTAGAACAAAAGACCACAGTAGACCCACAGGATGGTAAATACTTGGAAAGAGGCTCACCTTTTCCCAGGCAAAATGTGCCTTGTACAATATTTCAGCCAAAAGGAACTTGAATTAGTACAGTCCGTAAAAACTTGAGATTTAAAAACCCGGAACGGCTCCCGTAATACAGTAAAAATTTCAACAACAAAATATGGTTACGTTGAAAAACTGCAGTGAAACGATGAACCGCAGAACAGATTTCCAGTAATAAGCAGGAACCACAGCAGCAGTAGCGTACAAAATGGCGCGCGGCTAATCGTATTCACCACGGCTAGGGATGCCACAGTGAACAATGGAGCGATTGTAGTCGAATTACAAAGGAAGAATGGCGCTTTGTGACCAACAAAATGCAAACTCAGCGAATAATGGCAACAATTGTTCGTCCGAACAATTACAAGAACGTGTAACGTGCATGCAACAACAAAAAATATCTAAAATGCACCTGCGATACCCACGAAATGTATTGGACAGGTCGTTACCTTATGCCCAATTATTTAGGCCTCGTACATATAAAACAGCAAAAGATCCGAAATTCCATCCAACGCATGGCTCCGAATTGCAAAATGGCTGCAGCAAAATGACGCGGTCCGAATCTACCCTGGTCACGGCACCAAAATTATGATGGCGCTAGCCTGGATACTACGTTGTGTTTAATTAAATCCTCACCAGGATACTCCAGCGAAGCGACGGTAGCAATTTGTTGGTCGACCTTACTTGCACTCGCACTGCGGTAAACCAGCAGCGAACAGCAATGCAACTAACGGGCTCTGCAAACAGCCACAGCGGTCATCATCAGGTTTATTTAAAACTGACTGATCTGATGATTGCGAACAGAGCGAGAAGGTTAAAAATGAGAAACTAAGTTGCCAGAAGGGCCTGACATAATTCTATGAACGGTAGCACCAACTATCTGCAGAAGGCAGTGTTGGTCAACACTGTCGCCAGTAAAACTAGTGCGACGCAACAATATTGTACATATATATACTGAAACCTAGTTGAAAAATAGCTCACAATAAAAACAGTTTTTCGACAACTCATACTCAGTGTATTGCAAAACCGTAATAACCAAAACAGCAGCAAGAAGAGTGGAGGTGTTATTCTGTTCTTAGTGTCAGTAGGATCCATAGTACTAGCCATGCAATGATTCTGTACACTGAGAATCGGCTGCGAAGTCTGTTGAAACAGAAAGGCCAAATTCCACAAAAGGAATGTAACGCCCAGACAGTACTATATATATATATATATATATATATATATATATATATATATATATATATATATATATATATATATATATATATATATATATATATATATATATATATATATATATATATATATATATATATATATATATATATATATATATATATGTAGGAACATAAAGAATCTTTCAAATATTCAATGTACTTATGTATATATGTGTATATAGTTGGCATTACGAAATTTAATATAAATACCCAAAGTTTATCAATAAAGACAGTCAAAATTCAAACCTCATTCAGAAAACATTCGTTTCCGAAACATCGGAGCTCTTCGTTGCTTTTCCACTTTGCATCCCATGGTCGATCTACTTCCTTGTTTTGTAACGCAGGCGGAGAATCAGATTAACCACACGACCAGACTTAGTATCGGTTTGTTACGCAGGACGGTACTAACTGGACGAAGGACTCCACTCCAAAGTCTATAGCGTGTAGCATTTGTTACGCAGGCGCTACAAATATAGAATCAATCTAGACTTAGAGGTGGCTTGTACCGCAGGACATTTCTTACTAGAACCATGTTCGAACGTCGTAAGATCGCTCAACCGGCGGGCGATATATGGTGGCTCCAGAGAGGATTTATCCTCAAAGTTTCGCGACGTTAAAAGGAACGAAATAAAAGTTCAAGCGTGTCCGCAGCTCATAGGGGACAAATAAAAGTTTTGTAACGAAAACGAGTGTATCCATAGCTAATAACGGATTATACACAAGTGAGTGAGTGTTTGACGTCTGTCAGTACAATTGCACAACCAGGTGATATATCACGCAATTCGTACCAGAAGGAAGCATCGTAAATATGGCCTCCACATCGTACGTGAACAATCTCAACGGAAACTGCCGCCTGTGCCAGGACAAAGACAGTGCGGACGAATGGATGGTCGAATGCACGAAATGTTGGCATTGGTTCCACATGGGAAGCACCAAACTTGAAAAAAGACCTACGGTAAAGGAATATTTGCACTGTCCAAAGCGTACGGAAGAAATAAAGGAAATCCAGCTTCTGAAGAAGGAGCTGGAATAATATAAACGGACAAACACGAGAAGTAAGTCCAAAGAACGCAGCCCAGTTGATACGGTTGAACTGCTACGGCGTCAATTTGAGGCGCAGCTGGAAAGCCAAAAGATACGTGACGAGGCTTTCCAAAAAGCCATGCTTGAAATGGCAAACAAAATACATCAAATTAAAAACGATCCCGAAATGGTTAGCACTTCCACGGCTTCCACAATAAAACTACCAGATGAAATTACAAACCTACTAAGAAGCAGCTTCCACAATTCAACGGTAATTATAAGGATTGGCCAAATTTTAAACGACTCTATGAACAAAGTAAACAAGAAGGACAATTCAGTAATATGGATAACATCAATAGACTTATTGCGAGTCTCGATAAATCGGTTAAAGTACACATTAATGCATTGTTAATGGACCCGGGAAACGAGAAACAAGTTATCGAAACATTGGACAGTATATACGGACAACCACTAGCGATATTCATCGAACTGTGGAAGGATCTGACAAAATTACGGAACTCACGTATAGAAACTAATCCATTACAAATAGCAGAAATCATATGTCGTCTGCCGTTCAACCTAAGAGAGCAATGGGCGGACAAGGTAGTCGAAACCATGACTCCTGCGAATGGGCAGCCAAGACAAAAACTAACGCTGAAGGATGTACACGAATTCCTTAAACCACAACAAAAGAGAGCGACACTCCTTGTCGCACAAAGGGTTTGTCAATCAGAAAAGGAATATCCAAAAAAATAAAAATCACCTATTTTTTGGACCTATGAAGGCAACCCGAGCGATACACCTCGAGTTAGCAGATGACTTAAGTACAGATTCACTGTGCTAAGAAATGCTTTAATTGAAATAGAGCATCTTTTAAACCCACGGATGCCAACGATGATGAACCCTTAACTCCAAATCATTTTTTGATTGGATGCTAAAGAGAAACATATCTATCTCTTAACAATACAACCAAAACCGAAGCGTCAAGAGAAAACTGGAAGAAAGCTTAACTTGCTACTAGTAAATTCTGGGATAGATGGAGTACTGAATACCTTCCCAAATTAAATAAAAGAGAAAAATGGAGACAAACCGCTGACCCTTTACAACCCGGCGATGTCTTAGTTTTCCCAGAAGAAGGTAAAAGGGAAAATTCCATAAAGGGATTATAACGGAAGTACGAAGATCAAAAGACGGACAGACAAGGTCCGCTATAGTACAAACAGAGAACACAAAACTTATACGACCTACAGTGAAATTGGCAAAATTAGACGTTAAGGGAGAAACGACCAATTTCGTTGAGTGCATAAAGGAACTTTCGACAAAGTGCAAAGAATACGACCAGACCTAAGCTTCAAGAGCAAACATGACAAACTGGGGCAAGCGTCGAAAGATCGACATAGATTTTGTAAAGCAGCTAGCAGAAAAACATAAAACTGCTCATCTCATAACTCAGAAAGCATGTAATAAAAGCTAAACCAAATATGAGGGCCAAATTGCTCGTGACGACAGCAGCACTAATATCGTTAGATCAATCTTCCTGATTGAAACTAAAGCCTGTATCAGATACAGGATTCATTTTTGATCACGAAGGAACTTGTCTTCTGAAGTCAGGTGTCTGGACTACTGAAATTGCCACTGGTGTATCACCGACCGAAGACGCAAATTTTATAAATAGTATTTGTGTGAACGTTAAAACCGCTGTTGAAGGGGTAAGGAAGTATATGAACCGCCCGATACTTCGATTCAACCGCCTCCATAGAACAACAATATATTGCAGCTAAACAGGAGATTTTAGAGCCAGCCAGAACAAAAAGAGGAAAAGGAATCTTCGGATTTCTCAAGGATTTGTTATTTGGAGGTAATGAGCTAGAAGACCAAATTACGGCAATGCACGTGAACTAAGAACAAAAGATTCATGACGTCACATATAGCTTAAATCAACTAAGTGAAAAAACAAATCAACAAACGAACCTCTTTGAGAGAAGGGTTCGTCATGCTTTCAACGGTATAGAAAAATTAAACCAAAGATTTACGATAACCTATGCCAAAATCTTATCCGATCATTTGTTGGACACCATGATGTTAGCTAAACAACTGATGAAAGCATCATCTTCCGACATAGAAAACTAAAAAATCATCCTATTACTTTAGATGAAAAATATGAATTTATCCAACAAATAAATAGACATCTTCCTAATGATAGTTTTGTTCCATTGGATAAAGTACATATCAAATAACAATTAAATCCATGATTATTTCGAAGGAATCATATGAAATGTTCAGGGTAATAAGTATATCAGACCTAAAAAAAAGACAAAAATTTTCATCGATCTACCAAAAATAGCAATTCATCAACACTATAAGTACTTCTATCCATCAGCAAATATAAAAGGCGGGTGGGTAATGTCAGAGACATAACTGGATGTCGTGAATACGAAAACAACTGACATGTTCCTTAACACTTCCGAATATCAATTGTATGAATTATGCACGCATTCCCCTTTTTCACATTTTTCGCAAAAACAAAGAAAGATTCACTTGATCTCGATTACTGTGAATTTCACACAGCGAAAAGTGCACAAATCTAAGCAAACTATTCTTGATTTGTAGTAAACTGAGGATATTTCCCTACGATTTGCGAACAACAAATCGTAATAGTTCTTTAGAAAACTTTTAGAGCCATTAGAACGGCTGATCTTGTGCAATGCTCTCCACCGTTGTTTTTTCCCAATGCTAATAACTGGCAGCTGTGACGTAATCGCTCTTGTCGAAAGCGTGCAGACGATACAAAACACATCTGCTCGCAGTGGCGATACATTCCAAACTGATTCAAGTTTTGTTGAGAGGCTTGTTTCTACCTGATTTCGTTTGTAGCTTTTTCACTAATGGGCGGTCCTAACGGCTATAAAAATAGCCGCATACAGAATTTTAATGTCGATTATTTCATTTCGGATTTGCATATTTTATTGAAAGAAACTATCAATATGCTGAAGGGACTCGTTTCTAGCATTCAGAAAGGTCAAATTGCGTAATTCTCTACGACATTAAACTCTGGAACATTTTTCGCAAAAACAAAGAAGGCTTCACTTGATCTCGATTACTGTGAATTTCACACAGCGAAAAGTGCACAAATCTAAGCAAACTATTCTTGATTTGCAGTAAACTGAGGATATTTCCCTACGATTTGCGAACAACAAATCCTAATAGTTCTTTAGAAAACTTTTAGAGCCATTAGAACGGCTGATATTGTGCAATGCTCTCCATCGTTGTTTTTTTTTCAATGCTAATGACTGGCAGCTGTGACGTAATCGCTCTTGTCGAAAGTGTGCAGACGACACAAAACACATCTGCTCGCAGTGGCGATACATTCCAAACTGATTCAAGTTTTGTTGAGAGGCTTGTTTCTACCTGATTTCGTTTGTAGCTTTTTCACTAATGGGCGGTCCTAACGGCTATAAAAATAGCCGCATACAGAATTTTAATGTCGATTATTTCATTTCGGATTTGCATATTTTATTGAAAGAAACTATCAATATGCTGTAGGGATTCGTTTGCAGCATTCAGAAGAGTCAAATTGCGTAATTCTCTACGACATTAAACTCTGGAACATTTTTCGCAAAAAAGGCTTCACTTGATCTCGATTACTGTGAATTTCACACAGCGAAAAGTGCACAAATCTAAGCAAACTGTTTTTGATTTGCCGTAAATTGAGGATATTTCCCTACGATTTGCGAACAACAAATCCTAATAGTTCTTTAGAAAACTTTTAGAGCCATTAGAACGGCTGATCTTGTGCAATGCTCTCCACCGTTGTTTTGTCGTGAATACGACTTACTTTACTATGGGGTGCCTTTTCAAAATTAGCCAAATGGAAGAATGGGCAGAACTTAATCGTGAATATCTCGACTTGTATTAACGGTAGCAACATAATTCTTTCACCATTTCATCAAAAATATGATCAGGAATTGAGGATAATATTTTGAACAGTGTGAGATAACCACAAACAACTCAAAAATTAAGTTTTCTCAAACTTTGAAAACAACGCGGAAAACTCTTTACATTTGTTTGACTTTTTCGCGCAAGGACGACGATTTTGAGGTAGTCAGGCACATATCTTCAACTGACTGCGTATAAAAGAGGAACCGTGGTCAAAAATCGATCATTTCTTCTTGTGCGTTGGACGGAAGCAGACGTCGTGGGACTAGCAGCTTCGGAGAGTGCACCTTCTGCGTGGTATAAAAACCTCAAATGCTCAGGTCGCAACTCTCATTTGGACTTCAGTCGTCAGGTGGAGCATTCGTCAATGAAAGCAGACCTCTTGCGTGGTACCAAACCTCAAACGCTCAGGTCGTGCTCTCATTTGGACTTCAGCCGTCAGGTGGAGCAGTCGTCAATGAAAGCAGACCTTTTGCGTTGTACAAAACCTCAAACGCTCAGGTCGCAGAGCCAGTTTCCCTTCGAAGAAGATCGATTACATCATCCTGTTGATGGTCGTTTGCATACAACGGAAAATGGACAACAATGTGGAACATTATGCAAAATCAGCCTTTCTAATGGCTTTAAATGTTACCTAAAGAACTATAAAGATTGCTTCTTTGTAAATCAAAAATTAAAATTACCAGTGGAGTGCTAATCTAAGATAATATACGCAGTTTTTTTTGCAATTTCCACAGTTCTAAATTCGCAACAGTGTTCAAAATCGTTTATATCCAATCAGTGTTTAATATCTTAGAAAATTATACAATTTGGCCCTTCACGCACGCCTTCATAAGAGGTTCTTTCCAAAACCACCAATATTTTATCATAAAGACTATACTGGATATTTTGTAATATTTGTGTTGCAGAATGTTTGATGTAACTAATCTGTACTGTAGTTCGGGTGTATCGTTTCAAATTCTAGTAGTGTAAAAGGGCAAAACTTGCACAATTAACACAATCGATCAACTAATTGACATTCGGAAGTATAAAGAAAGAGTGCCAGTGTTATTCGTATTCACGATATCCAGTTATGTCTCTGACATTACACACCTGTATTTTTTTTCCCAATGCTAATAACTGGCAGCTGTGACGTAATCGCTCTTGTCGAAAGCGTGCAGACGATACAAAACACATCTGCTCGCAGTGGCGATACATTCCAAACTGATTCAAGTTTTGTTGAGAGGCTTGTTTCTACCTGATTTCGTTTGTAGCTTTTTCACTAATGGGCGGTCCTAACGGCTATAAAAATAGCCGCATACAGAATTTTAATGTCGATTATTTCATTTCGGATTTGCATATTTTATTGAAAGAAACTATCAATATGCTGAAGGGACTCGTTTCTAGCATTCAGAAAGGTCAAATTGCGTAATTCTCTACGACATTAAACTCTGGAACATTTTTCGCAAAAACAAAGAAGGCTTCACTTGATCTCGATTACTGTGAATTTCACACAGCGAAAAGTGCACAAATCTAAGCAAACTATTCTTGATTTGCAGTAAACTGAGGATATTTCCCTACGATTTGCGAACAACAAATCCTAATAGTTCTTTAGAAAACATTTAGAGCCATTAGAACGGCTGATATTGTGCAATGCTCTCCATCGTTGTTTTTTTTTCAATGCTAATGACTGGCAGCTGCGACGTAATCGCTCTTGTCGAAAGTGTGCAGACGACACAAAACACATCTGCTCGCAGTGGCGATACATTCCAAACTGATTCAAGTTTTGTTGAGAGGCTTGTTTCTACCTGATTTCGTTTGTAGCTTTTTCACTAATGGGCGGTCCTAACGGCTATAAAAATAGCCGCATACAGAATTTTAATGTCGATTATTTCATTTCGGATTTGCATATTTTATTGAAAGAAACTATCAATATGCTGAAGGGACTCCTTTCTAGCATTCACAAGGACCAAATTGAGGAACTCACTGCGTTATTCACCACTTTTCGGAACATTTTTCCCGGACGATTTGTTGTACAGCAGCAGATATTTTGTTCTCTTCCTTAGAACGCGTTCTGATTGGCTGGTGTTGACATGGAGCAAATGAGACAGGTTTTTCAATAGTGTACTATTGAAATACTTCAATGCTTTTGCTATACACGTTTAAATTAAAAAATTTCGATTCTATTGGTAGTTAGATTATATAAATCCTTTCACAGATCACTGAGCTATGAGCTTTAAAAATACGAGAAAGGCAAACGCGCCTTATGAATTATCCTCTTTGATACTCGTTTATACCAAACATTTCAGAAATGTTTAATTTTGAATTATTTGAGACTATGTCACAAAAATGAAAATTTTATCATAAAATTGTGATCATATTTCCATGTCGGCATGTCGCAAGAATTATGTTGATTCATTAGACACAACAATAGATATTCACGATCAAACACTTATCACTCTCTCAGAGGGTAAATTTTGAAAAGGCACCCCATAGTAAAGTAAGTCGTATTCACGACAAAAATGGGTTGTATAGAGGTACAGTAAAGTAAATTCCGCATAATTCTTTAGGAGTATTATTATGGTTTTAAGAAGAACCGAATAGAAGTCTGGAATAGAGAACTGGACCCTGAGTTCAAGACCTAAATTTAGATCCAATAACAGACTCAGAATCCAGTTTCAGTCGCTGCTGGTTCTCGCCTTGATGGCCAGCAAGCGAATGAGAGATGCGACCTGAGCGTTTGAGGTTGTAACCACGCAGAAGGTGCATTCTCCGTTGCTGCTGGTTGATGATTCCACTCCCACGACGTCTGCTTCCATCGAACGCACGAAAAGAAATGATCGATTTTCGACTACGGTTCCCCTTTTATACGCATTCAGTTGAAGATATGTGCCTGACTATCTCAAAATCGTCGTCCTTGCGCGAAAAACCCAAGCGAAAGTAAAGAATTTTCCGCGTTGTTTTCAAATTTTAAGAAAACTTAATTTTTGAGTTGTTTGTGGTTATCGCACACTTTTCAAAATATTATCCTGAATTCCTGATCATATTTTTGATGAAATGGTGAAAGAATTATGTTGCTACCATTAATACAAGTCGAGATATTCACGATTAAGTTCTGCCCATTCTTCCATATGGCTAATTTTGAAAAGGCGCCCCATAGTAAAGTAAGTCGTATTCACGACAAAACAATTAAACAAATCACATTTTTTGCACGAACGCACAACTATTCAAACGGTAATGACGTGTATTCCTGCCGCTATATTTCACCAACATTCTATTAGAAAATGCCCTACAACTAATCTACCGACCTATTACCCAAAGGTAGTTTCATTATCTAGATTAAATACAATACTATATATTGCCGAAGACCCGAGCGCTATCACCATACGCTGCGGAACCGAATGAAAAGGCGTCACACACCCAATGGCGATTGTTGTACTAGATCCTGACTGCGAGCTTAAAACTCAATACAGCATGACACACGCTAGTATTGGTGGAACAGGTAGTTAGGAGTTGAGTTGTGACACGGTTTGTTTATAGATTATTTCTAGTTGCGAATTTGTAATCTAATTTACCGCTGTTAAACCCTTTCGTTTCGTATATTTTGTTTTTTTTGTCGTGAATACGACTTACTTTACTATGGGGTGCCTTTTCAAAATTTACCCTCTGAGAGAGTGATAAGTTTTTGATCGTGAATATCTCTTGTTGTATCTAACGAATCAACATAATTTTTGCTACATGCCATCGGAAATATGATCACAATTTTATGATAAAATTTTCAGTTGTGTGACATAATCTCAAATAGTTCAAAATTAAACTTTTCTGAAATGTTTGGTATAAACGAGTATCAAAGAGTAATAATTCATATGGCGCGTTTGCCTTTCTCGTATTTTGAAAGCTCATAGCTCAGTGATCTGTGAAAGGATTTATATAATCTAACTACCAATAGAATCGAAATTTTTCAACTTAAACGTGTATAGCAAAAGCATTGAAGTATTTCAATAGTACACTATTGAAAAACCTATCTCATTTGACCCATGTCAACACCAGCCAATCAGAACGCGTTCTGAGGAAGAGAAGAAAATAGCTGCTGCTGTACAACAAACCGTTCAAGAAAAATGTTCCGAAAAGTGGTGAATATCGTAGTGAGTTCCTCAATTTAGTCTTTCTGAATGCTAGAAACGAATCCCTACAGCATATTGATAGTTTCTTTCAATAAATTATGCAAATCCGAAATGAAATAATCGACATTAAAATTCTATATGCGGCCATTTGTATAGCCGTTAGGACCGCCCATTAGTGAAAAAGCTACAAACGAAATCACATAAAAGGAAATCTCTTAACAAAAATTGAATCAGTTTGGATTCAATCGCCACTGCGAGCAGATGTGTTTTGTGTCGTCTGCACAGCTAGTTTCGCTTTCGACAAGAGCGATTATTTCACAGCTGCCAGTCATTAACATTGGGAAAAAACAACGATGGAGAGCATTACACAATATCAGCCGTACTAATGGCTCTAAAATTTTTCTAAAGAACTATTAGGATTTGTTTTTCGCAAATCGCAGGTAATTATCCTCAGTTTAGTGCAAATCAAGAACAATTTGGTTAGATTTGTGCACTTTTCGCTGTGTGAAATTCACAGTAATCGAGATCAAGTGAAGCCTTTTTTGCGATAAATGTTCCAGAGTTTAATATCGTAGAGAATTACGCAATTCGACCCTTATGAATGCTGGAAATGAATCCCTACAGCATATTGATAGTTTTTTTCAAAAAATTATGCAAATCCGAAATGAAATAATCGACATAAAAATTCTGTATGCGGCTATTTTTATAGCCGTTAGGACCGCCCATTAGTGAAAAAGCTACAAACGAAATCACATGAAAGGAAATCTCTTAACAAAAATTGAATCAGTTTGGATTCTATCGCCACTGCGAGCAGATGTGTTTTGTGTCGCCTGCACAGCTAGTTTCGCTTCCGACAAGAGCGATTACGTCACAGCTGCCAGTCATTTCGATGGATGAAAAAGCAACGTTGGAGAGCATTATAAAAAATCAGCCGTTCTAATGGCTCTAAAAGTTTTCTGAAGAACTATTAGGATGTGTTGTTCGCAAATCGAAAGAAAATATCCTCAGTTTATTGCAAATGTAGAACAGTTTGGTTAGATTTTTGCACTTTTCGCTGTGTGAAATTCACAGTAATCGAGATCAAGTGAAGCCTTCTTTGTTTTTGCGAAAAATGTGGAAAAGGGGAATGCTTGCATAATTCATACAATTGATCAACTAATTGATATTCGGAAGTGTTAAGTAACATGTCATTTGTTTTCGTATTCACGACATCCAGTTATGTCTCTGACATTACCTACCCGCCTTTTTCTATTCAATAGTATAATATATACTTTTAGGCACACTGCTTAAGCTCTAAGATGCCAAGGGTATTTCCTAATCTTAATTAACGACTAACTTAAAACTAGAATAGTATCATTAGATTATGTCGTCTAGAATTTTTGAAAAAAGCTTTTAGCTAGCGTTCGGCAGTGAATTGAATATTGCATGACTTCCAGATGGTGCTATCTATGGCCGCTTCCTTTCGGTTCGTGTGGGTCCGCGGGAAACACCCCCAGGCTACGAAGGCCCGGCGGGTGGCCCGCATGCTGGTCATCCACTGGAGCGTAGGACCGTAGGCGGTGATGGTGATGTTACGAAGAGATGAAAAAATAAAAGAAGTAAATATTGTGGAAACCGAGGTAAATAGGGGTATGGAAACAAAATGCCTGAAAACTACAAAGATCTAATTAGTTGCCATAGAGATGGTGAAGAGACGGGAGAAGGGGGAACGAAAAGTGAGTGACAAAAAAAGATCTTGTTAGTTCCAATGAAGATGGTGGACAGGGACGGTGATCGAGAGAATCGGGCGGATGTTAGTGTCGAACCTGTAGGTGGAGATTATACTTTCTGAGCGAGGTATAACAGATTACACTTGGATATTAATGTGTTTGAGTTACTGGTATATAAGAAGCATATAAGAGATATCCCGACTAGCCAACACATCTCGGACCGGAACTTCAGGTGGTCTACCTCGGGCCCTTAGGGAGTCCTATAATAAAGACCTGGCGTCACGATACTCCGTACACGTCCATACGACATGCTCGATGTCCTGATAACCGTCGCCACAAGCGCAGAGACCGCTCTCCACGATTCCAATACGCCGGAGGTGCGCGTTGAATGTGTAATGGTTTGACATGAGCCGAGACATCACACGAATGAAGTCACGACTCACGTACATCCCCCTGAACCAAGGTTTCGTCGATACCCTAGGGATAATGGAATGCAGCCATCGTCCCAGTTCGCCATTGCTCCATGAAGTTTGCCAACTTTCGAGAGTTTTCTGACGAGAGATACTGAAAAATTCATTGAAGCAGATTGGTCTTTCGTAAATATCACCTTCTAATGCGCCCACCTTAGCCAATGAGTCTGCCTTTTCATTATCCGGAATGGAACAATGCGAAGGGACCCAGACTAACGATATTAAATAAGACCGTTCAGATAAAGTTCTCAAATGTTCCCGTATTTTCCCCAGGAAATATGGGGGATACTTTCCTGGCTTCACTGCGCGGAGAGCTTCTATTGAACATAGACTGTCCGTGACAATGAAGTAATGGTCTTTGGGCAAGGTTTCAATGATCTCGAGGGTGTACTGAATAGCAGCTAATTCTGCGACGTAGACTGAAGCCGGATCACTGAGTTTGTACGAAGCGGTTATGTTCTGATTGAAGATTCCGAAGCCTGTGGACCTGTTGATGTTTGATCCGCCAGTGTAAAACATCTTTTCACAGTTGACTGTTCTGAATTTATTATAAAAAATATTTGGAGCCACTTGAGGGCGTACGTGATCCGGGATACCACGAATTTCTTCTCTCATGGATGTGTCGAAAAACACAGTAGAATCAGAAGTATCCAAGAAATGCGCACGGTTGAAAACAAACGAAGAAGGATTAATATTCTGAGCCATGTAATCAAAATACAAGGACATAAAACGAGTCTGAGAATTAAGCTCGATAAGCCTTTCGAAGTTTTCAATCACCATTGGATTCAAGATATCGCATAGGATTAGCAATCGATATGAGAGATCCCAGAATCGATTTTTCAATGGTGAGACGCCCGCGAGCACTTCGAGACTCATCGTATGAGTCGACTGCATGCAACCTAAGGCAATACGCAAACAACGATACTGAATTCTTTCCAGTTTAATGAAATGGGTGTTCGCGGCGGATCGGAAGCAGAAGCATCCATATTCCATTACGGACAATATCGTTGTTTGGTACAGCCTGATCAGATCTCCTGGGTGGGCACCCCACCAAGTTCCGGTTATTGTGCGAAGAAAATTGATTCTCTGCTGGCATTTTTGTTTCAGATACCTAATGTGACATCCCCAGGTGCCTTTGGAGTCGAACCAGACCCCGAGATATTTAAATGTGAAGACCTGAGCTATGGTTTCACCCCCAAGTTGAAGCTGTAGTTGTGCTGGTTCTCGCTTTCTTGAGAATACGACCAGCTCAGTTTTCTCCGTAGAGAACTCGATACCCATTTGAAGAGCCCATGTCGACAAGTTGTCGAGGGTATCTTGTAATGGTCCTTGGAGATCGGCAACTTTGGGTCCTATAATGGACACAACGCTGTCGTCGGCAAGTTGTCTTAGCGTGCAAGATGTGTTAATACATTCATCAATGTTGTTTACGTAAAAGTTGTATAAAAGGGGGCTTAAGCATGAGCCCTGAGGAAGACCCATGTAACTGAATCGTATTGTCGACAAATCACCATGTGCAAAATACATGTGTTTCTCGGACAATATATTATATAAAAAGGTGTTCAAAACCGGCGAAAGACCATGCTGGTGCAGCTTCTTAGATAGGATATTTATAGAAACAGAATCAAAAGCCCCCTTGACATCTAGAAATACTGATGCCATTTGTTCTTTACGAGCAAATGCCATTTGAATTTCGGTTGAGAGCAACGCAAGACAATCGTTCGTTCCTTTACCCCTGCGGAAGCCAAATTGTGTATCTGAAAGTAAACCATTAGTCTCGACCCAATTGTCAAGACGGAAGAGAATCATTTTTTCGAACAACTTCCGGATACAGGAAAGCATAGCAATCGGCCGATACGAATTGTGATCAGAGGCTGGTTTCCAAGGTTTTTGAATGGCGATAACTCTCACTTGTCTCCAGTCGTGTGGAACAATATTACCCTCGAGGAACTTGTTAAATAAATTCAGCAAGCGCCTTTTGGCAGAGTCAGGAAGATTTTTCAACAAGTTGAATTTAATTCTGTCTAACCCCGGGGCTTTATTGTTACACGACAAGAGCGCAAGTGAGAACTCTACCATCGAAAACGGTGTTTCGTTTGTATTCGAAGTCGCGGCGCGGGATATCTTCTGTTCCGGAACAGAATCAGGACATACTCTTTTAGCGAAATCGAATATCCAGCGGTTAGAATATTCCTCGCTTTCGTTCGTTGTGTTTTGGTTGCGCATTCGTCGGGCTGTGTTCCAAAGAGTGCTCATCGATGTTTCTTTTGTTAACCCGTCAACAAACCGTCGCCAGTAACCTAGTTTCTGTTGAAAATTACCAAATGAATATCGAAAACGCTATTGGTAACAGGTTTGAACGACGACTTTTCGAAGCGATAACTTCTCCCGTGTACATGAAATAAACCTTTTCATCGATAAATGTGATTTTTGTACAGTGTTTTCCTTTGGGATTCACGCTGGTAGTCATTGCACAATTCTTTCGCTTCAAGAATTCCTTCTTTGCCAGAAACGTTTCCATTAGAAAATATTTGTTCCTGAACTCTCTGATCTCGTTGCAACTGAAGCACCGTGCAACTCGCTGTTTTGTTGCGTATTTAGAAGCTAGATAGATATTCTTCTGCTCAGTCTGCTTCTCTTCCCCGGCTTCTACATTCAGGAACATTCTTTTGATTTCAGATTTCTGGTTTACATACAACTCTTCGATGGAAAGTATCAGAAAGGCTCCTTTAACGTCATTGTATATTTCTGGTATAGCGATGATTAGAGCGTGTATTCTCGCTGCCTACGATGTATCCCCATCTATTCTAGATCTCGAATGATTCTATCATATTCATCGAAAATCTCAATTGATCCGAAAATCCCATATTTTATCGCGAAGATCCGCTTTCTCATCCTCGTTGTTGTTGTTGTTCCCATCTTCTGGTACACTTTTACCAGAGTATCCATCGGTTGCTTAGCATACTCTAAGCCAATCAACTTGTTTAAGACGTCGTTCTTTACAAGCATAAAATTTTCGTCTAAGGCTTCGATATCCAGCCTTTTCTTCATTATGATCTTTCTCGCATTTTCTTGTTGTTTCGAGACCCCTTCTACTGGTTCGTAGAAGTCCTCTTCTGTTGGTGTGCGAATCAGCTGCACTTTTGTCGAACGGTACTCCTCCGTCATTTCATGCAGCAAATATACTCTTTGAAACGTCGAAGAATCGTTCGCAGCTACCGTTACCATTTTGAATTATCGGATCGGTGCGCTCGAGAGTTCCCCTCTCATAGCCACCACTGCTTTTCGCTGGGTCAGATTCACTGACCTGCTGTTGATTCGCCATCTCACCAACACTCGAAGTTTCAGTCTAAAGCTTGTTAATTCTGTTTCAGTCCAAAACTTGTTAATCCCGCAGCTCGTCATTGCTCATTGCACCTGCTTCTTGTCCGAAACGTTTCTGCTGCTTTCTGCCGGTTCACACTTCTAACCGAAGCTTTGTTATTTCTTACTGGATCTCATTTCTAACCGAAGTAATATTATTATCGCCGATTGCTTATCCAACAATCTATTTATTGCCAGTAAAACTCTGGGCTTATATCAACTGGATTCCAAACTTGTTGCGACAATACCGGTCGAGCTCATTCACTTGCATCTTAAATTCTGTTTCTATCCGAGACTTTTGCTTCTCGCCGGTACCCGTTTCTGTCCGAAACGTCACTGCTGGCCAATTCCCGTTTCTGTCCGAAACGTTTTTCCTTGGATTCTGTTTCTATCCGAAACTACCGGATCCCCCTTCTAACCAAAGTACTGGTGCTTCCTTCCACTTCTAACCGAAGTTAATAATACGACCGATTGTTTTTCCAACAATCAATGTGGTCAATACCAGGAAAAACCTACATTTATCCTAACCGGATACTACGACTACCAGTTTCTGTCCGAAACTTCTTTGTTCGTCGATCTTAGTTTCTGTCCGAAACTACTGGATCCCCCTTCTAACCGAAGTACTGGTGCTTCCTTCCACTTCTAACCGAAGTTAATAATACGACCGATTGTTTTTCCAACAATCAATGTGGTCAATGCCAGGAAAAACCTTCATTCATCCTAACCGGATACTGCGACTACTAGTTTCTGCCCGAAACTTCTTTGTTCGTCGATCTTAGTTTCTGTCCGAAACTACTATATCCCACTTCTATCTGAAGTTCAGCTGCTAACTATTATTTCTAAAACAATCTGTATATAGTTTCTCCAGTAAAACACTGGGTTCATCCTAACCGGATGTTACAACTATTCGTTTCTTTCCGAAACGTTGCTTCTAACCTTAGCGCCACTACTAAATCAAGAATAATTGTTTACCCAACAATCTCGATTTAGCTGTTCCAGTGAAGCACTGGATTCATCATAACCGGATGTTACAACTATTCGTTTCTTCCCGAAACGTCGCTGCTCGCTACTTCTAACCGAAGCGTTGATCCAAAAAGATTGTTTATCCAACAATCTAAACTATGCTGCTCCAGTTAAGCTCTGGGCCCATAACCTGTTGAAAATTACCAAATGAATATCGAAAACGCTTTTGGTAACAGGTTTGAAGATAAAAGATAATTTTATTCGAATTCAATTCGTCAAGTCTCTAAATACTAACAAAGTACATTATCGATATATAATTCATTTCATGCATTATATTAACACTGCCCTACTTATGATACAATGTACACAGTCCTACTTGACATTAATATATACCCTATATTAATGTGTTTACATGCAGCGTGTAAGTCTACCCAAGGGCGAATGTCACATTGAAGCTTTCACTATAAAGCTTTCATAACATAGTTTCGTCACAGGTGGTAATTGTATAGAGCTTTCATTGAATGTCAAATTGTATGTTTACAATCGAATGCTGTGCAATCATTTATATTGCTTCGCATTATATATTTTAACAGTTTCTTTGCTTTAACTAAGTTCGCGCCGGGTATACGTTTCGTCTGAGCTTGAATCACAGTGTCGAGAATCAAGCCAGCCATAAACGTATACTCTTCCTCCGGAGGAAGTTCTTGTGTTGTTTCTAGTTTCTTAGATATCGATATTGCGTAGCATTTCCAATCAATATTTCGTGTGAGGTCATACAAAACATTGATTGTTTCCGATGGTCTTAATCCGCTGGCGATTGAAATTACGATAGGCAGATGATCGCTACCGTGGGGATCAGGGATTACCTTCCACGTGCAATCCAACCGTAGCGATGTCGAGCAAAGGGATAAGTCCAGCGCATTTGGTCTTGCTGGTGGTGCGGGAATTCGTGTCATTTCTCCCGTATTCAAGATTGTCATATTGAAGTTGTCGCAAATATCATGGATCATAGCTGATCTGTTATCATCATGAAGACAACCCCATCCCGTACCGTGAGAGGTAAAGTCTCCTAAAACTAACGTCGGTGCGGGAAGAAGTTGCATGATACTGCTGAGCCAGTGGTACCCAACTGAGGCTCTAGGGGGAATATAGATGGAAGCAATACAAAGGTCCTTGCCTTTAATTGTGACATGACATGCGACAACTTCAATACCTGATATCGAGGGGAGGTTAATTCGAAAGAAAGAATAGCACTTTTTGATCCCCAAAAGTACTCCTCCGTAGGGATTATCTCGATCCAGGCGAATAATGTTAAAATCGTGGAAGTTTAGTGATACATCAGAAGTTAACCAAGTTTCGCACAATGCAAATGCGTCACATTTCAGATTATTTACTAAGTATTTAAAAGAATCTATTTTCGAGATGATACTTCTACAGTTCCACTGTAAAACAGTGATCGAATCCTTGACCTCGTTCGAAAAATTAGCCATCGAAGGAAACGATTGCTGAGAGGAGGGGCCATTTTACAGTCAGCTGCATCAAAAACATTTTAACTTTTGGCAGGAAAGTCATCAAAATAGCTTTTAGGGGGTCAGAGATGTTGAATACGGAAAATATAAAGTCCACAATGTCACTGAATTTTACAAGTCCAGCACTTGATGTGTTTTCTGGTTCCTTGGGGACTTTCGGGGTTTTGGGTGTCCCCGGAAGTGTTGGATATTCTTTCTCCGATTTCAAGTCTCCGGAACTAGGAGCTTTTGGCTTCATCTTTTCGTTTTTTTTACCAACACTTCCTTCTGCTGTTACTTTTGGAGGGCCTTCAAGAGATATCTTCAAACCCTTGCTAGGGAGTTTAGGAGATGATATATTTTTCCTCTTCCTAAAGCTACGAGGGACAGTTGAAGATGTACCTTCTTGAGGATCGTCAGAGTCGCAATCTTCCGCAGACAAACAGGTGTAGGGGTTCTGTTCAGGTGGTGTAGCGATTTTAAGCATTTTTGCGAACGAGCGGTTTGATCGTTGCTTGAGAGATCGTTTCAAATGATCTCCACGCAATTTATACGCAGAACATGCTGTGAGGTCATGCGGGGCCGCCCCACAGTAAAGACACTTTTCAATGTCTCTGTCGCAAACGCCAACCGCATGACTCTCTCCACACTTCGAGCAGCGGGGCCGATTTCCACAATGGGAAACTGTGTGTCCTAGTTGTTGACAACTAGTGCAATTCATTACCCGTGGTACGAAAAGTCGTACAGGTAGACGAACCCTGTCCAGGAGAACGAATTTCAGCAAAGCCGAGCCGGAGAAGAGTCCGAGTGGGGATAAGACTTTGTCCCATCCGCGGAGATCGATACTGAATGCAAACGTTTGCAGTCCAGTATCTTGACATTCTTAAGCAAGGGATCTTTAAAACATCCGACCCCATGTTTGAGAATGTCCTCGCATGTCAGACTGGGATCCGTGATCACTCCGTCTATCTCGACTTCGCGAGCTGGTATATAAACGTGGTAGTCCCGCGTAAAGTGATCGTTTCGAGCGATCTCATTAGCATGTTTCAGACTGGTCAACGAGACCCTGAGCTTATCGGGACGAATTTTTGAGATAAATTTCAATGTTGTATATTTCGACGCCAAGTCTTTAGATATTTTCAAAATATTAAGCGATTTATTCTTCTCTTTGGTCCGAAAATAAACCACATAAAGGCCGGCCGAGGGTGAAGGTTCTTCGGGATACTGTTTAACCCGGTGAGTCTTACTATTTGGAGCAGATTTAGAATCTGTTTCCATTTTATCTTCGGGGGGCAGGGTAGAATTTAATGGACTTGCCATAGCGCGTGTAATATGAGCATGTAACATTAAACCTTTCACACATTTCAGACCATGTAACATTAAACCTTTCACACATTTCAGACCATGTAACATTAAATCTTTCACACATCCCAGACCATGTAAAATATTCAAAAGTAAATCTTTCCCACACTTCAGACCACACGCACTTGACAAATTTCCATAAAACACGTACTCGACAAATTTCCACTCGACACCAAGTCATGAAGCCCAGAAACCCACTTGAAATATAAACTTCACCTACATAAGACAATTAAATTGTCAGCACTTACTTCAGCCCAACGAAAAATATCGCAAGTATAAACACGGAAACTTAAGCATCAAATATCAACTAAAAACAATTCAGTTATGTCATTTCCCCGCTTCTCCACTTTACACACCTCTACACCTCTCTCAAACAGTGCCATATGGCATGACCTAGAATAACGGTAACCCAGGAAAAAGACACTGACTCGAACCGACACTCACGAGAATTAAACCTGACTACTCTCAACCTCCCCTCTCTGTATCACACTCACACACTTGTCTAGAAACATTACTCACTCTCTCTTACTCAAATACAATACAATGACCGAGACATGTCATTGGTTAAATCGGATTTACGCTGCGCGTTCTAACTCCTCCCCCCGGATTTTTAGCAATCCATACTGTAAATTACAACTAGCTAAGTCAGGAGAGGATAGGGTATAAATAAGTAAATTTTAAAATAAAGATGACAGATTACGTTTTAAACCCGAAACCGTGCGTTATTAGTAAATGGCGACCGAGTGTTTTTCCGACAAGCGATTCCGTGGTGTGCAAGTGATAGAATTTCTTAATGATTCGCGGGAATTGAACTTGTGAAACAATTCGGTTTCAGTTAAAGTACTATTGACTGTTTTATACGTGCAAGTGATGGAATTTCTTAACGATTCTCGGGAATTGAACTTGTGAAACAATTCGGTTTCAGTTAAAGTACTATTGACTGTTTTATAAGTGCAAGTGATAAGGCAAGAAAAAAAAAAAATTCGAAGAAATAAACTCTAACAATGATCAGGATTCAAAATTCGGAACAGTGCAAAAGTGCCTATATTTTTCCAAAGGAAGTTACTACTGCTTCAAAGAAATTAACTTATGAAATAGTTGCAAGCCTGTAAAAAGTGTTCCTGACATTCCACAGTGATGGCAACAAGCTCCAATTATCGGTGATTTGGTGAAGTGTGCGATTTGGCTTAAGTGGCTAAACAGAATACAAGAAATTGACTTATGAAATAGTTGCATGCCCGTAAAAAGTGTTCCTGGCATCCCACAGTGATGGCAACAAATTCCAATTATTGGTGATTTGGTGAAGTGTGCAATTCGGCTTTAGTGGCTAACAATAAACAGAATGCAATAACTGATAAACGAGTGTTTAATGATGAAAAGATGCAAGTGACGATCGTTATTATCGTTAGTTTGTTCGACTTTCGGTAATTGGTGCTCGTTTGATAGCAGTGAATAACCAGAAAACATCGTGCGACGCTAGCTATGAGCTACCGGAGAAATTCTGTGTGCAAACAGAATTAAAACAAAACCGCGTGTCACCAAGGAAGGATCCGCTACAACACGAAGAGACGACGACAACGCCCACACAGGAGTACCGGCAACATGAGGACGAAAAAGGAGTAAAACTAAGGTACTGTGCTTAAAATAGGAATTAGGGACAACTAGCTAGGAATATATCGAGTTGAGACAAAACAACATTTGTGAATAGGATTATGGGTTGGTTTTCGTCAGACGAAACCATCAATAACACAATAGCCTCCCCGACGAGAGAAACGGAAGGCATCGCACTCTGCGCGTTGGTAGGGATAGTAATAGGCTATCTACTACTGAAAGGCCTACTAAAATTACACAAACAATATACGGAAAAGATAGCAGTCAAGGCCGCACGTCAGGTACAACTGACCAACGTTTAAATTTAGACTACGTACACAAACATTTTTTAGGCGACAATGGAGAATTCTTATAACGACAAATGGCCTTTAACGGTCAAAGAGAAACTTAATGAAATTAAAATTCGTGTAGAGGAAAAACGCAAACAGGCGATTCCTGAAAAACACAAATGTGGTTATGCATGTATATTCATGTCCAGAAGACTACACACTATATCTTATAATTGCGAAAGGAATGATTTTTTCTTTTAACAAAAAAAAAAATTTACATAACGATAAAAATAATATAATGTCCACTTGAAATACGATAAATTTTTATATAAACGTTATATATATCCAAGCAAAAATGAAATGCAAAATTATAAGGAGCTAGAAAAACTCCACATTTATGTAAAAAAGTCTATAAACACGAAACTATCAGAAAAATTACTCGACGAAAAATTGAATAGATGCCAAGAATTAAAAACAGACCTTGAAAAATTTTTTACAAAAGAACAAGAAATTATCGACGACAAAACTTTTCACAACTTAGTAAAAAATACGAGACTGTGGACTGACGAAATTTGCGAAATAATAAAATTTAAACTCGCATGTATTAAAGCAACCAAAAACGACACAATGACCCAAACAACAACCCCGTTCGACTTACGTCAGGCGACGGCTCTTATACAACCTTACGATGGTTCTCCTGAGAACTTATACACGTTTATCGACTCAGCTAGACTGCTGAATGAGTTAGTTCTGCCAGACCACATGGCCATGGCAATAAAATTTCTAAAAACCAGACTGTCCGGAAAAGCCAGACAAGGCATTCCTGAAACAGTCAACACAATCGATAATTTGATACAACTAGTCGAGGAAAGGTGTAAAATCACGACCACCCCCGAAAGTATCATAGCAAAAATAAACACATTAAAGCAAAAAAACTCAATAAATAGTTTTTGCGATGAAATTGAAACCCTCTGCACAAAACTAGAAAATACCTATGTCGAGCAAAATATCCCACTACCAGTGGCAAAATCAATGAGCACTAAGATAGGGGTAAACGCTCTAATAAAAGGGTGTAACAACACCGAATTAAAAATAATTCTCAAAGCTGGTAATTTCAGCAACATTAGAGAAGCAAACCAGAAAGCACAAGAATTGGGTACAGATGAAATAACCCACTCCCAAATAATGCACACACGTTTTGTTCAACAGCACCAACAACGTGTGAATAATTTTAATAGAGGGGCAAGACAATATAATGCACCCAGATATCCAGTGCAATACAATAGGTATCCACAAAAACAATTATTTCATAATAATAGAAATAATTATAATCATAATAATTTTAATAATAATTTCAACCATAACAATTTTAATGCAAATAATCAAGAATTCCGGCATGAAGGTAATATGCGGAATACAACCAATTACCGTGGAAGACCCCGCAGAGAAGGTCAATACCACGAAAATTTCCGAAGGAACGGAAATAACAGAATATTATTAACCAACGAGGAACAGATGGAAAATGCCTCACAAAATGAAACATTAAATATAATACCAAGTCAGTACGAACAAGTACAAAATATTAACCAATACCCAACGAACCAAAATTTTTAAGAAAGACCTTGTATACCATGAATATACACGCCGCTAATTTTATCAAAGTAGGTATAAGAATGACAAATTCAATATGCACATTCATTATAGATTCAGGTGCAGATATATCAGTATTTAATGCAAACAAAATATCTCCACAACAACCAATCAACATAAATAATAAAATTAAACTTACCGGAATTACCGATGGCGAGATAGAAACCATCGCATCGACAGAAACAGAATTAATATTTAACAACGAAGTTTCTATTAAACATAGATTCCACCTAGTAAGCCCAAATTTTCCTATTTCTACAGATGGCATCTTAGGTAGAGATTTCCTATCGGCTCATAAATGCCTAATAGATTATGAATGTTGGATATTAAACTTTACAATTAACAATATTCCAATAGCAATACCGATTCAAGATACAATCGATAAAAATTACATTATACCAGGAAGATGCGAAGTTATCAGAATAATGCAAAATTTAAATATCAGTGAGGACATGGTACTACACTCACAGGAAATTAAACAAGGGTTATTTTGCGCAAGCGCAATTATTTCACCACAAAATCAATTCGTAAAATTTATGAATACTACTGACAAACCTATAAAAGTCAGCCAATCAGAATTCAAGCCAATTTTAGAACCTTTAAGTAAGTACACAATTTTGAAAAACAACACGTACAAAAATAACACTAGAAAAAACAAAGTTCTAACTGAACTCGATTTAAGCAATGTACCCATATACGCTAAAAACAGCCTGGAAAAATTAATTTCAAATTATTCTGATATATTTTGCTTACCAGACGAACCAGTTTCGTCAAACAATTTTTATTCACAAAATATTGAACTGAGCGATAGAGTCCCAGTATACATTCCAAACTACAAAACGATTCACTCACAAAGCAACGAAATTGCAACACAAGTAAACAAAATGTTGAGAGATGATATTATCGAACCATCCATATCACCATATAACAATCCAATTTTACTAGTCCCGAAAAAATCAGAAAACAATAATACAAAATGGAGATTAGTAGTTGATTTCCGGCAACTTAACAAAAAAATATTAGCCGATAAATTCCCACTGCCAAGAATTGATGCTATCCTAGATCAGCTTGGTAGAGCAAAATATTTTACAACTCTGGATTTAATGTCAGGATTCCATCAAATACCCTTAGAAGTAAACTCCAGGAAATTTACAGCATTTTCAACCCAATCCGGTCACTTTCAATTTAAAAGATTACCGTTTGGTTTAAATATCAGCCCAAACAGTTTTCAAAGAATGATGACAATCGCAATGTCAGGATTAACACCTGAACATGCTTTTGTATATATAGATGATATTATAGTAGTTGGATGTTCAATTCAACACCACCTTCAGAATTTAGAGAAAGTTTTTGAACGCATTAGGAAGTACAATCTCAAATTAAACCTCAACAAGTGTAAATTTTTTAATACAGAAGTAACATATTTAGGTCACAAAATTACAGACAAAGGAATACTACCGGATAGTAATAAATACGAAGCAATAAAAAATTATCCTACGCCAACAAGTAGCGACGACGTACGAAGATTCGTTGCCTTTTGCAACTATTACAGAAAATTCGTCCCAAATTTCGCAACCATAGCCTACCCATTAAATCAGCTACTAAAGAAAAACCAAAAATTTTCATGGACATTAGAATGTCAGCATGCTTTTGTAACCTTAAAATCCTTCTTAATGTCACCAAAACTTCTACAATACCCAGATTTTAATGAACAATTTATTTTAACCACAGACGCCTCAGATGTTGGATGTGGTGCAGTTTTATCACAAATAATTAATGGCAATGACTTACCAATAGGACCACACAGGAGTACCGGCAACATGAGGACGAAAAAGGAGTAAAACTAAGGTACTGTGCTTAAAATAGGAATTAGGGACAACTAGCTAGGAATATATCGAGTTGAGACAAAACAACATTTGTGAATAGGATTATGGGTTGGTTTTCGTCAGACGAAACCATCAATAACACAATAGCCTCCCCGACGAGAGAAACGGAAGGCATCGCACTCTGCGCGTTGGTAGGGATAGTAATAGGCTATCTACTACTGAAAGGCCTACTAAAATTACACAAACAATATACGGAAAAGATAGCAGTCAAGGCCGCACGTCAGGTACAACTGACCAACGTTTAAATTTAGACTACGTACACAAACATTTTTTAGGCGACAATGGAGAATTCTTATAACGACAAATGGCCTTTAACGGTCAAAGAGAAACTTAATGAAATTAAAATTCGTGTAGAGGAAAAACGCAAACAGGCGATTCCTGAAAAACACAAATGTGGTTATGCATGTATATTCATGTCCAGAAGACTACACACTATATCTTATAATTGCGAAAGGAATGATTTTTTCTTTTAACAAAAAAAAAAATTTACATAACGATAAAAATAATATAATGTCCACTTGAAATACGATAAATTTTTATATAAACGTTATATATATCCAAGCAAAAATGAAATGCAAAATTATAAGGAGCTAGAAAAACTCCACATTTATGTAAAAAAGTCTATAAACACGAAACTATCAGAAAAATTACTCGACGAAAAATTGAATAGATGCCAAGAATTAAAAACAGACCTTGAAAAATTTTTTACAAAAGAACAAGAAATTATCGACGACAAAACTTTTCACAACTTAGTAAAAAATACGAGACTGTGGACTGACGAAATTTGCGAAATAATAAAATTTAAACTCGCATGTATTAAAGCAACCAAAAACGACACAATGACCCAAACAACAACCCCGTTCGACTTACGTCAGGCGACGGCTCTTATACAACCTTACGATGGTTCTCCTGAGAACTTATACATGTTTATCGACTCAGCTAGACTGCTGAATGAGTTAGTTCTGCCAGACCACATGGCCATGGCAATAAAATTTCTAAAAACCAGACTGTCCGGAAAAGCCAGACAAGGCATTCCTGAAACAGTCAACACAATCGATAATTTGATACAACTAGTCGAGGAAAGGTGTAAAATCACGACCACCCCCGAAAGTATCATAGCAAAAATAAACACATTAAAGCAAAAAAACTCAATAAATAGTTTTTGCGATGAAATTGAAACCCTCTGCACAAAACTAGAAAATACCTATGTCGAGCAAAATATCCCACTACCAGTGGCAAAATCAATGAGCACTAAGATAGGGGTAAACGCTCTAATAAAAGGGTGTAACAACACCGAATTAAAAATAATTCTCAAAGCTGGTAATTTCAGCAACATTAGAGAAGCAAACCAGAAAGCACAAGAATTGGGTACAGATGAAATAACCCACTCCCAAATAATGCACACACGTTTTGTTCAACAGCACCAACAACGTGTGAATAATTTTAATAGAGGGGCAAGACAATATAATGCACCCAGATATCCAGTGCAATACAATAGGTATCCACAAAAACAATTATTTCATAATAATAGAAATAATTATAATCATAATAATTTTAATAATAATTTCAACCATAACAATTTTAATGCAAATAATCAAGAATTCCGGCATGAAGGTAATATGCGGAATACAACCAATTACCGTGGAAGACCCCGCAGAGAAGGTCAATACCACGAAAATTTCCGAAGGAACGGAAATAACAGAATATTATTAACCAACGAGGAACAGATGGAAAATGCCTCACAAAATGAAACATTAAATATAATACCAAGTCAGTACGAACAAGTACAAAATATTAACCAATACCCAACGAACCAAAATTTTTAAGAAAGACCTTGTATACCATGAATATACACGCCGCTAATTTTATCAAAGTAGGTATAAGAATGACAAATTCAATATGCACATTCATTATAGATTCAGGTGCAGATATATCAGTATTTAATGCAAACAAAATATCTCCACAACAACCAATCAACATAAATAATAAAATTAAACTTACCGGAATTACCGATGGCGAGATAGAAACCATCGCATCGACAGAAACAGAATTAATATTTAACAACGAAGTTTCTATTAAACATAGATTCCACCTAGTAAGCCCAAATTTTCCTATTTCTACAGATGGCATCTTAGGTAGAGATTTCCTATCGGCTCATAAATGCCTAATAGATTATGAATGTTGGATATTAAACTTTACAATTAACAATATTCCAATAGCAATACCGATTCAAGATACAATCGATAAAAATTACATTATACCAGGAAGATGCGAAGTTATCAGAATAATGCAAAATTTAAATATCAGTGAGGACATGGTACTACACTCACAGGAAATTAAACAAGGGTTATTTTGCGCAAGCGCAATTATTTCACCACAAAATCAATTCGTAAAATTTATTAATACTACTGACAAACCTATAAAAGTCAGCCAATCAGAATTCAAGCCAATTTTAGAACCTTTAAGTAAGTACACAATTTTGAAAAACAACACGTACAAAAATAACACTAGAAAAAACAAAGTTCTAACTGAACTCGATTTAAGCAATGTACCCATATACGCTAAAAACAGCCTGGAAAAATTAATTTCAAATTATTCTGATATATTTTGCTTACCAGACGAACCAGTTTCGTCAAACAATTTTTATTCACAAAATATTGAACTGAGCGATAGAGTCCCAGTATACATTCCAAACTACAAAACGATTCACTCACAAAGCAACGAAATTGCAACACAAGTAAACAAAATGTTGAGAGATGATATTATCGAACCATCCATATCACCATATAACAATCCAATTTTACTAGTCCCGAAAAAATCAGAAAACAATAATACAAAATGGAGATTAGTAGTTGATTTCCGGCAACTTAACAAAAAAATATTAGCCGATAAATTCCCACTGCCAAGAATTGATGCTATCCTAGATCAGCTTGGTAGAGCAAAATATTTTACAACTCTGGATTTAATGTCAGGATTCCATCAAATACCCTTAGAAGTAAACTCCAGGAAATTTACAGCATTTTCAACCCAATCCGGTCACTTTCAATTTAAAAGATTACCGTTTGGTTTAAATATCAGCCCAAACAGTTTTCAAAGAATGATGACAATCGCAATGTCAGGATTAACACCTGAACATGCTTTTGTATATATAGATGATATTATAGTAGTTGGATGTTCAATTCAACACCACCTTCAGAATTTAGAGAAAGTTTTTGAACGCATTAGGAAGTACAATCTCAAATTAAACCTCAACAAGTGTAAATTTTTTAATACAGAAGTAACATATTTAGGTCACAAAATTACAGACAAAGGAATACTACCGGATAGTAATAAATACGAAGCAATAAAAAATTATCCTACGCCAACAAGTAGCGACGACGTACGAAGATTCGTTGCCTTTTGCAACTATTACAGAAAATTCGTCCCAAATTTCGCAACCATAGCCTACCCATTAAATCAGCTACTAAAGAAAAACCAAAAATTTTCATGGACATTAGAATGTCAGCATGCTTTTGTAACCTTAAAATCCTTCTTAATGTCACCAAAACTTCTACAATACCCAGATTTTAATGAACAATTTATTTTAACCACAGACGCCTCAGATGTTGGATGTGGTGCAGTTTTATCACAAATAATTAATGGCAATGACTTACCAATAGCATTCGCCAGCAAAAGCTTTACGCCCGGAGAAAAAAATAAATCAGTAATTTTGAAAGAATTGACAGCAATACACTGGTCAATTAATTACTTTAAGTCCTACCTATATGGACGTAAATTTACTATACGAACGGATCACAGACCGTTAGTATTTCTATTTAAAATGAAAAACCCAACCTCCAAATTAACTAGAATGAGGTTAGATTTAGAGGAATTTGAATTTAATATAGAATATATTCAAGGTAAAAGTAACGTTGCAGCCGATGCGCTATCACGCATGATAATGTCTTCCGATGAATTAAAGGCAAATAGTATTTTGATGGTTAATACAAGGTCAATGTCAAAAAAACAAGAACTGATAAAAAAGAAAAAAGAACAAGATAAATTAAATAATAACAAAAATACTAACTATAATAATAATTTAAGTAATAATCCTTGCATCAACAGTGAGCCTGATCAACTCTCTGTTTATTCAACGGAAACTCCTAGCGAAGTAAGAAACTTATTGAAAATGAGGTGTTTTTTCGAAAACAACCACATTATAATTGATACATATCAAGGGATACAAAAACAAAAACCGATGCATCGTGTAATTACAGAAATAAGAGATATCAGACAAACACTCGTGTTTGCAATCTCCAAGTATGATGAAGAAATGAGAAAATTAAAAGTTAGCAGAGTAGCAATCTCTTGCAATGATAAAATATTTGAAATGGTACCTATGGAAATGTTTAAAGGTCTCGTCCTAAAAACAATTAAAACATTACAAATTATTATCTACAAACCACCGAAGTTTATTAGTAAACCTCAGGAAATACAAACAATATTAAAGAATCACCATGAATTACCAACAGGAGGACACATCGGACAAAACAGATTGTACCTCAAATTAAGAGAAATATACACATGGAAATTTATGAAAAGTTCAATTGCTAATTTCATCAAGGCCTGTGAAATTTGCAAAAAGAACAAAATTATTAAACATACTAAAGAAAAACTACAAATTACTAATACACCTAACAAACCATTTGAAGTAGTGGCAATCGATACGGTTGGACCATTACCCAAAACAATCCATAATAATAGATACGCTGTAAGCATACAGTGTGAATTAACCAAATACGTTGTATATATACCTATTCCAACCAAAGAAGCTAACATCGTAGCTAAAGCGTTAGTAGAAAATTTCATTTTAACTTACGGTAAATTTCTTGAGTTAAAAACCGACAGAGGAACCGAATTTAAAAACGAGGTTCTAGAACAAATTTGCAAATTATTAAAAATTAAACAAACATTTTCGACAGCTTATCATCCTCAGACAATTGGTTCTTTGGAAAGAAATCACAGATGCCTCAACGAGTTTCTGCGATCTTTTATCAACGAACATCAATCTGACTGGGATGATTGGTTACAATACTATGCATTTTCATATAACACAACACCACACTCAGATCATGGGTATACACCCTACGAACTAGTTTTCGGCGTAAAAGCCAGACTACCACAAGAAATTTATTCAGACAAAATTGAACCAATATATAATTTCGACATGTACAATAAAGAATTACAATACCGACTACACAAATCACACGAAATAGCAAACAAACATTTAATACACCAAAAAGAATTCAGAAAATCGACAACAGATCACCTGTGCAATCCGATAGAAATACAAGTAAACGACATAGTATATCTACAAAACGAAAATAGACGCAAGCTGGATCCATTTTATATTGGTCCATTTAAAGTTACACAACTTCAAGATTCAAATTGTGAAATACAAAATTTACAGTCAAAAGAAAAAACCATTGTTCACAAAAATAGACTCATCAAAGCATAAAATACAAAATTGTAATATCAAAATTTTAGAATTAAGATTTAGATACCGAGCTTAACACCACGTAAAACAAAAAAAAAAAAGAGAGAAAAATCAAAAAATAATTGCCGTGGATGTAAGTGAAGTTTTACTCAGCTTCTCTGAGAAAAACTGTAAAATTCGGTTATTTTAGGTATAAGAAAACACTGTAATATACATTAAGATTGTTAGGGAGTTCGAACGCAACAGTAAACTAATCCCTTAAAGCACTACAGAATGATTTCCCTTCGTTACATCATTCTTCCAAAAGGGAGATGATGTAATATGAGCATGTAACATTAAACCTTTCACACATTTCAGACCATGTAACATTAAACCTTTCACACATTTCAGACCATGTAACATTAAATCTTTCACACATCCCAGACCATGTAAAATATTCAAAAGTAAATTTTCCCACACTTCAGACCACACGCACTTGACAAATTTCCATAAAACACGTACTCGACAAATTTCCACTCGACACCAAGTCATGAAGCCCAGAAACCCACTTGAAATATAAACTTCACCTACATAAGACAATTAAATTGTCAGCACTTACTTCAGCCCAACGAAAAATATCGCAAGTATAAACACGGAAACTTAAGCATCAAATATCAACTAAAAACAATTCAGTTATGTCATTTCCCCGCTTCTCCACTTTACACACCTCTACACCTCTCTCAAACAGTGCCATATGGCATGACCTAGAATAACGGTAACCCAGGAAAAAGACACTGACTCGAACCGACACTCACGAGAATTAAACCTGACTACTCTCAACCTCCCCTCTCTGTATCACACTCACACACTTGTCTAGAAACATTACTCACTCTCTCTTACTCAAATACAATACAATGACCGAGACATGTCATTGGTTAAATCGGATTTACGCTGCGCGTTCTAACTCCTCCCCCCGGATTTTTAGCAATCCATACTGTAAATTACAACTAGCTAAGTCAGGAGAGGATAGGGTATAAATAAGTAAATTTTAAAATAAAGATGACAGATTACGTTTTAAACCCGAAACCGTGCGTTATTAGTAAACGCGGTTGAGGTTCCGCGCAAATTATAGGGGGAGTCAAAATATAAGACGATAAAGGGACACGAAGGAAATAAATATAATACTTAGCTAATGATCCGTAGCAACTCGGCCGCTGAGGCCAAGCGTTAGTTACAACGACCTCTGAGAATTAATATGCACACAGCACCGGTTCACGGAACCACACTAAACGTCCGTTCACTGTTCGTATTGTTTTAACACAATAGCACCCGGCACTGTCTAACGGTATTTATTGTTTATACTGTATTGATCTACTGCACAAGCTCGCGAAAACAAAAGATTTTATATTAAATGACCTTGAAACGGATTAGAATGGATTAACGCACAGCTGCTCTAATGCAAACTACCATCCGATCGATACGACGGTCACGAAAGGAATGTGTATATTTTGTTGTTTGTGACGAATCATTTTACATCTAAGAACGTTTTACTATTGGAGTACACTTCGATCGAACCTTTACGTGCGTTTGACTGTCGAAACAAATTTCATTACATTGTGACATTGTTCAACTTGTTTACCATCCGTGATTGTTTGCTCGCTGCTGTGCGTTTCCAATAGTGAAATATAACAAAATAAAAATGAAAAAAATTCTGCGTTGAATGCCAATTGGCGATTAATGATTTGGAACCAGTGCGATGTGGCTTTTGCGATACATTCTTTCACATTAGTCAGCAATGCTGTGGTTTTAATAACCGTTCTAATAGAGATCTCTTCACGCAAGGAAAAGCAATGTATGTTTGCTCGAAGTGTAAAGCGGAATTGAACGGCCGCAGTGTGTTTGCCTACATCAAAGATGTACTTGGCTCAGAGCAGTCTAATCCATCGAATTTGGCCAGTATTTCCACCCAGGTGCGCCAGCTTTTCGATTTGATCGAATCTCTTAGTAAACAAGTTGATTATTTAGCATCTGCGCGGTATCCTCTAGTATATCTACGAATGCTAGTGGCTGGCCTAAATTAGGTGTGAAACGGTGCCGTGGAAACAATGGTCAGCCAGTGCAAGCTGCCGTTGAACATGGAACAAAGTCCATTGACCTTAGTGATTTGTCTGATCCGTTTATCGTTACTCCTCGTGCAACAAAAAAGCTATGGCTGTACTTATCTGGGTTCCAGCCTTTAGTGACCGCCGAAGATGAGCAGAAAATTGTCTCTCGCTGTCTAGATGCAGCCATTTCTGCCGATATCGTGCGGCTTGTTCCGAAGGATGCAGATGTAACGAAACTATCATTTATCTCGTACAAAATCGGACTTGACCCTGCATTTAAAGAGCAATCGCTTGACGCTTCAACCTGGCCCAGTGGATTTCTATTTCGTGAATTCGTCCACCAACCTAAAACACGCAGTGTTGCAAGGGGAGCACCGACTATCCCTTCAGACAACGCTGCAGAGAAGAACTAATCTCGACTTCAGTTGCTGACCCGGGACACCCCGTATTATGCATTAAGGAAGTCTCCCTACCACTCGACTCAGTCGCGCTCCCCGCTGACATCCGCCATCGTCATCGTCCCGGTCCTGTGGTTGGTGATGGTAGTGGAGGCTTCCGATATGCTTCTCCAGCCGATAATCACTACCACCTGAATTCAACTTTAGTGGATTCGGGGCACCCTACATCAAGCATTATGGAAGTCCCTGATCCCCCCGACTCAGTCGTGCTCGCTGCTCGGTGGCTTTTTCCCGAGAGAGGCGCTCCGCGCATTGATCCATTGCATTCACACATGTCTGCTGCATGCAGCACTCTTTTTGATGGTTTGCATTTTCACGGTTTTAGTCAGATTAACAATGTACTCAACAGAAATGACCGCTTACTGGATCTCGTTTTCGCAAACGAATCTGCCACACCGTTATCTACTATCTCCTTGCCAATTGAACCTCTAACGAATCTCGATGCTGACCACCCAGCAATCAAAGTCATATTCAGATTGCCAATTCCAGTGGTTTATGAAGAGCCCACCATTTCACATGATCCCGATTTTCGTCGAGCTGATTACAATGCACTGAACGAGCTACTTTCTTGGACTAACTGGAATGCTATCGATTCCTCTACCAACGTTAATGAAGCTGTTGAATATTTCTGTACTGTAATAGATCACGCTGTTTCCCGTACTGTTCCTGCCAGACGACCTCCGCAAAAACCTCCCTGGTCAAATCTTCATTTACGAGCATTAAAACGTGCTCGTTCAGCTGCTCTCCGGAAATACTGCAACGGTCGGTCTCCGTATTTCAAACACCAGTTCAACATTAGAAGCAATAGATATCGTCACTATCTATTCCTTTATTCCCAGTACGTTAAACGGATCGAGCAAAGCCTTCGTCGTAAACCCAAACTGTTTTGGTCGTTTGTAAATTACAAAAGAAAAGAAACTGGTCTTCCTCGTTCAATGTTCTTGGAAAATGAGACAGCCAACAATGAAATCGAAAAGTGCTATCTGTTTGCTCACCATTTCAAGCATGCATTCCATGAACGATGCGCCACAACGATGCAGATTGATGAAGCAACAGCTGGATTACCGCGAGACGTATTTAGTTTCGAGTTACCATACATAACGCAGGATACGGTTATTGCAGCCATGAACAAACTACAGCTATCATTTGCTGCTGGTCTCGATTGAATTCCTTCGTCTGTGCTTAAGCGCTCTTCATTCGTCTTGAGTTACCCGTTAGCAATGCTATTCAATCTTTCGGTTCAACAAAGTGAGTTTCCTACGTGTTGGAAGTCGTCCTTTATGTTTCCGGTTCACAAAAAAGGCGACAAGTGCAATGTTGCTAATTACCGAGAAATTACTTGCTTGTGCGCATGTTCAAAACTGTTTGAGATCATTGTCAACGACATCTTGTTCGTCTGCTGCAACGCAAATTCGTGAGATACGCATTGAGACTTTTACCTTGGAACGACCCCATACAGCTACCGTCATATGAGGATCGTTGCCGTCTCTTAATCATTGAATCCCTGGAATTAAGAAGGACATATGCTCAAGCTACATTCGCGGCGAAATTGCTTCTTGGTGCTGTTGATTGTCCCGCATTCCTCGAACGTCTAAATATGTATGCTCCAGAAAGATCTCTTCGACAGCGTAATTTCTTGCTCCTTGAAACACAGTATACTGTATGTTATACGGACAGCATGAGCCATTTAGATCCATATGTCGACAATTCAACGAGTTCGCTGAGTTTTTTTTATTTTAATTAGTCGTCCAATTTGTTTTATCATAAACTACTTGACCTTTTTCGTGTTGTGTTTCATGATAATTTAGCCTAAGTTGAATGATTTTTAGTTTAGTTTACTTTATTCATTAAGACACCTATTGTCAGATGCAATATACAGCAACAAATAAACACCATTAGAGAGAAAAATATTTTTCAAAAGTCAAAAAGAAATGCCGTCTTCAACAATCAACCTTCTTGAACCAATGGAAACTTCAGAAGAACCTTTGACTACACACGAATCACCCAATCAACAGCAGAAAACATCTAAGAACGACCATGGCTCAATATACAACCTCACGGCTATCCTGGTAATTATATCAACAGTGCTCATGTCAGCTATAGTTATCAGTACGATCTACTATAAGAAAAACAGCGGACGGCGACCAATTACAAAACGGCCAACGTTCAAAATGACGAATAAACCCACCCCTTTTCCGCGTAGAAGACCACCAAGAAAGATAATAGCCATAAGCGATGAAACAGTCTAAGCTTGTATAACAAAATTTTAATTCTGTTGTTGCAAAACCAAAGTGGATAATCAGAAACACACTATAAAAGACTTAACTTATAACAAGCGTAAAAAATAATGCAAAATTAAGTTATATATGATATATATAACTATATATATTATATAGTTATTTATGATCAATTTTGCTGTTATATTAACTTTTATTTATAATTGCAAACAATGGGGAATATAGTCGCTTGGTCTTTGTTCCAATGAAAGCCAGTTAAATCGCAAACCTCGAAATCGCAAATCATTAAACTTTCGTCACTCTTCAATTTTTTTTTCATATTTTGAAAATATGAAGTTTGTTTTCGAGTAATGAAAGAATACGTGTGCAGCTCAGCCATAGACGAAGCAGAAAAAATGTCAACGCCGGAGAGCTCGGTTTGGTCGGATCGGCATAATGCGGATAGCCTTATAAGCCCGCATCCGTGCGAATTACGCTGCGGTACGATCCGCGCGTGCGGGTCGTAATTGAAAAATTTACTGCTCCGAAAGTATTGATCTTTCCACTCTGGAACTTTGCCCAGATTTAGTTAAACCCCTACGGCCTTTTTTCAAAAAAAAATTTAAAAAAAATGTATATATATATATATATATATATATATATATATATATATATATATATATATATATATATATATATATATATATATATATATATATATATATATATATATATATATATACGTATATATATATATATATATATATATATATATATATATATATATATATATATATATATATATATATATATATATATATATATCTGAAAATACGGCTGTAGGCAAAAGAAAAAGTTCTGATATCGTTCACCAGTTGGTGGATTGTGTTTAATGGAGTTAGATGAATAATACACTAAGGTCTCTTTTTACACGGGGGTTACGTACCGTGTTAAAAAAAATCCGTGTAAAAGAAAACCGTGTTAATTGCGGAAACCGTGCAAAAAAAACGCGTGGAAAATTTGACGTTATAATTCCAAAAACCGCAGATTTGATGATTTGTTTTGTTTTGGATGAAATATTACTTTTGATCATTTGAAGGGAAAAAAGGTTAATTTTTTACCCCCAAATTTATGCAAGGTGTACATAACTGTGAAAATGTAACTGTTATTTCCCAATAAAAACGGAAATCTAAAATACAGCCTGACGTTACGAGAAGGGTCCAGTCATACTCGATAAAACACATGGGATGACAAATTAAAATTAGAACACTTAAGGAAACGCGTTGTACGATAAGCAAATTATTCTAAATGGCTCAATGCTTTCTGTATATTGCATTCAGTTTTCAAAAAAACGATAATACGTACAATTAGAACCCATAAACACTTTCACTACAAAAAAAGCTTGAGAATAAGTTCTATTCAATTCCGAAGGTGCGATGTGTAGTAAACACTAACGATCTTAACAGTAATTCTCAACTAAAACGAGAGGGAAGACATGGGTATTGGGTGAAGATCTATGCACGCAGCGACATAATCAAAGGGGAAGAATTCATAGAGATGAATATGGATCAAATTAGAAAAGTTATTACTATGTGTCATGCTGAAGAAACTCATTTCATCGGCGTAAATCATAATACTACTAGAGCTATAGAATTCAAATGGGTATAATATACTGTACTGTTTGATATGACGAAGAGTTGACGAGATTAGTAAATCCGACTAGTTTTTCAACGCTACGAAATTCTCGATGATATCAATGACGATGCTGACATCATACACCACAACTAAGCAAAAGAGACGTTGTCGTGTAATTTACAACAGGGATTCAAGATCTAAAGACTGAAAAATCATTTTATGGAACGACAGTCAATGATCCCGTGAATTGTTGAATGAATGATTTTAGTTAGCTTTCAAACTTTAAATTCGCTCTCATAATCGTTTTCTTACAGACAACCTGTTCCCTTTTTTAAATTTTTTCTCAAAAAACAAATGACAGTTCTTTTTAAACTCTCATCAGAAATCGTGTTAATTGCGAAAACCGTGTAAATAAAAACCGTGTTAATTCCGGAATCCGTGTAAAAAAGCCGTGTATAAAAAAGGCGGGTGGGTAATGTCAGAGACATAACTGGATGTCGTGAATACGAAAACAACTGACATGTTCCTTAACACTTCCGAATATCAATTAGTTGATCAATTGTATGAATTATGCAAGCATTCCCCTTTGCACATTTTCCGCAAAAACAAAGAAGGCTTCACTTTTTATTGAGAGGCTTGTTTCTACCTGATTTCGTTCGTAGCTTTTTCACTAATGGGCGGTCCTAACGGCTATAAAAATATACGCATTCAGAATTTTAATGTTGATTATTTCATTTCGGATTTGCATAATTTATTAAAAGAAACTATCAATATGCTGAAGGGACTCGTTTCTAGCATTCAGAAAGGTCAAATTGCGTAATTCTCTACGACATTAAACTCTGGAACATTTTTCGCAAAAACAAAGAAGGCTTCACTTGATCTCGTTTACTGTGAGTTTCACACAGCAAAATGTGCACAAATCTAACCAAACTGTTCTAGATTTGCAGTAAACTGAGGATATTTCCCTACGATTTGCGAACAACAAATCCTAATAGTTCTTTAGAAAACTTTTAGAGCCATTAGAACGGCTGATATTGTGGAATGCTCTCCACCGTTGTTTTTTTTTTTCCCAATGCTAATGACTGGCAGCTGTGACGTAATCGCTCTTGTCGAAAGCGAAACTAGCTGTGCAGACGACACAAAACACATCTGCTCGCAGTGGCGATAGAATCCAAACTGATTGAATTTTTGTTAAGAGATTTCCTTTTATGTGATTTCGTTTGTAGCTTTTTCACTAATGGGCGGTCCTAACGGCTATAAAAATAGCCGCATATAGAATTTTAATGTCGATTATTTCATTTCGGATTTGCATAATTTATTGAAATAAACTATCAATATGTTGTAGGGATTCGTTTCTAGCATTCACAAGGACCAAATTGAGGAACTCACTGCGATATTCACCACTTCTCGGAACATTTTTCCCGGACGATTTGTTGTACAGCAGCAGATATTTCGTTCTCTTCCTTAGAACGCGTTCTGATTGGCTGGTGTTGACATGGATCAAATGAGACAAGTTTTTCAATAGTGTACTATTGAAATACTTCAATGCTTTTGCTATACACGTTTAAATTGAAAAATTTCGATTCTATTGGTAGTTAGATTATATAAATCCTTTCACAGATCACTGAGCTATGAGCTTTAAAAATACGAGAAAGGCAAACGCGCCTTATGAATTATCCTTTTTGATACTCGTTTATACCAAACATTTCAGAAAAGTTTAATTTTGAATTATTTGAGACTATGTCACAAAACTGAAAATTTTATCATAAAATTGTGATCATATTTCCGATGGCATGTCGCAAGAATTATGTTGATTCATTAGATACAACAAGAGATATTCACGATCAAAAACTTATCACTCTCTCAGAGGGTAAATTTCGAAAAGGCACCCCATAGTAAAGTAAGTCGTATTCACGACAAAAGAACCGATTTGAAGAATTCTGAAAGTAATAACTGGATCTGCGTTCAAGAATTAAATTTAGAACATAGAACAGACTCAGAACTCAGTTGGATTTTAGTTCTAGAACTACAATCATTTTCCAGAATCCAGTTCAGCACGCAGACTCTGTATTCTAAACTCATATTCCGGAACTAAGCTCTGAAATTTGAAGACGATTTTTCGCCATGAATAAAAAATGGGTTGTATAGAGGTACAGTAAAGTAAATTCCGCATAATTCTTTAGGAGTATTATTATGGTTTTAAGAACAACCGAATAGAAGTCTGGAATAGAGAACTGGACCCTGAGTTCAAGACCTAAATTTAGATCCAATAACAGACTCAGAATCCAGTTTCAGTCGCTGCTGGTTCTCGCCTTGGTGGCCAGCAAGCGAATGAGAGATGCGACCTGAGCGTTTGAGGTTTTTATTAACCACGCAGAAGGTGCATTCTCTCTCGCTGCTGGTTAACTCCCGCTGCTGCTGCTGGCTGGTCCTCTCGCCTTGATGGCCAGCAAGCGAATGAGAGATGCGACCTGAGCGTTTGAGGTTTTTATTAACCACGCAGAAGGTGCATTCTCTCTCGCTGCTGGTTAACTCCCGCTGCTGCTGCTGGCTGGTCCTCGCGCCTCGATGGCCAGCAAGCGAATGAGAGATGCGACCTGAGCGTTTGAGGTTTTTATTAACCACGCAGAAGGTGCATTCTCTCTCGCTGCTGGTTAACTCCCGCTGCTGCTGCTGGCTGGTCCACGCGCCTCGATGGCCAGCAAGCGAATGAGAGATGCGACCTGAGCGTTTGAGGTTTTTATTAACCACGCAGAAGGTGCATTCTCTCTCGCTGCTGGTTAACTCCCGCTGCTGCTGCTGGCTGGTCCTCGCGCCTCGATGGCCAGAAAGCGAATGAGAGATGCGACCAGAGCGTTTGAGGTTTTTATTAACCACGTAGAAGGTGCATTCTCTCTCGCTGCTGGTTAACTCCCGCTGCTGCTGCTGGCTGGTCCTCGCGCCTCGATGGCCAGCAAGCGAATGAGAGATGCGACCTGAGCGTTTGAGGTTTTTATTAACCACGCAGAAGGTGCATTCTCTCTCGCTGCTGGTTAACTCCCGCTGCTGCTGCTGGCTGGTCCTCGCGCCTCGATGGCCAGCAAGCGAATGAGAGATGCGACCTGAGCGTTTGAGGTTTTTATTAACCACGCAGAAGGTGCATTCTCTCTCGCTGCTGGTTAACTCCCGCTGCTGCTGCTGGCTGGTCATCGCGCCTCGATGGCCAGCAAGCGAATGAGAGATGCGACCTGAGCGTTTGAGGTTTTTATTAACTACGCAGAAGGTGCATTCTCTCTCGCTGCTGGTTAACTCCCGCTGCTGCTGCTGGCTGGTCCTCGCGCCTCGATGGCCAGCAAGCGAATGAGAGATGCGACCTGAGCGTTTGAGGTTTTTATTAACCACGCAGAAGGTGCATTCTCTCTCGCTGCTGGTTAACTCCCGCTGCTGCTGCTGGCTGGTCCACGCGCCTCGATGGCCAGCAAGCGAATGAGAGATGCGACCTGAGCGTTTGAGGTTTTTATTAACCACGCAGAAGGTGCATTCTCTGTCGCTGCTGGTTGATGATTCCACTCCCACGACGTCTGCTTCCATCGAACGCACGAAAAGAAATGATCGATTTTCGACCACGGTTCCCCTTTTATACGCATTCAGTTGAAGATATGTGCCTGACTATCTCAAAATCGTCGTCCTTGCGCGAAAAATCCAAGCGAAAGTAAAAAGTTTTCCGCGTTGTTTTCAAATTTTAAGAAAACTTAATTTTTGAGTTGTTTGTGGTTATCGCACACTGTTCAAAATAATTGGGTTAAATATATATTACTTTACCGAATGAACAACTCTAGAAGATAAACAATTCAACATTGTATTAAGTTTATGAATTCAAAATGATTTTTTTGTCGATTACCGGAAGCAAGAATCACATCTGGAAGAGAAAACGTGGCACCTTATATCCATTATGTAGAAGTTATTAGAAAAGGTTCATTGTCATTGTTCAGTGCATTGATTCAAAAGATGAGATTTTTTTATTCAATAATATAATATATTTTTAGGCACACTGCTTAAACTCTAAGACGCCAAGCGCATTTTCTAATCTTAATTAACGACTAACCTAAAACTAGAATAGTATCATTAGACAATTTTGGATTCTCGAAAATCCAGCTTTCAGCTGGCGATCGGCAGTGGTCGATGAATTGAATATTGCATGAGTCTTCCAGATGGCGTTGGTAAATATCTATGCTGGCTGCACACGGAGAGCTTCTATTGAGCTTAGACTGTCCGTGACAATGAAGTAATAGTCTTTGGGCAAGGTTTCAATGATTTCGAGGGTGTACTGAATAACAGCTAATTGACCGTTCTAAATTTTAAAATCCGGAATTCCACGAATCTCTGTGTCAAAAAACACAGTAGAATCAGAAGTATCCAAGAAATGAGTACGGTTGAAACCAAACGAAAAAGAATTAATATTCTGAGCCATGTAATCAAAATACAAGAACATAAGACGGATCTGACAATTGAGCTCGACAAGCCTTTCGAAGTTTTCAATCACCATCGGATCCCAGAATCGATTTTTCAATGGTAAGACGCCCGCGATGACTTTGAAACTCATCGTATGAATCGACTGCATGCAACCTAAGGCAATACGCAAACAACGATACTGAATTTTCCAGTTTAATGAAATAGGTGTTCGGGGCGGATCGGAAGCAGAAGCATTCATATTCCATTACGAACAATATCGTTGTTTGGTACAGCCTGATCAGGTCTCCTGGGTGGGCACCCCACCAAGTTCCGGTTATTGTCCGAAGGTGCCTTTGGAGTCGAACCAGACCCCGAGATATTTAAATGTGAAAACCTGTACTATGGTTTTACCCCCTAGCTGAAGCTGTAACTGTGCTGGTTCTTGCTTCCTTGAGAATACGACCAGTTCAGTTTTCTCCGTAGAGAACTCGATACCCATTTGAAGAGCCCATGTCGACGAGTTGTCGAGGGTATCTAGCATTGGTCCTTGGAGATCAGCAGCTTTGGGTCCTATAATAGACACAACGCTGTCGTCGGCAAGTTGTCTTAGCGTGCAAGATGTGTTGATGCATTCATCAATGTTGTTTACGTAAAAATTGTATAAAAGGGGGCTTAAGCATGAGCCCTGAGGAAGACCCATGTAACTGGATCGTATTGTCGACAAATCACCATGGGCGAAATACATATATTTCTCGGACAATAGATTATACAAAAAGTTATTCAAAAGTGGTGAAAGACCATGCTGGTGCAACTTCTCAAAGTCAGACGCGGATTAATTCATTGACATTCGTTTATTCTTTCGGTCGTACTGATCATAAAATGGCTATAATTTTTACCAACCGCAGCACCGTCTTTTACCAATATTACACACTAGTAGCAGACATCCGTAACCGTTTCGATTTCTTCATAGCGTGTACGAAACAGAACAAAGCACTCATCGTTTGTTTTGGGTTTCCTTCTCCTTTTAGTGTGGTACATATTGTCAATCTATTGAGCGATTTGAAAACTTTGACACTCATCGCCCTGTAACTGCGGAACCTGAAGTCGGATCCGGATAAAATTCCACAGTAACTTTAAATATCATATGAGCTTTAATTCAAATCAACATATGTGAAAATCGGTTCAAGCATAGCAAAAAAAATTAAGTGAGTTCTATTTTTAATGTTTTTCGGCACCACTTTCGGTGCTTCCGGAACAGGAAAAGGGGGGACCACTAGGGCCGAATTAGCTTCAATACCCACAAACTAACAAGCTCTGCAAACAAGAGGAATTTACCAGACAGTTTTCTGGGATTTGTACCTGATTTTGACCATTGTGTGTAAAAAAATACTAATGAAATTCGTAATTTTTCACTCATCACCCTTTAGCTCCGGAACCGGAAGTCAGATCTGGATAACATGTTCTAGAATTTTTTAGGAAATTATAAGACCTTTCATTTGAATCTTAGTGAAAATCGGATGAGCTGTTTCCGAGAAAATTGAATTCACACTTTTTCTCTAATTTTCACATATAACCATGTAACTCCGGAACCGGAAGTCAGATCCAAATGAAATTCAATAGCAGACTATGGGACCCTAAGACCTTTTATTTAAATCTTAGTTTGTGGAAATCGGTTCACCCATTTCTGAAAAAAGTGAATGCATATTTTTTCCATTATTTTGGTGCATATCATCCTATATCTCCAGAACCGGAAGTCTGATCTGGATGAAATTCAATGGAAGGCTATGAGGCCATGAGATCTTTCATTTGAATCTTAGTTTGTGAAAATCGGTTCAGCCATCTCCGTGAGTGAGTGCATATTTTTGTTACATACATATACACATACACACACCGACACATACACAGACACAGAGACATTTGCTCAGTTCGTCGAGCTGAGTCGAATGGTATGTGACATTCGGCCGCGGTTAAAAAGTCGGTTTTAGCAGTGATTGCGTAACCTTTCTATATGAGAAAGGCAAAAAGGTTTAAACATTTTGGAAAAAACACATTTTACTCATTTGAGGAGTTTGGTACATCATGTGTACCTGTTATAGCTAAAGTGCGCCTGACAGTGGGGGAATAGTGGAAATTTTTTCAGATTTGTGGAATTGAATGGAATTTACTTTCCTTTAAAACGACGTTCGACTTGATAAAACGATGAAAATCAATAAAAACTCGAGTTTTTTGTTTTTCACGTCTGAATATCTTGAGAACAGCTGCTTCTAGGAGAAAGGTCGTTATGGGAGCATTCATTTAATTCAATCTGTAGAATTATATTATGGTGTCTAAATGATAACTTATTATCAAAAACTTAAAGTTTTGCAAATTGTTAACTATTGTAGCTGTAACTTTGTCAATTGTCAATTAACACTAACCAACTTTGCACCAAACTGTGAGCTTAAAATAATACTATTAAAAAAAATTAGAGACGTTTGTTTCTTAATCCAGCATTCTATGATTGAACCGTTCACGGGTTTCGGGAACGTTGGTCCGGGGAAACTTCCATCGTCGGGGATCTTTTCCGTCGGTGTAGGCTAGATCCATCGTCGGGGATTAGCCGAGTAGTTCGCGAAGTAGAGCAGTTCTGGATAGTCGAAGCGCCAGCGAATCGAAAGTGGTGGTGCTTCAGCACAGTCCCCTGTCGAAGTAATACCTTATGGTAGTCCCGGCAGGATGAGAGGAACGAAGATGAGGGGGTGTTTTAGTTCGGGTTCGACTGCCACATACCAAGTTCACTTATGTGCAGGTAGCTTGATGATCCGGCGATTTCATCTCCTATTAAAGAAAAATTACATACAGACATACATATATACATGCATACATACATACAAACATACATACATACATACATAAATACATGTACTCCACAAGAAAACATCGTAACATCGAGATACTATTTCTATTCTAATGGATTCTAACTACGGCTTATATACCAATAGTCATCTCATTAGTAGAGTCACCATGTTATTTCACCGATAACTCGACTTTCAATTAATTAATTGTGTCAAAATCGAATAAAATAACGATTTGTGTTTTAGTCTTTTTTTTTAAGGCGTAGATTCGTCTTGAGCTAGTTTTAAATATGATCAGTATCTAACGGGGAAAACGGATTGAAAAACTGAAATGTGAATGCAATTATGTAATGACATGTGAATGAATTTATTTTTATCGAACGCAATAGCTTTGCTTCGGTGCAATGCCGCAGAAACAATTGATTCCCTCACCCGGCGCTAGCAAATATTAAGCATTGACTGTGATAGATCTTACATTGGTATAGTTGTTGTGTAGTCACAACTAAAACAACGGTTGTATGGACATCGTTCTTTAATGCAACGATATAAAAATTGCAAATCGTCGGACTTCGAACAGACAGAGAGCAAATCAGTTGAATTTCAAAAGACGGCGTTTATGGTTCACACAATCGATGAAGAACTTGATAAAAAAAATTCTAGATCAAGACAACAAATGTATTACATGTTTACCGACAGACAGTGCGGTAAAATTTCATTTTCGAATGAAATTATGTTGATGAAAATGAAATTTATGGCATTTCACTGCCAGTGTATTCCAAATCATTCAATTGACTTTTATGGTCATCATCAAATAAGATCCACTGGAATCATCGTCAATTGAATAACCATACCTAGTCATTTGAAATTTCGCTTGCTCCGTTTCAAGAGCGAATGAACGCACCTGTTTCTCTGTCTCAGGAGCCGACAGTGAACAAGTTCGAATGAATAGGCATGAACATCATGGCAGAAAATTAATCCGATAGATGACAGAAGTTTGCACCTGATGACACAAGTTCTTCAGCTACAGCAGAACAGTCAGCAGTCACAAGAGAACTTCATCAAGTCGTTTCGGAAGTGCATGCGGGCGCAGCACCCAGTCCGGAACAAACTCTCGATTCCCTTGCTAGGAATATCAAGGAGTTCCGCTACGACGCGGACAGTAGCATTACGTTTGCAGTCTGGTTCACGAGGTACGACGAGCTGTTCGAAAAGGATGCTGCTCCGTTGGACGACCAAGCGAAGGTCAGATTGCTGCTCAGAAAGCTGGGAACATCTGAACACGAAAGGTACGTCTCTTTTATTTTGCCGAGAACACCGAAGGAACATACTTTTGCAGACAAGGTCGCAAAATTGAAAATTTTGTTCGGGGCGAAAGAGTCGGTGATCAGCAGGCGATACAGAACCCTTCAGATCGCTAAAAAACCGACCGAAGACCACATCGCTTACGCCTGCCGTGTGAATAAGCTCTGCGTCGAGTTCGAGCTGGGAAAGTTGTCAGAGCAACAGTTCAAGTGCTTGATGTTCGTGTGCGGAGTCTGAGCGTGATTCAGAGACTCGGATCCGACTTCTGTCACGGATTGAGGAGAACAATAACCTCACGTTGGAGCAATTATCGAATGAATGCCAGCGTCTCATCAATCTCAAACACGATAATGCTATGATCGAATCTGCTGTATCTTTCGATCAGGTTAATCAGAGCAAGCAAAAATATGACAGTAATCGTAACAGACATCAGCTGTCTCCCAGGTCAGATGCGAACAACACAAAGCGGAAACCTGATACTCCGTGCTGGTATTGTGGTGCGTTCCATTATGTTCGTGACTGCCCGTACAAGAACCGTCAATGTCCCGATTGTAGTCGGCACGGTCATCGTCAAGGATACTGTGCAAGTTCCAAGAAGAAGAAGAGAGGTGGAAAACGTTCGGTGACCAGCAAGGTTGTCGTTGTCAACATGTGCAACGTGCAGAGGCGGCGGAAATTTATCTCCGTTGTGCTAAATGGAACTCACATCCATCTTCAGTTAGACACAGCGTCCGACATCACGGTCATCAGCAAACCGATCTGGCGAAAGGTCGGTAGTCCCAGATTATCATCATCTACTGTGAAGGCGAAAACAGCATCTGGGAATATTTTGCCACTCGAAGGTGAATTTTGCTGTGACGTCACCATCGGCGGAAACACTCGCAGCGAAATTACCCGGGTAACTGAAAAGCAGCTGCAACTTCTCGGATCTGATTTGGTCTAAAGCTTCGATTAATGGTCCGCGCCAATGGATATTTTTTGCTGCCAGGTATCTAGTTCTTCGACTTCCAGCGCAGCGCTTAGTTCTGCATTTCCCGAAGTTTTCAGTGAGAAACTTGGGCTCTGCAGTAAGGTACAGGTGAAGTTAGACGTAAAAGAGCAGTGCAAGCCCATTTTCTGTCCCAAACGCCCGGTTGCGTACTCTATGTACAACGCAGTCGATCAAGAGTTAGATCGGTTACAGCAGCTGAACATCATTACACCGGTCCACTACTCGGAGTGGGCAGCACCAATCGTCGTAGTGCGCAAAGCAAATGGTGCCATTCGTGTTTGCGGAGATTACTCTTCAGGACTCAACTCCGCTCTTCAGCCTCACCAATACCCGCTCCCTCTTCCGGAAGACATTTTCGCTAAGCTGGCTAATTGCAAAGTTTTCAGTCAGATCGATCTTTCGGATGCATTTTTGCAAGTTGAGGTCGACGAACAGTTTCGTCATCTGCACGCACCGTGGTTTGTTTCATTACAATCGTCTTCCACCTGGTGTAAAGGTAGCACCGGGTATCTTCCAGCAGCTCATCGATACCATGCTAGCCGGGTTGAAAAAATTTTCCGGTTATTTCGATGACGTTATCGTTGGCGGTGAAGACGAAGCAGCTCACAACCGCAACCTGAAAGCAGTTCTTCAGCGAATCCAGGATTTTGGGTTCACCATTCGAGCCGAAAAATGTACCTTCGGCAAGAAGCAGATACCGTATCTGGGCTACATTGTTTATCATCGAGGTCTGCGTCCAGATCCAGCCAAAATCAAGGCAATAGTGCAGCTTCCGCCTCCCACTGACGTTCACGGTGTACGTTTCTTCCTCGGGGCGATCAATTATTACGGAAAGTTTGTCCCGAACATGCGAATGCTTCGCTTCCCGCTGGACAATCTGCTGAAATCGCAGTCGAAATTCCAGTGGACAACGGAGTGCCAGCAGGCATTCGAGCGTTTCAAGCAGATTCTCACCTCAGATCTTCTACTAACGCACTAGGATCCGAAAAAGGAGATCAACGTTTCTGCTGACGCATCGTCAGTTGGTGTTGGAGCCACAATCAGTCACAGGTTCCCAGATGGCTCCATCAAAATTGTACAACATGCTTCCAGAGCACTTACGAAGGCAGAGTACCGGATCGTGAAGGTCTAGCTATCATCTTTGCCGTCACCAAGTTTCACAAAATGATCTTTGGACGGCGCTTCTTGCTGCAGACTGACCACGCTCCGCTGCTCCGAATCTACGGGTCCAAGAAGGGCATACCGGTATACACGGCCAACCGGTTACAGCGCTTTGCCCTCACTTTACTGCTGTACGATTTCACCATCGAGTACGTTCCCACTGATAAGTTCGGTAACGCCGACGTGCTGTCCCGGTTGATAAACCGACACGCGCGACCAGATGAAGACTACGTCATCGCCAGCATAATTCTCGAGCAGGATGTTAGATAAGTAGCAGTTGATACAGTAGATGCGTTGTCTCTTACTTTCAGAAACGTCGCTCGAAGTACCCAAGCTGATCCAGTTCTCCGAAAGGTCTACCGTTTTATAACCGACGGTTGGACTCAAACGAAAGCAATCGATCCGGAGTTAAAACGATTCCAAGTCAGACAGGAATCCCTCACTACCGTTGATGGATGCATATTGTTCGTTGAAAGGCTCGTCATCCCAGCTCAGTACCGCAAGCGTTGCTTAGATCAGCTTCACAATGGTCATCCTGGTACACAGCGTATGAAGGCCATCGCCAGGAGCTACGTCTATTGGCCATCCATCGACGAAGACATCGCCGGTTATGTGAAAACATGTCGGCATTGTGCAGCGACTGCCAAGTCACCGCCTCACGCCGTCCCAGTGCCATGGTCGAAGGCATCGGGAACTTGGCAGCGTGTTCACGTAGACTTCGCCGGTCCCATCGACGGTGAGTACTATTTGCTAGCGGTCGACTCCTTGTCCAAGTGGCCGGAGATTGTGCAAACTCGACGAATCACTGCAGTAACAACCATCAGTATTCTTCGAAGTCTATTTGCAAGGCTCGGTATGCCTGTAATGCTAGACGGCCCCTTCAAGCGGGCCGTCAAAAAAATTCAAGAGAGGAGAGGATCCATTGCTGAAGCTCTAGACACCTTCCTGCTAACCTACAGAAGCACGCCCAGCCGCACTGCGCCTGAAGGTAAATCACCGTCTGAGGTTATGTATACGGACTTGTCGTCGTATACGGACTTGTCTAGAGCTACTTCGCCCATCATCAGCAATTTTCCCAACGACATCGCATGTTCAGCAAGACCAACAGCGAAGATCGTTCAATCGAAACGAACTGGTTTTCGCAAAGGTTCATCACAGAAACACTTGGAAGTGGGCTCCTGGTGTTATTCTGGAGAAGATAGGTGATGTGATGTACAACGTTTTGGTTGATCGTCGAGTTCTGCGTTCCCATATCAACCAGTTACGATGTCGTACTGAGACTGTTTCACCCAACACCGGTTCTATATCGTCAGCCATCGTCGTTTATTAAGAGGGGAGATGTTGCAGCCAACCAAACTGCAATACTGGCTATACTGCCATTATGCTCTCGAGTGACAGTTATGCTGCCACTGTGTTGACGCATATGTTCCTGTCAGTAGATTTCCGCCAGTCCGGCTAGAGAGAGATTCAGAACGGTTGTCTAAAAGTACAGACAACTACTTTTATTGTGTCTTATGTAGCATGCCTTTATTAAGTATTAAAGTATAGTAGTTCAGTTTTAAAATGTCCCGTCACCAAGTTTCACAAAATGATCTTTGGACGGCGCTTCTTGCTGCAGACTGACCACGCTCCGCTGCTCCGAATCTACGGGTCCAAGAAGGGCATACCGGTATACACGGCCAACCGGTTACAGCGCTTTGCCCTCACTTTACTGCTGTACGATTTCACCATCGAGTACGTTCCCACTGATAAGTTCGGTAACGCCGACGTGCTGTCCCGGTTGATAAACCGACACGCGCGACCAGATGAAGACTACGTCATCGCCAGCATAATTCTCGAGCAGGATGTTAGATAAGTAGCAGTTGATACAGTAGATGCGTTGTCTCTTACTTTCAGAAACGTCGCTCGAAGTACCCAAGCTGATCCAGTTCTCCGAAAGGTCTACCGTTTTATAACCGACGGTTGGACTCAAACGAAAGCAATCGATCCGGAGTTAAAACGATTCCAAGTCAGACAGGAATCCCTCACTACCGTTGATGGATGCATATTGTTCGTTGAAAGGCTCGTCATCCCAGCTCAGTACCGCAAGCGTTGCTTAGATCAGCTTCACAATGGTCATCCTGGTACACAGCGTATGAAGGCCATCGCCAGGAGCTACGTCTATTGGCCATCCATCGACGAAGACATCGCCGGTTATGTGAAAACATGTCGGCATTGTGCAGCGACTGCCAAGTCACCGCCTCACGCCGTCCCAGTGCCATGGCCGAAGGCATCGGGAACTTGGCAGCGTGTTCACGTAGACTTCGCCGGTCCCATCGACGGTGAGTACTATTTGCTAGCGGTCGACTCCTTGTCCAAGTGGCCGGAGATTGTGCAAACTCGACGAATCACTGCAGTAACAACCATCAGTATTCTTCGAAGTCTATTTGCAAGGCTCGGTATGCCTGTAATGCTAGACGGCCCCTTCAAGCGGGCCGTCAAAAAAATTCAAGAGAGGAGAGGATCCATTGCTGAAGCTCTAGACACCTTCCTGCTAACCTACAGAAGCACGCCCAGCCGCACTGCGCCTGAAGGTAAATCACCGTCTGAGGTTATGTATACGGACTTGTCGTCGTATACGGACTTGTCTAGAGCTACTTCGCCCATCATAAGCAATTTTCCCAACGACATCGCATGTTCAGCAAGACCAACAGCGAAGATCGTTCAATCGAAACGAACTGGTTTTCGCAAAGGTTCATCACAGAAACACTTGGAAGTGGGCTCCTGGTGTTATTCTGGAGAAGATAGGTGATGTGATGTACAACGTTTTGGTTGATCGTCGAGTTCTGCGTTCCCATATCAACCAGTTACGATGTCGTACTGAGACTGTTTCACCCAACACCGGTTCTATATCGTCAGCCATCGTCGTTTATTAAGAGGGGAGATGTTGCAGCCAACCAAACTGCAATACTGGCTATACTGCCATTATGCTCTCGAGTGACAGTTATTGTCCAAGTGGCCGGAGATTGTGCAAACTCGACGAATCACTGCAGTAACAACCATCAGTATTCTTCGAAGTCTATTTGCAAGGCTCGGTATGCCTGTAATGCTAGACGGCCCCTTCAAGCGGGCCGTCAAAAAAATTCAAGAGAGGAGAGGATCCATTGCTGAAGCTCTAGACACCTTCCTGCTAACCTACAGAAGCACGCCCAGCCGCACTGCGCCTGAAGGTAAATCACCGTCTGAGGTTATGTATACGGACTTGTCGTCGTATACGGACTTGTCTAGAGCTACTTCGCCCATCATCAGCAATTTTCCCAACGACATCGCATGTTCAGCAAGACCAACAGCGAAGATCGTTCAATCGAAACGAACTGGTTTTCGCAAAGGTTCATCACAGAAACACTTGGAAGTGGGCTCCTGGTGTTATTCTGGAGAAGATAGGTGATGTGATGTACAACGTTTTGGTTGATCGTCGAGTTCTGCGTTCCCATATCAACCAGTTACGATGTCGTACTGAGACTGTTTCACCCAACACCGGTTCTATATCGTCAGCCATCGTCGTTTATTAAGAGGGGAGATGTTGCAGCCAACCAAACTGCAATACTGGCTATACTGCCATTATGCTCTCGAGTGACAGTTATGCTGCCACTGTGTTGACGCATATGTTGCTGTCAGTAGATTTCCGCCAGTCCGGCTAGAGAGAGATTCAGAACGGTTGTCTAAAAGTACAGACAACTACTTTTATTGTGTCTTATGTAGCATGCCTTTATTAAGTATTAAAGTATAGTAGTTCAGTTTTAAAATGTCACGTCACCAAGTTTCACAAAATGATCTTTGGACGGCGCTTCTTGCTGCAGACTGACCACGCTCCGCTGCTCCGAATCTACGGGTCCAAGAAGGGCATACCGGTATACACGGCCAACCGGTTACAGCGCTTTGCCCTCACTTTACTGCTGTACGATTTCACCATCGAGTACGTTCCCACTGATAAGTTCGGTAACGCCGACGTGCTGTCCCGGTTGATAAACCGACACGCGCGACCAGATGAAGACTACGTCATCGCCAGCATAATTCTCGAGCAGGATGTTAGATAAGTAGCAGTTGATACAGTAGATGCGTTGTCTCTTACTTTCAGAAACGTCGCTCGAAGTACCCAAGCTGATCCAGTTCTCCGAAAGGTCTACCGTTTTATAACCGACGGTTGGACTCAAACGAAAGCAATCGATCCGGAGTTAAAACGATTCCAAGTCAGACAGGAATCCCTCACTACCGTTGATGGATGCATATTGTTCGTTGAACGGCTCGTCATCCCAGCTCAGTACCGCAAGCGTTGCTTAGATCAGCTTCACAATGGTCATCCTGGTACACAGCGTATGAAGGCCATCGCCAGGAGCTACGTCTATTGGCCATCCATCGACGAAGACATCGCCGGTTATGTGAAAACATGTCGGCATTGTGCAGCGACTGCCAAGTCACCGCCTCACGCCGTCCCAGTGCCATGGCCGAAGGCATCGGGAACTTGGCAGCGTGTTCACGTAGACTTCGCCGGTCCCATCGACGGTGAGTACTATTTGCTAGCGGTCGACTCCTTGTCCAAGTGGCCGGAGATTGTGAAAACTCGACGAATCACTGCAGTAACAACCATCAGTATTCTTCGAAGTCTATTTGCAAGGCTCGGTATGCCTGTAATGCTAGACGGCCCCTTCAAGCGGGCCGTCAAAAAAATTCAAGAGAGGAGAGGATCCATTGCTGAAGCTCTAGACACCTTCCTGCTAACCTACAGAAGCACGCCCAGCCGCACTGCGCCTGAAGGTAAATCACCGTCTGAGGTTATGTATACGGACTTGTCGTCGTATACGGACTTGTCTAGAGCTACTTCGCCCATCATCAGCAATTTTCCCAACGACATCGCATGTTCAGCAAGACCAACAGCGAAGATCGTTCAATCGAAACGAACTGGTTTTCGCAAAGGTTCATCACAGAAACACTTGGAAGTGGGCTCCTGGTGTTATTCTGGAGAAGATAGGTGATGTGATGTACAACGTTTTGGTTGATCGTCGAGTTCTGCGTTCCCATATCAACCAGTTACGATGTCGTACTGAGACTGTTTCACCCAACACCGGTTCTATATCGTCAGCCATCGTCGTTTATTAAGAGGGGAGATGTTGCAGCCAACCAAACTGCAATACTGGCTATACTGCCATTATGCTCTCGAGTGACAGTTATGCTGCCACTGTGTTGACGCATATGTTGCTGTCAGTAGATTTCCGCCAGTCCGGCTAGAGAGAGATTCAGAACGGTTGTCTAAAAGTACAGACAACTACTTTTATTGTGTCTTATGTAGCATGCCTTTATTAAGTATTAAAGTATAGTAGTTCAGTTTTAAAATGTGTCTATTTATTACTTGTCTGTAAGGACACTCAAATACTGTTCTCTGCTGTCCAACCACACACATACACACACAAGGTACAACAGAGATGTATTCCAAAGTATTACATATGAAAATTGGAAGAGAAAGCAAAAAATTTAGGTACATTCTATGATTGACCGTGTTTATCGTTCATTTGTTATCTTGAACCAACTGAATATTCACCAGAAGCTCATTTAATAGGCGTTCTTTCAGTCAACTGCCGTCGGTTTAACTGAGTTTCAATTGACGGTGCAACTGATCAAGAACTGAGTGCTGTCCATTCAGTATGTTAGTGAGCGGTGTATGTATTGAGTATGAATGTAAATGAAATTTTACGGCCCTGCCATCAGGTCAACCATTAATTTCAGAACGATATGCACAAGTTGAATGGTCCGTACTCCGGTTTGTTACTTTTCCTCACACATTAACTATCATTCTCGTTTTCTTATATTTACACATCTCCTGCCTCTTCACTATCTCCCTTTAATTTTTGCTCTACTGTCTGCCACACTACTTGCAATATTTCAATGCTCAATCTGAGTCGATGTGGGTTGGAAGTCTTAATGAAAGTTGATAAATTGAAATTAAAACAACATTAAAAATTGTGGTTCGTTTATCTTGTTTGTGCTTTTAGTGCAGAGTAGTCGTTTCCAAATCTGTTATTTTTAATGTTGCAACCTACTTGCTCTGGAGCAGTGTAAAACAAACGAATAAATGAGAAAATCTGACTACTAACATGTGTGGATTCATATTCGACTTATTCAAATGCACCCATATATAGAAAACAAAGATGTTCCGCACATCAAAACAACTTTTACCTGAACAATCATTTTTTGGAGTAATATTCGTTTTCTTGTACTGTTATATTTTGTATCCGTGATGGTTTTGTCGTCTTCTATCAATTCTGGTAGATCAAAGAATAAATATAGACATTTGACAAGTGTAGATGGGACTGAAGCGTTTGTCATAACCTGAAAAAAGAAAAAAAACCTTACAAAAAACTCGATAACACATTGTGATTTGAAAACTAATATTGAAGACGGGTATAGCGGGATGAGCACGTTGATGTTTATCACGCACCCTGTCTGCGAGAGGTTAAAACAAGGCTTAAACCTGTGCAATTGAAATATAAAAAACCTGTTTTAATCCACCTAGCAGTGAGATGATACCTTTTTTTACCAATCTGCATGTGTTTTTTGCATGAATATTCTTCGGTGTTTAAGTTTTCATGACATTATTTTAATGACCGTCGTTTCAAGCGACAATTTGAGATTTTAATTACTCATTACTCTGTAATGTCGAAACTGCAAATCGGATCGAATTTAAATCTAGAAGTGTGATAATCGATTAAAGATGCCATAATATGTAAGTTCCACTTTAGAGTTTACGGTAATTTAAGGTACTTCCAGAGCCGGTATTCAGGAACCAGCATAACCCAAACCGATTCGTATGGCCATATGACGAATAAATTACAACAGTTTTGAGTCCAACTTTGAAGCTCAATCCCACCTTCTATATCGGTTTGAATTTTAAAAATTCATCATCATGTAATTCGAGAACCGGAAGTCATAATTGGATAAAATTGAATAATTTTTGTATGTATGTATAAAATTAATTAATTTTGTATATAAGTTTATTTAAATTTGAATTTTTGTTTCTGATATTTGATTAGGCTTTTTTTGAGAAAACGATTGAGCTTTGAGAAACGATTTTATACTGGAACCGGAATTCTAAAATCGGTATGGCCGAAGTCAGATAAATTCACCTGAATAGCTGTATAGTTTACATTTGTTTCAAAATATTTGAAAATCAGTGAAGACATCTTTGAGAAATCATAGCACGAATTAAATTTTTAAGTGCCTTCTGAATCGACAAAAAGTTAATTTTTTTATCGGCTATCCAAATCTGCTAACCCGATAAACCTGATTAATTTATGTGGAATAGACATTTTTATACCAATCACCCTGTATCCCCGAAACCGGATGTTGAATCTGGCTGAAGAGCAAAATGTTTTATAAAATCTTGAAACTTTTCATTTGAATCTTAGATGATTCTTAGAATTCATTTGAATCTTAGATCGGTTCATCCATATACGAGTAGAATGAGTTACACAATTTTGATTTCGTTTCATATATCATCCTGTAGTTCCGGAACCAGAGGTCGGAACCAAACATAATTCAGGAATTGTTTGGGAGCATACGATTTTCGTATGAATCTGAATTTGTAGAAAAGAAATTTTCCGAGAAAATTGAGTGAAATTATTTGTCACACACGCATTTGCTGATCTCGGCGAACTGATTCGAATGGTATGTGGATGTTATGTTCTTCCAGCATTTATTGTTGTAAGTAGTTTAAAACAGTATAATTTAAAAAAAAATCTGCCATCATCTGGTTTATATATGTCATATTCGAACGATTATGTTGCCAAAAACAAGCCGTGATAAAAGCGGTCCGAGGCTAAATGTCATGGAAAAGGATGCTGTACACAGTCTTTTTGGTACTTAGAAACAATTGTATGTAACAGAATAAAAAATCGTGTTTTCCGTTGCTCCCAATCATTGCTTTGTCATACAGCGCTCGAAACTCCTACTGCTGGAACAGGGGGAAATGTCGTTTACACAAAAATTTCGATATCTCCGTTAAAAATGGACGGATTTTAACAATCTATGGCTTGTTGGATAGGTATTATCGTGCGGAATCTAAGTCTGAAAACATATTCTGTGTTCAAGGTCAATTGTGACAGATACTGTCAAAAAACTTAAAATTTTGACATAAAACTTCGTATAACTCAAAAAGTAAACATCCGATATCAAAACCATTCAATAGCGTTTTGGGTGACGGGGAGACCTTTCATTTGCAACTAGTTTGATCAAAATCGGCCCAGCCATCTCTGAGATCTCGACCTCTTAGTTGACAACACACATACAGACACACACACACACACAGACATTTGCTCAGTTCGTCGAGCTGAATCGATTGGTATATGTCATTCGGCCCTCCGGGCCTCGGAAAAATTTTCGAAAGTTTGAGCGAATTCTATACCTATTTTTATATATATAAAAAAAGGTAAATCTGTTTTAATCCACCTTGTGGTGTAATGATGTCTTTCTCATATCAATCATACTATCATAAATAACACTGTGGTATTCTTCCAAATAATTTTCTTCGATTCTTAAAAGAATAACTGAAATCGGTTTGTTTGACGGTCTACTGATAAAAACTATCAATTTGAGAATATTTGAGGTCTATTTAGAACTTTGTTTAGGGGGTTTCGCTCTTTTCAGTGATGATATAAAATTTTTAACATACGTTACATTACATTTCCGGACCCGGAAGTCGGATCCGGATGGAATCCAGAAACTATGTATGGGGCCACAAAGCCTTTCATTTGAACCTAAGTTTGTGAAAATCGGTCGCGCCATCTATGCGAAAAGTTAGAATACATATTTTCATTTTTTGCGCATTTTACCCCATAACTACAGAACCGAAAGTCGGTTCCAAACAATATTCACGAATTTTATATGGGACCACAAGACCTTTCATTTGAGTCTAAGATTTGAGGGCTCAGCCATCTCCGAAAAAAGTTGGTGCACTTTTTTCACAATTTTTTGCACATTTTACCCTATAGTTCTGGTACCGGAAGTCGGATCCAAATAATATTCAGGAATTTTGTATAAGACCACAAGACCTTTCATTTGAATCTAAGTTTGTGAAAATCGGTTCAGCCATCTCCGAGAAAAGTTTGTGCAAAAAAAACGTTACATACACACATACACACCTACACACACATATACACATAGACATTTTGCGTACTCGACGAACTGAGTCGAATGGTATATGAAAGTTGGCCCTCCGAGCTTCGGTTCAAAAGTCAGTTTTTACACTGATTGCATAACCTTTCTATATGAGAAAGGCAAAAAAGGTTTTCATGCATGTAGTGGTGTGATGATGCCTTTCTTATACTACTATTATTTTAACAAACATTGCAAAGGGATTCTTCAAAAAACTTCCCAACGAATTATACATATAACAAGAAAGTGAATTTGAACACAAATTAAAGACATTCTCAAGCAAAACTTAGCCAAACTTCTACGTTTTCTGCATCGATTTGAAAACATCACATCCTGTAGTTCCGGATTGGAATTAAAGTACCAGCTTATGGAACCACAAGTCCTTTCATTTGATTCATATGAGAAAATCGGTTCTGCTTACTTACTTACTCATAAGCCTATCCCTGTCCTCAGCTGTATTTAGCAAACGTCTTCATGCAGCTCGATCCATGGCCGCACTTCGTAAGCCACTCAAGGCCCGGATACTTCGTAAATCCGGATAAACTGAGGATATTTACCTTCGATTTGGGGCAAGGAATCCTAATAGTTCTTTAGAAAACTTTTAGAGCCATTAGAACCTCTGATTTTGTGTGATGCTCTCCACCGTAGTCCTCTTTTCGTTGTTTTTACACCAATGCAAACGACAGGCAGCTGTGACGTAATCGCTCTTGTCGGAAGCGAAACTAGCTTTGCAAATGACACACAATACATCTGCTTGCAGTGGCGATAGAATCCACTCTTTGTGTAGGTGAAATTCAAGAAGAACTAAAACTGTAAGTAAAGTCATACTGTTGATATACACGTTTAAGTTGAAAAATTTCGTATTGGTAGTCAGATTATATAAATCCTTTCACAGATCACTGAGCTATGAGCTTTAAAACTACGAGAAGGGCAAACGCGTCTTATTAAGCGTTTGTCATAACCTGAAAAAAGTTATAGTAATACTCGTTTATACCAAACATTTCAGAAAAGTTTTATTTTGAACTATTTGAGATTATGTCACACAACTGAAAATGTTATCATAAAATTGAGAGCATATTTTCGATGGCATGTAGCAAAACTTATGTTGATTCGTTTGATACAACAAGAGATATTCACGATCAAAAACTTATCACTCTCTCAGAGGGTAGATTTTGAAAAGGCGCCCCATAGTAAAGTAAGTCGTATTCACGACAAAAGGGCCGAGCTATAAATGACAGATTCTTTTGTTAATTCGGAAGGAGATGCATGCAACGTGTAGTGACTGGACATGAGTCTGGACATCACACGAATGAATGAATATCCCTACTCACATCCAGTCCCTTTCAGAGCCTTTGTTGATATTTTTGGAATAATTGTGTGCATCCATCGACTCTGATCATCGTTATCCCAAGAAGCATGCCAGCTGGCAAGTGTTCTTTGGCGAGACGCGCTATAAAATTCGTTAAAAGCAATCGGTCTCTTATAAATTTCACCCTCAATAGCACCACCTTTGGCTAAAATATCGGCTCTTTCATTGCCTGGAATGGAACAATGAGCCGGGATAAAGACTATAGTGATTTGATAAATATTATTCAATATGTCGTTCAGGCACTGTTTTATTTTACCCAAGAAAAACGGTTCATTCATGCCAGTCATGTTGGAGCGTATGGTTTTAATTGCACTCAGACTTTCTGTGAAGAAGAAATAATGGTTTGGAGATAATGTGACGATTACACTGAAGCTATAATGAACTGCTGCTAACTCTGCTATATAAACAGATGCAGGTTCTTGTAGCTTAAACGTAACAGAAACATTTTTGTTGAACATACAAAACCCTGTCGACTCTTCAATTCGTGATCCATCCGTGTAAAACATTTTCTTAATGTCAATATGCCTGAGCGTGAAAATATTTTTGGAATTTCCATCGAGGGTAGGTGATCCGGGATTCCACACACTTCGCGCTGCATGGATGTGTCGAAAAATAAAGTTGAGTCGAGGACATTTAGAAGGCTGACACGGATAGGAATATATATTGAAGGGTCTATTTCCTGTGACATATGGTTGAATTATACTGTTATGCATCTTGTTTGAGATTGAAGCTCAACTAGCCCTTTGAAGTTATTAATTACCAGGGGATTCAGCACCTCACATCTTATTAGCATTCGCGATAACAGCTCCCAGAAACGATCTTTCAATGAAAAAACTCCCGCCAGAACTTCAAGATTCATTGTATGTGTCGAATGCATGCTGCCTAAAGCAATTCGCCAACAACGAAAGTGAATTCGCTTAAGTTTGATAAAATGAGAGTTTGCAGCGGAACGAAAGCAAACGCATCTATATCCCTTTACTGAAAGTATCGTTTTCTGATACAATTTTATTAGATCTTCCAGATGAGCACCCTACCAGGATCCTGTTATTGTTCGAAGAAATTGTACTTTTTGTTGACATTTTGTTATCGAATACCTAATGTGTCCTCCCCACGTGCATTTGGAATCAAACCACACCCCGAGGTATTTGAAAGTCAAAACCTGCCCGATGATTCTTCATGCTTTCTTAAAAGTACGGGTGTGTAATGTCAGAGACATAACTGGATGTCGTGAATACGAATAAAACTGACACGATTTTTTTACACTTTCGAATTCGAATTGATAGTTGATCGATTGTGTGAATTGCGAAACTTTCCCCCTTTTCACTACTAAAATTTTAAACGATTTTTGACGTCGATTATCTCATTTCGGAATTGCATATTTCATTGAAAGAAACTATCAAGATGCTGTACAGGATTTATTTCTGCCTTTTAGAAGGACCAAATTGTGAAATTCTCTACACGGGCAAAATTCCGATTCTTGAAATGAGCAAAACGAGTCATGATTTGGGGAAAATAATATATTTCCATGTCATGATAATACACCATGATTAAAATTTCTCGGATGATCCATTCGGACTGATTTCTATGAAATTTAAACGTAACGCACTTGAAGTTGTTGGGTATAACTTCAGGCGTGTTTCTCATGTAATTTTTTCAACATAAACTCAGGCGATATGTGTGATTTTTGCAACGATGGTCATTTTTGCAATATAAATTCAGTGAAAAGCACGACGAACTTCTTTTAAAATGAGAATATTCTGTTTTTGAAAAACGACGACGCAAGAGATAACGTGTTTACTTGCGTTCATTACTTCAGTTTTGATTTTATGTTTCAGAATTTAAACACTTAAACGAACTGCATGAAAAAACACGAATGAAACAAACCTCTTAAAAAGAAACTCTATGTCGAATTCTTGCAAAAAAATCGTCTTATTCATAATATTTAGGCCCATCAATACAGCTTGTTCTGTTATATCTATGAAACAAATTAATCAAAGTGGTTGAACAAAATATTTTTCTGATTTTCGATCTATGTGTTCCAAATTCACAATCGAATTAAACGCTAGCTCTCGGAATATTATTCTAGCAACAACGATCACATCAAATAGGGTAACAAAGGTATTTTGGCCCGCTTTAGGATCGATTTTATTTTTGCCCACTTTGTAAAAATATCCACCAAATGTTTTAATATCTTTGAAAAATCCTTCCGCAATAGATAATTTAATGTGATTAGCTTCAAACTGAAGCAACATGGTTTACCTAAGATCGATTGAATCCATATAGTTTGTTAGGTGGGCCAAAATATATGAAGTTGCCAAAATACCTCTGTTACCCTATGTAAGAATAAATTCAAACAAATTGTAACATTGATGTTTGTCAAATGAAAAACATAGCCGTTCTTAGTCTCTTATGATGTCAATTTTCGGTTCATTATCTTTATTTTTATGTTATATTTAATTCTCTATCAGCCGGTGGGTAAAACAACACGATTATTAAATAACATGCTTCAGGATCAAGTAAACATTTTCAGTAGGTCTTTCTTTTCAATGTCTGCTTTTTGCTTTACCATTAATTTATTAATTAATCACATCACTTGAGGCAGAGGGTTCAAAGTGATATCCGGGTAGAAAATCAGAGTTACGAGCTCTGAAAGAAATGCATTCTTCAAGTAACGTATTTTCGAACCATGATTAATTTTTATTGGATGATAAATGATTTCACGATAAGTTAAAATGATTGGTTTCATGATTATCTAATCATAACAGCAGTAACGGATTTCTTTCCGTATACGATATTTAGCACAGTTCGGAACATTTATCTCGAACGATTTTGGCACAGCGAAAAGTGCACGATGCAAATCAAATTATTTTGGATTTTCACTAAACTGATGATTTCTACCTTCGATTTGCAAAGAAGTAATTTTAATAGTTCTTTAGATAATATTTAGAGACATTAGAACGGCTGATTTTATATAATGTTGTCCACTCGTCTCGTTTCTTGTTTTCTTTCTCTCCAAAGCAAACCATCAGCAGCTGATGCAATCGTTATTGCTTGAATTGAAACTAGCTTTGCGATCAAACCGACACATCTGCTCGCAGTGCCATATGATGCGAAACTGGTTTGATGTGTCTTCTCGCCTTGACGACCGGAAGGCTAATGAGAACTACGACCTTTTTTTGCATAAATATCTGTTTATTAATCTTATTTTTGTGTATTACATCAACATTTTACAGTACAAGTGTTTTGACCCTTTGGCCTTTCATCTTTGTTGTTCATACGATTTGTTATTAATAAAAGGTGTTTTAGTTACTCTTGTTTTACATACTAATGTTTAATCATAATATTTATTTTAATTATTTATAAAATATCTACCTACTTATAACTATCCCTAACCTAATACGTACAAATTTTGAATTATTTGTATTTCAGAGAATGAGCACCTCTCTTCAAATTTCGTGCAGTATTGTTTGAATTTTTGTTCTAGTATATCCAGGGAGGCCATCTCATGTACTTCACTAGTCCTTGTCCAAGGGGGTAGATTTAGAATCATCTTTAGGATCTTACTTTGAATGCACTGCAGCCTAATTTTGTGTGTTCGTGCACAGCCCCGCCAAACAGGAACTGCGTATTCAATTGCAGGATAGATGATTTGTTTATAGACAGCCATCTGATTCTTCAGGCACAGTTTAGATGTTCTACAAATCAGCGGAGACAGGGACCTAATGAGTATGCTGCATTTTTGAACGATTTTGTCAACATGTGACCTGAATATCAGATGTCTGTCAAAGGTGAGTCCTAGATAAATAACTTCATCGGACCATTGAATGATCTCATCACCGAATCGTATTCTGCATTCGTCTGATGGAACAAGTTTTGGAGATCTTGAATGTGGAAACAAGATGACCTGAGTTTTTGCTGCATTGATTACAATTTTCCAGCTTGTAAAATATTCCGTTAAAGCGTCCAGACCTGTCTGTAGTTTATTCTTCAGAGCATTAATGACACGACGTTTGTAAAGAATGGCAGTATCATCAGCAAATTGTGACAAAACACTACCACCCGGAAGAGGTGGGATGTCTGATGTAAAAATGTTGTATAGAATGGGACCTAGGATACTTCCTTGGGGTACACCAGCAGGAATAGTAAATCTTTCTGAAAGTGCATTATTCAGAGAAACCTGGAATGCTCTATCTGCAAGATAATTTTTGATAATTTTAATAAGATACATGGGAAAATTATACCGATGCAGTTTAAACACCAAGCCATCGTGTCATACATTATCAAATGCCTTTTCAATATCCAATATTGCCATGGCAGTCGTTTTGGACACTGATTTGTTTTGCTGGATGACGTTGTTAACCCTTGTGAGTTGGTGGATGGTGGATCTTCCTTTCCGGAACCCAAACTGTTCTTCCAGTAATATATTCTGTTCATCTGCGAAAGCAAGAACTCGCCTTTGTATTGACTTTTCAAACAGCTTGGATAGGGCAGAGAGTAAGCTGATGGGCCGATAGCTCTTGGAAAAGGAAGGATCTTTCCCCGGTTTCAAAACTGGGATAACTTTAGATAACTTCCACTTTGAAGGGAAGTAACCAAGCTCCCAGCACCTGTTAAAAATTTTAGCTAAGAAGACAAATGAGCGAATACTCAAATGTTTCAGCTCAATGTTGAATGTGTTGTCGAAACCGGGAGCCTTCATATTTTTGGATTTTTTCACAATAGCCATCAGCTCATTCGCAGTGACTCTACATTCCTCTGGAACCAAGCTGTATGATTGGTCAACCTCAGCTACGCTATCAGCAACGGCTCTTTCATGTGGACTAACAATGTTGAGTCCTAAATTGTGAGAACACACAAACTGTTGGCCTAGCGCATTTGCCTTATCTACTGGTGTGATTAAAGGTATTCCTTCAGCTGCGTCCTGGGGCGACAGCAGAGGAGGAATAGGGTTTGGTTTTTTCTTAAGCACCTTCGTTAAGGACCAGAAGGGCTTTGAATGTGGAAGAATTTCTCGAAGCTTTTGCTGGAAGTTCCTGTTGCGACGCTCAGATATCCTTTCCTGGATTATTCTAGTTAAGTTGTTATAAGAAGTCTTCCTATCTAGGATGCCAGTTTGTTGATACTGCCTCCGGTAGATATTTCGAAGTCGGATGAGTTTCTTGGTGACACTGTCAATTTGAAGAGAGGAGCTCGGCATATGTTGTACTGGAACCCTCCTATCACGAGCGACTGATTGAATGCTGGAAGGAAGAGAGGGCTGCATCGATTTCAATCGGGGAATCAAGTGGCAAATCGATATTAATAAGTTGGTCGGCGATTTGTTGAAATTGGACCCAATCGGTGCGATAATAGTTCCTCCGAGGTTGAATAGGCACTGTTTCTGGTGAAGATCCCAACGTCAATATTACTGGAAAGTGGTCAGAAGAGACCTCGTTGAAGACAACCGGAGAGCGTCTATGGCGATGTTGCTGATGAATATATCCAAAATGGAATGAACTCCCGATCTGGAAAGTCGCGTTGGTTGATCCGGAGCGAGGATGTTGTATTGTCCAGCTTCGTAATCTTCGGCAAGTACGAATCCGTTTCGATTCTGTCTTTTATTTCCCCACAGCTCATGCCGTGCGTTCAGGTCCCCAGCAATGATGAATTTGTTCTGTCGTCGAGTGAGCATAGCCAGATCTCGCTTCAATGATGCACACGTACCATCTCGAAGAGTGGTTTGTTTGGGGCAGTACGCTGCAATGATGATGATGGGTCCTATCGTCGTTGTAATCTCAATTCCGATGGCTTCTATTAGTTGTAATTTAAAGGCTGACAGAAGCCTATGCTGAATGGATCGTTTTATGGCAATGGCAACTCCCCCTCCTCTGGTAGTTGTCCTGTCTAGCCTGTGAATCCTGTAGCTGGAAATAAAAATAGAAATTTCAGGTTTAAGATGAGTTTCAGTTAAAATAGCAATATCGGCATTCTTCTCTTGAAGAAATTCGGACAATTCAGCAGTTTTGCTCCTGAGTGAGCAAGCATTCCAATTTACTAAAACCAACTGATTATATTGCATATTCGATGATGAATTTGCCTAAGGCGTTGATTTGATCTAACCGCGTTCTGCAGTTTCGTAGTTTTGTTGTCATTGTTTCAAAAATGACGATCAGTTGTTCAGCAGAGAATAAATCACCAGAGTCATCCTTTGCTTGTGGTTGGTTATTGCCCCATCCAGGAGGGATTTTTGAGGAAGATTCTTTTTGAGATCCAGCGGCCGAATCTTTTGGATTGCTGCGAGAAAGTGGCGGCAAATTCGGAATATCCCTCTTCGGTGGGAGCCGTGGGAAATTAATTTCATCCTTCTGTGGAACATTCTTGCGCGTTGATTGTTTACGGGACGCCTGTTGTAGAATTTTTGTGAACTCAGAACGTTTGGGACACGATTTGCTAGTAGATGGATGGTCGCCATCACAGTTCACACATTTTACAGCGATGTCATCTAGTAGGCAATCGTTGGTATTGTGTGGTTCGGTACATTTCCCGCACCGACTTTTCATGTGGCAATTCCTCGCTCCATGGCCGTAGTTCAAACAGTTCGTGCACTGTGTGACATCCCGATGTACCGGTTTATACCTCCCCCGTTACCCACTAGGAATACCTCATCACCAGCTAATTGGCAGATAACTGCCCTTCAGGTCGCCCTTCCCACACGTCCGATCTTGAGTACGAACAGCAATAGAAATTGGTATCATTTAACAAAGTTTCTACCAAGCGAGTCTGAAGACAATATTATAAGTTATGTACAGTATCAAACAAATTGTGATCGTAGCCAAATTATGTGCTTCAAACTTGTTAGCCAATATCAGGATAGACCATTATCATTCATCTCTTTTAAACTAAGTGTTCCAGAAGCTTTCGAACATGAAATCACGGCTCCAACGTTTTGGCCTAGTGGTGTGACAATAACCTTTTTTTAGAACGCAACCCCGAACAGCGTACTCAGACAAACACACGTCTAATGTCTCCACACCGACCGCATTCATCCCGTTCCCTGTCTCAACGACTACAAAACTCGTACAGCAGCAGCGCTCAAAATCATTCTTCACGAACGTATCTACCTGTATTACGCCATTTTCGACAAACATCTGACCGCACGCCAACGAGGTTCTTGCCCGAACAAATGCCTTATCATGCAACAAAAGAAATTCATTCCACACTGGTTTGAACATTTATTATCAAAATCTTGGTGGAATGAATCGTACTCTCAATGATTATTATCTCACTTGTTCTGATGCCGCTTACGATATCTATGCATTTACTGAAACCTGGCTGAACAATAGCTCACACTCAAAACAAATTTTCGACAGCTCATACTCAGTGTATCGGCAAGACCGTAATAACCAAAACAGCAGCAAGAAGAGTGGCGGTGGTATTCTGATTACTGTTCGATCTAGAATAAAATCTCGCTTGCTGCCCCTTGATCATTGTGCCAATGTTGAACAAATTTGGATTGCTCTCACGCTTACACATTTTACACTATATTTATGTGTTGTGTACTTTCCGCCCGATCGTATTAATGACTTGAACTTGATTGAACAGCACTTGAATTCACTCTCATTGATAACAGATCAAATGAAATTGAATGACAGAATTATTGTACTAGGTGATTTCAATCTTCCTGGAATTAAATGGACTCGCAGCCCGTGCAACTATCTGTTTCCGGATGCCGGTTCTACTAGAACTCTCGCTAGTTCAAAACTCATAGATGACTATAATACCGCAGGCTTAGTTCAGTTAAATGATATCTATAATAGCAATAATCGACTTCTTGACCTTTGTTTCGTCAGTCACGAAACATCTACTACTTGTTCTATAACAACCGCACCCGCTCCGTTAGTTAAGTCATGTCGGCATCATCCTCCACTCTTGATTACGATACCTGAATATACCCCCACTGCCTTCGAAGTAGTTGCAGATTCTACTTATTACGATTTCAAACATGGGAATTATGATGCTATGAACCAGTTCTTACTCTCGTTGAACTGGGGAATTCCGTTGCCATGTTATGGTCTCATATATTATCCTATTCTATTGAACAATTCGTACCCAAGAAAGCACTACGCGCACCGGTGCACCCTCCATGGTCAAACAAAACTTTGAAACGCTATAAACGAGCTAAACGATCAACATTGAAAAAGTTTACAAATCGTCGCTCATACCAGCTGCGATCTTATTATCTGCACCTCAATAACCGCTACAAACGACTGAACAAAATATTATACAATAATCACTTGCTTCGCGTTCAAAACAATTTAAAAAACAACCCGAAAAGCTTCTGGAATCACGTAAACGAACAGAGAAAAGAGTCAGGGCTACTTCAGCAGTGTTTTCTCCGACGAAACTCTATCTAATCATCAAATCTCTGAAGCCATCAACAATGTTCCGCACCGCTCTCCTATCGGCCCTCACCCTATCATATCGACTTCTATGATCGAGTTAGCGTGCGTCAAGCTGAAGTCATCTTCGAACGCTGGACCTGATGGTATTCCTTCAATAGTGCTAAAAAAGTGTTCGAGCAGCCTTTTAGTCCCACTTTCACTGCTATTCCACTCATCACTCACATCAGGAACGTTTCCTGATATTTGGAAGAGTTCATATATCTTTCCAGTATTCAAGAAAGGAAATAAGTCTGACGCTTCCAATTATCGTGGGATTGCGGCATTATGCGCAGTTTCCAAGTTACTCGAAATTATCGTCCTGGATTTTATCACTCACAATTGCAGTAACTACATCTCCGAAACTCAGCTTGGTTTTATGCCCAATCGTTCAACTTCAATGAATTTACTCTCCTACACATCTTTTATCATCCGTTCTCTTGAAGCACGTCTCCAAGTTGATGCAATCTATACAGATTTCTCCGCAGCTTTCGACAAGATAAATCATCAAATAACAGTAGCTAAGCTCGATAGGCTTGGTTTCAATGGATCCTTACTGAACTGGCTCCATTCATATTTAACTGGCCGCAAAATGTCTGTAAAAATTGGAAACTGCTCGACGACACCCTTCGCCGTTATCTCTGGAGTACCCCAGGGCAGTCATTTGGGACCAGTTATATTTTTACTATACCTTAATGATCTTAATTTTTTGCTGAAATGCTGTAAGCTATCCTTTGCTGACGATTTCAAGCTATATCACCAGGTTAAATCTCAAGAAGACACAATATTTCTACAATCACAGCTTGATTCATTCGCCAATTGGTGTCAAATAAACAGAATGGCATTAAACGCCTCTAAATGCTCTGTTATTTCCTTTTCTCGCAAACACTCGTTTATAAGATACGAATACAACATTACGAGAAAAATGCTGAAACGCGAATCATTTGTAAAGGACTTAGGAATTATTCTTGATGCCAAGTTAAACTTCAAAAATCACATTGATTATATAATTTCCAAGGCTTCAAAGCTTCTAGGATTTATTTTTTACGTAACCAAAAACTTTGTCAATGTACACTGCCTTAAGGCATTATATTGTGCACTAGTCGGCTCGACGCTTGAATATGGCGCTATTATTTGGTCACCTTACTATCAAATCGACGATGAGCGCGTCGAAGAAAATTTGTTCGGTTTGCTCTACGCAATCTACCATGGAACGACCCTGCAAATCTACCTAGTTACCAAGATCGCTGTAAACTTAAAGGCTTGGATCTATTATCTGTTCGCAGGAATGTCTCAAAAGCAGTTTTTAAAGCCGATTTGTTACAATCACGTATCGATTGTCCCGAACTCTTACAATTAATTAATTTCGACATCCATCGTCGTAGTCTGCGTTATCACCCCTTTTTAAGATTACCTTCCGCCAGAACAAACTATGGATTCAATGAACCGTTTACTAGTATGTGTCGTTTATTCGTTAACTTATATAATGTCTTCGATTTTCATGTATCTCGAAATGTAATCAAACGGTTGTTTCTTAATCACCTATCATGTTAGTTTCAGAAACAAAGATTGCTACAAAGATGGGGAGGTTTTATGCCTACTGGAGGCAGAGGTTTAAAAATGCTCAACTCCAGTGGGCTTTTTCCTGCTCCACATACATGCATACATACATTATTGTATTTTAGTTCAACCCCCACTCCTCTCCATCATTCTCCATTGGAAACTAACTAGATTCGCCCGCCGAAATTAACCCGGTCGTCATTTCTTCTTTCTCTCTGTCTTCCACCATGCTTCCTTCGATCACTAATTAGATCTACATGCCGATTCTAAACCCGTCGTTTTCTCTGCCTTCCACCATCTTTTTGGTCACTAATTAGATCTTCATGCCGATTCTAACACAGTTGCTAGCCCACGCTCGTCTACCACCTTCTCCACCAACCCTTGTATGTATTCCCACTCTTTTCTTCTCACTCACTTTTTAAGCAAGAGTACTATTACTGCCATGTAAGGCTTAGCGTCATCAATTGATTATAGGGTTATAGATTTAGTTTTAATTGTTAATTTTAATTGTTAGTTTCAATTGTTAGTAATAAGTCCAAATGTATCTGTTGGATCATTGTAATCTGTTGATACTAATAATGAGAAGGTTTTATGCCTGCTGGAGAGAGAGATTACCAAATTTCATCTCCATCGGGCTTTTCCCTTGCTCCATAAATAAATATACTTTTGCCATTCGATGATTATGTGAAATAACGATTTAATCGTTTTCAATTGACTCATGGTGATGGAGCCCTTCTCCAGATGAATCAGGTACAGTTGATCTCTAAACTTTTTGTCCGTATTATATCGTTTCATTTTAAACACCATCATAGGCTTTAGTCCAGCCTCCGACAGTGCCAGCTTTAGTTCGGCTTCCATCATGTCGGGTAGTCCTAGAAGTACAACTTTCATAGGTTTGTTGGCGGCAATATCGTGTGTGAAGTATTCCGCTTTTGTCTGCTTCAGATAACAATTCACTCCTTTGTAGTGGTTCAAAGCCGGAACAGTTATTTTGTAGCCTTCAGTACATAAACGGATTGTTGCCTGTAGTCCTTTGCTGATCAGTGTGTTGAAATCCGAGCGTAGGGTTGGTGGGAAGCCCTTCAGGTAGAAAGGCGGCATTTTTTCCTTCTTCTGCAGTTCCTCTTCGACATCAACTGGCAGATCAGCATATTGGTTTTTACTCAGCAAACGGTCGTTTACCTGTACATCACTTGGCTTCAGACGCTTAGCATCCTTTGGATCCTTCTCGGATCTATGGCGCGTTTTACCCATAGCTTGGGTTGGTAGACAACTGCGAACAAAAAATAAAATAAAATCGAAATTAGTCGTAGTAGGTTATTCGTCTATCCACATCGAGTGTTAGATGACGAATGAGAACTACGACCTGAGCGTTTGAGGTTTTTAACCACGCAGAAGATGCGTCCTCCGATGCCGCTGTTTTAAAATGTCTTCTCGCCCCGACGTCTGCTTCCATCCAACGCACAAGAAGAAATGATCGATTTTCGACCACGGTTCCCCTTTCATACGCAGTCAGTTGAAGATATGTACCTGACTACCTCAAAATCGTCGTCCTTGCGCGAAAAACCCAAGCAAAAGTAAAGAGTTTTCCACGTTGTTTTAAAATTTTCAGAAAACTTCATTTTTGAGTTGTTTGTGGTTATCTCACACTGTTCAAAATATTATCCTAAATTCCTGATCATATTTTTGATGAAATAGTGAAAGAATTATGTTGCGGCCATTAATACAAGTCGAGATATTCACGATTAAGCTCTGCCCATTCTTCCATATAGCTAATTTTGAAAAGGCGCCCCATAGTAAAGTAAGTCGTATTCACGACAAAAAAACGACTATTGAGATGTTTGTTTTAGCAAGCTGGGGTCGCACTTTATCGGACTTCAATCGCGTAATTTCGCTCTAAAACGCATTCGTTTTACTCGGAGCAGAGTCGCCCGCGTGTAGATTCAAAAACGAAAACGGTATAAGGTATCTTGCAATGGTTTTTACAGATTACCAACTTTGGGTTCAGAAATTTAAACCACGCCATCATCTGCCAACTGCTTAAGTGAGCATGGGGTTACTAAACAGCTGAGACATGAGCCTTGCGGGAAAGGCGATAACTTTCACTTGCCTCCAGTCAGGTGGAACAGTATTTTGCTCAAGAAACTTATTGAACAATTCCAACAACCGTCTCTTCGCGAGGTCGGACAAATTTTTCACAAAGTTGAATTTAATTCTGTCCAACCCAGGAGAGTTATGGTTACAAGACAAAAGTGCTATAGAATATTCCATCATGGAAAAGAGTCTATCAATGGAATCATTATTTGGGGTAGACTCACGAATAATGCTCTTATTTGTCTGGCCGTGTTCCAAAGAGTGCTCATTGAGATTTCTCTAGACAAACCTTCGACAAAATGTTTTCAATGGCTACATTTCTTGGTCCGAAGTATACTCTTGTACTTGGTTTCTAAAACCAAGAGTTTTTCAAAATTCTGTTGAGCTCCTCCTCCACGTTTGGGAAACGTCTTACAAGCATTTTATTTCGCGTGTTCAGCATCTGAGCATTCTTTGTCCCACCAAGGGTTTGGAGGCCTTCTGTTAGTCGTTGGACCGAGAAATTGATTGGTTTGAGCTTATTCTGCGGCCTCCAGAATCGAACAAACAAAGAAGTCATAGGGGGAGTTCTTCCATTGAATCAAAGACATTTGAAAAAATTACTTTGGTGTTCAATCCAGTCAATTTTTTTTTGTCAAACATATGAGCTGAGCAGAAGTAGATCGCTCGTAGTTGCACTTCGTGATTGACCGAACGTGGAAATGTACAATGAACCAAGAAAATGAAGCTTGGGAGAAGCAAATCATTTTCACTGTACATACCCACTCACTCCAAAATTTTCATCAGATGATCAAAAACGAAGCCGGCTACAACCAAGGGCTGTGCTACTGAGGAAAGAGAAGGAATGTTAGTCCGATACTCGTTGTTTCTAGAGACCGCGGGTACCACTGTATCTCCACGAGCATCACGAGATAGGAGATGTGTTAGTAGACAGGGAAATAGATCCGGACAAGGGGAGGACGCTTGGAACAATGTGCCAATCACACATTAATACAATGCGTTGGTGCATTTATCAGTATTGGCACTTTCATTTTCATACAGTTGCACAGTTGCGACACACAAAAGGCACAGTTTTGACTAGTAGCTGTTTCATGGGGCACAGAGTGGCACACTTCCCCTTGGTTCCGTAACTCAAGCGATACGTGCAGTATCGTCCCACAAAGCATAACAGGTAAAACCGACACATCCAAACCAGGAATATTTTCAGTGATTGAGCGCAGTGAGCCCACCACACGTTTTAAATGCTCGTAAAAAGAGACTGTTTTTGATTCGTAATGAGTTTCTGAATAATACACAATTTGAATATATCCTAATTTAATTTTTATTGTTATTGATTACTAGTACACTAGAACTATGAACCATTAGTATCTATAATTAGCTAACGTGAGGTTATATGTACATGTATTGGCTTCTAAAGAACTATTGAAAACAAGAAAACATTAAAGCATTTTCGGTATCTTTACAGTACCAAATAGTAATTCATCACATGAGACAGTGCAGTCAAATTTATTTATCGATAAAAAAAACTGTTGGATTAAGAAATTACTGGACATTAACTAGACAACAAAAATGTAACAATAAGTACATTTCCCATAAACGTATATATTTTGAATTGTGATTCTGGTACCAGATTATATGAGTGTTATATGCTGTAATATTCTAAATGAACGATAATACCTGCCCTGTAGTTAAAACAGAGTTGGACATACTATCATTATAAACGTGTTATTTAAGAAAATGAACGATTTCTTAACAGATCGGCTAAAAAGTTCGTATCGTTTCTATGAGAGGGCGCCACTAGAATTAAATCCATACCATTTTCAGTTAGTACCAACCTTCAAATGATACGTATATAAATTTGACAGCTGTCTGATTATTAGTTTGTGAGATATTGCATTTTGAGTGAAGCTACTTTTGTTATTGTGAAAAAAATGGAAAAAAAGGAATTTCGTGTGTTGATGAAACACTACTTTTTGATGAAAAAAAGTGCCGCCGATACCGAAAAATGGCTTGATGAGTGTTATCCAGACTCTGCACCGGGCGAAGCAACAATTCGTAAGTGGTTTGCAAAATTTCGTACTGGTCATATGAGCACCGAAGACGATGAACGCAGTGGACGTCCAAAAGAGGCTGTTACCGATGAAAACGTGAAAACAATCCACAAAATGATTTTCAATGACCGTAAAGTGAAGTTGATCGAGATAGCTGACACCCTAAAGATATCAAAGGAACGTGTTGGACATATTATTCACGAATATTTGGATATGAGAAAGCTTTGTGCAAAATGGGTGCCGCGTGAGCTCACAATCGATAAAAAAAACAACAACGAAAACCCATACTGAAATTGAACGAATTGGGCTTCGAATTGCTCCCTCGTCCACCGTATTCTCCAGATTTGGCCCCCAGTGACTTTTTCCTGTTCTCAGACCTCAAGAGAATGCTCGCTGGTAAAAAATTTAGAAGCAATGAAGAGGTAATCGCTGAAACTGAGGCCTATTTTGAGGCTAAGGACAAATCGTACTACAAAAATGGTATCGAAAAGTTGGAAGATCGCTATAATCGCTGTATCGCCTCTGATGGCAATTATATTGAATAATAAAAACGAATTTTGGCAAAAAAATGTGTTTCTATTAAACGATACGAACTTTTCAGCCGAACTTTTATAATAACCATTTTATTGCATTCAACTCGTTATTTCAACACCGAACCCAATCATTGCCGTTTTAACCTGCGAAAGCATTGAAAACCAGTTGTGTGTGTGATAAAGTGGTCGGACGATATTGTGTAGACAAAAGTGATTTTTCCTCTGAGAGGTTTTTGTTTGCGCATTATATAATAGAACAGTGCCTTATTGTGAGCGGTCGATCGAAACGGTACCGTTAGCCGGCTACTGTTTTGTCGATCAAGGCCAAGTGTGCGGATTATAAATAAGTGCTTTTTCCTCTCGGAGGTTTTTTGCACACCATCAAAGCGGCGATACGCCGATCGACGAAGTCCAGCTTGGTGTCCCCCGTTGGAACTTAAGTTAAGTACTGTTACTTCGTTTATTTTTATTTCTTTATTTGACCATTATATTTCCCCCCGAATCATTTGTTTCTGCGCGGAAGTAGTTCCGCGACATGTCTAATTTAAATCCTGACCCCCCCGCTCCCGATGTTCAAATGAAGACCTCTCTTGACTGTAAAAAGTCACGCATAAAGAGCTATCCTAATGGGCTCGCACTACCGGCCGGGCCTTACGCGGTCTATTTCCAGACCAAATCAAAGGAAAAAAAACTGAATATTTCAAAAATATCGTGGGACTTGACATCGCGATATAATACCATCAAAAGTATTGATAAAATACGCCCAGACAAGCTCAGGGTCCTGTTCACCTGCTCAAAACAGGCTAATGAGCTTGTTCAAAAGGATCCTTTTACGCTGGAGTACCGCATCTATGTACCAGCTCGCGAAGTAGAAATCGACGGAAATCACCGATTCGAGTTTGACTTGCGAGGATATTCTTAAGTACGGGGCGGGTTGTTTTGAAGACCCCTCACTTGAGAATGTCAAGATACTGGATTGCAAGCGATTGCATTCAGTATCGATCGCCGGGAATGGAACAAAGTCTTATCCCCAATCAGACTCTTATCGTGTGACCTTCGCCGGCTCGGCATTGCCCAACTACATCCTCTTGGACCGGGTTCGCTTGCCTGTTTGTTTATTTGTTCCCCGGATAATGAATTGTACCAATTGCAAACAACTGGGGCATACAGCAATACTACCCATTGCAGCAACAAGCCACGTTGTGCTAACTGTGGGGAAGCTCATGCGGACGGCTCTTGCGGTAAGGATGCCGAAAAGTGTCTCTACTGTAAGGAGGGTCCGCATGACCTCTCTGATTGTCCCGCTTACAAACTGCGAGGAGATCGGATGAAGCGTTCCCTGAAGCAACACTCCAAGCGTTCCTTTGCCGAGATGGTTAAGAGTGCCACCCCTCCTAAACAGACAACGAACCCATATCCCTCATAGCTATAGGAAAAGAGCAAACAAATCCTATCATAAGCTCCCTAGTAAGGGTTCGAAGGTGTCTTCCGAAGGGCTTCGAAAAGTTACAGCTAACGGGAATCGTGATAAACCACCGAAGCAAAAAGCTCCTGGTCTCGGAAAACTCAATTCCGAGATGGAATTCCCAACACTTCCAGGGACTACAAAATCCCCAAGCGCCCCTGAAAATCTCCCAGAGAACTAACTAGGGGATTATCAAGTTCTCTGATGTTGTGGACTGATTTTTTACGACTTTCAATATTTCTGACCCTCTTAGAAGCATTTTAATTGCTTTCATGCCAACAGTAAAAACATATTTGAAGCAGTTGACTGCAAAATGGCCCCTTCTCTCAGCGATTGTATCCTTCGATGGCTAAATCATCCACCCAGGTCACGGATCTAATCACTGTTTTACAGTGGAATTGCAGAAGTATCATCCCAAAAATAGGTTCATTAAAATTTCTAGTAAATAATATGAAATGTGACGCATTTGCATTGTGCGAAACTTGGCTAACTTCTGAAATACTCTTAAACTTCCACGATTTTCACATTATTCGCCTGGATCGAGATGATCCCTACGGAGGAGTACTTTTGGGGATCAAAAAGTGCTATTCTTTTTATCGAATTAACCTTCTCTTGATACCAGGTATTGAAGTTGTCGCATGTCATGTTACAATCAAAGGTAAGGACCTTTGTTTTGCTTCCATCTACATTCCTCCTAGAGCCTTGGTTGAGCATCGGCGGCTCAGTGATATCATGGAGCTCCTTCCCGCACCGACGTTGGTTTTAGGCGACTTCAACACACACGGTACGGGATGGGGCAGTCTTCACGACGATAACAGATCAGCTATGATCCATGATATTTACGACAACTTCAATATGACAAAATGGAACACCTGATAATTACCGGAATTACGCGGTGTTAGACGTTGAAACTAAGAACTTGATTAGAGCCAAGAAACGCGGTTATTGGCGTCGGTTTATAGACGGCTTAACGAAAGAAACATCTATGAGCACTCTTTGGAACACAGCGCGACGAATGCGCAATCATAACACCACGAATGAAAGTGAAAAATATTCGAACCGCTGGATATTCGATTTCGCTAAAAAAGTATGCCCAGACTCTGTTCCGGACCAGAAGATCACCCGCGCCGCGACAACAAATACAAACGAAACACCGTTTTCGATGGTAGAGCTCTCACTTGCACTCTTGTCATGTAGCAATAAAGCCCCAGGATTAGACAGAATAAAATTCAACTTGTTGAAAAATCTGCCTGACCCCGCCAAAAGGCGCTTGTTGAGTTTATTCAATACGTTCCTTGAGGGCAACATTGTTCCACATGACTGGAGACAAGTGAAAGTGATCGCCATTCAAAAACCAGGAAAACCAGCCTCCGATCACAATTCGTATCGGCCTATTGCTGTGCTTTCCTGTATCCGGAAATTGTTCGAAAAAATGATTCTCTTTCGTCTAGACAATTGGGTCGAAACTAATGGTTTGCTTTCAGATACACAATTTGGTTTCCGCAGGGGCAAAGGAACGAACGATTGTCTTGCGTTGCTCTCAACAGAAATTCAAATGGCATTTGCTCGTAAAGAACAAATGGCGTCAGTTTTCCTAGACATTAAGGGGGCTTTTGACCCAGTTTCTATAAATATCCTATCTGAGAAGCTGCATCAGCACGGTCTTTCGCCAGTTTTGAACAACTTTTTATATAATCTATTGTCTGAGAAACACATGTATTTCGCGCATGGTGATTTGTCGAAAATATAATTCGACATATATATATATATATATATATGGATGCTTCTGCTTCCGATCCGCCGCGAACACCCATTTCATTAAACTGGAAAGAATTCAGTATCGTTGTTTGCGTATTGCCTTGGGTTGCATGCAATCCACTCATACGATGAGCCTCGAAGTGCTGGCGAGCGTTCTTCCACTGAAGAACCGTTTCTGGGATCTCTCATATCGTTTGCTCATTCGATGCGACATTTTGAATCCTCTAGTGATTGAAAACTTCGAAAGGCTAGTTGAGCTTAATTCTCAAACCCGTTTTATGTCCTTGTATTTTGATTACATGGCTCAGAATATTAATCCTTCTTCGTTTGCTTCCAACCGTGCTCATTTCTTGGATACTTTTGATTCTGCTGTGATTTTCGATACATCCATGAAAGAAGAGATTAATGGAATTCCGGATCACGTACGCCCTCAAGTGGCCCCTACTATCTTTAATAACAAATTTAGAACAGTCAACTGGGAAAATATGTTTTATACCGACGGATCAAACATCAACCAGTCCACAGGCTTCGGTATCTTTAATCAAAACATCACCGCTTCATACAAACTCAGTGATCCGGCTTCAGTTTACGTCGCAGAATTAGCTGCTATTCAGTACCCCATCGAGATCATTGGAACCTTGCCCAAAGACCATTACTTCATTGTCACGGACAGTCTAAGCTCAATAGAAGCTCTCCGGGCAATGAAACCAGGAAAGTATCCCCCATATTTCCTGGGGAAAATACGGGAACACTTGAGAACTTTATCTGAACGGTCTTATTCAATATCGTTAGTCTGGGTTCCTTCGCATTGTTCCATTTTCGGGAAATGAAAAGGCAGACTCATTGGCTAAGATGGGCGCATTAGAAGGTGATATTTATGAAAGACCAATCTGCTTCAATGAATTTTTCAGTATCTCTCGTCAGAAAACTCTCGAAAGTTGGCAAACTTCATGGAGCAATGGCGAACTGGGACGATGGCTACATTACATTATCCCTAGGTTAACGACGAAACCTTGGTTCAAGGGGATGAACGTGAGTCGTGATTTCATTCGCGTTATGTCACGGCTCATGTCAAATCACTATACATTCAACACACATCTCCGGCGTATCGGGATCGTGGAGAACGGGCTCTGCACCTGTGGCGACGGTTATCAGGACATCGAGCATGTCGTGTGGTCGTGTGTAGAGTATCGTGATGCCAGGTCAAAGCTACTGGAATCCCTTAGGGCCCGAGGTAGACCGCCTGAGTCGGGATAGTCCATATATGCTTCTCATATACCATTTCCTCAAACACATTAATATCCAAGTATAATGTGTTATTCCTCGCTTAGAAAGTATAATCTCCACCCACAGGTTCGACACTAACATCCACCGATTCTCTCGATATCTGTCCCTGTCCACCATCTTCATTGGAACTAACAAGATCTCTTTTTGTCACTAACCTTTTCGTTCCCCCTTCCCTGCCTTTTCACCATCTCGATGGCAACTAATTAGATCTCTATCGTTTTGAGACATTTTGTTCCCACATCCCCTTTTTACCCCGTTTCCACAATATTTATTTTTTTTTCATTCTCTTCCGCGACATCACCATCATCGTCCACGGAAGACCGCTCCGGTCGAAAACCAGCATGCGGGCCAACCGCCGGGCGTTCGTAGCCTGGGGGTGTTTCCCGCGGACCCACACGGACCGAAGGATGCGGCCAACATGGATATTCGCCAACGCCATATGAAAGACCCTCATGCAATATTCAATTCACCGGCCACTGACGATCGCCAGCTGAAAGCTGAATTGTCGAGAATCCACTACCCCGATACTACATTACATGATGATACTCTTCTAGTTTTAAGTTAGTCGTAATTAAGATTAGTAAATACCCTTGGCATCTTAGAGTTTAAGCAGTGTGCCTGAAAATTATATTATAATATTGAATAAAAAAAAAAAAACACCGAACCCAATGTTGTAAAAGTTCGTGTCATTATTTTATATGTAATTTTTGCTAACGATATAACGTCACCGAACCCACAGTGCATTTCTCACACCACCATTATACAAAACAGCAACGTGCAAGCAATACAGAAAATGATGAAAAGCTTATGAAATTCAATTGAAACTTTTCAAATTTCGGTTATTTCGGCTAACGTTTGAAAATTTTGAGTTGTTTTTTAGATTCATTGAGATATTTTGCTTCAAACGCTATCTTTTAATTTTGTATTCATTCTCGTGGAACGGAACAGTAATCGTTTATACATTTCAAAAACCAATGACAGTTCGACAAAGCAAAATTTTAAAATTCTAAGAATACTTAGATGTGATAAATTAATTTGCAAAAACTTAAGTGTTTTTAGTTTTTCGAAAATCGGTCTTGTTTTTGATTGATTGATCAAAAACGTGACGCGCGCATTCCGCTACATTTCACCTTAAGGGTTCAGAAATATTAAATGTTGCGAAAAACCATTCTACAAGTAATCCTGTTGGTGATTGTGAAATGGAGTCCACTAGATTGTTGTCTTTTTTGTGCTATTTCTTTGATTGGTTTGTGAATTGGACCAACCAGGACTCTTCCCAAATTAAACATATTTTTCAATGTCTTTATCGCAAATATTATCCTTGACATTTGATACATTTAGGGTTATTACTACAATAAGTAGCTGTATGTCCGAATTTTCTACAGTTCGTGCAATTCATTACATGCGGAACGAAAAGCCGAACAGGAAGATGAATTTTATCGATGTAGACATGGCTAGGCAACGCAGATCCGGCAAATGTCACTCGAAATGAATCTGAGGGACGCATAGAGTTTTTAAAACGACCAACTCCATTTTTAAGTAAACCATCGACTGTTAGGCTAGATTCAGTGACAACACCGTCAATTTCCACATCCTTCGATGGAATGTAAACTCGATACCCAAGAACGAATAATTCAAAGGTAACAATTTCGTTTGTCTGTTTCAAATCGTTAACAAGTCGAATTTTATCTCTATTAACTTTAGAGATTTCTACAAGTTCAGAGAAACGTGATGTTAAATCTTTTGTAATTTACATCAAATTTAGTGCCTTTATTTTGGGTCGAAAATAGACTATTTATGGCCCAGTGATTCCCTCTGGATAATGCTTACTCCTCGAAATACATAAACTCTTACTAGTATCCGGAATCGGATTCGAATGATCTTCCATGAGATCATCCATTACATTGACTGATTTTTTTGTAAATTAATAATATCAAAATAAAAACTTATGAAGAGTAAAATTTAGTTATAAAAGTAGTAATAAAATTTAATCTATCTTGTTGTTGTTACCTCTGTTGTTCTGTCGCGAAGAACGACGTGACGCTCGCCTAACGATTTCATAATTATAATCATAATCATAATCATAATCATAATCATAATCATAATCATAATCATAATCATAATCATAATCATAATCATAATCATAATCATAATCATAATCATAATCATAATCATAATCATAATCATAATCATAATCATAATCATAATCATAATCATAATCATAATCATAATCATAATCATAATCATAATCATAATCATAATCATAATCATAATCATAATCATAATCATAATCATAATCATAATCATAATCATAATCATAATCATAATCATAATCATAATCATAATCATAATCATAATCATAATCATAATCATAATCATAATCATTTTTATTATTAATATTATTATTATTATTATTATTGTACAGGGTGATTTTTTAAGAGCTTGAGAACTTTTTTAAACAATAAAACGCATAAAATTTGCAAAATCTCATCGGTTCTTTATTTTAAACGTTAGATTGGTACATGACATTTACTTTTTGAAGATAATTTCATTTAAATGTTGACCGCGGCTGCGTCTTAGGTGGTTCATTCGGAAAGTCCGTTTTTTTATCGACAAATTTTGTTCAGCGATGAGGCTCATTTCTGGTTGAATGGCTACGTAAATAAGCAAAATTGCCGCATTTGGAGTGAAGAGCAACCAGAAGCCGTTCAAGAACTGCCCATGCATCCCGAAAAATGCACTGTTTGGTGTGGTTTGTACGCTGGTGGAATCATTGGACCGTATTTTTTCAAAGATGCTGTTGGACGCAACGTTACAGTGAATGGCGATCGCTATCGTTCGATGCTAACAAACTTTTTGTTGCCAAAAATGGAAGAACTGAACTTGGTTGACATGTGGTTTCAACAAGATGGCGCTACATGCCACACAGCTCGCGATTCTATGGCCATTTTGAGGGAAAACTTCGGAGAACAATTCATCTCAAGAAATGGACCGGTAAGTTGGCCACCAAGATCATGCGATTTGACGCCTTTAGACAATTTTTTGTGGGGCTACGTCAAGTCTAAAGTCTACAGAAATAAGCCAGTAACTATTCCAGCTTTGGAAGACAACATTTCCGAAGAAATTCGGGCTATTCCGGCCGAAATGCTCGAAAAAGTTGCCCAAAATTGGACTTTCCAAATGGACCACCTAAGACGCAGCCGCGGTCAACATTTAAATGAAATTATTTTCAAAAAGTAAATGTCATGTACCAATCTAACGTTTAAAATAAAGAACCGATGAGATTTTGCAAATTTTATGCGTTTTATTGTTTAAAAAAGTTCTCAAGCTCTTAAAAAATCACCCTGTAATTATTTGTTTATTTGTTTATTTGTTTATTTGTTTATTTGTATAAATAGTATCATCTGACATATTTTGTCTTAATGAAAGAGAAATAAAAATAATGACTAAAAACTTAAAGCTAATTATTCACAATGTGGAATTGGTTAAGCAATCGTTGACGAAACACAACAGGTGACACATTAAAATCAAAAAGATGAAAAAATTCGTTGAACCGCATGCAGACTATTCGAAAAGGTTCGTGCTGTCCATACACTCTGTTCCTCGGATCTAGGAACAGAATGCTCCGCTGGCGAAGTGTTCTTTCAGGTGCGTAGATATTGAGTTGCATAAGTAAAGTGGGGCTATCAATGTCCTCCAACAGTAGTTTAGCAGCGAAAGTTGCTTGAGTGGCTATACGTCGAAACTCCAATGGCTCGATATTCAAAAGGCGGCACCGATCTTCGTATGGCGGTAAATTTACAGGGTCTCGCCACGGTAGCAAACGCAGAGCGTACCGAACAAATCTTCTTTGAACAGCCTCAATCCTGGCGATCCAGTGAGCATGGTAGGGGCTCCATACTACAGCGTTTGACTCTAATATTGAACGTACAAGTGAACAATATAATGATCTTAGACATAACGGGTCCCGAAACTCTTTAGCAACCTTAAAGATAAAACCAAGTTGACGGTTAGCCTTGGCTAAAATATTGTCATAGTGGAGTCTGAAGGTAATTTCACGATCCAATGTGACACCAAGGTCCTTAATGCTTTCTGCTCGCGTCAGTGACCTTCCCGAAATTCCGTAATCGTACAGAATAGGATCCGATTTCCGATGAAATGATATGACACAGCATTTCTCGATACTCAAGCATAAGAAATTTTTTGAGCACCAATCAGCGAATTTTTGTATCATTTGTTGTAGTTCAAAACAGTTCTCGAAATTCTTGATGACTTTCAGAATTTTTGCATCATCTGCATAAAACAATCTGCATTCCGGTGGTAACAGAAAGGAAACGTCGTTTATGAAGATCAAAAACAGTAATGGACCAAGATTGCTTCCTTGCGGAACTCCAGACTGATTTGAGAATATATCTGAAGTTGAAGATCCAATTTTCACTCGAACTGAACGGTTTGTCAAGAACGATTTGAACCAGTCTACGCTCGTCGGTGAGACGCCCAGTCGTTTTAGTTTAGACAGAAGTATTCCGTGACCCACTCGATCGAATGCAGCCTTAAGATCCATATACGCTGCATCGATTTGCAATCCAGAGTCCATGTTCTGAACACACTTTGAGGTGAATAACATAAGGTTCGATGATACCGTGCGTTTTGGGTAAAAACCATGCTGCTCGTAATCTATATAGGTTTTACAGCTAGCAAATAGTAGATCATTCACGATTACTTCAAATAGCTTAGAGCAAGCACACAAAGACGTAATTCCACGGTAATTAGAAATGTTGCATTTATCGCCTTTTTTGTAAACTGGGAATAAATATGAAAATTTCCATCGTAAAGGAAACTCACTTCGCAGAGTAGAAATGTTAAAAAGCCTAGCTAACGGATAACTCAGAGAATTCGCACAACGCTTCAGCACAGATGATGGAATACCGTCGGGGCCAGCAGCGAATGACAGCTTTAGTTTGTGCATGGCTGTAACTACCATCTCCTCTGTTATGAGAGGAAAGTTGAAGCTAAACATGTTATGCGGTACACAAACTGTGGCTTCTTCTATTTGGTTCGATGTAGCAGAAGCGTCGTGAAATGCACGCTCAAAGTGGTGTGCGAACAACTCACATTTCTCCTTTTCGAGGCGGGTTGTTTCATTGGCCAGATACATACAGTGCGGAAGACCAGTTTCTTTCCTCTTAGAATTAACAAATGACCAAAAAGTTTTAGGTTCCGGCGAAGGTTCATTTCCAATTCGTCTTATGTGACGACGATATAAAAACATATTGTAACGGCGATATCGACTAGTAGCTATGCTTAATTGATGCTTGAAATACTGAGATCGAGAACTGCAGTAATTCCGGAGGGTTGAAGATCGTACACGCTTGAGTGCGCGCAAATGTGGGTTAGACCATGGCGGTTTCTGAGGAAGGCGGCTAGCAGGAACAACATGGGAAACAACGTTTCCTACAGCCTCGCAAAAAAAATCAACTGCGTCATTGATATTAGTAGTCGTTTCAATAAAATGCCAATCAAGATTCGAAAGCAGATCGTTCATCTCAACGTAATTAATTTAATTATTTATTATTATTATAATTATTATTATTATTATAGTTAGCGCTCAATCTCCGAGTCAAGCAGACGCATTTGCTCTCGCTGGTCATCGGAAGTCAAGCACGGGCTTTTTCTAAGTTATATTTGGAAGTTAAATCGCTGGGCATCGTAGGCCCTACCGTCTTAATCTCTCGTCTCCGAGTGTTTCAGTAACAACATGAGACGTCGAGAGAACACGTTTCGAATTGATTACTCGCATCTACCGCGGAAACCATCGTATGATGACCTTCACAGTTTCATCAGCTCAGTTCTCGAACTAGAAAAAAAGCACGTTGTCCGCATGCAAACAAGTCGTAGCCTCGGTTGTGTGTTTGTTAAGGTCGATGAACTTGAAATAGCGCAAAGAATCGTACAAGAGCATGACAATGTGCACGAGACAGAAATCGATGGTAAAACTTATAAAATACGGATCACAATGGAAGATGGTGCAGTGGAGGTGAAGCTGTTCGATCTCTCTGAAGATGTGTCCGATGATAAAATTTACGAATATCTCCAAGAATACGGGGATGTGTTCGGCATACAAGAACTAGCATGGGACGCAAAATACGCGTTCGGCGGTATCTCGTCAGGAATACGAGTGGCAAAGATGATCGTAAAAACGAATATCCCATCCTTTGTTACAATAGATGGTGAAACAACAGCTCTGTCGTATTACGGCCAACAACAAACATGCCGTCACTGTAACGAGTCGTCACACAGCGGAATATCTTGTATTCAAAACAAAAAGCTGTTAGTCCAAAAGCTCGATGCTGATTACAGCAACACATCTTATGCGAAGGTTCTCAAGCAAAACGTTCACCCGAAGCCGGTCCAGACGAAACCTCATCAGGTAAAGCCATCTGTTGCTACACTGACCACAATCACGAAAGACGCTCAATTAAAACAATCTGATTCAGTAAAAACCATTCAAGCGAAGAGGTTGTGTTTCGATTGTACTGGCTCGTGAGTTAACGGCTGCTACCGAGACAATTCTAAGCTTCAGGTAGTTAAACTGCCCATAGCAAACGCAATATTCGGGGCGTTTCCCGACTGGAAAGCTAGCAACGAAGGCCATCCCGTTCATACGCACAGAGGTGTAGAGACACAGAGGTGCGAGAGCATAGAAGTGACGAGTCACAGAGGTGCCATCGCATAAAGGTGCGAAGACGAAGGGGTGCAAAGGCACAGAGGTGCTAAAGCAACCCAGTGCTGATCTACCAGGTACCAGAATTTGTACGCTGCGTAGGATCAAAAGAGACGGCATATATCGCGAGGTGCTACACTGCAAGCATCGCATTTGATCGCCACCAAGAGCAAAAGCACTGTACCTGGGGTCAGGTACAGCAAGTGCAGTGGTGTTCACAACGACGGCAGAGCAACTGAGATAGCAGTAAACGACAGAAGACTGCCAATTGGAAACAGCAAAAGACTGCCAATTGGAAATCGTTGGAAGAGCTTCACGTCGTTCTTCACGATAAAGGAACAGAGACATCAGCTACAAGGTAGATTTAATTTAATTTATTTTTTATTTCTTATATCTGAAATTTTACTAAACATAAGTTTTTATTTTGGTATTATTAATTTACAAAAAAAATTTAATGTAATGGATGATCTCATGGAAGATCATCCGAATCCGATTCCGGATACTAGTAAAAGTTTAAATACTCCGAGGGCTAAACATTATCCACAGGGTACCACTGGGCCATGGATAGTCTATCTTCGAAAAAAAGAAAAGATTTTAAACTTGATGCAAATTACAAAGGATTTGACATCACATTTCTCTGAAGTTAAAGAAATCTGTAAGGTTAATAGAGATAAAATTCGAGTTGTAGTTAACGACTTGAAACAGGCAAACGATATTGTAACCTGTAAATTATTTGCTATTGAATATCGAGTTTACATTCCATCGAAGGAGGTAGAAATTGACGGTGTTGTGACTGAAGCAAGTCTGACAGCAGATGATTTACTTAAAAATGGAGTTGGCCGTTTTAAAAACTCCATGCTTGAGGGAGTTAAGATACTCGAGTGCAAACAATTGTACTCAGCATCTATTGTCGATGGAAAAAAGTCTTATCGTCCCTCAGATTCGTTTCGCGTAACATTTGCCGGATCTGCATTGCCTAGCCATGTCTATATCGATAAAATTCGTCTTCCTGTTCGGCTTTTCGTACCGCATGTTATGAATTGCACGAACTGTAAAAAATTCGGACATACAGCTACTTACTGTAGTAATAAGTCCAAATGTATCAAATGTCAAGGGCCTCATAAGGATAATCTTTGCGATAAAGATGTTGAAAAATGTGTTTATTGTGGGGAAAGCCCTCATGATGATCTTTCAGTGTGCGCTGCATTTAAGCTGCGTAAAGACAAAATGAAGCTTTCTTTAAAAGCACGGTCTAAGCGCACATATGCAGAAATGCTCAAAACGGTCATACATGTCTCCCCTTTGGAAACCGAAAACGGTTTTTCAAATCTTGCGGAGCCAGAGGAATCTGACTCTGACGGAAATAGTGAAGATACCTCGTTTGTCACTCCTCAAGGGTCTGTTAAGAGGAGATTAACAAACCACAAAATACCAAAAAAGACACCTAAAATTATACCTTCAAAAAAAGATCCCCGTGTTAAAGCTAAAAAGCCAAATTTAAAACCAAAAACTGTGCCTCCTGGTTTGTCAAATTCACAAACCAATCCAGGAACTAGCTCAAGAAAAGACAATAATCCAGTGGGCTCCATTTCACATTCACCAACAGGATTACTGAAATTTTCGGAAATTGTAGAATGGATTTTCGCTGCATTCAATATTTCTGAACCTCTAAAGACCATCATAACAGCATTCCTTCCAATAGCTAGAACTTTTTTGAAACAGTTATCAGCTCAATGGCCAGCTCTTACAGGTTTTGTATCATTTGATGGATAATTTATCATCCGCCGCAAATGATTCAATCACTGTCCTGCAGTGGAATTGTCGAAGCATCATGCCAAAACTTGATTCATTTAAAGTTTTGTTGCATAGTCAAAAATGTGATGTATTTGCTTTGTGCGAAACATGGCTTACATCAAACATAGCCTTAAATTTTAATGACTTTAACATTATACGTCTCGACAGAGACTCCCCGTATGGTGGAGTGCTTTTAGGAATTAAGAAATGTTATTCCTTTTATAGATTAAACATTCCTTCGACTTCTAGTATAGAAGTTGTTGCTTGTCAAATAAACATTAAAGGAAAGGACATTTGCATTGCTTCGGTATATATTCCTCCAAGAGCTCAAGTTGGACAACGACAGCTTAATGAAATTGTCGAAGCCCTTCCTGCTCCACGTTTGATTTTAGGAGATTTCAATTCGCACGGAATGATGTGGGGTTCCGTTTACAATGATAGCAGATCATCTCTAATATATAATATTTGCGACAATTTTAGCATGACGGTACTAAATATGGGTAGCATGACACGGATCCCAAGACCTCCTGCACGTCCAAGTGCATTAGATTTATCTCTTTGTTCGACTTCAATTCGACTAGATTGCACCTGGAAAGTATTTCCTGATTTACATGGTAGCGATCATTTACCAATCATCATCTCAATTAGCAGTAACAAAGGCATTGCTAATTCAGTTAATATTCCATATGATTTGACAAAAAATATTGACTGGATTAAATACCAAAGTAATATTTCAAGTGTCTTAACTTCAATGGAAGAGCTTCCCCCACTTGAAGAATATGACTTCCTCGTTTGTTCGATTCTGGAGGCCGCAGAACAAGCCCAAACCAAACGATTTCTTGGTCCATCGTCTAACAGAAGACCTCCAAATCCTTGGTGGGACAAAGAGTGCTCAGATGCTAAACACGCGAAACAAAATGCTTTCAAGACGTTTTTAAAACGAGGAGGAGGAACTCCTCAGAATTTTGAAAAATTCTTGGTTTTAGAAACCAAGTACAAGAACATACTTCGGGTTAAGAAATGCAGCTATTGGAGACATTTTGTGGAAGGTTTGTCAAGAGAAACCTCAATGAGCACTCTTTGGAATACGGCCAGACGAATGAGGAATCGTAACGTAGGAAATGAGAGTGAGGAGTACTCGAATCGATGGATATTTGATTTTGCGAGGAAAGTTTGTCCAGATTCCGTTCCTACGCATAGCATTGTTAGGGAGTCTTCTTCAAATGATGATTCCATTGATAGCCCCTTTTCAATGATGGAATTTTCCATAGCACTCATGTCTTGTAACAATAACGCTCCTGGATTGGACAGAATTAAATTCAACTTGGTGAAGAATCTGCCCGACCTCGCAAAAAGACGTTTGTTGGAATTGTTCAACAAGTTTCTTGAGCAAAATATTGTTCCACCTGACTGGAGACAAGTGAAAGTTATCGCCATTCAAAAGCCGGGGAAACCAGCTTCCAATCACAACTCATATAGACCCATTGCGATGTTGTCCTGCATCAGAAAATTGTTCGAAAAAATTATTCTACGACGTCTCGACACTTGGGTCGAGACGAACGGTTTGTTGTCAGATACTCAGTTTGGCTTCCGTAGAAATAAAGGGACGAATGATTGCCTTGCATTACTTTCGTCTGACATCCAAATTGCCTTCGCTCAAAAGCAACAAATGGCATCTGTATTTTTAGACATTAAAGGAGCATTTGATTCAGTTTCCATTGATGTTCTTTCAGACAAGCTCCACCAACATGGACTCCCAGCGGTTATAAATAATTATTTGCACAACCTTTTGTCAGAGAAACGCATGCATTTTTCACATGGCGATTTGGCAACAATCAGAATTAGCTACATGGGTCTCCCGCAAGGCTCATGCCTCAGTCCGCTCCTCTATAATTTTTACGTGAATGACATTGACAGCTGTCTAGTAACCCCATGTACACTAAGACAATTGGCAGATGATGGCGTGGTTTCAGTTACTGGATCCAAAGCTATTGATCTGCAAAAACCATTGCAAGATACCTTAGATAAATTGTCCGTTTGGGCTGTTCATCTTGGTATCGAATTCTCTGCGGAGAAAACAGAGCTGGTCGTCTTTTCAAAAAAGCATGATCCCGCGCAACTTCAGCTTCATATGATGGGAAGAATAATCGAACAGGTTTTGACTTTCAAATACCTCGGGGTGTGGTTTGATTCCAAATGCACGTGGGGAGGACACATTAGGTATCTGATAACGAAATGCCAACAAAGAGTAAATTTTCTTCGAACAATAACAGGGTCTTGGTGGGGTGCTCATCCGCAAGATCTAATAAAATTGTATCAGACAACGATACTTTCAGTGATGGAATATGGATGCGTTTGTTTTCGTTCCGCTGCAAATTCTCATATTATCAAACTTGAGCGAATTCAGTACCGTTGTTTGCGAATTGCTTTAGGCTGCATGCATTCGACACATACAATGAGTCTTGAAGTTCTGGCGGGAGTTCTTCCATTAAAAGATCGATTTTGGGAGCTTTCATCACGCCTGCTAATAAGATGTGATGTGCTGAATCCCATGGTAATTAATAATTTCGAACGACTAGTCGAGCTTCGATCTCAAACAAAATTCATGACAGTATATTTTAACCATATGTCACAGGAAATCAACCCTTCAAGATATATTCCTATCCGTGTCAGCCTCCTAAATGTACCTGACTCAACTTTATTTTTCGACACATCCATGCAGCGCGAAGTGCGTGGAATCCCGGACCACCTACGCTCTATGGAAATCCCAAAAATATTTTCAAGTAAGTTCAGGCATATTAACTCTGAGAAAATGTTTTACACGGACGGATCGCGAATGGAAGAAGCGACAGGGTTTGGTATGTTCAACAATAATGTTTCGGCCTCATTCAAGCTTCAAGAACCTGCATCTGTTTATATAGCAGAGTTAGCAGCAGTTCATTATAGCTTGAATGTAATCGTCACATTATCTCCAAACCATTATTTCCTCTTCACAGATAGTCTGAGTGCAATTGAAGCCATTCGCTCAAACGCTGCTGGCAAAAATGAACCGTTTTTCTTGGGTAAAATAAAACAGTGTCTGAACGACATATTGAATAATAATTATCTAATCACAATAGTTTGGGTTCCGGCTCATTGCTCCATTCCAGGCAATGAAAGAGCCGATATTTTAGCCAAACGTGGTGCTATTGAGGGTGAAATTTATGAGAGACCGATTGCTTTCAACGAATTCTATAGCGCGTCTCGCCAAAGAACACTTGCCAGCTGGCAAGCTTCTTGGGATAAAGATGATCTGGGTCGGTGGATGCACTCAATTATTCCTAAAATATCGACAAAGGCATGGTTCAGGGGACTGGATGTGAGTAGAGATTTCATTCGTGTGATGTCCAGACTCATGTCCAATCACTACACGTTAGATGCACATCTCCTTCGAATTGGACTTTCCGAGACTAATCATTGTGCTTGCGGCGAAGGTTACCGCGATATTGACCATGTTGTTTGGACATGCGTGGAGTTTCGTGATGTCAGATCTCAACTAATAAATTCCTTGCGTACCCAAGGTAGACTATCCAATGTCCCAGTTCGCGACATTCTTGCTTGTCGTGACCTTCCATACATGAAACTTCTTTATCATTTCATTAAATCCATTGGAGTTCCAATTTAAATTTTATTTTATGTTAAACTGTTTTCTCTTCCATGAGTTCAACCAATAGCCAACTATAGGATATTGAATATAAGTGGTGAACCGATACAAACAATCCTGAAATAGTTATAAGATCATGTACAAAATAAATGTATTTTATTTAATGTAATTTAAAATAGCAACTCGCTTGATAAAAACAGTGTTTAGATTAACTAATGAGTACCAACATACTAATATGATATTCGAAATGTATTAGGTTTAAACTACTATGTATTGTGGATGCCACGGCGAAGAAAAACTTATGTATATTGCCTATGAAATAAACGTATTTATGAAAAAAAAAAAATAAAACAATCCGTATGCGGACTCACTCCTCCCATCGAAAATACGAACAAACCACTTTTACGTTCTAGACTAGATCTAGCTTCCACCCAGCAATCAGCTGTCACCGCAACAAACATATTCAAAATCCCGAGTCAACAATCCGTTAGTGGAGATCCACCTCGCAAACAAACATCTGCCGAACGAAGAAACGACGACGATTCCGATACCTCTTCGGCTTCAACAGCCAGCCGACGTTCCACACGTGTACCACCGAACAAGAAAAAATGCCAGGTTGTTGGCGACGCGTCGCCAGAACATATGTCTACTTAAAGATGGAACATACTAGCTATAACGTAGCCACAATCAATATTAACACAATAACAAGCACAACTAAAATAAATGCCCTACGCTCTTTCGTTCGTACTCTCGAATTAGACATCGTATTCCTACAAGAGATTGAAAACGAGCAACTGTCTCTGCCCGGCTTTAACGTGATTTTCAATGTAGACCACATGAAGAGAGGAACTGCAATAGCTCTAAAAGACCACATCCGTTTCTCAAACGTCGAGAGAAGTCTTGATGGCCGTCTGATCGCTCTCCAAATACAGAACACAACGCTTTGCAATGTTTACGCACCATCTGGATCAGCTGCAAGAGCCGAACGAGAAAGGTTCTTCAACAATACCATCGCCTACTACCTCAGACATAGAACGAAGCATCTAATCATGGCAGGCGACTTCAACTGTGTGATACGACAATGCGACGCTACAGGACAAAATATGAGCCCAGCTCTCCAAGCCACCGTCCAGCAATTGCAGTTACACGATGCATGGGTGAAACTGCACCCTCAAACCATGGGCCACACATACATTACACATAATTCTATGTCGAGGTTGGATCGCTTATACGTCGACACGGAACTTGTTCATCAGCTCAGAACGGCGGACACCCATGTGTGTTCGTTTACAAATCACAAAGCCTTAACAACTCGAATATGTCTTCCTCACCTAGGTCGTCCTCCCGGCCGCGGCTTTTGGTCCCTTCGTCCACATCTCCTGACAGACGAAAACATCGAAGATCTCAAGTTTCGTTGGCAGTATTGGACTCGCCAACGTAACAATTTTCGGTCGTGGATGTGTTGGTGGTTAAATTATGCTAAATCCAAAATCAAATCATTCTTTCGGTGGAAATCTAAATTGGCATTCGACAGTTTTCACCGGAAATACCAAGGACTATACTCCCAACTTCGTCTTGCGTACGATAATTACTACCGTGACGCTACAATGTTAACATCCATCAACCGTCTCAAAGGAGAAATGCTGAAATTACAACGCGAATTCACGCACATGTTTGTACATATAAACGAAACCTACATCGCCGGTGAACCTTTATCCACGTTTCAGCTAGGTGAGCGAAGACGAAAGCGAACAACCATCACGAAGCTACGGACCGAGAGAAACGAGTTACTCGATCACTCAGATGCTATCGAACAACACATGTTTGAGTACTACCGGGACCTATATGCCGAAAATGAACCAGAACGGGAACGGGACAACGATTTCACCTGCGACGGAGTAATACCCGAGGATGACGAAACGAATAACCAATGCATGGACGAAATAACGACAGCCGAAATCTTAGCAGCGATCAAAACAAGTGCACCAAGAAAGTCTCCAGGCTCCGACGGAATCCCGAGAGAATTTTATCTACGAGCATTCGACGTGATACATCGGGAAATCAACCTCGTGTTGAACGAGGCACTACACGCGAACTTCCCCTCCGGTTTCGTAGATAGTGTTTTCGTACTAGTGAAGAAGAAAGATGTTGGAGACACCGCTCACTCGTATAGACCTATCTCATTAATAAACTACGACTACAAACTCCTGTCTCGTATACTAAAGAGCAGACTAGAAAAATTGGTAAGTGCTCATCATATTTTGGGAGACATACAGAAGTGTTCCAATCCCGATCGAAACATTTTTCAAGCCACTCTCACTCTCAAGGATAGAATCGCTCAGTTGAATGCGCACAAACGCAAAGCAAAACTAATTTCTTTCGATCTAGACCATGCGTTCGATCGTGTTAATAGAAAATTTCTATTCGTGACCATGTGCTCCCTCGGCATAAATCCCGAATTGGTTGAGTTACTTTCCAGATTAGCCGAAAGAGCTTCGTCGCGATTACTGGTCAACGGACATTTATCGGCTCCCTTTCCTATACAACGCTCGGTAGCCCAAGGAAATCCTATCAGCAGTCTCTGTTTCGCTATATATCTAACCCCACTCCTGCAACAACTTAAGAATGTGTGCGGAAACGATTTGATAGTCGCCTATGCAGACGATATCAGTGTAATCGCTACCACGACCGACACGATTGAACAAATCCGCTGTATCTTCTATCGCTTTGGATGTGTGTCAGGGGCGAAGCTCAACCTACTGAAAACGGTAGCCATCAATGTTGGCTTCATTGATGAAAATCCTCTATGCGTGCAGTGGCTGCAGACAGCGGAAACAGTAAAAATTCTCGGAGTAACCTATACAAACTCGATCAGAGCAATGATCAGGTTAAACTGGGAGGCAACAGTGAAAAAATTCACCCAACTTGTATGGTTACATTCAAAGCGATCATTGACGTTGCTGCAAAAAGTTACCCTTATGAACACTTTCATCACATCTAGAATCTGGTATCTGCCATCGATCATACCTCCTTCAAGTGTCCACATAGCAAAGCTAACATCGACAATGGGTACGTTTCTGTGGCGTGGAATACCGGCACGGGTGCCAATGCAACAGTTAGCTCGAAACCTAGAAATGGGGGGCTTGAAATTGCAATTACCTGCACTAAAGTGCAAAGCATTACTGCTTCATCGTCACATCAAAGAAGTCGACTCTATGCCTTTCTACAAATCATTCTTGGATCAAGATATCCACAATCAGGCTGTTTCCCCAGCAGATTGCATCTGCCTCAAACTATTATGTCAGCAAATACCACTCTTACCTCAGTTACAGCAGTCTCCTTCTGCCAGCAGTATACATCGGTCCTACATAGATAACACGGATGAACCAAAAGTTGAACGCGACAATCCAAACGCAAAGTGGAGTCAAATTTGGTCGAACGTACATCGAGCTAAAAAACTATCATCTTCTCAAAAAAGCGACCTGTTTTTGATAGTAAACAGGAAAATAGACCACAGACGGTTATTGTTCATTCAACACCGGGCAGACGGAGAAAACTGTGAACATTGTAACAACGCGGTCGAAACATTAGAACATAAATTTTGTGAGTGTCCTAGGGTACGAGACGCATGGTTTCTATTGCAACGAAAACTTCTGTTACTACTGCACGGATGGCGAAGTCTGAATTTTGCGGATCTTATTCGACCTTCCCTAGATGGAATACAAAAAACAACGAAGGCAAACATCCTTAAGGTTTTCATTCGATATATAAATTACATAAATCAATGTACCACAGTTAATCAAAACGAATTAAAGTTCATTTTAGAAAATGATTTGTAAATAACACCATATTTTATAAATAAACTAATCATACAAAAAAAAAAAAAAAAATAATTATTATTATTTTATTATTATTATTATTATTATTATTATAATTATTATTATTATTATTATTATTATTATTATTATTATTATTATTATTATTATTATTATTATTATTATTATTATTATTATTATTATTATTATTATTATTATTATTATTATTATTATTATTATTATTATTATTATTATTATTATTATTATTATTATTATTATTATTATTATTATTATTATTGTTGTCATTATTATTGTTAATATTATTATTTATCTTATTATAACCATTTTCACAATAACAATAACTTCCCAAACCCACGAATTCAAACTGTGTTATGGACTGATTAAATTGTTGATGTACCTGTATCAATGATTCATCACCATTTGCCATTATATTGATAGCTGACAAGAGCATCCAACCCGCACTTGTTTCTTCATTTTCATCAATTTCTAGAAATTTGACAATATTTTTTGAAGCTGCCTCGGTACTTTGATTCGAACCACTGAAAGTATAAGCAAATTAAACAGAGATTATACATTATTTCAATAGATGTAGCCAATGTGATAAAGAGTTAATTATAGCTAACAACATTCTTAATATACGATCTGTTATATTGAGGGCTCAAATCAACAAACGAAAATGTTTACATACGGTGCGAGATTTAAGCTTTTAAGAATACATTGCAGCCAGAATTTGTTAGAAGATAATACAACAACGATTTTAACAAATGTAATGACTTTAAAAGTGTAAAGTTCTGTTTCTCGATGTTATGAATGATTATAGATATTTGAATTTTGACGTGAATACGCCTTGCTTTACCATGGGGCGCCTTTCCGAAATTCATTCTGTACAAGAACGGGAAGAACTTAATTGTGAATATATCTTCTTGTATTTAACACAGCATCATAATTTCTTCTCCATACCATCGGATATATGTTCAACAATTTATGATAAAATTTTCAGAGGTATGAACGAGCACTAAGGGTTATTTCCAAAACAAGTCGCGCAAAATTTCAAGCGTATGAATTGAACGAGTCATCGCTCAAAGTGTATCGTACAAACATACGTAATATTTTCAGTGATTGAGTGTATGTTGTTTAAAAGGGTGAATTTAGTCATTCAATTTATAACCAAAATGCTTTATTATTGATTGTTTCGGCTACAGCGATACAGTTAATACTTTTTGTCGTGAATACGTCTTACTTTACTATAGTACGCCTTTTCAAATTTTACCATGTACAAGAATGGGCAGAACTTTATCGCGATTATCTCTTGATGTACTTAACCTAACAACATAATTTTTTTCCAAGCTATAGGATATATGATCAGGAATTTGTGATTAAATTTTCAACAGCGTGAGGTAACCATAAGTAATAACCATGAAACAGTTTTCTCAAACTTATGGAAATAATAAGGAAAATTCATCACGCTTACTTGCCTTTTTCGTACCCGGATGACGGTTTAGAGGTAGGCAAGCACATATCAGTTCCGATTATCTAATGGACGAATAAAAAGGTAAACTTTGATTGAAAATCGTTCATCGTTTCTTCTGGTGCTTCAGACGGAATTGAATGTCGAGGTGAGATTCTCCCACCAAAATCAGAAAGAACAAACCAGACCGTGCTTTCATTTGGACTTCGATTGTCTGGTGCAGCAGTCGCCAGTAATGAGAGCACACCTTTAGCGTGGTACAAAACCTCAAATGCTCAGGTCGTTCTCTCATTTGGACTTCGGTCATCAGGAGGAGAAGTCAGGAATGAAAGCAGACCTTTTGCATGGTCCTTCGATTGCATCATCCTGCTGCTGGTCGTTTGAATTGGAGCAAAATACAATGAAAACTAAAAAACACGAGACAACATTATGCAGAATCAGCCCTTCTGATGACTCCAAATGTACTTTTGATAGTTTCTTTTGCTTGAAATATTCAAATCCAAAATTAAAATAATCGACATCAAAATTCTGTATGTTGTTATTAGAACCATAATCACTATACTGTATACGGCCAATTTTTTAACCAGTTGTAGTTTGTAGTAGAACTTTCTGCTTATCTGCTATATAAAATGCATAGCAATGACTCAGAATAGATTCGAACTGACATAAGGAACTATACTGATTATTTCGTTATATTTATTTGTATATAAGAATGTTTAAAGTAACTAATTTGTACTTTAGTTTAGGTGTATGGGTGTAGGCAATTAGAAGATCAGAAGACTAGAAAACTCTAAATCTAGCAGACTAGAAAACAGCAAGAAAATATAGCTAAAAGACTAGAAGGCTCCAAGGCTCGAAGACAAGAAGACTAACAGACAGGAAGAAATGATGATTAGAAGACTGAAATACTAGCGAACAAGAAGAAGAAGAATCATTTATAGTTGAATCTACTCAAAAATATTATTTAAGCCAAACGATTAACTGCTATAAATTATAGAATAAGATGTTGTTTTCATACATTTTTTTTTTGATAATTTCATTAACTATTTCGAGTTTGTTTAGATCAGTACATCATTTCTATTCAAATTTGGCTATTGGTTGAACTAATGGACGCAGTTGGAATCAGAACTAAGTCTTAAAGGGGTCAATTATTAAATTGAAACTCCAATTGACTTTATGCAATGATAAAGAAGTTTCATGTGTGGAAGGTTACGACAAGTAAGAATGTCACAAACTGAGTCATTGGATAGTCTACTTCGGGTACGCAAGGAATTTATTTGTTGAGACTTGACATAACGATACTCCACGCATGTCCGCACATTGTCCCGATAACCTTCGCAACAAGCACAATGATCAGTCTCGGAAAGTCCAATTCGAAGGAGATGTGCGTCTTACGTGTAGTGATTGGACGTGAGTTTGGACATTACAGGAATCAAATCCCTACTCACATTCAGCCCCCTGAACCATGCATTTGTAGATATTTTAGGAATAATTGAGTGCATCCACCGACCCAGATCATCTCTATCCCAAGAAGCTTGCCAGCTGGAAAACGAGATCTTTATTATATGTAACTAGCTGACACGTCGAACTTCGTCTCGCCCAAAAATTGGATCGAACTTATGTTTTCGGACATCAAGATTGTAAAACGACTAAGTGGTTAACGTTTCTCTCTATTATTTTTCTGAAAACTTAACCTACAATCAACGGAAATTGACACACATTTGATTTAGCCTGAAAAGAAATATCACAACAAATTAATGTGAAAATGTGAAATATTTCTGTTAAGCAAAAATCGTGCAAATGCACCAATTCTCATCTCTAATTGAAGAGTTTCTGTTCTAGAGTTGTTCATTTGGTAGATTAGGATACATTTACAATTTGTATTTAGCCCAAGTAACCAAACGTTCGTAAAAAAGATTTGGCTTAAGTAGCATACGAAGCATTCTGAGGAGTCTGTTTTAAAAAAAATGCTCATTCACTCGACGCAACAAAACAAACTTTGAAGCAGTTCCTAATACAGTTTTTAAACAGCGAGAAAGTATCTTCAGAACTTTTTCTGTGATACGCGTATTTTAGAGCTCTAACAAAATGAATATATTTCAGGTACTGTGGAACTTTTGGTTGCTTTGAGAGACGACGCTCAAGTTTTAATTTGGTATTGATCTTACCAATATGAAAAAAACTTTATAGAAATTGAAGTTTCAATACATTATTGTAATCATCTTGAACACTGATCTAATTATCACTTATTGTGTGCGCTTAGTGTAATCTAATTCATTCGAAAGCAAAATGCAAGAAAAATCTGTTAATTTGACCTTAGCGCTTCTACAGCACAATCTTTTCATTGATTCATTCAAAAAATTTCTGATTTGTTAAACTCGCGCTTACAATGGCCAATATTGTTCATCTGACTTCATCGCACACAATCCATTAACTGGTTAACGATATCAGAACTTTTTCTTTTGCCTACAGTGATCATACAGTCATATGCATTCTGCCATTAATTCATTAATGTCGTATTCGCTTGATTCTAAACCTATCCCAGTCTCCACCCCAACTTTTGTCAAACCGTTTGTTTTAAGTCAGGTTCGAACCTAGTTTCAACGTTGTTGAACTGAAAATCGAGTCAGTTTGGAACCTGGTTTTTATATCAGGTTTGCTCAAACCCACGTTGCTAAGTGTGGATCCAACACAGTTTCGTGAAAAGTGTCTGTTTGATGAAACTACCCAGGATCAGTTAGAACAGTCATATGCATTCCACCATGTCATTTTGCGAACAATGATTTTGATACCCAATTAATCACGTGGCTCGGAATGACGAACCACATGAATCAAATATGCATGTGAAAACTTGACATAAAACAACTCGTTGCGCGCCAAAAAGATTCTTTCAACGATCTAGTATTCCTTTCTTCGACGGCCAATCACTTAAGCAACTCGTTACGCGCCAAACATCAACTGTAGATCTAGCAATCATTGACGACTTTTTCAACGGAAAATTTCATTTTCCATACAAAATAACTTTATCAGGGTGGCAAGTGAATTGCCAATTTCAATTTCCCGGTTTTCCGGGTGCGCGAGACAAAAAATTCCCGGTTTTTAGAACAGGTTCAAATCGCCTATGTTCAGTATTTTTTTGAATATTGCTAGAAATCCCATATCCAAAGGAACATCGAGAGTTGAAAAATAAAGTATTTCTTGGGTATATCGATTTAGAAATATGAAATATTCAATAGGCCAAGTGCACATAACAATGGGAAAAAGTCGTTCTTGACTTTCTCATATAGATAAGTTATGCAATCACTGCGAAAACCGATTTTCGAACCAAGACCCGGAGAGCTAAATGTCAGTTAAACCATTCGAATCAGTTCGTAAAGATCAGAAATTTTGTATGTATGTATGTATGTAACGTTTTTGAGCGATCAATTTTCTCAGAAATGGCTGAATTGATTTTCTTGTGGTCCCATACGAATTTCATCCGGATCCGACTTCCGGTTATGAAAAGGGTGAACAGGTGAAGATCTGCAGAGTGAAAATATAAACTCTAATCTTGATTAGAAACTGTTTCTTCGGTTCGACAGACTCCTTGTATCGATTATATGATTTTGAGTGCTGTTTTGTTAATCACGCTCCCAGCATTCAATATAGCATTATCAACGAAATGCTGAGCCACAAGACATTCAAAACGTTTTTGTTTAAGTATGAGGATTTGCTTAATAGAAGATTTAAGAGTTAAGGCCATCGTCCAAGTACCATGTGCGCGGGTGGTTTTAGGAAATTTTCGATGGAAATTTTAAAAAATTTGACAAAACCAAAAACATACAGACTTTTGAAATACTTTTATCTATCTAGAGGGTGAAAATGGCTGGAAAATTCGGAGAATTTTCTGAGTCTTATAAATAATAGCTGATTTTCTGAGTCTTATAAATAGCTTTAAAATCCTTGGAACGACGTTTAAAACCGTCATCCACAATTTGTCCAAATATTCATCTTTAGAAGCAACCTCAATGTATTCCATTTTTTTCGTCTGTTGCTTTGCTACTAATGTTATTCGTATGTACTAGCTCTTCAAGATAAAAACTCAATCTGTTTGACTATTTCAAATTAATTCAAGGTAACAGTAGGATTAAAACAAGAAACATAGCTGGCCAGCGGATATGATAAAAGTGATAAGTTTTGCAATTCACGAAGGAATACAGTATTAACATTCTTGCAATTTTGTCTATAAAGCAGCACATTTCATTCAGACTTCATGCTCTATAATTCTCTTAAGTGCAGCTCAATAATTCTCTTAAGTGCAGCTTTTACCCCAAATTCGATTATTGTTATTGAAAGCCAAATAATTAAGAATTAAATTTAAAGCCTTATAATTAAAATTGAAATTGTTATTATCCGAACTATTCAGTCTTTTGTAAGACTACCACTAAATAAGTCTTGTTAAGGCTTTCTGCAAAATCAGTAGTTCTTAAGACTCTTAGGATTCAATCTAGAGATGGGTCAAACCGTTCATTACAAAGAATCATTCAAAACTTAATAGTTCTACCGAAAGAATTAGTTTTATTGAATTTTTGGTTATCAAAGATCACAAATGTGTGTAACTTCTACCAGATTCCTCAAACCAGCAAACATTCCGAAAAACGCAACTAACTTGTATACCTCATATAAGAATTCGATTTGTTTTCATTTCTATATAGAGAACTATCATTCTTAAATAAAGAATTAAAATTCACTCACTCTTCGAGGAACTGTTCGTGAACGGATAGCCCATCTCTAGTGTGTTCCAATACTATATTTGCCTAGTATAGTCTAAAAAAAGTATACCTAAGGTTAAAAATTAACAAGAAACCATTCTCCTCCTTATTCTATCTAACAACATATACGATATTCTTTCAAAATTGAATTTTAGCGAAACAGAACAAAATCCTAAAAAAATTCTTAAAATGGACTTCTGTCGCTCTGGAAAAACAACAACAATCTATGCCTCTAGTGACTGAGATGATCAAAGTTTGATTCTTCGTCGACATCAACACCCGCATGTGATTCCTACTATGAAATTCATAGGCAATGACAATATAAATTAAAAATTAAACATTCACATTGTGAGGTTTTTCTAAACCTTTGTAAGGTTTTTCACAAACTCTCAGAAACCAATTTCAACTCTCAAAGAAGGAAATCAAATCCAATCGATTGTGTACCATAAAACCTGTATGGGACACTTTTACTGAACTTCTCACTTAAACATAAAATGGAGTATTACCTTCAACTTCTCATTTGCTTGATCAGGAAAATCATGATTTACTACGATTAAGGCTAGTAAGTTTTTTCCCGGATTTACACTAAAATTCCCGACTTTTTCCCGATTTTTCCCGGTGAAATGAAATTCCCGACTTTTTCCGGGTTTTTCCGATTTTCCCGGTCACTTGCCACCCTGCTTTATGGATTTTTCCCACTTTTCCGGCAAGTTTTCCTAATTTTTTTGATGTACGAACCCGGTGAGGGTAAAAACTGATCAAACAAAAAAAAGCATCTCAATCTGTCCATCCGTTCTTACGTGATGCGATTACAAAGAATGATGTCTACATTTTTATATATATATATATATAGATTACAACTGGCTTGTAAGATCTTCATGAAAATATCTAATTTGTGATTTGCATATCATCTCAGTATATAAATCTAGTATGAAATTCAGAGTATGTGGCTTGCTGGTGTGTGTAGCTCAAGCTTTTTAAACCATTCAGAAGTTCAGTATGATGACACACATGCGAAATAAACATGTTTGGATTCAATGAACACTAGACCAAGTGGTACGATGAAAGTAAGTTTGTGTTTTTTGGCTTATCTGAAGTCTGTCTACTTCTCATTTATTTGATTCAAATAGTAGATCGACGAATGGACTGTATTTTATTTAAAGATATAATTAATGATATCTGTGTTGTTCATTCTGTCCATAAGCCAGAGGTGAGTTTACTGAGTGTGATACGTGTTATATTCGACTGATCACCTACACATCTATTTAATTCTTAATTTAATTTATCTTTTATTTCATGAATCAGGAATCAGAACTCATTGGCTCAGGTGGCACGTTCGCCTCGTTATTTGGATTTTTGTGCCTCGAGTTTCCAATGTATAGTCAGAGCTCTTACCAGATTGCTGTAATGATGGTTAGAAAGATGCAACAGACATTCGGACATTTTGAGATTCAAGACATGTAAAATGCTGTTGTCTGAGCACAAGTTTGAAAACTGCGCCAGTAGCTGGTATGTTTGAATGCAGCCCAAGAACGAATCTTGTGTTTCATCCGACTAGTTGACCGAGGTATATCTTTTTCAGGATCAACGAAATCATTTGTTGCACCCTAGCCATCTACTTAGTGTCGTTGTTTTGACTAAGTTGATCATCTTTTTCGTCTATTTCCGCGGACATTCACTGATATATCTATCTATCTTTTCACAATCTTCTTCAATGTCCATGTTTGCGTTCAAATCATCCTCCATATTTGAGATAAGCTTTTTTGAATCATTCACATTCCGGGTATAAAATACTCCACGTTTGCTTTGCACAACCAATTTCGCACCATCTCTAGCCACTACAGTAAATTTTCAGAACTAAATGTTGGATCCGTTTTGTACCGTTTTGATTGTGTTAAAACCGCGTTGTCTCCAACTACAATTTCTGATTCTTTTGCTTTGCTTTTGAAGTCTTACAGTAATTTTTGCTTACAAGTTTTGAGCAGGCATCTTTTTCCTTTATGTCTACACGGTCTAAAGCTGGTAATTTAGTCCATAAAGTTGGAAACGTTCCTCTGAAGCTCCAACCAACCAATAATTCGAACGACCTAACACTTAGCCGGGTAAGAAGCCTGAGTTTGTTGTGAACATGGATATAATTTTTCAGGGCGATCCTCCAATTAGTTCTATCCAGTTTTGAAGCCGTCAAAACTTTCTTAATGTCTGTTTGAGGACAAAAGGGTATGGATCAGCGGATTCTAATATCCTTATTTTCCAAAGTTTATATAAACATATCTCTTTGAAAGGGTGGGCCATTATCAGTTTGTATAATCAAGGGGAGCCCCAATTTTCAAAAGTCGTGAGTATATGTCTACGACAACAACAAATTCACCAGACCCAAATTTCTTATCCGTAAAGAAATCACTTTGAAGTATCTCCCAAGGTCCATTGGGTAGCTCTCTATTTGACAATGGAAGTGAAGGATTCTTTTCGGATAGCAACAAACACGTTTTACAATGTTTAATGTATGTTTCAATAGCTACGCTCATTCCATTCTTTTAGTTGATCCAATACCAAGATGTCCTTGATGGGCAGACTGAATAGCCATAGTTTTTAAAGTAACCGGAAGTATTACTTTCTCTCCTTTGAAAATTAATCTCTCAAAGACACGAAGTTCTTTAGACATAGATTCATATCTGCGATGACAACCTGTTTTTATAGCAATTCTTACTTCTGACAGCTTCTCATCGCTCTCTGAATGGCTCATAATTTCAATCCAGGTTATTTCTATGCCACCAGAATCAATAAGGTACAGTAAATGTAAATGATTCTGCTCTAGATATTGCACATTTTCCTATACGATGCAGTCTCCCAAAAATGAATTCGTTAGATTCAGCATCTGTTCTTACAGTGAAAATATGTTTATAAGGTATACAGAGGAATGCTCAATACCATAGCCAGTGCTTCTCTTTATGTTTGGGGGTATTTCTGCTCCGTAATTGTTGAGGCTTTTGAGGCACACGCAATAGCTCTTGGTTTTGATTTTACATCGAATTGAACGAGAACAGCTACTAACCCCTACGGAGAAGCATCTATGAAAAGCTCTATCTTATTTCCTGTCTCTGAGCGTATCTTTTTCCAAAAATTCATCTTTTCTGTTAGTTTTTCTTTCACTTGGCTTCTCTAATATATATTTCCGCTCAGTCATTGCAAAAACTGATCTATCTTATCTATTGAAATAACCAAGCGTGGAAATTGTTTTCCACGCTTTATGTTTTAGCCAATTGAATTCTTCGTCACAATCATTATTCCAATAAAATTGATCAGCCCTTGCTAACTCACGAAGCTTACGTGTTTTGTCCGCTCTTGTAGGTATGAATTTTTCGATAGTTTATTAATCCCAAAAAGTACTGGTGTGTAATGTCAGAGACATAACTGGATGTCGTGAATACGAATAAAACTGACACACTTTCTTTATACTTCCGAATTCGAACTGGTAGTTGATCGATTGTGTGAATTGTGCAACTTTCCCCTTTTTCACTACTAGAATTTCAAACGATGCGCTTATATTAAATTACAAATTAGTTACATTAATCATCCTGAAACGCAATTAAATATAATGAAATAACTAGATAGTTCTTTATAATAAAAATGGACCGTATAGAGCACAGTAAAGCAAAATTTCGCATAATTCTTTGAGAGTATTATTATGGTTCTAAAAAGAACCGAATAGAATTCTAGAATAAGGAACTGGACCTGAGTTCAAGAACTAAATTTAGAACAAGAACAGAAGTTCTGCTTTCATTGACGACTGCTCCACCGGACGACTGAAGTCCAAATGAGAGTTGCGACCTGAGCGTTTGAGGTTTTTAACCACGCAGACGGTGCACTCTCCGAAGCTGCTGGTCCCGCGACGTCTGCTTGCATCCAACGCACAAGAAGAAATGATCGAATTTCGACCGCGGTTCCCCTTTTATACGCAGTTAGTTGAAGATATGTGCCTGACTACCTCAAAATCGTCGTCCTTGCGCGAAAAAGCCAAGCAAAAGTAAAGAGTTTTCCGTGTTGTTTTCAAAATTTGAGAAAACTTTATTTGAGTTGTTTGTGGTTATCTCACACTGTTCAAAATATTATCCTAAATTCCTGATCATATTTTTGATGAAATGGTGAAAGAATTGTGTTGCTGCCTTTAATACAAGTCGAGATATTCACGATTAAGTTCTGCCCATTCTTCCATATGGCTAATTTTGAAAAGGCACCCCATAGTAAAGTAAGTCGTATTCACGGCAAAAACTTTTTACTTCTGTTATTTTTTCTGGAATTCTGAAATTCTTGGTAGCAGTAATCTTTTTTTGTTCAATTCTCCATCCTTCGTTTGATATAGTCAAGACAATAAACTTGCCGATACAGCACTTAGACTCATTGATTTTTTCATTATGATTTGACAAACAGTTCATCACCTCTGCTAAGTTTATATCATGTCCTTCGTTGGTTTTCCCGTAAATCAGAATATCGTCTAAATAATTGACGGTTTCTTCGCATCCCGCTAGAACAATCGTTTGCAGAACTTCTTGGAATATATAGGGAGCATTCGTATGTCCAAACGGAACGATACGAATGGCATCCTTTTCTTTTGGCACTACTAACATAGACGAACAGAACGATCGATCCATATTCATTGTGATTTTATCTATGATGCCTTTTGACAGTAGATACTGAAGTTTCTGTCTAGTTAGCTCTTCAAATGCTGCTGAGACATTATTATACACATTTCTGGGGGCATGCTTTGATCATATTACAGTGATATTGGAGGGATATTGAATGTTGGGAATTCATCCGAGATACAAACTGCCTGTGTATAACAACTGAGAATTGTATTGTTATTGTACTGATTTGAGCACCTGAATCTATTAGAAACGTGGCATAAATTCATACTACTTTGACGTCGAGAAAATGGCGCAATCTCTTATAAGTAATTAACTCCAGAATTGCGGACGGTATTTAGATTTTCCTGTAATTAAATTATACACTACAACCGTTCATTAATTAAAGAGCGACTTTATTTTGCTTAGAATAATTTATTTATTTAAATCGAATTTATTTATTTATTGTGAATTCATTCCATAATCAAATATTTATTCTGGATTCTCCTCACATACCTTTTCATTTGTGTTATTTTCAGCAGTAGTGCACTCTATTGCAGCTATTTTTTTCAATACCAACTCGTTCTTTTTGGATAGGCGTTTCATGTATCCGAATGCTGTTGATTAGAACACATCCGCACAGACAACCCTCCAATAAAAAAAATTACGATCTCGTGGATGATCCTCAAAATTTTACGTCTGGGGTCGACTCTGTTAAGTAAGTGATCTGCAAGTGTCGTTGTCCTTGGACCGTTCGCTGTGGAGATAGGGTTCCCCCATGCTGCTTGGTTGTAATTCTGACTGATAGGTGCCGTTGTCCAGCACCTTTTTAGGGAGAGAATTTTTTCACTATAGCTGCTTAGTTTTGCCTCGAGCTGGTCGATGTCGACCTAGTTGTGTGTGATTTGCTTGGTTGCAATGTTGTGTGCTTTCTTTTTAACTTTGGGCTGCTATGTGTTGGTCGTCGACTCGATTTGCGTGATCAGCAGTTTTCTGTTTGATGGTATCAGTATTTTTCAGCTGAATTTGGCTTACACTCTTGGCGATGATGAACTGGATGGTTTGCCCTTCGGTATCGGAAATTGATCGGTTAGCGGTAGGTGGGTCTTTATTTTAGGTGTCCGAGTGATTGTCAGCTGCTGTCGGTGCTATTGGAGAAACGCTTAGCTGTTTGTTTACGCTGCCGGTAGGTATAATTTTTTTATCTAGTTGGCAAATGAAGTTAATTTCGATTTTGTTTTAGGTTCCTCTTGCGTTTTTGAAGATTTTCGGTCGTAACTTCGACGGAGTTTAGTATTTTGGTTTGGATACTCAAAGACATTCGAGTAGGTTGGCATCTCGGAGTAGTTTAAGGAGTGCATGTTCGTTGTCCGGGTTGTTGTTGAGTACCTCACGGATCGAGCTGGGCAGACTGTGATGTCTGCGAAGACCGTGAAATTTGGGACAGTTGATGAGAATGTGTTCAACTGAGAGCCTGACGTTGCATATGGGGCAGGATGGTGGTTGACAATTTGAAATGGTGTGTGCAGGGGTAATTCTGGTGTGGCCGGTTCGCAGTCTGGATAGGGCCCGTTGCTCCATCCGGCTGCTTCTATCGATCCATTTGTCGGGTTCACCTTTAACTTTTTGGGTGTGCCCAGAGGATGCTCTCCAGGTTCTGATGAAGTGGTGTAGGGCTTTTGTATTGACGTTTCTGATGAGGTCCATAGCTGGGACCGTTCTGGTAAAGTAGTGGTTGTTAGACCTGCCTAAAGCTGCGAGTGCGTCTGCTTCTTCGTTGCCGGGGATGCCAGAGTGTCCGGGTATCCAACAAATGACCGTCTGGTTGTTGCACCGTTCCTCTATTGCTTGGATGAAAGGGTGTAGGGAGTTGCCTGCTTCGAGGACGGTGAGGACTGCCAAGGAGTCGGATAGAATTATCGTTGGTGTTGGGAGGTTTGGATTTGATTGCGTAGAGGATTGCTGAGGCTTCAGCCGAGAATACTGAGCATGTTGAGTGTAGCCGAAAGTTGTGGTTTGATGTTGTGCTGTAGATACCGGCTCCAACTTGTTCGTTCAGTTTGGATCCGTCGGTAAAAATTTGGTGATGATAGGGGTAGTGCTCTTCTATTAGTCGGTGCAAGTGGGTTCGGACTACGTTTGATTGTGTTCCTGCCCGAAGGGTGCGGGTTAAACTTGTGTCGATGCATGGAGTTTTGGCAAACCATTCCCGGCGGCGGATCTGCTGTATCCTGGCAAATTTGGGTATTCTGGTATTATTGTACATTAGGTACAGGTCTTTGGCAATACTGAGTAATATTCGATTGTTGCCTCTTGTTATTTGTAGGAAGCCGAGAGTCCTCTTGAAAATGGTGATATTGGCGTACCATTGGAAGGGTAAGACTCCAGATTCAACGCAGACAGCAAACGCCGGGGTGCTAGGTAAAAGGTTGCTTGCCAGACGGATTCAGCGGTTGTAGAGAAGAGCTAATGTCTTCTGCATGCCTTCCCGGTTTAGGCAAGTGATTTCAATTCCATAGAAGATCCGGCTGTTGATTAGGGCCTTGCTGATGTTGAGAGCTGTTCGTTGGTTCCATCGGGGGTGGCAGAAGCTTATCAAAACAAAGCCGCAACCGACTTTCGCAGTCTTTTTTAATGTTCTTGAAGTGGTCGTTGAAAGTGAGCTTTCGGTCGATCGTGATGCCGAGTATCTTGGGCAGGCGTCGAAAGGGTATGTTAATGTTGTCCAGTTTAATTGGGTTTCCTGCAGCGACATGGTGAGAGTTGCAACAATGTGCAATGGCACATTTCTGGGGTGCTATGGAAAATCCGACAGAGTTCGCCCATTGGCCGATTTTCTTAACCGCGGTTTGGATCTTCCTGCGAATGAATTTGAGGTTTTTTCCCGTTGAGACGAGGATTATGTCGTCGGCATAGACCAGTATATGGAGTTTGTTTGTTATGTTTCGGAATACAGGCTTCATTGCAATTAAAAAGAGTGTGACGGCTAGTGCGGAGCCTTGGGGTACCCCGTTGGTTTCGGTGAAGGTTGATGATCGGTTTCCTCCTATGGTCACCTGGAATTGACGATTTTGAATTTGCTAGTTGCTGAGAAATGCACCCATGTTGCCAGTGATTCCTTCTTTAAGTAGCGTGCGCAGTATGCCTTCTCGCCATACTATATGCTTTGGCTATGTCTGAGATGGCTATGTCGGCGTGCAGGTTTTGGTCTTTTGCATCGCGTAAAATCAGACCAAGGGTTCCCAGGTGGGTTCCTGTTCCTTGGCCTTGGCGGAAAGCGAATTGTCTTTAGTCGAGCAGTTTGTTAGTCTCTAAATAAGCTAAATAAGACTGATGGGACGGAAGTCTTTTACGGTTCTGTTTCCCTCGCATTTCTTGGGGATAGGGACGACTAAGGCACTTTTCCAGTAATCAGGTAGTTCCCCGCGCTCCCATATTGTGTTATAACACTTGAGTAGTGCTTTTTTAGCGTCGGGTGGGAGATGCTGTATGAGTGGGTAGCTGATGCCGTCGTTTCCGGCTGATTGGCCGTGTGCTGATGCGAGTGCATGTTGGAGTTCGGAGTCAGAGAATGGTTGGTTGAACTGTTGTCCGGTGTCGGGTGGAAAGGTAGTTTTGATGAGTTTAAGTTTGGCTTTCTTTGTTAAGAAGGCAGGATGTAAGGCATTGTTGCTGACAGGCGCGTATACAGGGGGGGGGGGATTTAGGGGTTCAAACCCCCCCCGAAACAAAACATTATAACCCATGGGAAACATTGTGATATAAATTGTACATGTGTTGATTTATCACCATGTTCTAAAACCCCCCCCCCCCCCCCGAAAATTTTCTCTGGCTACGCGCCTGGTTGCTGATAATGAGGCAAAATGGGTGCCCATTTCCTCTGCCATTATGGAGGGGTCTATTGTGGTGGTGTCGTTAGTGTTGAGGGTGAAGCCGGTGTGGCGGCTCTTGCCGTTTAGGGCGTTGACCCTTCTCCAAAGTTGGGTTGTGTTGGAGTCGGTTGAGATTCCTTCCAAGAATCGGGCCCAGCTTGCCTCTTTTGCTTCTGGGATTGCTTTCCTGGCTTGGTTCCTTTTATTTCTGAATATCTGTTCCTTGTCCTGTCGGGTTGGGTTATTAATTTCGGTTTTTTGTAGTACCCGCAGTGCCTTACGGCGGGCTTTGATGGCGTCGGCCACCTCGGGGCACCACAAATGGATGGCTCGCTTCGCAGCCTTTTTGCCTGTTTTAGGTATGGTTTCGTGGGCGGCTTGGTTCATTATTAGGCCGAGCTCTGTGGCGGTGTACTCCCTGTTAGGTTCTATGTTGATTGATACAAGGCGTTCGTATTCGGGCTAGTCCGCTCGTTCCGTGATCCATCGTGGTCGTCGTGTCGTGTCGGTTGGGTGTTGGTTATGGGAAACGGTAATGGGAAAATGGTCGCTGTTGGCAGGATCATCGAGGACCTCCCAAGAGCATAATCTGGCTACTGATGATGAAGCTATGGAGATGTCGATTGCTGATTCGGAGTTCCCGCGAGTGAAGGTAATTCTGCCGTCTTTTAGTATTATTGCGTTGTGATCTTCGATGGTTTCGATTATTTGGTTCCCTCGTTGGTTGCTTTGGCGTGCTCCCCAACGTTCGTGGTGGGCATTAACATCCCCCAGGATGAGAAATGGGGGATGAATTTCTTCGATTAGTTTGCGGAATTTGTGGTTTAAATTGGAAATGTTTTGTGGTAGGTAAATCGGGACGACCGTTATTTTAAACGGGTATGTGATCTGTCTAGCCATAGCGATCAGATCTGTCCGCAGTTGAATGGTGGTAGAAGGAATGTCCTTACGTATTCCAAGTCCGACGGTTTGATAGATGTTCTCTCCGGTTTTAGCATCCCATGTGTAATTGTGTCCGAACCATGCAGTGGGGTCGGTGGAGTCGGAAAGGTGGGTTTCTTGTAAAGCCAGACAGATAGGATTGGTATTATTGATTAATATTTGTAGGTCACCTAGAGAGTTTCGTAGTCCGTTAGTGTTCCATTGTAATGTGAGTGTTGTTCGGTTTTGGATCATTTTTGTTTTGTTTTGTAGAGTTCGTTGATCTCGGTGCATGTCTTTTGTTGGAGGGGTTAATATCTTAATGTCCTTTTATTCGATTGTTAGGTCGATATCCGAGGAATGATCAGTTTCTATCTCCTCCATTCCAGTAGAGGCCATAAATTGTCGTTGGCTCTGCTTGTATTCAGTTATTTTGCTCGTGGTGATTGGGTAAGGGAGTTTTCTCTATGGTTGTCTGTTCTTTGTTGAGGTTGTTTCTTCGATGTTTTGATAATTGGGGTTATCTCTGTAAATAGGTTTCCGTAGTTGGCCGTTGCTTTTTCGGGGTTGGATGTGGGGAGGGCATCGTTGGAATTGGGTTTGGTTTTCCGGGTGTTGTCTTTGGGATATGTCCATGTGCTTTGTGACTGGGTATAGTTTCCAGTAATATGTTTCTTTAGTTCGGCCATCTCAGCAAGAATCTGCATGTTAATTTTTTGGCTTTCTTGCAGCTCTTGTTTCAGTTTTTTTATTAGTGTCTTTGCTATTGACCAGTTGTGTGATCTTTGAACGATATTGGTTTTTGAGTTCCTCGAAGTCTTTTTACAATTTTTCGGCGATGTCATTCGGAAATTTTTTGTATCGTTGCAATTTGGACATGTGCTGCTCTTTCTGCATGGGTTTTCACGAGAGTTCTCATGTTCCTCGCTGCAGTTTAAGCAGATCTCTTTCTGGTTGCATGCCTTGCTACCGTGACCGAAGTGGCCACATCGGTAACATTGCAATGGAGCGGGATAGTACTGTCTTACTTCGGTGCGGATTAACCCGATGAAGATTTTCTCCGGTAGTTTGATACCGGCGAATGACAGAATGAGTAGCGGGGCTGTTGGTGAGTGTTCCATTAACAGTCTTAGTAATTCTCCGAACGTCAATAAAGTTTTGAGCTTTTAATTCGGTTAGCAGGTCTGCCTCAGAGAGGTTGATAGTGTCGACGTCGTAGATTACACCCTGGACTCTATTAAGGGTCGGGTGTGGTATGACCTCGACCGGGTAATCATTTCCGAGGCTTTGGAGAGACCTCAGTCTTGTGTATATGTGCTTGGACGATGTTTTTGATATGTATTGTGTTCCTCGCGCCGTTTTCGTTGCACTTAGGTATTTGTTGTAGTCTGCCCCGATGACTTGTTGAATAATTTTTTGGATAAGGAAGGGGTTGGGGGGAGCGTGTTTGTTTGGTTATCGTTGATTGTGGGGCGTAAAAGTAGTATGTGAGTATCTATTTCGTCACCTTTTTGCATGTATGCGGGGGAGGCACTGGATGGTGGTAAGGGGGAGAAATGATTGAGGGGTGGGGGCTCTGAGCCTCCCATTTTGGTTTTGGTTTCTCGGATGTAGGTGTGGCTTAGTTTACTTACTGTCACTATTTGAATGAGTGGTAGCTGCGTGACTTAGCTCTAATTCAATTTGTTGCCATTCCACTCGATACGCGTGGTGGCTAGCACGCTCGCACTTTGATGAGTCGGCACTGTCGCCGACACACTAAACACTCGTGAAGATTGCAGACGCGACGAAAAGCGGAAACCGATTGATTTGCACATATTGAGGTAGTTAAAAAATATGTTTTTTTTAATGCTGTCTTATGTCAAAAACCTATTTTAATCCACCTAGTGGTGTAATGATGCCTTTCTCATATCAATCATACTATCATATATAATACTGTGGTATTCTTCAAAATAATTTTCTTCAATTCTTAAAAGAATAACCGAAATCGGTTTGTTTGACCGTCTACTGATAAAAACTATCAATTGGAAACATTTGAGGTCGATTTAGAAAATTTTTCAAGTCTTTCCCCCATTTTCAGTGATGGTATACTATTTTTAACCCACTTTACCCTATATTTCCGGATCCGGAAGTCGGATCCGCATGAAATTCAGGAATTACTTATGGGACCACAAGACCTTTCATTTCAACCTAAAATCGGTAATCGGTAAAATGGGAAAATCGGTCGCGCCATCTATGAGAAAAGTTAGAACATATATTTTCTTATTTTTGAAGATTTTACCCCATAACTCCCGAACCGGAAGTCGGATCCAAAAAATATTCAGGATTTTTTTATGGGACCTCAAGACCTTTCATTTGAATCCAAGTTTGTGAAAATCGGTTCAGCCATCTCTGAGAAAAGTTAGTGCACTTATTTTCACATTTTACCCCATAGTTCCGAAACCGGAAATCGGATCCAAATGATATACAGGAATTTTGTATGGGACCACAAGACCTTTCATTTGATTCTAAGTTTGTGAAAATCGGTTCAGCCATCTCCGAGAAAAGTTAGTGCGAAAAAACGTTACATACACACATACGCACATACACACACACATACACACACACACACACCGACATTTTGCGTACTCGACGAACTGAGTCGAATGATATATGACACTCGGCCCTCCGGGTCTCGGTTCAAAAGTCGGTTTTCACAGTGATTGCATAACCTTTCTGTATGAGAAAGGCAAAACAGTATGAGAAAGGTAAAACAGCACAAAGTAAAACAAAAATCGCAATGGAAAATCAACCATTACTTTAGTTGAAATTCAAATGCGTTTCTTAAACATTTTCATGCAAACGAAATTCGCTTATTATACGTTTGTAAAACTCGTGAAGAGTAACTTTTGAATGATAGTAAATTAATGTTTATCATAACACTAGTTGCCAGAATATTAATGTGATGATAAATTATCTACATCTTTACTGCTCTGGTGTTACAAGAAGAAACGATTGATGTAAAAGTGCTATGCACAGAATTGATAGCCGTTGGAGATATTGCAATTAACAAAATGTGTTTAACCAAAACTCGAACCCAGTGAATTGTATGCGTTTGAATTTTGGTCTTACAATCAACTTGATTCTCTATCGTGAAATCAGTGGCGTCTCGTCCTCATGTGCAACTCGTGCACTGCACAACCGGTCGAACTGAAGGAATGAGCTGCGTCCCCAACCCCATATAAATTCAATTATTTTTTTGGAATCTTTATTTATTCGAGCAGGTTGGATCGCACCGAAATTGCGTGTATTTACACGCATCTTATATACATCAAACATAAAATTTCAAGTATCTGTTGTGGCTGTGTTAGTGTCTTTTCCGTGCACATGATGCACAGATTCAAGAAGAGAAAGAAATACTCAGCTCAGTTCCGAGATTTGTTTATTTAATAAAAAAAGGCGGGTGGTGATGTCAGAGACATAATTGGATGTCGTGAATACGAAAACAACTGACAAGTTCTTTAACACTTCCGAATATCAACTAGTTGATCAATTGTATAAATAATTTCCTTTTTTCACATTTTTCGCAAAAACAAAGGAGGCTTCACTTGATCTCGTTTACTGTGAATTTCACACAGCGAAAAGTGCACAAATCTAATCAAACAGTTCTAGATTTGCACTAAACTGAGGTTTTTTACCTTCGATTTGCGAAGAAGAAATCCTAATAGTTCTTTATGAAACTTTTAGAGCCATTAGAACGGCTTATTTTGTGTGATGCTCCCCACCGTTGTTCTCTTTTCGTTGTTTTTTCACCAATGCAAACAACTGTCAGCTGTGACGTAATCGCTCTTGCCGGAAGCGAAACTAAGTTTGAAAACGACACAATCTGCTCGCAGTGGCGATAGAATCCAAACTGATCCAATTTTTGTTAAAAGGTTTCTTGTAACGTGATTTCGTTTGTAACTTTTTCACTAATGGGCGGTCCTAACGTCTATAAAAATAGCAGCATATAGAATTTTAATGTCGATTATTTCATTTTGGATTTGCATTTTATTGAAAGAAACTATCAGGATGCTGTACGGGATTCATTCCTGCCTTTCAGGACTTAATGCAGGATGAGCCAAATTGTGGAACTCACTACGATATTCAACACTTTTCGGAACATTTTTCTCGAACGATTTGTTGTACAGCAGCAGATATTTTGTTCTCTTCTTCAGAACGCGTTCTGATAGGCTGGTGTTGACATGGGTCAAATGAGACAGGATTTTCAATAGTGTACTATTGATATACTTCAATGCTTTTGCTATACACGTTTAAGTTGAAAAATTTCGGTTCTATTGGTTGTAAGATTATATAAATCCTTTCACAGATCACTGAGCTATGAGCTTTCAAAATACGAGAAAGGCAAACACGCCTTAAGAATTATCCTCTTTGATACTCGTTTATACAAAACATTTCAGAAAAGTTTAATTTTGAATTGTTTGAGATTATGTCACACAACTGAAAATTTTATCATAAAATTGTGATCATGTTTCCGATGGCATGCAGCAAAAATTATGTTGATTCGTTAGATACAACAAAAGATATTCACGATCAAAAACTTATCACTCTCTCAGAGGATAAATTTTGAAAAGGCGCCTAATAGTAAAGTAAGTCGTATTCACGACAAAATCCCATTCAAAAGTATATCATTATCTCATTTTATTGAAAAACAAGCGATTCTCCATTCCTCAATCTTTAGTTTTCACTTACAATGAACTGTTACATCTGCTATACCACATAAGATTGCACAACTAGTCAATTTTGTCACGAGACGCCACCGGTGAAATGCATGTTAATGAATAAGCATCATGTTATCTTCAAGTCATGTACAAAAATTGTATGAACAAAGTGATTAAATTGAAAATGTTTAATGTTCATTCATATCATCTGTTGAAACTGTAAGTTGCAATGGCTCAAAAATACAAATCAGTGCATCCGGTTCGACTTTTTGTTTGTAAGTAATATAGTGGTCACAATTAGAAAGTTTCGTTGACACCAGCACTACTAAAAGACAGTATATTAAAAACAAAAAATAAAAATGGTTTCAGTGAATAATTCGTTTAATATCAAGTAAGGGCTGAGAAAGGTTTTATCATACCGATAGATGGGGGGTAATATCATTGTTCAGCCTCATTAAAAATAATACTTGGCTTGATAGGTGTGATCCTTTACCGAAAAATAAAAATTAAAAATAAATTTTAGGAACATAGGATCTCATTAGACTTTGAATTGATATACTAGTTTTTTCGCAAATCAGTTACCAATCATAGAAATTAATTAATTTGATGCGTTACTTCTGTACATGACCGCCGGTTTCAGTGCGTAGAAGCACTACGCGCAGAACTACAACATATATTATATACTAGCTGACCCGTCGAACTTCGTCTCGACCAAAATAGTTTTCTTGAATTCTCTGTGAACTTTTCAAATGGTCGTAACTTTGTTTATCTTCTCTTCTGTTGAATACGAAGCCGTTCCTAAGTTTACAGGATCGGAATAACGGTTTTTCTGATTCAAATTGATTTCGCAAATTTTCAATGGCTGTCCTCGTGACTGGTTCTTCGTTGCATTTGCATACGCAATAGGACTTTTCAACTCGAATGTTAAACCGTTTAAGATCACCAGGAGGAAAATTCTTTTTTTACCTCTCTTCTCTCTCATCGCTAGTCTAATACCATGACAAAGTCGTAGTGAATCGATGTTACGCAGCGTGTCAGATCAATGTTCTATTAGAAATATAGCAATAGAATGATAAATTGCTGGACGTTAGAAAATTCAAATTACAGTGGCATTTAACATACTGTTCTTTAACTTGATAATGAACAATGAATTCATACTCACACACACAAGTTTTGAATTTTACAGTTGATGTAATCCCACATATGATGCAATTCAATAAGACTTAATTTGTCAAATGACGGAAAATTCAATTTGTAATGACTTAATGCAGGATGAGCCTGAATTTTATTGGTTCCGGATGTTATTTCTAATCGGCCTAGCAAGTGCAACTGCTTGAATTTATGTTTAAGAAAAGCTGATGCGTGCTTCCATGGCTCAGTCGATTAATGGACGTACTTTGCGATCCAATGATTCTCGGATCAAGTCGCCGCTCTCACTGTCAGTATTTTTCTTTTATTACATTGAATTTCATGTACATGTTCTTGAACGTATATTTACGTGTAATGCGACGCTCCATTTATGTGCGTCGTACAAGATGTAAAATCACAAGGTTTTTTTTAAGTGTGTAAGGCATTCGCACCTACAATCAACGAATCGCGATGAGAGACCAGAGAATCAATGTGCAAAGAGTGCAATACTTCTGTTACAGTGAAGCGAAAATAAGCAGTCAGTGTACCAGTACTCGTATTATCATTTGTGCCAATGTATTGAACAGGAACAGTAGATCTCATAAATAATGGTTTTAAGGTATCAGTATACAGACTCTTCTCGATGGATTCGTCGCAATGAAAAAAAGGTTAAATCATAGAACGAATCTTAAGTTAAACTCAAAAACAATTCTGACTGTCTTCTTTTGAATGTTCAGTAATTGCGCTAAAACATCCAACTTTTTTACCTTTCTCATATAGAAAGGTTATGCAATCACTTGAAAAACCGACCAGTGAAAATTGGCCCGGAGGGCCAAGTGTCATACACCATTCGACTCAGTTCATCGAGTTGAGCAATGTCTGTGTGTGTGTATGTGTGTGTATGTGTCAAATAATCTCACTAGGTTTTCTCGGAGATGGCTAAACCAATTTTGCCAAACCAGGATTCAAATAAAAGGTCTTGTGGTCCCATACGGAATTCCTGAATTTCATCTGGATCCGACTTCCGATTCCGGAATTATAGGGTAAAGTATGTTCAATATTGTACACCGTCACTTAAACCGGCGAAACAAAGAACGTAAAAAAATTTCTAAACTGGTTCCAAACTACACAAATCGATAGTCACTATCAGTAGGCAACTAAACAAACCTATTCCGGCTATCCTGGTTCCAGGTATCCGGTTCCGGAAGTACCGGAAATAGTGGTCATATATACCAAAATGGATCTCACTCACTTTTCTCAGCGATGGTTTGACCGATTTCCACAAACTTTAATTCAAATGAAAGGTCTTCCGGTCCCATACGGAATTCCTGAATTTCATCCGGATCCGACTTCAGGTTCCGGAATTATAGGGTAAAGTGTGTTCAATATTGTACAACGTCACTTAAACCGGCGAAACAAAGAACGTAAAAAAATTTTTAAACTGGTTCCAAACTACACAAATCGATAGTCACTATCAGTAGGCAACTCAACATACCTATTTCGGCTATCCTGGTTCCAGGTATCCGGTTCCGGAAGTACCGGAAATAGTGGTCATATATACCAAAATGGATCTCACTCACTTTCCTCAGCGGTGGTTTGACCGATTTCCACAAACTTAGATTCAAATGAAATGTCTTCCAGTCCCATACGGAATTCCTGAATTTCATCCGGATCCGACTTCCGGTTCCGGAATTATAGGGTAAAGTGTGTTCAATATTGTATACCTTCACTTAAACCGGCGAAACAAAAAACGTAAAAAAAATTCTAAACCGGTCTCAAAACTACACAAATCGATAGTCATTATCAGTAGGACACTAAACAAACCGATTCCGGCTATCCTGGTTCCCGGTATCCGGTTCCGGAAGTACCGGAAATAGTGGTCATATATGCCAAAATGGATCTCACTCACTTTTCTCAGCGATGGTTTGACCGATTTCCACAAACTTAGATTCAAATGAAAGGACTTCCGGTCCCATACGGAATTCCTGAATTTCATCCGGATCCGACTTCCGGTTCCGGAATTATAGGGTAAAGTGTGTTCAATATTGTACACCGTCACTTAAACCGGCGAAACAAAAAACGTAAAAAAATTTCTAAACTGGTCTCAAAACTACACAAATCGATAGTCATTATCAGTAGGCAACTAAACAAACCGATTCCGGCTATCCTGGTTCCCGGTATCCGGTTCCGGAAGTACCGGAAATAGTGGTCATATATACCAAAATGGAACTCACTCACTTTTCTCAGCGATGGTTTGACCGATTTCCACAAACTTAGATTCAAATGAAAGGTCTCGTGGTCCCATACGGAATTCCTGAACGTCACTTAAACCGGCGAAACAAAAAACGTAAAAAAATTTCTAAACTGGTCCCAAAACTACACAAATCGATAGTCGTTATCAGTAGGCAACTAAACAAACCTATTCCGGCTATCCTGGTTCCGGAAGTACCGGAAATAGTGGTCATATATACCAAAATGGATCTCACTCACTTTTCTCAGCGATGGTTTGACCGATTTCTACAAACTTAGATTCAAATGAAAGGTCTTCCGGTCCCATACGGAATTCCTGAATTTCATCCGGATCCGACTTCCGGTTCCGGAATTATAGGGTAAAGTGTGTTCAATATTGTATACCTTCACTTAAACCGGCGAAACAAAAAACGTAAAAAATTTTCTAAACTGGTCTCAAAACTACACAAATCGATAGTCATTATCAGTAGGCAACTGAACAAACCGATTCCGGCTATCCTGGTTCACGGTATCCGGTTCCGGAAGTACCGGAAATAATGGTCATATATACCAAAATGGAACTCACTCACTTTTCTCAGCGATGGTTTGAACGATTTCCACAAACTTAGATTCAAATGAAAGGTCTTCCGGTCCCATACGAAATTCCTGAATTTCATCCGGATCCGACTTCCGGTTCCGGAGTTGTAGGGTAAAGTGTGTTCAATATTATACACCGTCACTTACAATATTTTCGGATGCAACAAACATTTAAATCGTAATTTAGAGTGCGTACTAGTAGAGTTTGTGTGTCATGTTAGTTGGTGGCCGTACGAACCGACTTTGATTATACCGGTTCTCGGGTTCCGGTGCCGGAAGTGCATATAATAGTGAACCCATTTCGTTCTCTTAAGGATGGCTTACGCAATCAAAGTACTGTTTTATTCTGTATGTTATGCATAAACAATCACTTGGTTTCTTTCAAAAATCGAAGAGATATTTTTTGAATAGAATACCACAATATTATATGTACATGAGAAACTAGGTGGATTAAAACAGGTTTTTTACCATGTGACCGAATTGACCCTGTAGCTTGTGGGTAATATAAATATTTACTAATATACACTACCTGCAACTCCGGCTATTGAAAATATAAGCCCGAGTTTCTTATTGGCAAAATTAAGACAATGTTGAAGGGGAATATATTTACGATATGCAGTACAGACCATTCGTCAATTCGTTCCACAATTTGCTGATTTGTTGACTGGTATACGATATTAGATTTTTTTTCTCCTACCGACTACGGTTTTAATACAACATTTATTTGGTTAGTATTACGCAATTATGTCATTTGTTCATTTATTTTGATACACCTTTAAGCACGTGGTTCGAAATGATTAATCACATCTATCAAATACGCATTGAAAACAACGCGTTGCGCGCCAAAAGATTTTCTAACGATCTAGTATTCTTTTATTCGACGACTAAACACTTATGCAACTCGTTGCGCGCCAAACATCAATCATAGATCTAGCAACCATTGCACAGTGGTCCGGATCCACAATTTAGGGGAACAAAAACATTTGTGGCTTAGCCTTATACTTTAGAGATATGATGTCTTCAGAACAAAATAATCAGTGAAAGATAAGCCATATTTTAAAGCATATGGTATTAGGGTGGTTCTAATTATTAGGGTGATGCAAAAATTATTCTCCGTATGTGTTGAGATAGAGGGACTGCATCCTTCGGCAAAATTGTAGAAAAACTTATATCAAGCAACTTTACCGAAAACACTATTGTAGTATCTCTAACGGTTTTAGTGTTACAGCTATTTTAATAGAGTAACTTGGAGTGTTCCTAAAAAAATCAGATTTTTTGCTCTAGTTTTCTTAATTTTCACTTCTCGATTGTGGTGTCTTTGAATATCTTTTAGAGTTTGTTGAAAACAATTTTTTTCATGACTAGCGCATTCAGGTAGCGTTTTCAGAACCGAAGTTATGAGCAAAACTAGTTCAAAAACAGATCATTTTTAAACTGCTATATCTAACATTGGAGCAAATGAATAACAAACCGGTTTCTTTCATATGATAGAAAATACTTTCGAGCATGTTTATAAAATAAAATGGCGGAGGTGTTATTTTTTTTAAATTTTTTAAATTGTGTTCAAACATTGGGTTTTTTAATTGAAAAATGCTCTTTTATGTAAGAAATTTATTAGCTATATATATTAAAATAAGGTATTGCTGTCTTCTAGCGTGTTAAAACTGATTCAGCTGCATAATCGGGAAGATGGAGTACACTCACGTTGGTTGTCGCTCTATTCGATAATGCTATTACAGGATCAAACGTTAAAAGAAATCGTTTGAATACATCCTCTAGATTCGCTCTTGGTGTCCCGGGTTGGCGGCTCAATGCATAGGACACTGGTCTTACAAACCAGTTGTCGTATGTTCGAGCCCCGACCTCTTAGTGTCTTAGTGTCAGTAGGATCCGTAGTACTAGCCATGCAATGATTCTGTACACTAAGAATCGGCTGCGAAGTTTGTTGAAACAGAAAGGCCAAATTCCACAAAAGGAATGTAATGCCAAGACTTTGCTTTTTGCGCTTCCTTACTGTACATACCAGCAAAGCATGTTTTATAATTGCAGTCCCATGCACCAGAAGTTCATGCACGGTTGGCGACAGAGCATACCATCCATACAGCTCCACAAAACGAATTCTTGTTTGTTCAGCAAACTCCTGGAAAGCAGGTACCGAAATCTTCACATTGCTGTTTATAAACGTTAAGATTATAAAAAAACGATTCAAATATATTTCCATTTAACTCGATGATTTGCGCTACTGCGTTATATTCTTTGAAAAATCTACGGGCGCAGATACCATCACTCGAGTTACCGCCTTCAGGTAATGGTTCACCAATGACAGACCCTGTCAGCTTGGAGCGAAATCAATCTTCAGTATAGGAACGCCATCGCACGGCATCACATTCAACGTATCATGTCAATTGTGTGGGTACGCAGTGCTGCTATATTTGCGCGCAAGAATTTGACATTTCTCTTCCCTACTTCTATGTACGAGATTCGATGCGGATTCACCTGAAGGCACCATGCTCGCAAAAAAGGATGTTGTCAATGATTTATTCTGGAAATGTGAGAGCTGGATATCTTGTTAATATGATGTCTTTGCCAATACGTAACCCTAGCTGCTCTTTTAATGCCGTTAGTGTGTTTGTCTCTTGCTCCTTGACATGCTGATTTTGTTGGGACACGCGCCATGTCGGTTTCTCAATGTGCAAACAATAACTCACTTTTAGCAAAAGTTCCATAGAACGAATCATTGCGTGTACAGGCGAAATTCCAAATTGATATTTGTTTGGATTATTCTCATTTGTTTCAGTTCTTGAAAAATTCAGAGCTTTTCCTGAGCGCTTGCATATGTACCAAGCTTGGGAGTGTATGCCTGTTATGTCGTTTAACACTTTCGTATCGTTCAGGCAGAACACTAGCTTCGTTAATACAAATACTTTCCCCAGTACTGTGGGAGAAAGCTCTGCAATTTCTGCATTAACTATGTCCACTTCCTGCTGTTAGTTCCGTGTTTTTCTTTTGAAAGATTATTATTTTGGACAGCAAAGGGAAACAGATGAAGGATAATTGTTGTTCCAGATTATCCAGCCTTCTTGCTCTACAATCAATCGCAAGGGAACCTAACAGATAGCAAATAATATACAGTAAGGAAGCACAAGAAAGTCGAAATAAATCAATTCGCAAGTATAGGTAGTTCCATCCGCAGAAATTCAATCGTTTAGTGAATCTAGAGGATGTATTCAAACGATTTTTTTTAACGTTGGATCCTGTAATAGCATTATCGAATAGAGTAACAACCAACGTGAGTGTACTCCATCTTCCCGATTATGCAGCTGAATTAGTTTTAACACGCTAGAAGACAGCAACACCTTATTTTAATGTATATAGCTAATAAATTTCTTACATGAAAGAACATTTTTCAATGAAAAAACCCAATGTTTGAACACAATTTAATGAAAAAACTCAATGTTTGAACACAATTTAAAAAAATTAAAAAAATATCTCCTCCGCCATTTTTTTTATAAACATGCTCGAAAGTATTTTCTATCAAATGAAAGAAACCGATTTGTTATTCATTTGCTCCAATGTTAGATATAGCAGTTTAAAAATGATCTGTTTTTGAACTAGTTTTGCTCATAACTTCGGTTCTGAAAACGCTACCTGAATGCGCTAGTCATGAAAAAAATTGGTTTCAACAAACTCTAAAAGATATTCAAAGACACCACAATCGAGAAGTGAAAATTAAGAAAGCTAGAGCAAAAAATCTGATTTTTTTAGGAACACCCTAATTTTGCCGAAGGGTGCAGTCCTCTATTTCAACACATACGGAAAATAATTTTTGGATCACCCTAATAATTAGAACCACCCTAATACCATATGCTTCAAAATATGGCATATCTTTCACTGATCATTTGTTCTCATAACATCATAGCTCTAAAGTATAAGGCTAAGCCACAAATGTTTTTGTGCCTCTAAATTGTGGATCCGGACCACTGTGCATTGACGGCTTTTTCAACGGAAAATTCCATTGTCCATACAAAACAATTTTATGGATTTTTCCCACTTTTCCGAAAATTTTCCTAATTTTTACCTATTTTTTTGATATATATATATATATATATATATATATATATATATATATATATATATATATATATATATATATATATATATATATATATATATATATATATATATATATATATATATATATATATATATATATATATATATATATATATATATATATATATATATATATATATATATATATATATATATATAGATATGAAATATTTCATATTTTTGATCTCTTATATAGAAAGGTTATCACTTGCCAAACCGACTAGTGAAAATTGGCCCGAAGGGCCAAGTGTCATATACCATTCGACTCAGTTCATCGAGCTGAGCAATGTCTGTGTGGGTGTGGGTGTGTGTATATGTCAAATAATCTCACTAGGTTTTCTCGGAGATGGCTGAACCGATTTTGACAAACTTAGATTTAAATGAAAGGTCTAGTGGTCCCATACGGAATTCCTTCACCCGGATCCGACTTCCGGTTCCGGAGTTATAGGGTAAAGTGTGTTCAATATTGTACACCGTCACTTAAACCGGCGAAACAAAAAACGTAAAAAATTTTCAAAACTGGTCTCAAAGCTACACAAATCGATAGTCATTATCAGTAGGCAACTAAACAAACCGATTCCTGCTATCCTGGTTCCTGATATTCGGTTCCGGAAGTACCGGAAATAGTGATCATATATACCAAAATAGATCTCACTCACTTTTCTCAGCGATGGTTTGACCGATGTCTGAATTTCATCCGGATTCTACTTCCGATTCCGGTAATATAGGGTAAAGTAAGTTCAATATTGTACACCGTCACTTAAACCGGCGAAACAAAAAACGTTAAAAAATTCTAAACTTGTCTCAAAACTACACACATCGATAGTCATTAGCAGTAGGCAACTAAACAAACCTATTCCGGCTATCCTGGTTCCCGGTATCCGGTTCCGGAAGTACCGTAAATAGTGGTCATATATACTAAAATGGATCTCACTCACTTTTCTCAGCGATGGTTTGACCGATTTCTACAAACTTAGATTCAAATGAAAGGTCTTCCGGTCCCAGACGGAATTCCTGAATTTCATCCGGATCCGACTTCCGGTTTCGGAGTTATAGGGTAAAGTGTGTTTAATATTGTACACCATCACTTAAAATATTTTCGGATGCAACAAACATTTAAATCGTAATTTAGAGTGCCTACTAGTAAAGTTTGTGTGTTATGTTAGTTGGTGGCCGTACGAACCGACTTTGATTATATCGGTTCTCGGGTTCCGGTGCCGGAAGTGCATATAATAGTGAACCCACATCGTTTTCTTACGCAATCAAAGCTCTGTTTTATTCTGTATGTTATGCACAAACAATCTCTTTCAAAAATCGAAGAGAAAAAGTTTGAATAGAATACCACTTTAATATATTTACATGAGAAAGGCATCAATACACCACTAGGTGGATTAAAACAGATTTTTATATATCCTAACATATCGAATTTTCATTTAAAAAATCAGAACGTATATCAATAAGGAATATTTTATTGTCATTCAAAATCAATAATTTTGCTTAAGTTGAAATAACTAGTCGTAATGAACTAAAACCGATTTGTTTTTCAACTCACATAACTGTTAAATCAAAAACAAGATCGGTTGTTGTAACTAAAATCTTTATTGGAATTGAAAGGTGTGTACCTTGACTAACTGACAGCATCTTTTTTTCAACCAAAAATTTTGCTATTTCAACCATCGTTTCTGTTGATCGAAAAACAAAAATGACAGTTTTGAAAAAACAACAATCGATTAGTTGTAAGAAATTTTAACCAATCAAATTCAGAAAAACAACTAATATTTTGGTTGTTTCACGATCGCGAGGGGTTCTGTGCGCGCAATATGGCCAATTTTGTCACAAGTCTTACAATCCTTCGCCATTGCAAAGTAATCGAAGGACCTGTGATAGATTACGCCACATCTCCAGCAACTGGTTCTAGGCTGATGGCGGATTCCTCCACGATAAAAACGTTGCATACCACCTCAGTAAATCCTGCGATTATTCCAGTTTTGGGAGCTCTGAGAAGTCAATGCTGCTACTAGTGCTATATTTTCACCTCCCTTTCTTTCTTCGTTTGATTTTTCGTCCCTCATGATTCATGGTACACCAGCATCTGTGGCACCCTTCACGATCACTCGCACTACAGCTTCCATTTGCTCGTCAGTTCCATATTCACTCAGTTTTGCTTTACTTGCACAGTTTCACTTGAGCTACTCAATAGAAACGTTAACCAACTCCAAAGAAGAGATCAGAATATCCTTCTAATACTCGTAAGTTCGTTTATCGATTTCCTTTTCACCTTCAGAAGGAATGCATCCGGGAATATTAAGCGTTCCTAACGTTTAATTTTTTATCGAATCCAAGAAGGGTTTATTTCTTTCTGAAATGCTGGACGTTAACATTGCACCATTGCTAACATTGTATCGTTATTCGAATTTTGTTCGGTTGACAGTTGAATCACTTGTTCTCGCAAAACATTATTCTTCGGCAGAGCTTTAATCACCTCTCAATAAATTCTTTTTAAAACGATTCCTGCAACATACGAGAATGAATCTCATTAAAACCAACTCTCCGTGGTAGTTAGCAAAAAAAATAGTAGCTTTGAGTGACCTCAGGGAAATTCTTTTTAAAATTAGTCTTTTTTCAGAATTTCATCCTCTCAGCGAAATTCATCCAATAGAATTTTCGTTCTGTTCGAATTTCGTTCTTTCAGCGAAATTCTTTTTGTCTTTCTCATATAGAAAGGCTATACATTCACTGTGAAAAAAGACTTTTGAACCGACTTTCGAATATACTATTCGACTCAGCTCGTCGAACTGAACAAATGTCTGTGTGTGCATGTGTGCGTGTGTATGTGTGTGTGACAAACAATGTCATTCGATTTTCTCAGAGATGGCTGAACCGATTTTCACAAACTTAGATTCAAATGAAAGGTCTTATGGTCTCATAGATTGATTGAATTTTATCCCGATCCGACTTCCGGTTCCGGAATTACAGGGTGATATGCACCAAAACAATGATAATATATGTCACTCGCTTTTCTCAGAGATGGCGCGACCGATTAGATTCAAACGAAAGGTCTTATAGTCCTATAGATCGTTATAGAATTTTATCTTTATCTGACTTCCGGTTCAGGAATTACAAAGCAATATGTGCAAATCTATGAGAAAATGCGCATTCAATTTTCTCGGAAATTTCTCAACCAATTTTTACTAAGATGCAAATGAAAGGTCTTAAAATTCTTTGAAAAGTCTCAGAAAAATTGATCCAGATCCGACTTCCGGTTTCGGTCTTAGTGCGATTAGGAAAAATTTTCAATTTCGTATTTTTTCACAAGCGATGGCGATACGACGTGTACATTTTTATAAAATTTACTGGTAAATTCATTTTGTGGGCACATCTTGTTAGTTGGTGGATAGGTCGTCAAATGGTGAGATAACTAAGTCCTCACAAGTCCCTATCTCATGCCTCCCCGAGCGTCTATGATGACATTTGGTCAATAGAACGGCGTCGACTGGGTGCTATCGCCTTCTGCGTTAGTAGCAGAATGAGAGGGTGCGAAATGGCTTGTAGGTTGAAGCCCATCCTAAAGTGCAGTGTTTATCATAGTATATTACAACATATAAATGTGTTGTTTATTACATCATGTATTATTATTATTATTTTTATTAGGAGAGCGTAACTTACACTGCGATATTACCTGTTATATGTATTGTATCATAGCATATTATTTCATATATTATCGTCTTACACTATTTTATGTTATTATATACTATGTTGTATGGAATTATACTGCATTGCATTATATCATATTATATTGTATTCTATTGTATTGTGTTATATTGTATTGCATTATGTTGTATTATATTATATTATATGGTTTATTATTAGTAGTACTACGTACCTCTGCGCAAAATATAAATTTGTTTTCCTTATAATTTATCATTTTTAAAGTAACTTTCAACTAAATATCAAGGTCGTCACAAGCTGAGCTTCATGCCTACACGTGTGTCTGTGGTGACAAATGGTCGATGGAATGCGTTGATGGCAGAATGAGAGGATGAGAAATGACATATAAATTCTAGTAATAGAATATCATAGCATATCGCAACATATCATTTTATTTATTCTATTGTTTATTATATAATTCATTGTACTATATTATATTGTTTTTTATTGTTATTTTCATTATTATATTTATTGTTATTATTATTAATTTGTCATCAATAATAATAACATATATTATTTTTATAGATGTGGATATTATTATTATTATTAGAAGAGAAATATTCTACTTCCTGCAGTATTGCGAAGATAGAAGAGCATAACTGACACTACATTAACTGTTATTTTATATCATTGTATTATATTATATTAAATTAAAATATATTATATTATATTATCATTTTATGTTATATTAATTTCATTACACTATGTTTCATTGTATTTATCAATATAAAACATTTTGCACGGAGGCGTAAAGGGGAGGGAGCATCAGGGCATCGGACGAATTGATGACTGGACGAGGGATTGTGGATAGCCAGCCCAAGTCACTTGAAGGAAACTTGTTTCCTTCTGAAGGTTCGAAATGAGTCTGACGCGCCCTTCTCAAACAAACCATCAGGCGGGTTCAAGCATGTATAGCGATATGCTTCATCCATGCACTGGATATTATGGTTGGAAGAGCATCTTTTATTCCCGCGGAATACGAGCAAGTGACTCTACTTACGTATCCGCCCAACCCTTTTTGTTCGCTTTTCGGTAATAGCTATAGTAAGAAGGTGAATGGATGAGTCATATCGGGGCTACTGTAAGTCTACCCGCATCCACTGGCAAGTCCTTGAACTGATGGTGGCTTCACTTCACATCACTTCACATCACATCACATCTTGTTAGTTGGTGGATATATAAATCTACTTTGGGACTACTAGTACCCGGTTTCCGCTTCCGAACGCACCGGTAATAGTTAAGAAAATTTAAAAAAAACGAAACTCACTTCGATTTCTCAGCAACGGTTAACTCTATTTTCACAAATCATGGTTCAAATTAAAGCAATTTAATCTAGATCCGACTTCCGGTTCCGAAATTATAGGGCAAGTGTCAAAACTTTAAAACTGTCTTACAAAATGATGCAAAATCGGTGCGCATCGGTACGGAAGAAGAAAACGCACCCACCTAGCGTGCTTTGTTCAATTTTGTATAGCGTACAGGATTGCCACATTTAAATCTATATTAATTTGACATAACTGTTTACAAATTCAGTTCGTGCTCGCATCTCATCCGACACAGTCAACAATTTCTTACGGTCGAGACGATAGAAACAAAGACAATACAGTGTAGTGAACAATAGAGTGTACGAAATGGGCAAATACGATTTAACAAAGCCTGAAATTTGGCCTACAAGACCAAATTCAATTTGTATTGATTTCTAGCGCTGCAAAGTTAGACTAGTAGCAACCGAAATTGAAATCTTGATTAAGGAACGAATGCATCTAAACGTTGAATTGAATCTCACTTACATCATAGTGAGATTCAATTCAACAAGGCGTCTAACTGTGTTTACATTATGTTCAAACGTGAAAGAGATGCAATTGCATTTGCTTCGGTTAATAACGGGATGCACAGTGTTGATCATGATAATGTTAAATACAATAAAATCCCTATGTACATGGTGCACAATGACATAAAAGTACGCGTGTATGACCTTCCCCCGCAGACCAGCGATCAGTTCGTTCGGGAAAGTATGTCGCAGTACGGTGAAGTTCTTTCCATCTAAAGGGAAGTATGGCGGAATTTTTTCCGGGTATCCGGAATGGCGTGCGAGTGGTACGTATGCAACTACGTAAAGCAATTCCATCTTACATCATTTGTGATCAATACATCCGTGGAAAACACTGATTACGTATGAAAATCAACTGGTTACATGTCAGTTTTGTGAACAACCTGCACACTACGGCGAACCTTGCACTGAAACTGCGAAAAAGACATCTTCAAACAAAAACAAGGACCATCGCTCAACAACAGAAACTAGTGAGCGCAGTACTCCTGTTTAACCATCAAACCAACCAGCAACTGCAATTAATGTACAACATGGCACGTCTACAGCAACTAAAAACGAGCCCAAGACAGCAAATTACAAGGACAACGAAGAAAAAACGAAAACCAACAACTATACCACCGATGAGGCAATGGATGACGAGACGAGCCACGAACAAAGTGCCCCTCAATCATTGCAAGATAAAAATGGAAGCTCCTCTCCCCCTAGAAAAAGGGTGACAACGAGATCCAATGGTAAAAAAGGCGGGTGGGTAATGTAAGAGACATAACTGGATGTCGTGCAAGCTCCCGGCCGAGCGGTGGCGGAAGAGGAATAACGAAGAGGATGTTTCTTTCAGTTCTATACGGAGTAATACTCTTCAATTCGGTTTCTCTTTTATGTCATTGTATTGATTCACCCATGTACTTGAGTTTAATATCACGAATTTCACCTTTTTTGAGTTTCAAATTTTTTTTGTGCTTTTCACTTGACAGCTACTTATTCTCAATAGTGAAGGATTGGGCTGTTTTAGGAGTTCTTTCCCACAATCTAACAAAAGTCACTAACGATTGTTAATAAGGCTAACGCTTCACGCAGTCTCACTAAGCTCGGCATATCATTAGGTTTATGCACATATGAACGTATGTCCTACTACAGTACAGTCTAGTGCATACTCCACGAGTTTGTAAATCTATTCACAACACTTCATGGTGATCTCGTCGAATATATGTCTCAACATTTACTTGCTTACATTAATAAAAGAACAACTTAACAACTTCAACACATGCTTTTGTTGTCGTATATTATCAACACTACCCTGACACGAGCAATGGTTGTGTCTAACTATTTTGTTCTTCTCGCATATGAGTATCAAACACTGCACATGAAACTGTTAAATCTTCACTCATTACAGCAATCTTTCACTCAATTCCTTAGATGCCTTCCGACATCTATTATATCCCATTATAAACAATATTTCTTACTTGATTTTGAGGTCACTTGATACTCAAATCTCACAATGCACACATATTCCTATGGATACTGTATTATACTCCGAACTAGCCAACTACTTAATTTGTCCGCGGGTCGACTCCCGTGACTAGCGCCTAGTTACCGCACTCTGTAAAACTGAACTGCCCGCTAATTTGTCTACGGGCCGACGCCCGGGACCAACGGCTATTTACCGCGCACTTTTTGAAACTTAACTGACCGCTAACTCTTCCCAACTATGGGTTTTTAAGCTCCTAGCATTTTCTTTCGGGTGAAGCCCGAAGATTTTAGTACAAGCCGAGCTTGTGATTTCAAGTAGAAAGTTCATCCGACTTTCTCCCGAAGTTCTACCGAAAGCCGAAACCACTGTCGCTAGGCCAGAGGCAGTGTCCGTAAAAAAATATAACTTTGTTTTTACAACATTGCTGCGCTGACTAATGCTCGGAACTGTCTATGGTTTTATAACAATAGCTTCTGTTTTACAACATTGCTGCGCTGACTAATGCCCGGAACTGTCTATGGTTTTTTAACAACATGTCTTAAACACCGTTGCGATGACTAATGCTCGAAAATGTGCACGCTTCAATAACAAATTTTATACTTGAAGGTTGCAGCTACGCTGATATGAGAGTTTCCTTCACAATTTCCTACTCGTTTACTGAGAATTTTACAGAGCAAAAAGTGCACAAATCTAATCAAATCAAAACAAACTGTTCTAGATTTGCACTAAACTGAGGATATTTACCTTCGATTTGCGAGCAAGAAATCCTAATACAGGGTGATTTTTTAAGAGCTTGAGAACTTTTTTAAACAATAAAACGCATAAAATTTGCAAAATCTCATCGGTTCTTTATTTTAAACGTTAGATTGGTACATGACATTTACTTTTTGAAGATAATTTCATTTAAATGTTGACCGCGGCTGCGTCTTAGGTGGTCCATTCGGAAAATCCGCTTTTTTATCGACAAATTTTGTTCAGCGATGAGGCTCATTTCTGGTTGAATGGCTACGTAAATAAGCAAAATTGCCGCATTTGGAGTGAAGAGCAACCAGAAGCCGTTCAAGAACTGCCCATGCATCCCGAAAAATGCACTGTTTGGTGTGGTTTGTACGTTGGTGGAATCATTGGACCGTATTTTTTCAAAGATGCTGTTGGACGCAACGTTACGAATGCTAACAAACTTTTTGTTGCCAAAAATGGAAGAACTGAACTTGGTTGACATGTGGTTTCAACAAGATGGCGCTACATGCCACACAGCTCGCGATTCTATGGCCATTTTGAGGGAAAACTTCGGAGAACAATTCATCTCAAGAAATGGACCGGTAAGTTGGCCACCAAGATCATGCGATTTGACGCCTTTAGACTATTTTTTGTGGGGCTACGTCAAGTCTAAAGTCTACAGAAATAAGCCAGTAACTATTCCAGCTTTGGAAGACAACATTTCCGAAGAAATTCGGGCTATTCCGGCCGAAATGCTCGAAAAAGTTGCCCAAAATTGGACTTTCCGAATGGACCACCTAAGACGCAGCCGCGGTCAACATTTAAATGAAATTATCTTCAAAAAGTAAATGTCATGTACCAATCTAACGTTTAAAATAAAGAACCGATGAGATTTTGCAAATTTTATGCGTTTTATTGTTTAAAAAAGTTCTCAAGCTCTTAAAAAATCACCCTGTAGTTCTTTAGAAAACTTTTAGAGCCATTAGAACGGCTGATGTAGTGTGTTGCTCCCCACCGTTGTCCTCTTTTCTTTGTTTTTTCATCAATGCAAACGACTAGCAGTTGTGACGTAATCGCTCTTGTCGGAAGCGAAACTAGCTTTGCAAACGACACACGACATTCTATCGCAGTGGCGATAGAATCCAAGCTGGTCCAATTTTTTGTTAAGGGGTTTCTTTTTACGTGATTTCGTTTGTAGCTTTTTTACTAATGGGCGGTCCTAACGGCTATAAAAATAGCAGCATATAGAATTTCAATGTCGATTATTTCATTTCGAATTTGCATTTCATTGAAAGAAACTGTTAGGATGCTGTTCGGGATTCATTCCTGCCTTTCAGAAGGATCAAATGGCGGAATTCACTACGATATTAAGCACTGTTCCGAGCATTTTTTTCGAACGATTTGTTGTACAACAGCAGATATTTTGTTCTCTTCCTCAGAACGCGTTCTGATTGGCTGGTGTTAACATGGGTCAAATTAGACAGGTTTTTCAACTACAGTGTGCTATTGAAATACTTCAATGCTGTTGCTATCAGTGCAGTAAAACTTCATTCAATTCAATTTAAACTGAATGTGGAACACATTGACGATCTCTCTAATGCAGTAAACTTCACTCTCTGGTACGGCTCGAACGGGCAGCATTCAGTTAACCACTCGTTTCTCTTCAATCGAGGCTCAGTTTAACCACTGTCAGTTGATCTCTTGAAGTGACAAAATATCTCTTTCAATTGTGTGTGGCCTTCAAATGAGGTTCATGTATACATTCGAATTGGTTCAAGATAATAGATGAAAGACAAACCAGATAGCTGAAATATCGATCATAGAATACACATAAATTAATTGTTTCCTCCTTCAGTTTTCATTTTTAATACTTTACTCCATTTATAATTCTATTCGTTCGAATTTCCGTACTACCAAGAGCGGAGGCAATGAAGGAGCTACACTATTGGCCACTCGAAAATTAGCAAGCAAAACTTCAAATGACTAGGTACGATTATTCAACTGACGATGAATTCCGGGAGCTTCACTTGAAAATGGCATCAAAAGTCAAATGAATTAGTAAGGATATGCTGACGGTCAGCGGCCATAAATTTCATTTTCATCTTATATTATTCGATTGAAAATGAAATTTTACCGCACTGGTTGCTATACACGTTTAAGTTGAAAAATTTCGATTCTATTGGTAGTTAGATTATATAAATCCTTTCACAGATCACTGAGCTATGAGCTTTAAAAATACGAGAAAGGCAAACGCGAGACCGATTTTCTCAAACTTAGATTCAAACAAAAGGTCTTATGGTTCCATAGATCGCTATTGAATTTTAAGGCCATCGTCCAAGTACCATGCGCGCGGGTGGTTTTAGGAAATTTTCGATGGAAATTTTGAAAAATTTGACAAAACCAAAAACATACAGACCTTTGAAATACTTTTATCTATCTACAGGGTAAAAATGGCCGGAAAATTCGGAGGATTTTCCGAGTCTTATCAAAAATAGCACTGAAAAAATGAGCTTTTTTATAATTTTTCACAATTATTTGAAAAAATAATTCGATGGAATGAAATTTTTTTTTCCACAAAAACCTTATGCTGGCATCAAAGATCACATTCGGAAACATTTTTGGAAAACCTTTTCACGCTTTTCATGGAAAATCAACCAATTTCATATGACCGATTTAGTGGAAATTTTTGAAATTCGTGGATTTTCTATGAAAAGCGTGAAAAGGTTTTCCAAAAATGTGTCCGAATGTAATCTTTGTATCCATCATAAGGTTTATATGAAAAAAAAATTTTTGTCATCGCATTATTTATCCAGATAATTGTGAAAGATCACAAAAACACTCATTTTTCAGAGCTGTTTTTGATAAGACTCGGAAAATCCTCCGAATTTTCCAGCCATTTTCACCCTGTAGATAGATAAAAGTATTTCAAAGGTCTGTATGTTTTTGGTTTTCTCAAATATTTCAAAATTTTCATCGAAAATTTCCTAAAACCACCCGCGCGCATGGTACTTGGACGATGGCCTTAAATCGATTCGACTTCCGGTTCCGGAATTACAAGGGAGTATATGCAAATCGTTTTTTCTCGCATTCAATTTTCTTGGAAATTTCTTAACCGATTTTTTAAAACTAAGACGCAAATGAAAAGTCTTGAATTTCTTAGAAAAGTCTCCGAGAAGTTGATCCCGATCCGAATTCCGGTTCCGGTATCACAGTGCGATTAGTAATTTCCAATTTCGTGAGTATTTTTTCACAAGCGATGGCGATACGAGGTGCACATTTTTCTAAAATTTACTGGTAAATTCATCTAGCTGGCAGATCCTGTTAGTTGGTGGACATATAAATCTACATTCTCAGCTACGGTTAAACCGATTTTCACAAATCATGTTTCAAATTAATGCTCTTAGTGTCTTCAAAAGCACTGTGCAATTTCATCTAGATCCGACTTCCGGTTCAGAAATTATAGGGCAATGAGTAATGAGTTTTCCTCATTATCTTTATTGCTTATAGGCGACAACTATTTGTGAAATAATTATTTTGTCTATTTATGATTGAAATAATTTATGCAAAAGATGTATTTCGAACAAAAAAAAAGTATTGATTTGTGGTAGTATTTATTTCCTTTTTCTTTTTGCCTTTCTCATATAGAAAGGCTATGCAATCACTGTGAAAATCGACTTTTTAACCGAGGCCCGGAGGGCCGAATGTCATATACCATTCGAATCAGCTCGACGAACTGAGCAAATGTCTGTGTGTGTGTGTGTGTGTGTGTGTGTGTGTGTGTGTGTGTGTGTGTGTGTGTGTGTGTGTGTGTATGTAACAAAAATATGCACTCACTTTTCTTAGATGGCTGAACCGATTTTTACAAACAAAGATTCAAATGAAAGGTTTTATAGTCCCATAGCCTGCTATTGACTTTCATTCCGATCCGACTTCCGGTTCCGGAGATATAGGATGATATGTACCAAAAAAGTGAAAAAAATATGCACTCACTTTTTTCAGAGATGGCTGAACCGATTTTCACAAACTAAAATTCAAATAAAAGGTATTATAATCCCAGAGCTTGTTATTGAATTTCATTTGAATGTGACTTCCGGTTCCGGAGTTATATGGTAATAAGTGAAAATTTGAGAAAAAGTTTACACTCAATTATCTCTAGAACAGCTAAACCGATTTTCGCAAACTAAGATTCAAATGAAAGGTCTTATAGTATCCTAAAAATTTTTAGAACATTTTATCTGGATCCGACTTTCGGTTCCGGAACAAAAGCGTGATAAGTGGAAAATTACCAATTTTATTAGTATTTTTCCACGAATGATGGTTAAAAACAGGTACAAATCCCATAAAACTGTCTGATAAAATCTTCTAGTTTGCAGAGCTTGTTAGTTTGTGGGCATGAAAACTTAATTCGGCAATACTGGTCCCCTTTATTCCTGTTCCGAGAGCACCGAAAGTGGATAAGAGAAACTTCTAAAACTAAATTCACTCCGATTTCTCTGCGATGCTTGAACCGATTTTTACAAATCTTGATTTGAATTAAAGTTCATACTGTCTTTAAAGCTACTGTGAAATTTCATCTGGATCCGACTTCCGGTTCCGCAGTTACAGGGCGATGATTGTCAAAGTTTTCAAATCGCCATATAGAGTGACAATATGTACAACACCGAAAGAAGAAGAAAACACAAAACGAACAAGGCGTGCTTTGTTCTATTTCGTACACGTTGTGTAGTGATGTAGTTCAAAAGAAAAGTCTTACAGTTTCATATGGAATTCCTTAATTTGTAGTGGATACTACTTTCGGTTCCGGAACAACAGGTTAAACAGGATTTATAGAGTTTGTGAGATTAGATCCGAACAAATTATCCTATTTCTATTCAATAAACAATTGTTTTTGCGAATTTCACGGTTATATTTATGATGTAATGAGTAATATGAGAAAGGCATCATTACACCACTAGGTGGATTAAAATAGGTTTTTTTCTTTTGGCTGGCTCTATTTCCTACAATCGCCATTAGCTCCATCCTTTGGAGATGATTTAGCTTCAACTGAACTGTTGCAACTTCTCCTTTCTGCCACCATTCAAGTCATCCATATGTTAAAATTGATTTGAAAATAGTTGTGTAGATCCAAGGAATGTATCTGGGTTAGAGTCCCCATGATTTTCCAAAAGCTCGTCTGTATTGGCCGAAACCCATGCTAGCTCTTTTAACCTAGAAGGCAATATGAGCAGACCAATTCAGTTTTGAATTAAGAATAACTCCGACGTATATAACTTGATCAACCATAGAACTGTAACGCACGAGATCCTGTGAAAATCCTACGATAAATTAATCTTTGCTTGCCCTACCGACAAAGAAGTCGAAAACCCGGTTCTTCCAACCCGAAATTAGACCAGAAAGTGGTATCTATAATCATGAAGAAAAAATCAATGTCAATACGTGATTTGGCCAAAAAAGCAGGAACGAGTGTCGAAATGATCATTTCTACTTATCTCTAGCCGTACAATTATTCTTACCGTAACTTATCGTTTCCTACCGGACGTACCTGGAGCGGGAGAAATCGGAAAAAAAACCATAGAGAGGGAGAGAATGTCATGCTAATGGAGAAGGACTGGTTAAAACGTTCACAGCTGTGGCCCAGCTGTGATGTCATAGATTTGGTTATCGACCTCCGCTTTATGCAGGGCAAGCAATCACGAAATATATTGCTAGCTGCCTGCGCGGTGGACTTAGGTCGAGGTAAATGCGATACGCGCATTTCTGTGAGGTTTATGACCGGGATATACAAATACGTAAACATGTCGTATTTGGTTTGGGATTGAATGTAAACTGTACTTAGAATGGATCATGCTAGGATCGGATAATTTGTTATATTACACCTTCACCCTTCGGGAGATGAATGTAACGAAGTGGAACTCATCTAAAACTTTCCTCCAAGTACGTCATTTTGTTATAATGATGATTAGTTCCTGCCTAAGTATACAATGTTTATTGTTTAATTAGTCTGTTTTTATGTACTAAATAAGATTGTTTTGAGATTGTATGTTCTATTTCACAATTTGGCTCCAAAATATTTTTAACTCTATTAGGTCCAGAATAAAAAGAATCTAACTTACGCCTGTTTTCATTTTTGAGGTATACTGTGTCATTTTTGTTTATTGATAATGGATTTATATTTTTGTTGAGGATATCCTGTATAAATTCCTTTTTTGCTAGTAATCTTTGCTTTGCTGTTTCGTGGGATAATTGCATTTTATATCTCATTTCTTTACTGTACTGCTCAAAATTATAAATTGGATCTATTTTGATTTTGCTGTATATCTCCTGTGGGAGTTTCGGTTTTACACCAAACACTAGTTCATACGGTGTATAGCCATGATCTGTATGTGGTGTAGAATTATAAGTAAAAGCATAAAATTGTAACCATTCATCCCAGTCAGATTGATGCTGGTTGACGAAGGATCGCAGATATTCGTTTAGACATCTGTGATTCCTCTCCAATGAGCCAATTGTCTGCGGATGATAGGCTGTTGAGAAAGTTTGTTTGATGTTTAAATATTTACAGATTTGATCTAGTACTTCGTTTTTGTACTCTGTACCTTGATCTGTTTGTAATTCTAAAAATTTACCATATATTAGTATGAAATTTTCCACCAAAGTCTTTGCTATTATGTTAGCTTCTTTAGTAGGTATTGGTGCATAAACTACGTATTTCGTTAGTTCGCATTGCATTGTTAATGCGTACCGGTTATTTTTGTTTGTCTTTGGTAGTGGTCCGATTGTATCGATTGCCACTATTTCAAACGGTTTTGATGGTGTAGCTGTAATTAGTGTGTTCTCTTTAGTATTTTTAGTTATCTCATTCAATTTGCACAATTCACAGGCCTTGATGAATTGTGAAATTGACTGTTTCATTTTTCTCCAGACATAAATATGCTGTCCTATATGTCCACCTGTTGGTGTTTCATGGTGCCTTTTCAATATTTCATTTACCTTGCAAAGATCACTAATGAAAATTGCTGGTTTGAAAATTATAATTTGCATGGCTTTTAATGTTTTATTACTCACTTGTTTAAGTACTTCCATGGGAATTAGTTTAAATATTTCGTCTTCTTGAGACAGCGCAATTTTATTTATTTGAAGTTTTTTCATATCTTCTTCAATGTCTGAAAGAGCAAAGCTAATTTGACTTTCATTATTTATTTTATATTCATACTTCAGTATGCCTTTCTTTAGTTTATTGTTTATTATTTCCTTTGCTTTAATATAAATTGAAAATGTTATGCAATTTTTTTCGATTATTGTACTAATTTTGGCTAATTTTTTTGTTTCTGATTGATTTTCGGTGGTGTACATCGCAAGTTGATCAGGCTTGGTTTCACACTCCTCATTTTTACCTTTTTATATATATATATAAAAAATAGGTATAGAAATCGCTCAAACTTTAGAAAATTTTTCCGAGGCCCGGAGGGCCGAATGACATATACCAATCGATTCAGCTCGACGAACTGAGCAAATGTCTGTGTGTGTGTGTATGTGTGTGTGTCTGTATGCGTGTTGTCAACTAAGAGGTCGAGATCTCAGAGATGGCTGAACCGATTTTGATCAAACTAGTCGCAAATGAAAGGTCTCCCCGTCACCCAGAACGCTATTGAATGGTTTTGAGATCGGATGTTTACTTTTTGAGTTATACGAAGTTTTATGTCAAAATTTTCAGTTTTTTGACAGTATCTGTCACATTTGACCTTGAAAACAGAATATGTTTCCAGACTTAGATTCCGCTCGGTAATACCTATCCAACAAGCCATAGATTGTTAAAATCCGTCCATTTTTAACGGAGATATCGATATTTTTGTGTAAGCCTTATTCCAGTAGAAGGAATTTTGAGCGCTGTATGAAAAAGCAATGCTTGGGAGCAACATGAAACACGATTTTTTATACTGTTACATATAATTGTTTCTAAGTACCAAAAAGACTGTGTACAGCATCCTTTTTTATGACAATTTGCCTCGGACCAATTTTAGCACGGTTAATTTTTGGCAACATAATCTTTCGAATATGGCATATGTAAACCAGATGATACCAGCATTATCGAGTTGGAAGTAATTCCATAATTATATTGATTTAAACTATTTACGGCAATAAATGCTGGAAGAACATGACTTCCATATACGACTCAGTTCGTCGAGATCAGCAAATGCGTGTGTGACAAATAATTTCACTCAGTGTTCTCGGAGATGGTTAAACCGTTTTCTACAAACTCAGATTCATATGAAAAGTCGTATACTCCCAAACAAGGTTCCTGAATTACGTTTGGATCCGACTTCTGATTGCGGAACCACAGGATGATATGTGAAACGAAATTAAAATAATGCAATTAATTTTTCTCGTAGATGGCTGAACCAATCTAAGATTCAAATGAAATCTAAGAATCATCTATGATTCAAATGAGAGGTCTTAAAATCCTATAAAACCTCTTACTTTTTAGTCAGATCCGACTTCTGGTTTAGAAAATGCAGGGTGATTAGTATAAAAATGTCCATTTCACATAAATTAATCAGGTTTATCGGGTTTGCAGATTTGGATAGTCGATTACCAAATAAATTTATTTCATTTGAGCGGTATTCGTTTTTGGATTCGGAATGTACCCCCAAATTTTAATTCCCACTACAATTTCTCAAAGATGTCTACACACTCCTCAGGTGAATTTAACTGATTTCGGCTACACCGATTTTAGGATTCCGGTTCCAGTATCGAATCGATTCTCAAAGCTCAATCATTTTCTCAAAAAAGACCAAATCGAACTTCAAAAACAAAAATTACAGGACTTAAGGTCCCATACAAAATTGGTGAACTTTATCCGATTCTAGAATTACAGATGATGAGTTTATAAAATTCATGTAAATTGTTTGGCGTAATAATTTATGGCCATTCGAATCATTTTGGGCTATGCTAATTCCTGAATACCGGCTCTGGAAGTACCATAAATAATGACGAAAAACTCTAAAGTGAACCTTACTTCGACATTTCAAGGAATGTTCAATCGATTGTCACACGTTAAGATTGAAATTCGATAGGATTTGTAGTTTCGACATTACAGGGTAATGAGTGATTAAAATCTCAATTTGCCGTTTAAAACGACGATAATTAAAATAATGTCATGAGAACTAAAACACCTAAGAATATCCATGCAAAAACACATGCGTATTGATAAAAAAAGGTATCATCTCACTGCTAGGTGGATTAATCACGTTTTTCCAATAGGTTTGGATCTTTGACTTCGTGTCATTGATCACGTATTCACTATTAGAATCGACTTTTGTTTAAGTTCATCAGAGGTAACGACAACACGTGACAACGCGTCCGCTCCCTCGTTATCCTTACCCTTAATATACTGTATTTCAAAATCGAATTCACTTAGATCAAGTCGCATTCTAGTCAGCTACGACGTTGGGTCTTTCATGCCGAAAAGGTATACTAGTGGTCTATGATCCGTTTTTACTATAAATTTTGTACCGTACAAGTATGATTTGAAGTAGTTAATAGCCCAATGAATAGCTGTTAAGGCCATCGTCCAAGTACCATGCGCGCGGGTGGTTTTAGGAAATTTTCAATGGAAATTTCGAAAAATATGACAAAACCAAAAACATACAGACCTTTGAAATACTTTTATCTATCTACAGGGTGAAAATGACTGGAAAATTCGGAGGATTTTACGAGTCTTATCAAAAATAGCGCTGAAAAAATGAGCTTTTTTGTAATTTTTCACAATTATTTGAAAAAATAATTCGATGGAATGAAATTTTTTTTTTAAAAAAAACCTCATGCTGGCAACAAGGATCACATTCGAAAACATTTTTGGAAAACCTTTTCACGCTTTTCATGGAAAATCAACGAATTTCATATAACCGATTTCGTGGAAATTTTTGAAATTCGTGGATTTTCTATGAAAAGCGTGAAAAGGTTTTCCAAAAATGTGTCCGAATGTAATCTGTGTATCCATAATAAAGTTTATTTGAAAAAAAAAAGTTTATGTCATCGCTTTATTTTTCCAGATAATTGTGAAAGATCACAAAAACACTCATTTTTCAGAGCTATTTTTGATAAGACTCGGTAAATCCTCCGAATTTTCCAGCCATTTTCACCCTGTAGATAGATAAATGTATTTCAAAGGTCTGTATGTTTTTGGTTTTGGCAAATTTTTCAAAATTTCCATCGAAAATTTCCTAAAACCACCCGCGCGCATGGTATTTGGACGATGGCCTTAACTCCTTTAGAATTACGGCTTTATTTTTTTCGCCTGGGGTAAAAGTTTTACTGGCGAATGCAATTGGAAGTTCATCTCCATCTATGTTTTGAGATAAAACTGCTCCACAACCAATGTCTGAAGCATCAGTGGTTAGAATAAAAGTTTTCGTGAAGTCTGGGAATTGCAGTATAATTGGAGACATTAAATATTGTTTTAGAGTATAGAATGCGTTTTGACATTGTGATGACCAAATGAATTTATGGTTCATTTTCAGTAACTGGTGTAATGGATGAGCTATGATCGAAAAATTCGGAACAAATTTACGATAGTAGTTGCAAAATGCTACAAATCGTCGCACTTCGTCACTATTTGTTGGTACTGGGTAATTTTTTTTTGCTTCAAATTTTGAATCGTCTGGAAAAATGCCTTTATCGGTTATTTTATGTCCCAAGTATATTACTTCACTTCTAAAAAATTTACATTTACTTGCATTCAATTTTAAGTTATATTTTCTAAGTCGTTCAAATACCTTTGTTAAATTCGATAAATGATGTTTAATTGAGCATCCTGTTACAATGATATCATCAATGTAGACGAAAGCCATTTCTGGTGTCAGACCAGCCATAGCGATTGTCATCATCCTTTGAAAGTTATTCGGGCTGACATTTAGTCCAAATGGCAATCTTGTAAATTGAAAATGACCTGTCTGGGTCGAAAATGCAGTATATTTTTTTGAATTTTCACTTAGTGGTATCTGATGAAACCCTGACATCAGATCCAGTGTCCTAAAAATTTTGCTCTGCCAAGTTGATCTAGAATGGTATCAATTCTTGGTAGCGGAAATTTATCCGCGAGAAGTTTTTTTTTTTAGCTGTCTGAAGTCAACAACTAAACGCCATTTTTTTTAGTTATCCTCACCCTTCTTTGGTACTAGTAGGATGGAATTATTATAAGAAGATATGGAAGGTTCGATAATCTTTTCGGTTAGCATTTTATATACCTGCCCATCGATTTCGTTTTTTTGCGAATGAATCATTTTATAGTTAGGGATATAGACTGGTACGTTATCAGTCAGTTCTATATCCTGGGTATAAAAATTGTTGGTAGTAAGTGGCTCATTTTGTAGACAGAAAATGTCGTTGTAATTGCTTATAAGTTTTTTAAAATCGTTTGCTGCGTAGAATGGTACATCCGACTTTTCTATGCTTTTTAAAATTTCATTTGTTCGTTGCTCTTTGTTGTTATCGCCTGAATTTGTTTTCAAGTGTTTATAATTTTCTAAAGGTTCTAGTTTTAGGTTGAGATTATTGGTGCTTAAATTAACGGTTGAGTCTGTGGTGTTCAAAATTTTAATAAAAGTGTTTTCTGGTGATATGATAGTACTTCCACAGAACACACCAGGGGTCAATTCCTGTGAAACTATTATCATATCTTTGTTAATTTTGAGATTGTGAAGTTGTCTTATTACTTCACACCTTGGTGGTATAAATTTTAAATTTTGAAATTTAGCATCCAACATTCGTAATCAATGATGCACTTATGAGAAGAGAGGAAATCTCTTCCCAAAATGCCATTAGTTAGGATTGGAAAGTTGTTATCTACTATGTGGAAAGTGTGGTTGGTAACAAATCCATTGCCAAAATTTAATTCTGTTGTGGTTGTTGCCAAAGTTTCGGTTGAAATGTTTGCGATGCCAGTAATTTTTATTTTATTATTAGCGTCTAGTGGGTGGTTATTATTTACTCTGTTGATTTTTATAACGGAGATGTCCGCTCCGGAATGTAATAAAAAGTTGCACAATGAATTAGCCGGGGGCGGCCTTTTTGGCATAAGGTCATTTGGCATAATACCGTTTGGCATAACGCTGTTTGGCATAATGGTTATTTGGCATAGCAGTTATTTGGCATAATGGTCTTTTGGCATAATGGTCTTTTGGCATAATGGTCATTTGGCATAATGCCATTTGTCATAATAACAATTGGATTTGCAATATTTTAATCTAATGAAAATTTTCGTATGTGTTTCGATCGATTGATGTTGTGCAAGGACTCACTTAGTGCCAGCACAATATTCTGTTCGTCATAGATGATTCAGGTCGAGACGGCCGAAGGCCGCGAGTGCGCCGGCGACCCGCCGTCGGAAGCGCCGGCCACTGCGGGGGGGCAGCGCCCCCGCAGAAATCACCTCTGTCTAGTTGCGGGCGTTTGCCCGGATTACCCAAAGCTAGGAGCTATCCCTCAGTTAAGTCCGAACGAGCGGCAGCGAGATCAGACACCAGGTCATTAGAAACGATGCGGCGTAGCCGCATTAGACCTTTCAAATTTGCACTAAATTAGAATAATTTCTATTAAGCAGCATGTTCATCTGTTATGCCAAATGACTGTTATGCCAAATGACCATTATGCCAAATGACCTTTATGCCAAATAATCATTATGCCAAATGGCGTTATGCCAAACGGTATTATGCCAAAATTTGATGCACAGATGTTCATTGAATAAATCTTCCTAAAAAATTTTGTGGTGGTGTTTGAGCATTGTTAGAATTATTCGGAATAACAGTAATATTACCGTTGGGTTGTGCATTCGGGGCTGCATGTTGATTATTCGGTTGTTCTGGTTGTACGAGGAGCATTCGAGGGTTTCGATTATTATAAGCTCCGCGACTGTAACCTCTGTTATTGTAATTATGCCAGTTTTGTCTGTATGAATTAAAATTGTTTCGGTATGTTGTGGCAGGTTTCTTTCTTTAACGAAGAAGTCCAGTTCCCGTCTTGGTTACTGAATGAATGTGTCTTTATTTTCTGCATTTTGGTTTTTATAAAATGTACAAATTTTCTCTGTGTACATGTAGGTTTGACGAGAAGTCTTGAGACTTGACAATTACATATATCGAACAGGTTTTGGTAATGATTATATGGAGAAGGCTAGTGTTTAATAAACATCGCTCGACCCGCAGCGATGGCAAGAACAATTGAAGTTATTTATTTTCCTTCGCGCGAGGCGGAAATTCCACGCCAACGGCGCACATGGTTTAAGTGTTTATATTCATTGCGTTACTTTGCTTGTGCGCTGTATAGCAGTTCAAGTGTTTAAGATAGGAGGACCGTTTTTGGTACCGAGCATAATTTCGGCTGTATCGGTCCAACTCATAAAATATTTAAAGTTTATGATTTGTAAAGTGCCGATGCATCAAATCATAAGGCTGTATGTCCTACGATGTATGGCTGGTTTCCGTACAAAGTATTCTCAAGAAGACGTTTACAATGTAGCTACATTGTGTCGAAATGAAATGAAATGAAATGTACTATTGCAATTGTTCTGAGGGTTTAACGTGGAAAACGTGGTGGTTTTGTAATTCCGCCACACCTTCCCCGTAAAAAAATGATGAAGTTTACGGAGTCATTTTCGGTTGATAAAAATTAAGGTCTGGTCTCAAGAAATCTCTTACAATATTGTGTGAAGTGTAATGTGTTTTACAATGTTGTGATTTTTCTTCTGTGTTATAATTCCTGGATTTTGATATTATTATGTTATTGTATAATGTCAATAGTGTAATTTGTGTGATATAATGGTATGTAAAGAAATGACAATAAGGTAGTTTTGAATGTAACAGGGATATAGTAATAAGATAATGTTTTGGAGTTAATAATTGTATAGTTGTATAATCGTATGTGTATAATTATATGGTATATAATGTGATATAAAATATAGTAATTAAAGTTTGTTCTTAAGTAAAATTCGTTTTTTTTTTCATAAAGATTTAATAATTTTTTTTTTGTGATAATATTGTTGTATTTGATTACAATTTAACAATTTGATTTTTGTGAACTGTATGAGTTTGCTTTGTTTCTAGGTTTTCTATTGTTGCATTTGGGTGATCTATGCTTTTTACTATATAAGGACCTTTGTAAATTTTGTCTAATTTTGTTCTATTGTGATTTTCTAACATTACTTTATCATTTATTTGAATGGAAGAGGGTTTTGATTTATTTTCTTGATCTGAGTTTCGTTTAGTTTTGCTTCTATCTATAAGATCTTTTACTTTCAACGCTGCAGTTTTTAATTTGTACTTTAATTCTGAATAGTATTCATCATAATTATATATCGGTTCTATGAATTCTGGTTTTTCAATTCGTTTGGCACTGATGCTGTTTTCCCAAATATCAGTTCAAAAGGTGTGTATGGGAAGTCAGTGTGAGGAGTTGTGTTGTAGCAAAACGCGTAGTAAGGCAGCCAGTCATCCCAGTCACTATGTGATTCGTTGACGAACTGTCTTACGTACTCATTCAGACATCGATGATTTCTCTCTAGACTTCCGATAGTTTGTGGGTGATACGGTGTCGAAAATTTTTGAGTGAATTTGAGTAATTCGCTAGTTTTGTGAAAAACTTCATTTTTATATTCGGTTCCCTGGTCTGTTCGTATAATAGATGGGGTTCCGTAAATTAGAATGCAGTGTTCGACAAAAGCTTTGGCTATTGTTTCTGCTTGTTTGTCTGGAATTGGTTTTACTATGATATATTTTGATAAATCGCATTGAATTGTTAATGCGTATCTATTTCCTGAATTTGATTTTGTAAATGGTCCTATTGTGTCCATAGATATTGAAGAAAATGATTTTTGTGGTGTTTGTGTTTGAATAAAATTTTCTGTTGTTCTAAAGGTATGTTTATTTTCTTTGCATTTTATACAATTATGGATGTAATCTGCAATGGATTTTTTCATATTTGGCCATATATAATGACATTTAAGTTTTCGATACAGTCTGTTAATTCCGACGTGTCCGCCAATTGCAGAGTCGTGGTTTTCTTGGATAATTCTGTTAATTAGGTTTTTATCATCTATCTCGCGTTGCGGTTGATAGAGTATGATTTGAAGTGATTTCAGATGTTTATTACATGCTGACTTAAAATTATTAATACTAATAAAATTGAAAATTGTATTCGAAAGCGCTAGAGCAATTTTTCCAATATTCAATTTATTAGCTTTTTCTTCGATAATATTTAAAATTCTCTCGAGAGATTCATTCATATTTGTGATTATACATCGGGTAAATGAAGCTTGAGTCAAGTCCTTTTTGTAATTTTTATTTTGAATTGAAATTTTTAGGCCATTTATATTATTTGTCGACGATTTTTCAATGCCTAATTTTTGCATGTTGTGTACTTCATTTATATTGATTGATTCAAATACTTTGAGTTGATCAGGCTCAGTATCTAACAAATCATTAAGGTTTTTCTCTTTCTGAATAATATTTTCGTCATTTTGTTTCCTTTTGTCGGCTCTAGTTTGAACCTTTAAAATAGACATATTACTTAACATATCTGTGTTTATTTTAATCCTAGAGAGCGCGTCCGCTCCTACATTTAATTTGCCTTTTACGTATTCTACTTCGAAATCAAATTCTTCGAGGTCTAAACGCATTCTTGTTAATTTTGAAGAAGGATTTTTCATCGAAAACAGATATACCAATGGTCTGTGATCTGTTTTGACAAGAAACTTTCTTCCATATAAATAAGTCTAAAGTGTGTGATGGCCCAATGGATTGCTGTCAGTTCCTGTTCAATAGTCGACTTATTTGATTCGCCTTTGGTGAACTACTACTTGCGTACGCTATCGGCAATTCAATGTTATCGTGCTTTTGGGCTAGAACTGCACCGCAGGCCATTTTGGAAGCATCTGTGATTACTATAAATTGCTTGTTGAAGTCGGGGAATTGTAAAATTGTTGGCGTTAGAAGTTTGTTTTTAAATGATTGAAAGGATTGTTTGCATTCAGGCGACCAATCAAATTTTGTATTTTTTCTAAGTAGTTTGTTTAGTGGGTTTGCTATTTTCGCAAAATTTTCTATGAAGCGACGGTAGTAGTTACAAAATGCTACGAATCGTCTGACTTCATCTGCATTAGTAGGGGTAGGATAATTTTTTATTGCTGAGAATTTGGATGGATCTGGTAAAATACCTTTTTCCGAAATGTGATGACCCAAATATGTGACATCACTTCCGAAGAAATTACATTTTGTTGGGTTTAGTTTTAGGTTATATTTTCTGAGTTGTTGAAAAACAATTTCTAAATTTTTCAAATGGTGGTTGATTGAACAGCCCACCACAATAATGTCATCAATGTACAAGAACGCACACTCTGGTGGTAAACCGCTCAGAGCGATTGTCATCATACGTTGGAAGCTGTTAGGCGAAATGTTTAGTCCAAAAGGTAATCTATTAAATTCGTAATGGCCTGTTGAACTCGAAAACGCTGTGTATTTTTTTTGAGTTTTATTGTAATTCAATCTGATGAAAGCCTGACATCAGGTCGAGTGTCGTAAAATACTTTGCTCGACCTAGATTATCAAGTATTTCATCGATTCTTAGTAAGGGAAATTTATCTGCAATAATTTTTTTGTTTAGTTGGCGAAAATCAATGACTAATCGCCATTTTTTGTCTTCAGTGTTTGATTTTTTCGGTACCAGTAAAAGAGGTGAATTATACGGAGATACGGAAGGTTGAATAATACCTTCATCAAGCATTTCATCGATTTGGTTATTTATTTCTTTTTTGTGAACTTCAGGTGTTCGATAGTTTTTTATGTAAACTGGGGATTTATTTTCTAAATTAATTTCCTGTTTGTAGAAATTGTTTGCACTTTATGGATCATGCTTGAGTGCGAAAATGTCGTTGTATCTTTTGCATAGGTCTATTATTTTATCTTGAGCATTTATTGGTATATTTTTAATATCGATCTGATTTTGCACATTTTGCAATCATTGCTTAATTTTTTGTTTAGAATTTTGATTTTCACTTCCGGCTGCTTCATAGTTGCTAGCTGGGATTACTTCAATTTTTTCTAGTAAATCGTTTAGAGATATCTGTGCAAAGCTATCACTAATATTTACATATTGGGCACCAGGACTGATTACAGCGTTCGAATAATTCACTCCTGGCATTATTTCACCGGATAGGATAACGCTATCCTCAGTGATATTTCTTAGTTTAATTTCCTTAATTATTTGGCATCGTGGTGGTATAATGAATTTTTCATCGAATTTATCTCTAATAGGTATTTCGAAAATTTCATTATTAATTTCGAAAGTAATTAGCCATGTTTTTAGGCATATATTGCATTCATAGGTTATTAGGAAATCTCTACTCAGGATTCCGTCTGTGAAAATAGGTAGCTTATCATTAACTATTTGGAATTAATGTGGTATTAAATTATTATTTAGTTTAATATTAGCATATGTGCTGCCTTCGGTTTCTATTTTACCTTCGGTAACACCATTTATAATACAGTTCTCATTCATATGAATAAGCATGTTAGGTTTTAGTGCGCTTTCTTTTAATATAGAAATGTCTGCACCTGTGTCTACAATTAATGCAACCAGTTTGTCACAAACATCTAATTTTAGAATTACGAAGTTTGTATAATTTAAATCGCAATTGTATATTTTCATTGCTGGTTTGCTTGGTTCATTGACCGAGCCTCGATGTGACCTACATTTTGGTTCACGTTTGTTCTGGTGCTCTGATTCGTTTTGGTTGTTCCATCTGCCTGGCGGCCGACATCTTGAGCACCCGATGTTGCCGCAGAAACGTTTTCCGCATACATCACATTTCTGTTTGGATTTGCGTTGCTAAAATATGTTTTGGAGTTATTTCTCCAGTTGTTTTGGTATTGATGTTGGTTCTGTGGATAGAACCGCTGATTCGGAGCAAAAGGAAATTGTCCGTAACCGCACATTTGTTGGGGCATGTTATGCTGGTTAAAATTTGGTCGCATTTGACGACCTTGACTGTGATTTTCCTGATAAGGCATTTGCATTTGTTGGTTGTTTTGATTATTCCAAATACGCTGATTTGGAGAGCGTGGCTGAAAAGGGAAATTGAAAAACGGTATTTGTTGTTTAAATTGCCGCCCCTCGCCGTTATTTCTTTGTGAGTGGCGGTTTTGTTTGTTTGCATTTTTGTGAGCAATACTTTTTCTTCGCAGGCCGGGTTCACTTTCAGCACTTTATTTATTGCTGAAGCTAGGTCCGTGTATGTTCCTGCTCGTAAAATAATAGAAGTTTTTTCATTTTTTAGGCCCTCGGCCATGTGTTTGATTGCTTCTTGGGTAGACATTTCTTTTGCTACCTCGGCATGAATTTTTTTCGCTACGTACGCAGCTTCAAGCTGTGTAGCGAGAGTTTCGATTTCATTTGTAAAGGTAATTATGTCAGACTTTTGTTTGCATAATTTTAGTTTAGATTGCACTGCTCCTACGGAGGCGGGAGCAATTGTTTTTAATTTGTCCACTATGCTTTGCCTCTTTGTCATTCTGGTTTTTGCCTCACGATTTAGCTTAATTAATTTCTTTGTCGCCCGTTTAAATTTGGGCAATAACGACGGTTTGGCGTATGGGAGTTTGGTGTCTATGATATTGTAAATTTTTCCCGAGAGCAATTTTGCTTCTCGATTGATTAAATTGAAAAGGTCTGAGTCTAGATTGTTTTCTAGTTCGGCAAGTTTTTCGTTAATTACGTTTTGAGCGAAGCTCGCTTCGCTTCTTTTCAATAGTAAAATTTGGCTCGAATAGGTTCTATTCGGAGCTTTCCTAAAATTACTTTCGATTGCCTTTAATGTATTCAGGCTTTCTTCAATTTCGTCCATTCATATTCAAAGGTTTGTTTGTTGTTAGTAAAACCGTAGAATATACATCATATAATATGGTTGTTTAGAATTTTTTTTCAGAGGTTATATTGTGCAGGATCCAGGTAAATTCCTTTCCGTGCAAAATAAGCCTTGTTTTTCGAGTTGCTTCTCTTTTGTCGAAGTACGGCCCCTGCGATACTTCTATTTTACCTATTTCTGTTTTCTCAGGCTGTCTAGGAAAAATTTTAATTTCTAAATTTAATGTGTGATTTTCTGCTTCGGCAAAGGCTTTTATGTTTTCTTTGGTTTTAAAAATTTTTGCCGCTTGCCGGTCGATTTCATTAAAATATTCGGCGGCTGCCTATATTTCTTCAAAAAATTCTTTGATATTTTCCATATTTAACTGTGTACTTTCAAGATTCGTTTAAAAGAAAAAAATATTTTTTTTCTACTGTACTCTATAGATATATAAATGAATAAAAATCAAAATCAGTACTTAACTTAGACCTGATTGGCGATGATCCTTCTTGTTGTCCGCTCGGCTGTCCTCTCCGTGTATATGCGGTGTAGCTTGGTGATGAATCTTCCAGATGTGTAGATCATCAGGCAGGCTGCTATGATGATTCCTGTCCAGGTTTGGGCGTCGTTTCCAAGCTGGACGTACGTGGTGTTGGTATCGGTCGAGTCGAACCAGCCCATGTTGTTTTTTTTATTATTTTATAACTGGTTTAGCACTTTTTAGTTTTGGTTTGTTTAGTTTCATCTATTTCGATATTCTTTCAGTTCGTAAAGTAACACACATATTTGTTGCACTTGATTGTTTCTTCCGTTTCGTGGTTAAATCACTGTTTTGGTGTCATTTATTTCGATATTCTTTCAGTTCGGAAAGTAACACACATATTTGTTGCACTTGATTGTTTCTTCCGTTTCGATTTTAAATCACTGTTTTGGTGTTATTTATTTCGATATTCTTTCAGTTTGGAAAGTAACACACATATTTGTTGAACTTGATTGTTTCTTCCGTTTCGATTTTAAATCACTGTTTTTGTGTCATTTATTTTGATATTTTTTCAGTTCGGAAAGTAACACACATATTTGTTGAATTTGTTTGTTTCTTCCGTTTCGATTTTAAATCACTGTTTTGGTGTCATTTATTTCGATATTTTTTTCAGTTCGGAAAGTAACACACATATTTTTTGCACTTGATTGTTTTTTTTCCAAGTTCACTATTTTTTAGCTAAGTCCCTTCTTAACTGGGACTTAGCTTGTCGCGCGGTGAACAGTGTCACGGTCTGCCATGTGGCAGGTTTCTTTCTTTAACGAAGAAGTCCAGTTCCCGTCTTGGTTACTGAATGAATGTGTCTTTATTTTCTGCATTTTGGTCTTTATAAAATGTACAAATTTTCTCTGTGTACGTGCAGGTTTGACGAGAAGACAATTACATATATCGAAAAGGTTTTGGTAATGATTATATGGAGAAGGCTAGTGTTTAATAAACATCGCTCGACCCGCAGCGATGGCAAGAACAATTGAAGTTATTTATTTTCCTTCGCGCGAGGCGGAAATTCCACGCAAGCGGCGTACATGGTTTAAGTGTTTATATTCATTGCGTTACTTTGCTTATGCGCTGTAAGCAGTTCAAGTGTTTAAGATAGGAGGACCGTTTTTGGAACCGAGCATAATTTCGGCTGTAAAACTCATAAAATATTTAAAGTTTATGATTTGTAAAGTGCCGATGCATCAAATCATAAGGCTGTATGTGCTACGATGTATGGCTGGTTTCCGTACAAAGTATTCTCAAGAAGACGTTTACAATGTAACTACATTGTGTCGAAATGAAATGAAATGTACTATTGCAATTGTTCTGAAGGTTTAACGTGAAAAACGTGGTGGTTTTGTAATTCCGCCACAATGTGTTGCGGTAGTTTTGGTGTCCTCTGAAATTAGTTCTGCTATTATTATAGTTATTGTAATGTCCGGGGTGCCTATTGCGATGTAAGTATTGTCCACCAGACGTATTTGGTCTTCCACGCTCGCGACTAGTGTGTCGTGTGGTAAAAATTTGAGCAGCGTTGCTCGTTTCTGTAGTGTTCTCTCTTACCTTTTGGGTTGCTGCATTAATGTCAGCAAAATTGCCCGCTTTTAGTATGATTTTTATTTCTTGGGACGTTACTCCTTTAATACGAGAGTTCAGTCCGCTTTTGGTTGCTAACGAATTAGCCGTCTGCTCAGGGACTCCCAGAGCTAGATAGGTAAATTTTAGCCGTAATGTTAGGTTTTCAATTTCTTCGCATAATTCACTGATTTTAGTGCTTTTCACCTGATTCAATTTAGCTACTATGGAGTCCGGGGACTCACTTACTTTACAGTGTCTTTCGACGTCGTCTGCTAACGCTTGTAGCGTATCGCAGTTTCCTAGCCCTAGCCGGGCTTTACCGGTTAGTCTAGTTTTAACGAATTTTAATGCCGTTGCTAGTTGGTTTGCTGTTATTTCTTTGCTGAGTGGCGGTTTTGTTTGTTTGCATTATTGTGAGCAATACTTTTTCTTCGCAGGCCGGGTTCACTTCCAGCACTTTATTTATTGCTGAAGCTAGGTCCGTGTATGTTCCTGCTCATAAAATAATAGAAGTTTTTTCATTTTTTTAGGCCCTCGGCCATGTGTTTGATTGCTTTTTGGGAAGACATTTCATTTGCTACCTCGGCATGAATTTTTTTCGCAACGTACGCAGCTTCAAGCTGTGTAGCGAGAGTTTCGATTCCATTTGTAAAGGTAATTATGTCAGACTTTTGTTTACATAATTTTAGTTTAGATTGCACTGCTCCTACGGAGGCGGGTGCAATTGTTTTTAATTTGTCCACTATGGACTCGACGTTTTCGGGCTTGGCGGCAAATGCGTTTCGTGCTTTGCCTCTTTGTCATTCTGGTTTTTGCCTCACGATTTAGCTTAATTAATTTCTTTGTCGCCCGTTTAAATTTAGGCAATAACGACGGTTTGGCGTACGGGAGTTTAGTGTCTATGATATTGTAAATTTTTCCCGAGAGCATTTTTGCTTCTCGGTTGATTAAATTGAAAAGGTCTGAGTCTAGATTGTTTTCTAGTTCGGCAAGTTTTTCGTTAATTACGTTTTGAGCGAAGCTCGCTTCGCTTCTTTTCAATAGTAAAATTTGGCTCGAATAGGTTCTATTCGGAGCTTTCCTAAAATTACTTTCGATTGCCTTTAATGTATTCAGGCTTTCTTCAATTTCGTCCATTCATATTCAAAGGTTTGTTTGTTGTTAGTAAAACCGTAGAATATACATCATATAATATGGTTGTTTAGAATTTTTTTTTCAGAGGTTATATTGTGCAGGATCCAGGTAAATTCCTTTCCGTGCAAAATAAGCCTTGTTTTTTCGAGTTGCTTCTCTTTTGTCGAAGTACGGCCCCTGCGATACTTCTATTTTACCTATTTCTGTTTTCTCAGGCTGTCCAGGAAAAATTTAAATTTCTAAATTTAATGTGTGATTTTCTGCTTCGGCAAAGGCTTTTATGTTTTCTTTGGTTTTAAAAATTTTTGCCGCTTGCCGGTCGATTTCATTAAAATATTCGGCGGCTGCCTCTATTTCTTCGAAAAATTCTTTGATATTTTCCATATTTAACTGTGTACTTTCAAGATTCGTTTAAAAGAAAAAAATTTTTTTTTCTACTGTACTCTATAGATATATAAATGAATAAAAATCAAAATCAGTACTTAACTTAGACCTGATTGGCGATGATCCTTCTTGTTGTCCGCTCGGCTGTCCTCTCCGTGTATGTGCGGTGATGAATCTTCCAGCTGTGTAGATCATCAGGCAGGCTGCTATGATGATTCCTGTCCAGGTTTGGGCGCCGTTTCCAAGCTGGACGTACGTGGTGTTGGTATCGGTCGAGTCGAACCAGCCCATGTTGTTTTTTGTCGTGAATACGACTTACTTTACTATGGGGTGCCTTTTCAAAATTTACCCTCTGAGAGAGTGATAAGTTTTGGATCGTGAATATCTCTTGTTGTATCTAACGAATCAACATAATTCTTGCTACATGCCATCGGAAATGTGATCACAATTTTATGATAAAACTTTCAGTTGTGTGACATATTCTTAAATAGTTCACAATTAAACTTTTCTGAAATGTTTGGTATAAACGAGTATCAAAGAGGATAATTCATATGGCGCGTTTGCCTTTCTCGTATTTTGAAAGCTCATAGCTCAGTGATCTGTAGAAGGATTTATATAATCTAACTACCAATAGAATCGAAAATCTTCAACTTGAACGTGTATTACAACAATATTGAAGTTTTTCATTAGTACACTATTGAAAAACCCTTTTTTATTTAACCCATGACAGCACCAGCCAATCAGAACGCGAGATGTCTGTATCTATACAAGAGCATCCATATAAAAGTTGAATGGTTCATTTTTCCTACCATTTGCTGAGCAACTCTACCCGAAACAAGACAGACGACAGCAACATCGAGGACCTGTCGTCTCATTGTTTCCCGATATGAATGCACGAGACACCGTCAGCACACTGAGACCGAAAAAGGCAGCCAAAAAGTCCAGCAAGGCCCATTGCCGAAACAAGACACACACGAGAACCATCTCAGATCTCAATATTTCCTACCAAAAGATTCATCAAGATGGGAGTTAAAATAATTTGCACCGTCACTAACACATTCAATTACGAACGGCAATGCGAAAGCGAAAGTGATGATTTTGAACACATCTTTATACTAGTTTACAAATATGCCGTGCGAAACAGAGTTGCCACAGATCAATATGTATTTTTGTCGCGAGTACTTTAGTATGCGCCCGAAAACAAAAATTGTTAGAACAAATGTTTCCACTTGATTTGCGCATTCTACTTTCCAGGCGTATCAGAACTGGCTAAACGTAAAGCAATTCTAAATATTTCTTTATCACAGTGATGTGGTCATCCTGAAAAGGACGGGGTTTTCAACGGATGGCCAGCTGCAGATGGCGAGGGATGATTTTCGTTTTCGTTGTCATGGGCAGCGTTACCGGCCAATTCCAACACTTCGGCAGCCAAGTACTCCATCACTGCCGCCAGATAGACCGATGCACCAGCACTGACACGCTCGGCGTAGTTCCCCTTCCGAGGCAAACGATGGATTCTGCCGCCAACTGGGCACTTCAGACCAGCACGGTTTAAGCGGGACTTTGCCTTGCCCTTAACTGTTCCTCCTGTGTGCGTGTTTCTGCGTAAAAATTTCAAAATACGCAGTTAACAGCTCGACGACCAATTCAGTACTGGCTGCCGCTGTGTGTGTGTGTGTAAAGTATTATTTATTCATTATTTGTTGTGTTTGTTATACAATGTTTGTTTTACATTTTAAGTGATTTGGCCCTTTAGCCCTACATCTTTAAAGAAATTTAAGTACATGTAATACATGGTGTTTGTAGTTTAGTCTTTTCATGGAAATTTGAAGTTTGTGTCTTAACACATTGTTAATGGAAAATTATTTAAATTGAAATTTCCTACCTACTTATATCTAACCTAATCTAACCTAAACCTAAAACATTCAATCTTTGAATGATTGGTATTTCTGAGGTTGAGCACCTCTCTCCAAATTTTACAGTTTGATGTTCGAAACGTTGTTCTAGGGTATCCAGGGAAGCCAACTCATGCACTTCACTGGTTCTCGTCCAAGGGGGCAGATTTAGGATCATTTTTAGAATTTTATTTTGAACTCGCTGGAGCTTTAGCTTGTGTGTTCGTGCACAACCCCGCCAAACGGGGACTGCGTATTCGATTGCGGGGTAGATGATTTGTTTGTAGACAGCCATCCGATTCTTCAGGCACAGTTTTGATGTTCTACATATCAACGGGTACAGAGACCTGATGAGTATGTTACATTTGATGATAATTTTTTCAACATGTGACCTGAAGATCAGATGTCTGTCATACGTTAGTCCTAGATAGACCACTTCGTCGGACCACTGCACGACTGCGCCACCGAACCGAATTCTGCATTCGTCAGACGGAACAAGTCTAGTCGATCTCGAATGCGGAAACAGGATGACCTGAGTTTTCGCCGCATTGATTACAATTTTCCAGTTGGTGAAATATTCATTTAGAGCATCCAGACCCCTCTGCAATTTGTTCTTCAGAGTACTGACGACTCGCCCATCATAAAGGATGGCCGTATCGTCAGCAAACTGTGACAAGACACCACCCCCCGGGAGAGGTGGGATGTCTGATGTGAAAATATTATACAGAATGGGACCCAGGATACTTCCTTGGGGCACACCTGCAGGGATGGAAAATTCGTTCGATTGAACATTTTGCAGAGAGACCTGGAAAGCTCTATTTGAAAGATAACTTTTTATGATCTTAATAAGATACATCGGAAAATTGTATCGATGAAGCTTGCACAACAGGCCATCGTGCCACACATTGTCGAACGCTTTTTCGATGTCCAAGATCGCCATTGCTGTCGTCTTGGAAATCGACTTGTTCCGTCGAATGATGTTTGATACTCTAGTGAGCTGATGGATGGTGGATCTTCCTTTCCGGAACCCAAACTGTTCCTCCAGGAAGACACCATGTTGTTCTGCGAATGCGAGGATTCGGCTTTGGATCGATTTCTCAAACAGCTTAGACAAGGCAGAGAGTAAGCTGATGGGCCGATAGCTCTTAGAAAAAGAAGGATCTTTTCCCGGTTTCAGTACTGGGATAACTTTAGCTAACTTCCATATTGAAGGGAAGTAGCCAAGCTCCCAGCACCGGTTAAATATTTTAGCTAGAAAAACAAATGAGCTAGTGCTCAAATGCTTTAGCTCGATGTTAAAAGTATTGTCGAAACCGGGGGCCTTCATATTTTTTGATTTTTTCACATAGGCTATCAGCTCATCGGCTGTAACTCTACTTTCCTCTATCACTAAGCTGTTTGATCGATCTATTTCGGCCACGCTATCGGCAACGGCCGCTTCATGTGGGCTAACTATGTTGAGCCCCAGATTGTGTGAACACACAAACTGCCGCCCCAGCTCGTTTGCTTTTTCTAAAGGTGTTAATAAAATATTTCCGTCTTCTGCGCCCTCGGACGGAACCAGCGGAGGGACAGGTCTTGGTTTTTTCTTCAACACCTTTGCCATAGCCCAGAAGGGCTTGGAAAGGGGAGTTATTTGTTGAAGAGTTCGTTGGAAATCTTTGTTCCGTAGATCTTTCATCCTCTCCTGGATTACCCTAGTTAGATGATTAAAGGTGATCTTCTTATGAGGATCACCTGTTCTTTGATATTGCCTCCGAAAGATATTTCGGAGACGGATGATATGTTTTGTTAAACTGTCTATTTGGAGAGAGGTACTCACCCTACTTTCTAACGGAATCGTTCTGTCCCTGGCTACAGCAATCGCTTGTTGAATAGATGAAAGGGCTGAGTCGATTTCCACCGGGCAACCCAGCGGCATGTCGACATCGATGTCCTCGTTGGTGATATGCTGGAATTGCTCCCAGTCGACCCGATGATAGTTTCTGCGTCGAGATGCTGGTGCTGTCTCGGCTGAAGAGCCTATCGTCAACACCACCGGATAGTGGTCAGACGATAGCTCGCTGTAGACGACCGGGGAGCTGTTGATGGCGATGTCGGAGATGAAGATGTCCAGTATGGAATGGACCCCTGAACGTGAGAGTCGTGTTGGGCAGTCCGGTGCGATGATGTTGTATTGGCCACCTTCAAAATGTTCAGCAAGGACCATTCCATTCTGGTTTCGCCTCCTGTTTCCCCAGATCTCATGTCGAGCGTTCAAATCGCCTCCTATTATGAATTTGGACTGTCCTCGAATGAGTCTGGTCAAATCCTGTTTTAACATTGCCGAACTACCATCCCGTCTGGTGGTTTGCGTGGGACAGTAGGCGACAATGACACTGATGTTACCAAACGTTGTTTTCAGTTCTACTCCTAGTGACTCGATGAGTTTTGTGCCAAAACTAGGAAGAACAGCAAACTTTATTCCTCGTCGGACGGCTACCGCAACACCACCTCCCCTAGAGTGGGTTCGATCCAAGCGAATAATAGCGTAGTTCGGTAAACAAAATGATTTGTTGGGTGTCAAATGGGTTTCCGTGATCAGACATAAGTCTGCACTCTGTGTTTTCAGGAAATCCAAAAGTTCCAGATGTTTTGAATGCACTGAGCAGGCATTCCAGTTCACTAATTTTAGCCTTTCACACACCGTACTGGATGATGAAGGTACCGAGCACTTGAATTTGCTCACTTTTCGTCTTGCAACCACGGAGCGCAGAGCTCATGTCGACGAAAATTTTCATCAGCTCCACCGAAGTGAATAGTGGAGCGCAGTTTACAGTAGGGCCATCATCGGTTTTGAAACCAGGTGGCGGGGGGAGTGGATCCGGTAGATTGGGGAAATTTACTGGGTCCAATGGTGGTACAGGAAGAACCTTCTTCTTCACCGGTTGTTGTTTTGAAACAGCTCGTTTTCTTATTTTAAGAAATTCGGCACGTTTCGGGCAAACTCGTTCAGTTGCTTCGTGAGGCCCAGCACAGTTTGCACAGCGGGGGGTAGATTCCTCTTCTACAGCGCACTCGTTGGTTGCATGATTGGATCCACATCGATTACAGCGGCTAACCATGTGGCAATTTCGAGCACCATGCCCGAAGTGTAAGCATTTCGTGCAGTGTGTTAAATCCCTGCGCTTGTTACGGTACGGTTCCCACTTCACGATAACGTGATCGATGGCCTTCAACTCTTTCAGCTGCTTCAACGTGGTAGTGCCTTTCTTGAAGTGGATAAGGTATAAAGCATCTCTGTATGCGTGTTTATCTTCCTCTCGGCGTTTCATTCGATGAATTGCCAGAGCCGGTTTTTTAAGCTTTGATAATGTGTCCATCAGTGACTCTACACTGACTAACGGTAGTCCTCTTAGCACCACTTTGTACGGTTTTTCACTCGGTTTGTCATGAGTAAAATACTCAGCCTTTGTTTCCTGGAGAAATTTCGTGATTATATCGTATTCTTCTTGCGAGTGACAAAGCAGCTTGGTCCCAAAACTGCAAAGTTTGAACGTTGGATTCACTTTTAACGAGTGCAATGCCTTTCTCAATGAGTGATACTCCGCATTGGCAACCATCAAAGGCGGAAGTTTAACTTTTATCTTCTTGGTCACTGTTTTCCAATTGGGATCGTCCATATTATCCGGATCAGCATCTGGATTGTAGTCAGCGTCTAGCGACGCAAACGAGTTCATCGTAGCTACCGACACATGGCTGGCAATTGATTTGCTGGAATCCGTAGATTTCTTCCGTTTCCGGTCGGGATGTCCGGAACGCTCCCTCCTATTAACTCTGTCACGATTGGTCGCTTTAAGCGACATTTTCTTCAAAGCGCTCGTCTATAGAATCGACTTTTAACTCTACCGTAATAAACACGTCCGAACTGCTCAAAAGCAAAACTTGGAATGATGGCTGCCGCTCTGCTAACTCTCTCTTTTATATCGTTTCACTGTTTCCCGTTCTGCGTATAGGAAAGCAATTCTAACAAAGGGGAAGTCCGTCCACCGCTACCACTAGCACGTATAAAAGGAAATGTGATGTGAGAAATAGCGTCATTTAAGTTAAAGCAGCTACTCTGTACGTACGAGACACCGTCAGAACGATGGGTCCGAAAACAGGTAGAAAAAAAGATTTGTACCATTACTAACACATTCAATTACGAACGGCAATGCGAAAGCGAATGTTGAACACATCTTTATACTAGTATGGGGTCGTGTGAAAATGTGCCTTGCGAAACAGGGTTGCCATATATACAGATTAATCTGTATTATCGATTTATTATTATTATTATTATTATTATTATCATTATTATTATTAGAATCACTCTTGCATACCGAAGATCGTAGATACATTTCAGACCAGGCCATTGCAATTGTCTCGTACTGGAATTTCGAGAAGAATCAGATATCATTGAACTTCATAGCTTCAATAAAAATAAACTACAAATTTGTTGTACCTAGCTTCCTATATTAGCAAATTAAAAAGGAATTGTTTCAAGTTTGGAATATATAGTTGTAGAATAGTAGCTGTTTAATGTAACTAATCTGTACTTTAATGTAGGTGTATCGATTCAAATTCTATTAGTGAAAAAGAGGAAAGCTTGCACAATTCATACAATCAATCAACTAACTGATATTCGGAAAAGTGATGGGAGCGTGTCAGTTTTTTCGTATTCACGACATCCAGTTATGTCTCTGACATTACTCACCCACTTTTTTTTATTATTTTATAACTGGTTTAGCACTTTTTAGTTTTGGTTTGTTTAGTTTCATCTATTTCGATATTCTTTCAGTTCGTAAAGTAACACACATATTTGTTGCACTTGATTGTTTCTTCCGTTTCGTGGTTAAATCACTGTTTTGGTGTCATTTATTTCGATATTCTTTCAGTTCGGAAAGTAACACACATATTTGTTGCACTTGATTGTTTCTTCCGTTTCGATTTTAAATCACTGTTTTTGTGTCATTTATTTTGATATTTTTTCAGCTCGGAAAGTAACACACATATTTGTTGAACTTGATTGTTTCTTCCGTTTCGATTTTAAATCACTGTTTTGGTGTCATTTATTTCGATATTTTTTTCAGTTCGGAAAGTAACACACATATTTTTTGCACTTGATTGTTTTTTTCCAAGTTCACTATTTTTTAGCTAAGTCCCTTCTTAACTGGGACTTAGCTTGTCGCGCGGTGAACAGTGTCACGGTCTGCCATGTGGCAGGTTTCTTTCTTTAACGAAGAAGTCCAGTTCCCGTCTTGGTTACTGAATGAATGTGTCTTTATTTTCTGCATTTTGGTCTTTATTAAATGTACAAATTTTCTCTGTGTACGTGTAGGTTTGACGAGAAGTCTTGAGACTTGACAATTACATATATCGAAAAGGTTTTGGTAATAATTATATGGAGAAGGCTAGTGTTTAATAAACATCGCTCGACCCGCAGCGATGGCAAGAACAATTGAAGTTATTTATTTTCCTTCGCGCGAGGCGGAAATTCCACGCCAGCGGCGTACATGGTTTAAGTGTTTATATTCATTGCGTTACTTTGCTTATGCGATGTAAGCAGTTCAAGTGTTTAAGATAGGAGGACCGTTTTTGGTACCGAGCATAATTTCGGCTGTAAAACTCATAAAATATTTAAAGTTGATGATTTGTAAAGTGCCGATGCATCAAATCATAAGGCTGTATGTGCTACGATGTATGGCTGGTTTCCGTACAAAGTATTCTCAAGAAGACGTTTACAATGTAACTACATTGTGTCGAAATGAAATGAAATGTACTATTGCAATTGTTCTGAAGGTTTAACGTGGAAAACGTGGTGGTTTTGTAATTCCGCCACAATGTGTTGCGGTAGTTTTGGTGTCCTCTGGAATTAGTTCTGCTACACAGATAAATTTTTTTTGTGATTTTACATTTATTTTCATGCACATATTTGGAGTAGGCAATTGAATGGAAATTTAAATTACAAAACGAAGCTATTTGTCAATATACAGTCTTGTTCAATGAAAAACTAAATGAATTTTAATGTAATTTTAAATCAAACATGGTTTTAAATCAGATTTTCGTTTCAACTGATGTCTATTTCATAGTACTATCGGTTTACATGTCTTGTAAGTTTCATCTTTTCTTTCTGTGTATTATTATAGTTATTGTAATGTCCGGGGTGCCCATTGCGATGTAAGTATTGTCCACCAGACGTATTTGGTCTTCCACGCCCGCGACTAGTGTGTCGTGTGGTAAAAATTTGAGCAGCGTTGCTCGTTTCTGTAGTGTTCTCTCTTACCTTTGCATTAATATCAGCAAAATTGCCCGCTTTTAGTATGATTTTTATTTCTTGGGACGTTACTCCTTTAATAAGAGAGTTCAGTTCGCTTTTGGTTGCTAACGAATTAGCCGTCTGCTCAGGGACTCCCTGAGCTAGATAGGTGCATTTTAGCCGTAATGTAAGGTTTTCAATTTCTTCGCATAATTCACTGATTTTAGTGCTTTTCACCTGATTCAATTTAGCTACTATGGAGTCCGGGGACTCACTTACTTTACAGCGTCTTTCGACGTCGTCTGCTAACGCTTGTAGCGTATCGCAGTTTCCTAGCCCTAGCCGGGCTTTACCGGTTAGTCTAGTTTTAACGAATTTTAATGCCGTTGCTAGTTGGTTTGCTGGTGTCAGTTCAGCCAGTAAACCTACGGCGTCTGTAAACGATGATAATGAGTCTGCTGAGCCATCGTACATGGGTACGATGGCAGTCGCCTGCTTCACGTCAAATATTGCGTCGGTCATTGTCTTCACTTTGTTTGATTCTATACCTAGACTACTTAATTTTTGGTTAATTATTTTATTTACTTCGTAATTCCACGACCGGGAGTTTTTTAGTATATGAAATTCTTCGTTCGGTATTTCGTCTTCCTTTTCTATTAAAAACAGCTCAAACCCTGTAAACGCCTCAGCGCACTTCTTTCTTTTTGACTCTAACAATTCTCTAGATATGGGTGTGTTTACTGCCTTTTTGCAGTAGGTATAAAGACTTTTTAATATTTCATAGTTATTCATCACCCAGCTAATTTAAAACTCACTAAAGTACGCGTAAATGCATTTTAATTAGTTTTTCTGTGTACTACTAACAAATGGTTTTAAGCATCTGAATAACTGCTTGCCATAGCACTTAAATCTAACTTATTTTCATATCTATTTTAAGCACTTGTCTCACCTGGTTGACATCGCCCGTTACTTCCTACCTTCTTTAATAGTTGAAAAGATGCTTGGAAGGATGGAAAATTTTTCTTTATTATTTTTGCCCCGTAGGACCACTGTTCCCTCATTGGGTAAGATTTTTTTTGTATTTTGTCCCGTAGGACCACTGTTCCCTTATGGGTAGAAAGTTTTTTTTTCTTCTCTTTTGTCCCGAAGGACCACTGTTCCCTGATGGGTAGAGTTATTTTTTAACAACCACACACAGTTACACACGGTCTATGTTGGCAATGGATCGTGTCGCTTTGAGCGCCTGCTGGCGCATAATTTTTTTTAGTACTATGTAGGCTAACATGAACAGCTGAATTGCGGCCATCGCCAGTATTATGGTAAGCTTGATTTCACTGCTTTCGTGAAATTCTGAGTGACTCGATAGTTGTTAAGAATGTTAACTTGTGCATCACCGCTTTGATGCGTTTGTTTTGACTTGTTGTTTCCCATTTCGAAACTTAATTGGGAAAAATGTCACGTATAAACTCGTTGTTACTGCTAGTGTCTCAAACTGACCTAGCGGGCGGCAATTGTGCCGAACGATACACGTAGTTTTTACGCACAGTCACAATGATTGACCCACAAGTACACTTGAATGGCACCAACGCACTATGTTGATATATAACTTTTTACTACAGGCCCGTGACACTTGTCAACGGTTCGCCATGTGATGCTTTCGGATTAAGAACCAGAGTGTTTGACTGTTTTTCCAATAATGAATGTGTATTTTTATTTCTACTTATCTCTAGCCGTACAATTATTCTTACCGTAACTTATCGTTTCCTACCGGACGTACCTGGAGCGGGAGAAATCGGAAAAACCACAGAGAGGGAGAGAATGTCATGCTAATGGAGAAGGACTGGCCCAGCTGTGATGTCATAGATTTGGTTATCGACCTCCGTTTTATCAGACCCTGTCAGCTTGGAGCGATCTCAATCTTCAGTTCAGCAACGCCATCGCACGGCGTCTCATTCAACATGTCATGTCAATTGTATGGGTGCACAGCCCTGCTATTTTGGCGCGCACGAATTTGACATTTCTCTCCTCTACTTCTATGTATGAGATTCGATGCGGACTCACCTGAGGGCGACATGCTCGCAAAAAAGGATGTTGCCAATGATTTGTTCGGGAAATGTGAGAGCTGGATATCTTGTTAATATGATGTCTTTGGTTTTATGCAGGGCAAGCAATCACGAAATATATTGCTAGCTGCCTGCGGGGTGGACTTAGGTCGAGGTAAATGCGATACGCGCGTTTCTGTGAGGTTTATGACCGGGATATACAAATACGTGGACATGTCGTATTTGGTTTGGGATTGAATGTAAACTGTACTTAGAATGGATCATGCTAGGATCGGATAATTTGTTATATTACAGGAGAAATCACCTGAAGACCTACAAGAAGCAGAAAATCTCGAAACAAAGTGTAGAACAGAAGAAGCGAGCAACAACAAGGACTCGGAAATTGTATTTGCGTCTTTTACAGCGTCCGGATGCATGCGTTCTGATGGACGATGACACTTATGTAAAGGAGGACTCAAAAATCATTTCAGGTCCACAATACTTTTTTTTTCGAGTGTATCATACCAAGCTATTACAAGTCGTTCGGTTCCGCTCTACAAATTTTCAAGTTTTTATATCGTTATCAAGCCGCGAACACCCTACTTTGCGTCGTGTGAAGTGATATTAAGAAATTCCAATATTGTAGTGTATTTATATCGGCTCTACACAACGATTTCGTAATATGAATCGCTAATCATTATTCATCGGAGTTCCTGTTTCGCTTTGTTCGACCTAGTATATAGAAGCCATTAGTACTCACGACACTCTCGCGCACTCACGTATCTGTCAAAAGCCTGTGTCGAATGTAAACATGACAAGAAGTAAATGCGATGCTGAGCCCTGTTTCGGTTCGTCTGGATCGAGAAACAGTAAAATAACTTGTGAACACTGTTCTGACAGTTTTCATCTTAAGTGCTCCAATGTGAACAATTCGCTCTTCAAGTCCATTCGTGACTCTCCTGAAGTATGTTGGATTTGCCCTAAATGCCGTGTGTCCTCAAATAGAAACAGTTCGACACAAGACACGATGAATTTGGTTCTCCAGCGTACTACTTCTGTTTTGAAATTAGTCAGCGCTTTAACAGATTCAATGCAGATTTTTTGCCGTATGTTTTCTCAACCTGACGCCAATGCTTGCTGCATCAACCAATCTGGTCTTCGGGATCGATTGGATCCCTCCGTAAACAACGGTACAACATTCCACGAACGCCTCGACAACTTACAGTTAGATTTAACAAATCTCTTCGAGTCTATATTCGACGATAACAACAAACGTCCTCGTACTAGCAGCACTAGCCGGCCATCCATTACACAGCCAGATAAAGTGGCCAAAGTCGATGCTCCGATACCTGCTTCCGACACCTTTGCACCGTCAACCGTTAGTTTGCAAAACAGTTCGACACAACCTAACATCACTTCTATACAAGGGAAAGCTGTCTTAACGTCAATGATGGTCACCGATAGTAGTGAGATTCCTGTCATATCAAGCGTTGTGAGTTCAGAAACTTGCCTTCCGTCATCATCTTCCTCTACCGTCCCAACTAGCGCGATCAACTGTACTCCCGCCGCTTTCATAATGGAAAAATCAACATCACCTGCTGCATCGCACCTCATCAATTCAATAACTACAGCAACGTCCAGCTCACAACAATGACACCAGTCTCAGCATTCAGCAACTAATAACAGGCAAGCTACCATCTCAGTTTTATCAAACATCCCTTATACTGGCCCCCCCTCCGACAGTCTCCCCAGCTTACACTATAGTTAATTCCATAGGCAGTTCCATCCCTCCAAGACAAACCAAAATTAACCATTCAGATGATAATACAAATGCAATTACACCTCTCTTAGTAGCTCCCCCAGCCAACAAATGCCTGATACAGGTAAATAGTTCTACTTAACACGGTTCATGCCAAATGAAACCGAAGAGAAAATTATCAACTATGTGAGTTCTAGAATTAAGTGCAGCAGAAGTTTAGTGAAATGCCAAAAACTCGCACGAACGAACCTCACCAGACCGCTATCATTCGTCTCATTTAAAATATCAGTTCCCCCTTCCTTTGAAAAACAAATTAATTCTCCGGACTTCTGGACATACGGTATATCTGTTACCCCTTTTTGTCGTGAATACGACTTACTTTACTATGGGGTGCCTTTTCAAAATTAGCCATATGGAAGAATGGGCAGAACTTAATCGTGAATATCTCGACTTGTATTAATGGTAGCAACATAATTCTTTCACCATTTCATCAAAAATATGATCAGGAATTTGGGATAATATTTTGAACAGTGTGAGATAACCACAAACAACTCAAAAATTAAGTTTTCTCAAAATTTCAAAATAATGCGGAAAACTCTTTACTTTCGCTTGGGTTTTTCGCGCAAGGACGACGATTTTGAGGTAGTCAGGCACATATCTTCAACTGAATGCGTATAAAAGGGGAACCGTGGTGAAAATCGATCATTTCTTTTTGTGCGTTCGATGGGAGCAGACGTCGTGGGAGTTAAACCTTCAACCAGCAGCGACGGAGAGAGCGCCTTCTGCGTGGTTAAAACCTCAAACGCTAAAGTAGCAACTTTCATTCGCTTGCTGGCCTTCAAGGCGAGCAAACTGCCATCGCGAGAGTTAAACCATCAACCAGCAGCGACTGAGAGAGCGCCTTCTGCGTGGTTAAAAGCTCAAACGCTCAGGTAGCAACTCTCATTCGCTTGCTGGCCTGCAAGGCGAGCAGACTGCCATCGCGGGAGTTAAACCATCAGCGACGGAGAGAGCACCTGCCATCATTTGGTTTTCGGTAGTCGTAACGAGAAGTTCAGATTTCAGATTTTAGTTCCGCAATATAGGTTTAGAATTCAGAGCCTGCGTGCTGAAACTGGATTCTGGAACTGTATTCCGGAACTAATTTGAGTTTCGAAATTGCAATTCTAGAATTGAAACTGGATTCTGAGTCTGTTATTGGTTCTAAATTTAGTTCTTGAACTCAGGATCCAGTTCTTTATTCCAGACTTCTTCTATTCGGTTCTTTTTAGAACCATAATAATATTCCTGAAGAATTATGCGGAAATTTACTTTACTGTACTCTATAAAACCCATTCTGGTAGTCATGGCGAAAAATCGTCTTCATGTTTTAGAGCTTAGTTCTGGAATATGGGTTTAGAATTCAGAGTCTGCGTGCTGAACTAACTCAAATCGTCACCATTTTTTTATTATAAAGAACTATACTGCTTATTTCATAGTATTTAAGTGCGTTTCAGAATGTTTAATGTAACTAATCTGTAATTTAGTCTAGGCGCATCGTTTAAATTTCTAGTAATGAAAGAGGGGAAAGTTGCACAATTCAAACAATCGATGAACTACCAATTCGAATTCGGAAGCATAAATAAAGTGTGTCATATTCGTATACACGACATCCAGTTATGTCTCTGACATTACACACCCGTACTTTTTAGCCCTCAATTCGAGACAATCAATTCATCGAGTTTCGAATTCTCCCCATCCTCCACCCCCTCATCTACAAGATATCCACAACAAAACTCGCTTGCAATCTCCTCGAATATTTGCATTCCCACCAAGACTGTCTCGCCCTGTCTATACACGATCCCCTGTACGTCGCTCCCCGCTACCTGTCTTCAACCAGCAAAGAACAAAATTCCAGACAACATTAGTTTGAGTTTCTACTATCAAAACGTCGGTGGAATCAATTGCTCTTTGGAAGATTACCGTCTCGCTTGCTCAGACGGTTCATATGACATATACGTATTTACGGAGACTTGGTTAAACAGTAATACACTCTCCAAGCAAATCTTCGGTAACTCATTCTCTGTATACAGACAAGATCGTACTGAGCAGAACAGCCATAAAAAGACCGGTGGTGGTGTTTTGATCGCTTGTCGCTCACACTTTAAATCCCATCAGTTATCTCTCTCGAATTGTTCCGGAGTTGAACAGCTTTGGGTTGCCCTCAGGTTTACATACTACACGCTATATATTGGCGTTATTTATCTCCCGCCTGATCGCATCAATGATTTATCATTGTTCAAATGACTCTTCACGACAAAATTATCATTGTGGGTGACTATAATTTCCCCGGCATTAAACGGTCTCGCTCCTCTTCTAATTATTTATTCCCCGATATAGCCCATTCGTCTAAAATCCCTTCCTCCCTTATGCTTTTGGACAGCTATAATACTGCTGGATTAGTTCAGTTAAACCATAACAACAATAGTAACAATCGTTTGCTTGATCTCTGTTTCGTTAGTCAAGAACTCAGAAACACTTGCTCTGTTATTCTTGCTCCTTCTCCGCTTGTTAAAACCTGCCATCACCATTCCCCACTTCATATTTCCATTCATGGATGTCCGCCTGTTGTACTCAACGAAGTTTCTGAATCATTTTTTTACGACTACAGGAATGGAAGTTTTGAAGCAATGAATAGGTATTTATTAGCTTTCGATTGGAACTCCTTATTATCGAACTGCGATTGTAACTCTGCTGTTTCTCTCTGGACGCAGATCATTTCCGATGCTATAGAGCAATTTGGACCTAAGAAATTACAACAAAAATCTAGTTATCCACCCTGGTCAAACCAAACTCTTAAACGTTTTAAACGAGCCAACCGAACTGCTTTAAAAAAGTACAGTAAACATCAATCTGTATTACTAAGGTCTTATTACCTGTTTCATAACAATCGTTACAAACGATTAAATAAAGCGCTCCACTATCACCGTCGCATCCAGAACAATCTTAGAACTCATCCTAAAAAGTTTTGGAACCACGTAAATGATCAGAGAAAAGAAACTGGTCTGCCTAATCATATGTCTCTTGGCAACCTACAAGCATCAACCACGTCCAAAATTTGTGATCTTTTTTGCAAACAATTCAGCAGCGTCTTTTGCGAAGAATCATTGTCTAATCATCACATTCTTGAAGCTGCGAATAATGTCCCACTACGCTCCTCTATTGGATCATGCCCTGTTGTCACAATGGATACAATGAAAACGGCATGCACCAAGCTGAAAAAATCAACAAGTGCTGGGCCTGATGGCATTCCGTCTATAGTTCTCAAAAAGTGTTCGGAAAGTTTATTAGCTCCATTGGTGATATTATTTAATACATCCTTACGCTCTGGAATTTTTCCCGAACCATGGAAGAAATCATTCATCTTCCCCGTATTTAAAAAAGGCAATAAATGTGAAATATCGAACTACAGAGGAATTTTTTTTTATTCAATAGTATAATATAAATTTTTAGGCACACTGCTTAAGCTCTAAGATGCCAAGGGTATTTCCTAATCCTAATTAACGACTAACTTAAAACTTAGTATCATTAGATTATGTCGTCTAGAATTTTTGGAAAAAGCTTTTAGCTGGCGTTCGGCAGTGGTCGGTGAATTGAATATTGCATGACTTCCAGTTGGTGCTATCTATGGCCGCTTCCTTTCAGTTCGTGTGGGTCCGCGGGAACTACAGAGGAATTGCCACTTTGTGTGCTGTATCTAAGCTCTTTGAATTAGTCGTTTTGGATTTCGTCATACACATTTGCTCTAATTATATATCTTCAACTCAGCACGGTTTCATGCCATAACGATCTACATCTACGAATCTTGTGTGTTATACTTCCTATGTCATTCAGTCGTTACAGGCGCGACAGCAGGTTGACGCTATATATACTGACTTCTCCGCTGCTTTTGATAAAATAAATCACCAAATAGCTATTGCTAAACTCGGAAGACTTGGATTCAGCGGTCCTTTTTTGAACTGGCTGCAGTCTTATTTGATTAAACGTACTATGATAGTTAAAATCGGTGACTGCACAGCCGCACCCTTCCTAACTAACTCGGGGATACCTCAGGGAAGTCACCTCGGACCCTTTTTATTTTTGCTGTATCTGAATGATTTGAACCTCGCGCTGCAATGTAAAAAACTATCATTCGCCGACGATTTTAAATTTTATCATCCTATTAAAGACCTGGAAGATGCCAGATTCCTGCAGAAACAGTTAGATATCTTCTCCAGTTGGTGCGACCTCAATAGAATGGTCTTGGATGCTTCAAAATGTTCCGTAATTTCTTTCTCACGTAAACGCACAGTAGTTGTATTCGACTATACCATTTCCCAGACTATTCTCAAACGAGAATCGACTGTCAAGGACTTAGGAGTTCTGTTGGATTCAAAACTTAATTTTAAGAATCACGTAGAGTATACGATCTCTAAGGCTTCCAAAATGCTAGGATTCATATTTCGCATTACAAAGAGCTTTAATAACATATATTGTCTTAAAGCACTATATTGTGCACTGGTTCGCTCTATACTCGAATATGCTGCAGTCGTCTGGGCTCCCTATTATCAACTCGACATCCAACGCATAGAAGCTATTCAGCATAAATTTATTCGGTTTGCCCTTCGCAGTCTTCCTTGGAAAGATCCCAACAACCTTCCCAGCTATAGTGAGCGCTGTAAACTTATCGATTTGGACTTGTTATCCGTACGTCGAGACATCTGTAGAGCTATTTTCGTGGCGGATTTGTTACAATCTCAAACTGATTGCCCCGAATTGTTACATAAACTGAACCTAGCTATTAATTTTCGCAATCTCCGATCTCATCCATTTCTCAGAATTCAATCTGCTCGCACTAATTACGGCTATAACGAACCGTTTTCTAGTATGTGTCGTCTATTTAATCCATGTTTTCACTTGTTCGATTTTCACCTATCTCACAACACCGTGAAAAAATCGTTTCTGAATTACTTCTTCATTTCTTGAGTATTGAGGTTAGCAATAGGGATAGTTTTAATTATCAGTAATAAGTATATGACATGGTATCTGCTGGATTATTGTGATCTTTCCCACTCTGCCTCTTCACAACCTCCACTGGAAACTAACTAGATTCGCTCGTCTAAATTAACTCGGTCGTCCATTCTACTTTTTCTTTGTCATTCACCATCCGTTTTTCGATCACTAACCAGATCTTCATGCCGATTCTAACCCCGTCGTTTTCTCTGTCTTTCACCATCTTTTGGGTCACTAATTAGATCTACATGCCGATTCTAACACCGTCGTTAGCCCACTCTCGCTTACCACCCCACCCCCTCACCAACCCTTATATAACATTTACCTACCCACTTTTTTCTTCTCTCACCTTTTAAGCAAGAGTGGTATTACTGCCCTGCAATGTTTAGTGTCATCAACTAGTTATAGATAGGGTTATAGATTAAGTTTTAATTATTAGTGTTAAGCCCAAATGTATCTGTTGGATCATTGTAATCTGTTGATACAAATGATGAGGAGGTTTTATGCCTGCTGGAGAGAGACAGATTGCCAAATTTCATCTCCATCGGGCATTTCCTTGCTCCAAAAGAAATAAAGAAATACTGTACTGTCGTCGTTGGGAAGATGTAAGCATGCGGACAGGTCGATTCAAGTAGAAAAATTCGGTCGAAAGGTACTGGTATGACAAGCAATATGTTCCTGTGGTTTGAAGTCAACCATTTTTTACACTACCGGAACTATGAATGCAGAAATCTATCGATCTGAGTATCTCCAGAAGAGATTGCTGCCTTTATATAAGAAGCATGGTACACCTCCACTGTTTTGGTTGGATTTAGCGTCGGCTCACTATGCCAAAACCACTCTCAATTGGCTTGCGGAAAAGGGTATACATTTCGTTGAGAAAATTATTAATCCACCAAATTGCCCTCAGCTTCGACTCATCGAACGTTACTGGGCAATCGTGAAGAGGGTCTTCAAGAAGACTGGTAAGGCAGCTGGGAACATGCAGGAGTTCAAAAAATTTGGGCTCAAGCGTTCAAAACCGGCGATGCAACACTTGTCCGGAACTTGATGAAGAGCATTCGATCAAAAGTTCGAAAATTCGTGAAGGAATAACTAAAATTACGTTCGGTTCCAGATTAAACTTTAGCATAACCTCGCACAATATGGGATCAATTCTTAGTTTGAATAAAATACCGTTTTTTATCATAATTGGAAAGAAAAATCTGTGGATAGCTTATTTTCGATACACTCCTCACTTGAAAGTATGCCATGATCACAGCTTCCAGAATTAAATGAACGATAGGTTATCTTTTTTCTTTGTCCATCCGACCAACCGAACGGACGAGTTCACGGGACTCGTGTCGCAGTATATCGCGCACGTATATTTTTTTATTTCAATACAAACGTGCAAGTAGGCACTCTTTTTTAAATAGTAATCATTTTTTAGTATACCGTCGCGTAAACATGGAGAAGTGCGGAATTAGTAATTGTACTGTCTACGACAATCGCTTTCTCTGGAAGTGTCACGGAAAGTGCAATCGGAAATTTCATGCAGCCTGCGTGGGAACACAGAGAAACCACGAATAATTATTAAGGACCTTCATGGTACCTCTCTATATTGACTGTCAGCAGGAATTTGCCGAAGAACTGCAAATGAAAAAAACTTATCCATCAACAGCAGGAATTGAACCAAACAGTCCGCGCCCAAATTGAAGCAATTGCTTTATTCATAAAAATAAAAAGCATAAAAGTATCACATGACGCTCTCGACAGCATGGAATCTCTTTTACTGAAGCTAAAAACGGACATAAAAAATGTAAACATTACTACATGCAACGCGGCCAGTAAAGTCGTAAATCGCATTTCATCACTTTTGAATGAACGCGACGAAACGTTTTTAGCGTACATAAAAAACCCCAACAAGCAACTGTCCACTAAGACAGAAATACACCTTGAAAAAGTGTTTACTTTTTTAGAAAACAAAATTGACGGCGTGCAAACTAACATTAATGAAATAAAAGCCTTCTTAATCCACCTAGTGGTGTGATAATGCCTTTCTCTTCTTTCATAACAGTCTCATGAAAATATGTTTCATACTTTTATTGAATAATTTTTGATACTAATTTTGGCTCATTTCTGACACCAATTGATTCAGAATGATTCGAGTAGTTTACAAAAGCATGCTTCAGTGTTTATGTCATACAGTCAGCATCATTTTTCCAAACTAGTGCTTGACATTTGCGTTGCCTATTTGTATGAGAACAGTGATGCTAATCTAAAAGCCTTCTTAATCCACCTAGTGGTGTGATAATGCCTTTCTCTTCTTTCATAACAGTCTCATGAAAATATGTTTCATACTTTTATTGAATAATTTTTGATACTAATTTTGGCTCATTTCTGACACCAATTGATTCAGAATGATTCGAGTAGTTTACAAAAGCATGCTTCAGTGTTTATGTCATACAGTCAGCATCATTTTTCCAAACTAGTGCTTGACATTTGCGTTGCCTATTTGTATGAGAACAGTGATGCTAATCTAAAAAAGCCTTCTTAGTCCACTTAGTGAAATTTTCATATATCTTGAAAAATCACCATAGGGGGGAGTACATGAAATTTTCGAAATCGAAAAAAAATTTTTGATGCCAAAAGGCTTAGAATTGCATGAAACGTCGAGATTTAGTGTCATCTCGAAAAAAAAATTTTTTGAAAAAATCGACTTTTTGGGACTTAGAAAAAATATGAAAATTTTTCTAAGTCCCAGAAAGTTGATTTTTTCAAAAAGATTTTTTTTCGAGATGACACTAAATTTCGATGTTTTATGCAGTTTTAAGAGTTTTGGCATCAAAAAAAATTTTCGATTTTGGAAATTTCATGTACTCCCCCCTATGGTGCTTTTTCAAGATCGAAAATTGCCAAACCTTTACCACCGGGCAGCACCCCTTAAGCATGTCCGATTTAGGTCAAATTTTGCATGAAGACTTTTTTCGAGGTGCTTAAACTTTTGAGCACTAGAACTTTACGAAAATAGAGTTGATCCCAAAATTTTGGCACCCTTATATATATAAGAGCGGTAAAAATCAACGTGTTTTGTCGGTTACGTCACTTATACCATCATATATCTGGAACCAAAAGTCACAACCATTTGATCTTCGAACTTGATCAACGGCCCGACAGTAGCTTTCAAACGAGCCCAAGTTTGTTAAAATCGGATCAGCCATCTCTGAGAAAATTGAGCGCGTTCAAATACAACGCTTTTTGTCGGTTACGTCACTTATACGATCATATCTCCGGAACCAAAACTCACAACCATTTGATCTTCGAACTTGATCAATGGCCCGACAGTAGCTTTCAAACGAGCCCAAGTTTGTTCAAATCGGTTCAGCCATCTCTGAGAAAATTGAGCGCGTTCAAATATCTTCGAAAAGTGCACACACATACATACACACACACACATACACACAGACATTTTCCGATCTCGTCGAACTGAGTCGAATGGTATATAACACTATGGGTCTCCGAGGCTCCGTTCGAAAGTCGGTTTTTCCAGCAATTCTAATACCTTTCTATAGAGAAAGGCAAAAAGTATCGACCCACCATGCAGCCTATCATCGAAAGAATTTTTGGACGACATCAAGGCACTGTGCAATGAAGCAATAATGAAGAAAGAGCAAGTCTCTCAACTTATCAATGTATTGCTGAAGAAATGGGAGTCAGTGCCCAGAATGCTAAACATTACATACATTTATTTGCACTACATCACATTTAAGATAACACATAATCAACAGTAGTACGCCACAGTACTCGTGTTAACGCTCTAAAAAGCCTCCCGTCTGGCAACACAAAATGTGATCCACAACCCGAAGATCACTTGGTCTCGTTCACTCCTAATTAAATAATACATACGTTTCATTGCACTGATAACCAGGTAGTACTAGGCAAGATCGACTACCTTTCGGGATCGTTCGTTATCGATATATTCACCACTGGCAGTGTTGCGAAAATATCAAATAATCAAATCTCACCGCTGCAGAAAATCATGCGCGATTTTCGACAGCGATTATCACTATCTACAATATCAATGATAATTGTGATCACTCGAAGTGAGTATGGAAAATATCACACCCCGTCCAATATCACCATAGTGATGTTTCGTAAACTCACACATGATTATAAATTATCATCATTGAAAATCATTCTCACAATTATCAGCCATGCAAAGATTTTCACTATCACATGGTGATATTCAATGAGGTGAGTGAAGTTTTGAAAATCAATTTCAACCAAATCTTATCATGCAGTATGATTATTTTTGGAATGGGTGGTGTCGAATCTCGATGTCTGAAGTAATTGGAAATTGTTGATAGTGAAATTCGGTTCGTAAAAATTCATCTAAACCCATGGCAATATGGATATTTTTGAAACGGGTATGATGAGTAGATGTTAAATATCGATGTCTGGAGTCATTTTGAAATCCAAGATGGCGGCTCTCGGATCATGAAAATTCATCTGAAACCATGCAATATGGGTATTTTTGGAACGGGTACGATGAGTAGATGTTGAATATTGGTGTCTGAAGTGATTTTGAAATCCAAGATGGCGGCTTTCGGTTCATGAAAATTCATCTGAAACCATACAATATGGGTATTTTTGAAACGGGTACGATGAGTAGATGTTGAATATGGGTGTCTGGAGTCATTTTGAAATCCAACATGGTGGCTCTCGGTTCATGAAAATTCAACTAAACCCATGCAATATGGGTATTTTTGGAACGGGTATGATGAGTAGATGTTGAATATTGATGTCTGGAGTCATTTTGAAATCCAAGATGGCGGCTTTCGGTTCATGAAAATTCATCTAAACCCATGCAATATGGGTATTTTTGGAACGGGTATGATGAGTAGATGTTGAATATTGGTGTCTGAAGTGATTTTGAAATCCAAGATGGCGGCTTTCGGTTCATGAAAATTCATCTGAAACCATGCAATATGGGTATTTTTGGAACGGGTACGATGAGTAGATGTTGAATATTGGTGTCTGAAGTGATTTTGAAATCCAAGATGGCGGCTTTCGGTTCATGAAAATTCATCTGAAACCATGCAATATGGGTATTTTTGGAACGGGTACGATGAGTAGATGTTGAATATGGGTGTCTGGAGTCTTTTGAAATCCAACATGGTGGCTCTCGGTTCATGAAAATTCAACTAAACCCATGCAATATGGGTATTTTTGGAACGGGTATGATGAGTAGATGTTGAATATTGATGTCTGGAGTCATTTTGAAATCCAAGATGGCGGCTTTCGGTTCATGAAAATTCATCTAAACCCATGCAATATGGGTATTTTTGGAACGGGTATGATGAGTAGATGTTGAATATTGGTGTCTGAAGTGATTTTGAAATCCAAGATGGCGGCTTTCGGTTCATGAAAATTCATCTGAAACCATGCAATATGGGTATTTTTGGAACGGGTACGATGAGTAGATGTTGAATATTGGTGTCTGAAGTGATTTTGAAATCCAAGATGGCGGCTTTCGGTTCATGAAAATTCATCTGAAACCATGCAATATGGGTATTTTTGGAACGGGTACGATGAGTAGATGTTGAATATGGGTGTCTGGAGTCTTTTGAAATCCAACATGGTGGCTCTCGGTTCATGAAAATTCAACTAAACCCATGCAATATGGGTATTTTTGGAACGGGTATGATGAGTAGATGTTGAATATGGGTGTCTGGAGTCATTTTGAAATCCAACATGGTGGCTCTCGGTTCATGAAAATTCAACTAAACCCATGCAATATGGGTATTTTTGGAACGGGTATGATGAGTAGATGTTGAATATTGATGTCTGGAGTCATTTTGAAATCCAAGATGGCGGCTTTCGGTTCATGAAAATTCATCTAAACCCATGCAATATGGGTATTTTTGGAACGGGTATGATGAGTAGATGTTGAATATTGATGTCTGGAGTCATTTTGAAATCCAAGATGGCGGCTTTCGGTTCATGAAAATTCATCTAAACCCATGCAATATGGGTATTTTTGGAACGGGTATGATGAGTAGATGTTGAATATGGGTGTCTGGAGTCATTTTGAAATCCAACATGGTGGCTCTCGGTTCATGAAAATTCAACTAAACCCATGCAATATGGGTATTTTTGGAACGGGTATGATGAGTAGATGTTGAATATTGATGTCTGGAGTCATTTTGAAATCCAAGATCAGCAATAAAAATATACTACGAAAGTAAGAAAATTGTTTGAAGTGATAGATTAAACATAGCAAATTTTCGAAAATATGTATAATTGGATTGTGTTAGTTTTCAATCGCCAATCATTTGGTTGACAGCAACCAATTTGATGTCAACAATTCGACTACCAGAATGCTCAACAAACGAGTTCCTTACTTTTCCCAAGCTTTAGAACAGTAGTATTGGTTCAAGTGCAATATTTGCAGAACTGTCGATGATAAATTTTTGATAGTGATTCTTAAATAAATGTCTGCTTTCGCACAATGAATTCAAATCTACAATACCGTCTCGAAGTGTTGCACTAATTTTTCAAAGAAAATTGTCCGTTTTTATTCGAAATTTGAAAAAAATTACCTCTATAAACAAACGGTAAGTAATGTCGGAAACATTACTGCAAAATCGACGTTAATGCGCAATAGCCTGCACAGTTGTCTTCTAGTAGACCTACAAGCTTATGAAATTAGAATTTAGAGATGCAGATTATAGCGACAAAATTACAAGGTTGTGTAGCAGATACTACCAATCACGGTGACGTTTAATATTTTCAATTCACACTTAATGCCATTTAATATATAGTAAATGGTTAATTGATGAGTGTTACTTGCCGCTAGATGACACTCAACTCCCGAAAAAGTTAGAACTCCGTGGTTTTCACTTCAGTTTTGGTGGGTAAAACACGGTGATAGATTGCATTCACGAGAATAAAATACCAACACCAAAAAAGAACTTCCATGCACTGTCCACCCTTCTGGCATCAGTTGTAGTTTCTTTCCTCTTTCAAATTCATCATTTCTCCGTTTTTAACAACAAAAATATTGAATGCAACACTGGAACCTGCAGAAAAATCCGACCGAAACACAGCGAAACAACGCAGAGCAACAAAGAAATACAATCGCACGCGACGAGCGTTCTACACAAACTAAGTTCAAATTTTTCGAAAAATTTTCATAAACTAGAAGTTCACATTTTGGATATCAAAATGACTCCAGACATCGATAATCGACACCTACTCATCATACCCGTTCCAAAAATACCCATATTGCATGGGTTTAGATGAATTTTCATGAACCGAGAACCACCATGTTGGATTTCAAAATCACTTCAGACACCAATATTCAACATCTACTCATCATACCCGTTCCAAAAATACCCATATTGCATGGTTTCAGATGAATTTTCATGAACCAAGAGCCGCCATCTTCTATTTCAAAATGACTTCAGACACCAATATTCAACATCTACTCATCATATCCGTTCCAAAAATACCCATATTGCATGGTTTCAGATGAATTTTCATGAACCAAGAGCCGCCATCTTCTATTTCAAAATGACTTCAGATACCAATATTCAACATCTACTCATCATATCCGTTCCAAAAATACTCATATTGCATGGGTTTAGTTGAATTTTCATGGACCGAGAGCCACCATGTTGGATTTCAAAATGACTCCAGACATCAATATTCAACACCTACTCATCATACCCGTTCCAAAAATACCCATATTGCATGGGTTTAGTTGAATTTTCATGAACCGAGAGCCGCCATGTTGGATTTCAAAATGACTCCAGACATCAATATTCAACATCTACTCATCATACCCGTTCCAAAAATACCCATATTGCATGGGTTTAGTTGAATTTTCATGAACCGAGAGCCGCCATGTTGGATTTCAAAATGACTCCAGACATCAATATTCAACACCTACTCATCATACCCGTTCCAAAAATACCCATATTGCATGGGTTTAGATGAATTTTCATGAACCGAAAGCCGCCATCTTGGATTTCAAAATGACTCCAGACATCAATATTCAACATCTACTCATCATACCCGTTCCAAAAATACCCATATTGCATGGGTTTAGTTGAATTTTCATGAACCGAGAACCACCATGTTGGATTTCAAAATCACTTCAGACACCAATATTCAACATCTACTCATCATACCCGTTCCAAAAATACCCATATTGCATGGTTTCAGATGAATTTTCATGAACCAAGAGCCGCCATCTTCTATTTCAAAATGACTTCAGATACCAATATTCAACATCTACTCATCATATCCGTTCCAAAAATACCCATATTGCATGGGTTTAGTTGAATTTTCATGGACCGAGAGCCACCATGTTGGATTTCAAAATGACTCCAGACATCAATATTCAACACCTACTCATCATACCCGTTCCAAAAATACCCATATTGCATGGGTTTAGTTGAATTTTCATGAACCGAGAGCCGCCATGTTGGATTTCAAAATGACTCCAGACATCAATATTCAACATCTACTCATCATACCCGTTCCAAAAATACCCATATTGCATGGGTTTAGTTGAATTTTCATGAACCGAGACCCGCCATGTTGGATTTCAAAATGACTCCAGACATCAATATTCAACACCTACTCATCATACCCGTTCCAAAAATACCCATATTGCATGGGTTTAGATGAATTTTCATGAACCGAAAGCCGCCATCTTGGATTTCAAAATGACTCCAGACATCAATATTCAACATCTACTCATCATACCCGTTCCAAAAATACCCATATTGCATGGGTTTAGTTGAATTTTCATGAACCGAGAGCCGCCATGTTGGATTTCAAAATGACTCCAGACATCAATATTCAACATCTACTCATCATACCCGTTCCAAAAATACCCATATTGCATGGGTTTAGATGAATTTTCATGAACCGAAAGCCGCCATCTTGGATTTCAAAATGACTCCAGACATCAATATTCAACATCTACTCATCATACCCGTTCCAAAAATACCCATATTGCATGGGTTTAGTTGAATTTTCATGAACCGAGAGCCGCCATGTTGGATTTCAAAATGACTCCAGACACCAATATTCAACACCTACTCATCATACCCGTTCCAAAAATACCCATATTGCATGGGTTTAGTTGAATTTTCATGAACCGAGAGCCGCCATGTTGGATTTCAAAATGACTCCAGACACCAATATTCAACATCTACTCATCATACCCGTTCCAAAAATACCCATATTGCATGGGTTTAGTTGAATTTTCATGAACCGAGAGCCGCCATGTTGGATTTCAAAATGACTCCAGACATCAATATTCAACACCTACTCATCATACCCGTTCCAAAAATACCCATATTGCATGGGTTTAGTTGAATTTTCATGAACCGAGAGCCGCCATGTTGGATTTCAAAATGACTCCAGACATCAATATTCAACATCTACTCATCATACCCGTTCCAAAAATACCCATATTGCATGGGTTTAGATGAATTTTCATGAACCGAAAGCCGCCATCTTGGATTTCAAAATGACTCCAGACATCAATATTCAACACCTACTCATCATACCCGTTCTAAAAACACCCATATTGCATGGGTTTCGTTGAATTTTCATGAACCGAGAGCCGCCATCTTGGATTTCAAAATGACTCCAGACACCAATATTCAACACCTACTCATCATACCCGTTCCAAAAATACCCATATTGCATGGGTTTAGTTGAATTTTCATGAACCGAGAGCCGCCATGTTGGATTTCAAAATGACTCCAGACATCAATATTCAACATCTACTCATCATACCCGTTCCAAAAATACCCATATTGCATGGGTTTAGATGAATTTTCATGAACCGAAAGCCGCCATCTTGGATTTCAAAATGACTCCAGACATCAATATTCAACATCTACTCATCATACCCGTTCCAAAAATACCCATATTGCATGGGTTTAGTTGAATTTTCATGAACCGAGAGCCGCCATGTTGGATTTCAAAATGACTCCAGACATCAATATTCAACATCTACTCATCATACCCGTTCCAAAAATACTCATATTGCATGGGTTTAGTTGAATTTTCATGGACCGAGAGCCACCATGTTGGATTTCAAAATGACTCCAGACATCAATATTCAACACCTACTCATCATACCCGTTCCAAAAATACCCATATTGCATGGGTTTAGTTGAATTTTCATGAACCGAGAGCCGCCATGTTGGATTTCAAAATGACTCCAGACATCAATATTCAACATCTACTCATCATACCCGTTCCAAAAATACCCATATTGCATGGGTTTAGTTGAATTTTCATGAACCGAGAGCCGCCATGTTGGATTTCAAAATGACTCCAGACATCAATATTCAACACCTACTCATCATACCCGTTCCAAAAATACCCATATTGCATGGGTTTAGTTGAATTTTCATGAACCGAGAGCCGCCATGTTGGATTTCAAAATGACTCCAGACATCAATATTCAACATCTACTCATCATACCCGTTCCAAAAATACCCATATTGCATGGGTTTAGTTGAATTTTCATGAACCGAGACCCGCCATGTTGGATTTCAAAATGACTCCAGACATCAATATTCAACACCTACTCATCATACCCGTTCCAAAAATACCCATATTGCATGGGTTTAGATGAATTTTCATGAACCGAAAGCCGCCATCTTGGATTTCAAAATGACTCCAGACATCAATATTCAACATCTACTCATCATACCCGTTCCAAAAATACCCATATTGCATGGGTTTAGTTGAATTTTCATGAACCGAGAGCCGCCATGTTGGATTTCAAAATGACTCCAGACATCAATATTCAACATCTACTCATCATACCCGTTCCAAAAATACCCATATTGCATGGGTTTAGATGAATTTTCATGAACCGAAAGCCGCCATCTTGGATTTCAAAATGACTCCAGACATCAATATTCAACATCTACTCATCATACCCGTTCCAAAAATACCCATATTGCATGGGTTTAGTTGAATTTTCATGAACCGAGACCCGCCATGTTGGATTTCAAAATGACTCCAGACATCAATATTCAACACCTACTCATCATACCCGTTCCAAAAATACCCATATTGCATGGGTTTAGATGAATTTTCATGAACCGAAAGCCGCCATCTTGGATTTCAAAATGACTCCAGACATCAATATTCAACATCTACTCATCATACCCGTTCCAAAAATACCCATATTGCATGGGTTTAGTTGAATTTTCATGAACCGAGAGCCGCCATGTTGGATTTCAAAATGACTCCAGACATCAATATTCAACATCTACTCATCATACCCGTTCCAAAAATACCCATATTGCATGGGTTTAGATGAATTTTCATGAACCGAAAGCCGCCATCTTGGATTTCAAAATGACTCCAGACATCAATATTCAACATCTACTCATCATACCCGTTCCAAAAATACCCATATTGCATGGGTTTAGTTGAATTTTCATGAACCGAGAGCCGCCATGTTGGATTTCAAAATGACTCCAGACACCAATATTCAACACCTACTCATCATACCCGTTCCAAAAATACCCATATTGCATGGGTTTAGTTGAATTTTCATGAACCGAGAGCCGCCATGTTGGATTTCAAAATGACTCCAGACACCAATATTCAACATCTACTCATCATACCCGTTCCAAAAATACCCATATTGCATGGGTTTAGTTGAATTTTCATGAACCGAGAGCCGCCATGTTGGATTTCAAAATGACTCCAGACATCAATATTCAACATCTACTCATCATACCCGTTCCAAAAATACCCATATTGCATGGGTTTAGTTGAATTTTCATGAACCGAGAGCCGCCATGTTGGATTTCAAAATGACTCCAGACATCAATATTCAACACCTACTCATCATACCCGTTCCAAAAATACCCATATTGCATGGGTTTAGATGAATTTTCATGAACCGAAAGCCGCCATCTTGGATTTCAAAATGACTCCAGACATCAATATTCAACATCTACTCATCATACCCGTTCCAAAAATACCCATATTGCATGGGTTTAGTTGAATTTTCATGAACCGAGAGCCGCCATGTTGGATTTCAAAATGACTCCAGACATCAATATTCAACATCTACTCATCATACCCGTTCCAAAAATACCCATATTGCATGGGTTTAGATGAATTTTCATGAACCGAAAGCCGCCATCTTGGATTTCAAAATGACTCCAGACATCAATATTCAACACCTACTCATCATACCCGTTCTAAAAACACCCATATTGCATGGGTTTCGTTGAATTTTCATGAACCGAGAGCCGCCATCTTGGATTTCAAAATGACTCCAGACACCAATATTCAACACCTACTCATCATACCCGTTCCAAAAATACCCATATTGCATGGGTTTAGTTGAATTTTCATGAACCGAGAGCCGCCATGTTGGATTTCAAAATAACTCCAGACATCGATAATCAACATCTACTCATCATACCCATTCCAAAAATACCAATATTGCATGGGTTTTGATAAAATTTTACGAACCGAAATTCACTATCATCAATTTCAAATAACTTCAGACAATGATTTTCGACACCACCCGTTCCAAAAATAATCATACTGCATGTTAAGATTTGGTTGAAATTGATTTTCAATACCACACTCACCTCACGGAATATCACCATGTGGTAGTGAAAATCGCGCATGGGTGATAATCGTGATAATGCTTTTGAATGATAATCATGTGTGAGTTTACGAAACATCGCTAAAGTGAGATTGAACGGGTGATGATTTCCCCCATACTCAGCGGTGATATTTGATGTTTTGAAAATTTCGCACACCGATATTAAGTGATAATCGTTTTCTAATATCATTCTCAGAATATCAAATGATTTTCTTCATGATGTTCGGCGATGATTTTGTAAGTGATAATCACCAACAATTATTATCGGCGATAATAACTGATTTTTGATATTTTGAGAATGATAATGCCAACACTGACCACTGGTACTATCGTATCGCATTCAATACGAGGCCAATATCAGTTATCATTAGCTACTGCACGTGTCATCACTGAACAAAGCTTTTAGAATAAATTAGTGAACTCTGAAATACAGTTGGTTGAGTTTGAAATTCGAAGTCAGTTTTTTAGATTGATCTAGTGTCATCAAGGTTTTCGCCAACGGTCTCAGTAAGAACATTAACAACTCGGTTTGTGGCTGCCTCTCTCCATCCTCGAACACGCCCAATACTCGCCAGATCACGTTCTAACTGGTTCACCCATCTTATCCGCTGTGCTCCCCGCCTTCTTGTTTCAAACGGATTCGTCGTGCAGACACCAGTTTAGCAGGGTTGTTGTCTGGCATTTTTGCAACGTGCCCTGCCCATCGCATTCTTCCGGCTTTGGCCACCTTCTGGATGCTGGGTTCGCCGTAGAGTGAAGCGAGCTCGTGGTTCATTCTTTGCCGCCACACGCCGTTCTCCTGCACACCGCCGAAGATCGTCCTTAGCACGCGTCGCTCGAAAACTCCAAGTGCTTGCAGGTCCTCCTCGAGCATGATCCATGCTTCGTGCCCGTAGAGGATCACCGGTCTTATAAGCGTTTTGTACATGGTACATTTCGTGTGGGGTGAATCTTTTTTAACCGCAGATTCGTTTGGAGCCCGTAGTAGGCACGACTTCCACTGATGATGCGTTTTCGTATTTCACGACTCACATTGTTGTCAGCCGGTAGTAAGGATCCGAGATAAACAAATTCTTCCACTACCTCAAAGGTATCCCCGTCTATCGTGACATTACTTCCTAGACGAATCCTGTCTTGCTCGGTTCCGCCTACTAGCATGTACTTTGTTTTCGACGCATTCACCACCAGTCCAATCTTTGCTGCTTCGCGTTTCAGGCGTGTGTACAACTCTGCCACCGTTCCAAAGTTTCTCGCGATAATGTCCATGTCATCCGCAAAGCACACAAATCGACTGGATTTCGTGAAAATCGTACCCTGGCTGTTAAGCCCGGCTCGTCGCATTACTCCTTCCAAGGCGATGTTGAATAGTAGGCATGAGAGTCCGTCACCTTGTCGCAGTCCTCGGCGAGATCCGAATGAACTCGATAGTTCACCCGAGATCCTTACGCAGTATAGCACACCGTCCATCGTCGCTTTGATCATTCTAGTCAATTTCCCCGGAAAGCTGTTCTCGTCCATAATTTTCCATAGCTCTATGCGGTCGATGCTATCGTATGCTGCCTTGAAGTCGATGAACAGGTGATGCGTTGGGACCTGGTATTCACGGCATTTTTGGAGGATTTGCCGCACGGTGAAGATCTGGTCCGTTGTCGATCGGCCATCGACGAAGCCGGCTTGATAACTTCCCACAAATTCATTCGTTTTAGGTGATAGACGACGGAAGTGGATCTGGGATAACACTTTGTAGGTGGTTTTCAGAATTCTTCTCGCATTCCTTGTGAATGGGGCTAATTATCCCTTCCTTTCACTCCTCCGGTAGCTGTTCGGTTTCCCAGATCCTGACTATTAATCGGTGCAAACACGTGGCCAACTTTTCTGGGCCCATCTTGATGAGTTCAGCTGCGATGCCATCCTCACCAGCTGCTTTGTTGGTTTTAAGCTGGTGCATGGCATCATTAACTTCCCTCAATGTGGGAGCTGGATCATTTCCGTCTTCTGCTACACTGACGTAGTCGTTTCTCCCGTCATCTTGAACCCCCATGCCTACGTTCTCCGCGCCGTTCAGATGCTCATCGAAGTGCTGCTTCCACCTTTTAATCACCTCACGTCCATCTGTTGAGAGGCTCCCGTCCTTATCCCTGCACATTTCGGCACATTTGTTGAGTTTCTTGTAGAATTTCCGTGTTTCTTGAGAGCGGTACAGCAGTTCCATTTCCTCGCACTCCGCTTCTTCCAGGTGGCGTTTTTTCTCCCGAAAGATGCGGGTCTGCTTTTTCCGCTTCTGTTTGTATCGTTCCACGTTCTATGCTGCAGCATTACCGACCACGCTGCATTCTTCTCCTCCAAAATCACTCTGCACTCGACGGTGCACTCGGCCGCGTTGTTTATGGTTGCTTCTACTGTACTCCAGCAGTCTTCTAGGGGAGCCACATCGAGCTCGCCCTCGTCTGGCAACGCTGCCTCGAGATTCTGCGCGTATGCTGAGGCGACATCCGGTTGCTTCAATCGCTCTATGTTGTATCGTGGCGGTAGTTGGTACCGTGCATTGTTGATGACGGAGAGTTTTGGGCGCAGTTTCATCATCACCAGATAGTGGTCAGAGTCGACGTTAGCGGCACGATAGGTCCTGACGTCGATAATGTCGGAGAAGTGCCTTCCATCAATCAGAACGTGGTCGATTTGCGATTCCGTCTGCTGTGTTGATCTCCAGGTTCAACGTTAAGGGAGGCTAAGGTGGAAGAAGGTGCTAAGAATGGCCATGTTCTTGGAGGCGGCAAAATCGATGAGTCGTAAGCCTCAAGTCGTTTGTCAGCTGGTGGGCGCTGAACCTTTCAATCGCCGGTCTGAATTCCTCCTTCTGGCCTACCTGAGCGTTTAGATCTCCTATGATGCACTTTACGTCGTGACTTGGGCAACAGTCGTACTTACGTTCGAGCTGCGCGTAATATGCGTCCTTGTCATCATCAGTGTTTCCGGAGTGAGGGCTGTCCACGTCGATTATGCTAAAGTTGAAGGAACGGCCCTTGATCCTCAACCTGTGTTCGATACCGAACGCATAATGCAGGGAAAAATTACTCATGTCTTGTCTTTTCCCAAAATGATTGTTTTGTCATACATTCCCGCTCCCATATTCCCCACTGAACTTAAATTTAATCCAATAGCTTGTATCTGTTCCCTAAAATTCACACGCATTGATCATGTCCATTCATGTCCGCACAGGAAAGTCTCCCCATACAAGCATTCTCTGCTAACACGCAATTCGTGTTGTTTTATTGAAAAGGGGTGGGGCTTAATCCTTGATAAATGAATGCACACGTCGAACTGAAAAATAGTATATAAGAAATCGTTTCAGGCACTAAAATTCATTATTGTTGTAACCATTGTACAGTAAACATCGCGAAATAAAATTAAAGAGTTAAACCTGGAATTTCTTTTCTGCCACCGAAAGAACACCATTTGAGGTTTGGTATCCGCTGCTTGAGTGAGAATTCCGATTGCTGCTGCTTTTAAGCCTGTCGCCATCGAGTATAGTTCTTTTCAGCGTTCCGAGTCGCTATCGAACTTCGTCCATTCGTTCTGGAGCACCGCCGAGAGAACCACAAAATTTTGTCTATCGATCCGATCCTCAATCAGACCCTACCCAAGGTAATCTGTTGTGGACACCGGTTCGAACTGTACGGACAATTTTAATTCTCTGGTGTGTTGGTGTTAGCCGTAGCGGAATTAGATTGCCCACTGAAGAGATTTGTTCCTGTGCCATTATCCCTACATTGTACGCCGTACATTGTTTTGGTCCTTCGAACCGGATAGCAGCATCGGTAGCTTTGCGATTGCAGCTGGAGTAATTTTATCCTGCTCTGGTGGAGAAGTGAAATCCGTAAACATTTTGACCAGATTTGAGTCGTACGCGTTCGAAAGTATAGTCCGCGCGAGAGACTAGTGAACAAGTGGAAACACGTCCGAACAAGTTTCGGCAAGACAGTTAATGGTGAACACCCAAGTGATTGAACATTTAAGACAATAGTGTTTGTGCTTGATTGAACTAAATAAGTGATTGTTTGAATTGAACTGATGTCGTTAATGTACACACCGCAGAAAAGTGATAAAATGGTCGAGTTAAAAACACTCGTGCATCTTCGTGGTCAAACCAAGGCAAAAGTGACCAGAATCCGTAAAACCGTCGAAGAAGTGTCGGGTGCTGGCGCTGTGCAGTTCACACTAGCTCAGTTAAAAGTGTATTTAAGAAATTTAGAAGCCCATTATCAAGAGTATCTAAATTTACACCATCAAATTATTAGACTGTCACCACCTGAAAAGTTAGATGATAATGATGCCACGTATCTCCAATTTGAATCACTGCATACTGAAACTGCAACTATGGTGGAAGCACTCATTCAATCGTCGAGCCCGCAACCAATCTTGCCAACAGGGTCAGCAGTTCTTCCTTCAAGTGTGTATCAACCGCAGATTGTAGTCCAACAGCAACCACTTCCGTTTCCTATTCCTTCGTTCGATGGGAAACCGGAAAATTGGCCGAGATTTCAGCAGGTGTTTTCGAACATCATATCAAAATCCAGAGACTCTGATGCCGTCAAATTGCATCACCTCGAGAGGGCAATTTCTGGCGGTTCCGCAGCCAAACTCATCGATCCAAAAACGCTTAGAGAAGGAAATTTCGCCCACGCTTGGGAGCTACTGCTGGACGTATACGAAGATGAAAGGAAAGCAGTGGACTCTCACATCCATGGATTGCTGAGCCTTAAACGCATGCATAAGGAATGCTCCAAGCAAATGAGGGAGCTTTTAAACGAAACAACTCGTCACGTCGAAGGTTTGAGGCTGCTGAAACAGGATCTACAAGGCGTTTCTGAACGTTTTGTCGTCGTCGTTCTATCTGATGCTTTCGACGCTGAAACAAGGAAACAGTGGGAAGCAACCATTCCTCATAAGCAGATTCCAAAGTATGAAGACACCATTCAATTTTTGAAGGAGCGATGTTCATTGCTTGAACGTTGCGAATCCAGTCATCCTAAGTCAACATCAGCCAAGGATATTAGTCAGAAAATTATTTCAAAACTACCCCCAGCGAAATCATTTGCTACGATTGCACCCGTTTCTAAAAGTAGTGCTACTTGTGAGATTTGTAGTGCGAGCCATCCCAATTATAAGTGCGATAAGTTTCTTGCTTTGACGGTACCCCAACGTAGTGTTAAAGTAAGAGAACTGAATCTATGTTTTAATTGTTTGAGGAAAGGCCATATTTCCTCGAAATGTACGTCCAACAGAACTTGCCAGGAGTGTCAAAATAGACACAACACATTGCTACATGAGCCCAAGATAACAAAGCCCAATCTAAATTCCGCCGTAAACGATCCAAAATATGTTACTGACAATTTGAAGTCTGATAATCCAAAACCAAAATCAGGAGATTGTCAAATGGTCATTAGTTCTCAATCATCTCCCCAACCCGTAGATGTATCGTCTTTTTCCAATTCAATTCACAAGGTTCGTCGATCGGATAGCACTATTCTACTAACGGCCATGGTTGACGTCTTGGATAGCCATGGAAATCCCCATCCCTGCCGTGCTTTCCTCGATTGTGGTTCTCAACCAAATTTGGTTTCCCGTTCCCTTGTTGAGTACTTAGAAATAGACCAGGTACCAACTCATGTTGAAATATTTGGTGCCACCGGTAAAATATCGGTGTTGGATAAAAAAGCAACACTTACGTTCCATTCCCGCTGATTACCATGCTCAAATAGAATGTTTGGTCACCGATGTGGTGACTGGTCCCCTTCCCGGCCAAAAATTAGACTATCGGTCTTGGAATATTCCTTCCGGTTTATCTCTTGCCGACCCTGCTTTCCATTCCCCAGGAGAAGTTAGCCTATTAATTGGAATTAAGTTGTTTTTCCATTTAATGCTCCCCGGGCAGATAACGCTCGGTAAAAATTTACCAATCCTTAAGGAAACCCGTTTGGGATGGGTTGTTGCTGGCGGTGCTGAAGATCTTCATGAAAATCAGCATTGTTATACAGCTAATCTCAAACAACTTTCGGAAAGCACCGAAAAATTTTGGAATGTTGAATCGGTCAAACTTGTTGATGCTGTGTCCAAAGAAGAGCAAGAATGTGAGCAAATTTTCCGTTCAACCACAATTCGTAACCACGATGGCACCTATACTGTTCATCTGCCACTTAAGGAAGCCGTTAGCGAATTACAAAATAATTGCTCATTAGCTCTTACGTTTTCACATTCTTGAGCATCGTTTCAAGAAAAATCCCGATTTGAAAAAGGCTTATACTGATTTCATTAATGAATACAAATTGTTATCCCATTGCAACCAAGTTCTCGAATCCGACGATCTCCCTGGAAAACTTATTCATTATTTGCCACACCACGCAATTCTGAAACCAAGAAGTTCCACCACACGTTTGAGAGTTGTTTTTGATGCTTCGGCTCGAGCAACTGGTTCATCACTAAATGACGTTATGATGATTGGACCCACAGTTCAAGATGATCTTTTCTCCATAATTCTCAGATTTAGAAAACATCGTTTCGCAATAACAGCTGATATTTCTAAAATGTACAGAAGAATCCGTGTTAATGAAAATCATTACAGCGAATTTTCTGGAGGGATAGTCCCGATGACTCTTTACAAATCCTTGAATTGACAACCGTTACCTATGGAACATCTAGCGCCCCATTTTTGGCCACCCGAACATTACTACAATTAGCTAGAGATGAATATCACCGTTTACCTTTAGCATCTAAGGCAATTGAAGAAGATTGCTACGTAGATGACGTGGTATCTGGAGCAGATACCATTGAAAAGACCATTAAACTTCGTTGTGATTTAACAAACTTGTTCGATTCCGGTGGCTTCCCGGTGCATAAATGGTGCGCGAGTGATTCCACTATTCTTGATACTGTTCCTGAAGAAGATCGCGAAAGGTTTCTTGAATCCGAATCTTCTGATATAAACAAGGATATCAAACCACTAGGGCTACTGTGGGATCCTGAAAACGATATTTTTCGTTTCCATTGTGATTTGAAACCAACTTCGTCTATACCAACCAAACGTATTGTTCTTTCTGAGATCTCCCGTCTGTTCGACCCTTTAGGGTTGGTGGCCCCGGTAATAGTTATGGCGAAGGAAATTATGCAGCGTTTATGGAAAGATGGATTAGGATGGGATGATCCATTAGAAAACGATATATTGCAGTCTTGGCTTTTATTCAGAGAATCATTGAGTTATGTAAACCAAATTAAAATTCCACGTTTCGTTGGACTAGAATGCATAGAATATTTTGAAGTGCACGGTTTTGCAGATGCCTCCAATCGCGCTTACGGAGCTGTCATTTATTAAAGAGCTGTTTCTTATACCGATGTTAAAATTTCTTTGCTTTGTAGTAAGTCAAGAATTGCTCCATTAAAACCATTAACAATTCCTAAAATGGAATTATGTGCCGCCTTGTTACTTTCGAGGCTAGTTCAGAAATGTATATCATCGTTAAAATTAGATACCAGGCGCGTCTGTCTATGGTCCGACAGTCGTATTGTTCTAGCTTGGTTAAAAAAGTCTCCCATTCAGCTTGAAGTTGTTGTTCGCAATCGTGTGACAGAGATAAACACCATCACCGAAAGCTTTTTTTGGACTTATGTATGTTCGGAGGACAATCCAGCCGATATTGTGTCCCGAGGGCAACTCCCACAGGCTCTTTCGAACAATAATTTATGGTGGAACGGAGCGTGTTTTCTAAAATCCCATCGATACGAAACCTTCTATCCTGATATTCCTCTGGATGCAGAGCTTCCGGAAATCATACAAAATGTGACAATTATGTCTGCCGCAGTTGTTTTACAAGATGTTCCTTTTCTTGTAGCCTACAGTTCGTTTCGGAAATTGCAGAGTTATTGCATATGTCCTACGATTTGCAGCTAATTGTAGATCTAGCCATGCAAATCGTGTGCATTCCAAAGGGTTGACGGTACCAGAATTACGAAAGTCAATGCTTACTATAGTTGGTTTGATTCAACGGCTTGAAATGTCGGATGAAATTCGTTTGATTTCATCAGGAAAACCTAGTCGTCATCTAGGCACGCTTGATCCAGTGTTTGTGGATGGTTTATTAAGAGTTGGAGGAAGATTAAAAAACTCTCGTCTACCTTATGAAGCGCGACATCAAATATTACTACCGAGTAAAAATCCAGTTTGCGATTTATTAATCCGAGACATGCATTTAGAAAACCTTCATTTAGGTCCCTCCGGCTTGATGTCACTTTTGCGTAAGAGATTTTGGATAATTAATGCCAAATCAACCATTCGTAAAGTGCTAAGAAAATGTATAATCTGTTTCCGATCTCGTCCACAATGTCTTCAACCCATGATGGGTAATTTACCAGCAGCCCGTGTTGTTCCATCTGATCCATTTTCCAAGACAGGTGTAGATTTTGCCGGACCGATTTTTGTGAGGACTGGTCTCCGAAAATTCGTTCGAGTAAAGGCTTACATCTGTATATTCATATGCCTTGCTACCAAAGCCATTCACCTAGAATTGGTTGGTCGTCAGCGGCATTTATAGCTGCTTTGCACCGATTTGTTAGTCGTAGAGGATTAGTAGAAGAAATACACTCCGATCACGGCTCTAATTTCGTTTTTGCCAGATCAGATCTCCATGAACTTTGTTTGATGTTTCGCGACGATCAGACCAAGGGAAAAATAGACCAGTTTTGTTCCGCAAGAGAAATTGCATGGAAATTTATTCCGCCACGATCTCCTAATTTTGGTGGATTGTGGGAGGCTGGTGTGAAAAGTACAAAAACTCATTTGCGTAAAATTCTGTCCAATGCTTGTCTCACCTTTGAAGAATTCTATACTGTTCTCACGCAAATTGAAGCGGTCCTAAATTCGCGCCCACTCATTGCAATATCATCGGACACACATGAACCTTGTGCCTTGACTCCGGGACATTTTCTGATTGGCAGAGAACTAGTTGCTATCCCTGAACCCTGAGTATTAAAGATATACCTGTTAATTATTTATCCCGATGGAACTATTTGCAGTCTCTTAAAGAACAGTTTTGGAAACGTTGGTCAAACGAGTATCTCAATACACTACAGGCTCGTTCTAAATAGATAAAAGGTTCCCCCAACGTGGTGCCTGGGCTCATTGTTTTAATAAAGGAAGACAACCTTCCTTCCCAGTCATGGAAATTTGCCAAATTTTAAATGTGTATCCTGGCAATGATTCTATTGTCAGAGTAGTAGACGTACAAACATCGACTGGGGTATACCGTCGTTCAGTATCCAAACTCGTACCTCTGCCAATTGAAGAGAATGATCAAGCACTCGCATCTACAGATCCACATCGTAGCCCGGCGGGTGAATGTTCGATACCGAACGCATAATGCAGGGAAAAAATTACTCATGTCTTGTCTTTTCCCAAAATGATTGTTTTGTCATACATTCCCGCTCCCATATTCCCCACTGAACTCAAATTTAATCCAATAGCTTGTATCTGTTCCCTAAAATTCATAAAACGCATTGATCATGTCCATTCATGTCCGCACAGGAAAGTCTCCCCATACAAGCATTCTCTGCTAACACGCAATTCGTGTTGTTGTATTGAAAGGGGGTGGGGCTTAATCCTTGCTGAATGAATGCACACGTCGAACTGAAAAATAGTATATAAGAAATCGTTTCACGCACTACAATTAATTATTGTTGTAACCATTGTACAGTAAACATCGCGAAATAAAATTAAAGAGTTAAACCTGGAATTTCTTTTCTGCCACCGAAGAACACCATTTGAGGTTTGGTATCCGCTGCTTGAGTGAGAATTCCGATTGCTGCTGCTTTTGAGCCTGTCGCCATCGAGTATAGTTCGTTTCAGCGTTCCGAGTCGCTATCGAACTTCGTCCATCCGTTCTGGAGCACCGCCGAGAGAACCACAAAATTTTGTCTATCGATCCGATCCTCAATCAGACCCTACCCAAGGTAATCTGTTGTGGACACCGGTTCGAACTGTACGGACAATTTTAATTCTCTGGTGTGTTGGTGTTAGCCGTAGCGGAATTAGATTGCCCACTGAAGAGATTTGTTCCTGTGCCATTATCCCTACATTGTACGCCGTACAACCTGCACATTCTTTCGTCGATCGGCCACCAACCGATAACGCGTCTCTGCATACCACCCATTACAATGAAAGCTGTTCTCAGTTCGCGTGTGTTGCCGCAGCTCTGGTAGATGATATGATCACCTCTAAACGTTCGCACCATAGATCCTGTCCAACACACCTCCTGCAGCGCTAAGATGCCGAACCCACGGTCCTTCAGTAGATCGGCGAGTATGCGGGTGCTCCCGATGAAGTTGAGAGATCGGCAGATTCACGTACCGAGCTTCCAATCGCAAGTCCTTTTTCGTCGCAGGGGTCGTTGCCATTGGTCTCGATTCGTATTACTCTCTTGCTGATTTTCCGTTGCAATAGTTTTTTTACGGTTGGCTCGCAGGGCCGGACATCAACCCCCTAAATTTCCGGAGGATCATAGTGCACAGTTGAGCTTAGAGTCCTTCACTGGCACTCGGACGTCGATCAGCCGCCCCTAACATGGGGAACAGACGCTGTTGTGAGCCGCTCCTAACCTGGAGAAAAGACGCTCAGGCTTGCAGAAGCAAACCCCCCCTTCCCTGTCAGCCTACGACCAAAGTTCCCACCGAGATTGGTTACCCGATCTTCCCTAAGGTTGCTCGCAGCCCAGCCGGTTCCACGGGGAGGTAGGGATAGGAGTTACTGGGAAGAGGCTGATGACCTCAATGGGGTCTGTGTTGCGCGTTACTCAGCCTTTACCAACCAGTATGCTAAACCTTCACCAGAAGAAAAAACTGACTCGGAACTTACGTCAGGCTGGCGCTTCATCGGCAGCAAAAAAATATGGAAAATGCGACTGGAGACAATACGACGCAAAACAAAGAACTCGCCGTCTTATAGAAAAACAAGCTGAAAATGCTACTCGAAGGCGGAAACAACGTAAAATAGACCATTGAGCAACAAGTATAACAGCAAAAGCAATAATTCCGAAAATACTTTGTCACCTACTAAACAAAAATTATATTCTGATAAGGAATTACTGAAAGTAGCACGAACTCAATTCTCTGGGCCTTCAAGTGCTAGTATTGTCTCTATATTTGTAAACTTTCAAAAGGGCGAAACCATAAACCCATATAGAAGTAATCCAGCAAAATGTAATTTTAACAAACAACACTCGGAAAATAACACCACCGTACCATCGCCATCTACTCGTAATAGCCAAATTATGGACAACTTCCCGACCTTTTCAATTAACAGTGCTAAGGACAGTAAATTTGAGCTGGACCTCCAATTGTTCGTCTTACTGAACAGTCTACAACTGGCGACGGTTGCTTCTTGAAAGCTAGACTCCGTGACCCGGAAATTGAACATTGTGCGGCTGTATCTAGCATACATGAGGGACTAATCTTCCAACGTCTCCATTGAAGGACAAACACCAATAAGTCTAAAAATGCTGCTCGCGTCTGAAGGACTTCCTACTTCACCTGAACATCTCCAGCGTATCTTCATTGAAGTGCATCATGAATATCGACTTAAACCGGACGAAGCCGCAGCAGACCTCGACGCATACCGAAATTATTTGTCCAGTGAGCGGACTAATCACTTACAACAAGTACGCGACAGTACTAGTAAATTTTATTAGCCGATTTTGCGGAACAAATGACGACCTTTGACGAAGGAATAGACACAGAAATTAGTAATGTAAGTATTCCAGAATTCTCAAAAACTTCATCCAAAGACAAAATGTGACTGAAATTTTGGTCTATATCCAAAATTTCAACAGCTCGGCCAAAATGAAAGAAATTCATCAAAATTTAATAACCTCCTCTTTCTACTTAATCCTTGGAACTGAAAGCAACTGGGATGAAAGTGTTAGAAACGAAGAAGTATTTGGAAATAATTTTAATTTTAAATTTATCTCTCTGGCAGAAAAAATCTGGAGGTGGAGTCCTCATAGCCATTAACTCTTGCTTTACTTCTGAAGAATTTATTATTTCTAAATGTAAAGAATTTGAGCATGTATGGGCCAAAGTCTCAATATTGGAAGAACATATTTACTGATCTGTCTACTTCCCACCCGAAAATGCGAACAAATTCTCTTTTCAATCTTTAGACACAATTATTTCGAATATGAAACCTGAAGTAAATCTTTTGGTGACTTCAATCAACGTAATGCGGACTTCATTTCTGACATTGAAAATGAATCACTCTTACTTCCAGTCCTAGGAGAAAACGAAACAATGCACTACTTTTTTGACAAAATTTCTAATTTTGGCCTACATCAAGTAAACTCCGTAAAAAATCAACAAAACGCATATTTAGACCTTCTTTTCACAAATTGCACAGAAGACTTTTGTGTGAATGCATCAAACCTGCCATTATGGCAAAATGAAGCATTTCACACCGCAATTGAATATTCATTATTTACACACAATGCATCCCTTCCCTACGACTAGGAATATGAGGAAGTGTCGGAATACAAAAAAATTGACTTTGAAGAAGTCAAGTGTAGACTAAGTATAATAAATTTGCGGAACATACTGAGTACAGAAGGAAATGTCGACGTCGAAGTAAACAAATTCGATCACATTATAAACAAAATATTAGCCGAAACTTTACCCATGAAAAGAAGAAAAAATGATAACAGCAAATTACCTGTATGGTTCAATGCACAACTAAAACATTTGAAAAGTAGAAAACAAAAAGCACACAAAACTTACAAACAATGAATGAATGACGCTCATCTTCAAAATTACTTAAAGATCAATCAACTCAAAATAGCCATTAACACAGCACATGAAGAATGTAACCGCGGAATTGAAAACGAAATAAAGACTTGTCCTAAGAACTTTTTTAACTACACAAAAATTAAACTAAAAAGCAACAATTTTCCATCTCAAATGCACCTTGACGAACAAGTAGGGCAAAATAGTACAGAAATCTGCAATCAATTTGCAAATTTTTTTCAAGAAGTATATACATCTTATTCAGAAACTGGCCGTGACCGTGAATACTTCTCTTTCATACCTGCATTTTCCAACTCCATCTCTGTAAACTATCTATCAGAACATGACATTTTGACAGCACTGAAAGACTTAGACGCCTTAAAAGGGCCTGGACCTGACAGTATACCACCAATATTCTTAAAAAATCTTACTGAAGAACTCACACTACCACTAAAACTACTTTTTAACTTATCGCTTAATAAATGTACTTTTCCTAAAGCATGCAAATCTTCCTTTCTTGTACCAATATTTAAATCTGGTGCAAAATCTAACATTCGGAACTACCGTGGAATAGTCATTAGCTCATGCATTCCAAAATTATTTGAAAAAATTGTGAACGATAAACTTAAATGTAATAACAAACAATCAACATGGCGTTTTTAAAGGCCGCTCAACTACAACAAATCTCTTAGAAATTATGACATTCACTCTGAACGCAATGGACGCTGGCATCTACATAAAAACTCTTTACACTGACTTTAGCAAAGTTTTCGACCGTAATACCATTACTTCTACACAAACTACAAAAATATGGCATAAAACAAACTCTTCTGGAATGGCTCAAATCATACATAACAAATCGTGTACAGGTAGTCCGCTCAGGCGTACCTCAGGGTTCTCACTTAGGGCCTCTCTTTTTCATTTTACATATAAACGACATTTCCTTCATACTCAAAAATCTGAAAGTGCTTATATATGCAGACGACATGAAACTCTTCATGGAAATTAAAAATATCAACGACGCTGTAATATTCCAGAACAAAATCAATCTATTCCACATTTGATGCTGCAAAAGTCTACTCCAACTCAATGTAAAAAAATGTAACTCAATAACTTTCAGTATCAAATCAAATCGCCCCTGTTTAGTTTTTTTCTTAATTTTTAGTTTAAACTTTAAGCAGATATCCCATGTCCAAAAAGGTTCATTGTAATAGGCCCGCTAATTAAAGATTCAATTACTTTCCAGGCATTTTGGTTGGTGCAGTAGTTTATGAATGACGACACGGACTTTCAAAACTTGCTTTCGAGAATAACGCGTTTAAAGTTTATTGTCTATAAAATCGAAGGAAAAAATTTATTACTCAAGGGAGCACGTAGGCTCTAACATTCTCAAAAAGCCATATTTTTTTCTTTTGTATTTTGTTATAACGAAACATTTCGAGAATGTTTTGTCAAGTTTTTAAATCAATCGAAGCAGAAATCTTGGGTGCGGTGTGCGCAGCTCTTATTTCTTCGTAATATGAGATCGGCAAAAATAAAAGCCCATAACTTGCTGAGTTTTGTTCCGATAGGCTTCAAAATTTCACAGAATATTCTTGAAATGTTTTAGTATCAATAAATAGAAAGAAAATAATAAATGATATTTCAAAAGTGTTAGACCCTACCCGCCCCTTAAAAAAAACTCTGATGCTTCCTGTTCAGTTTAAAACTACCTGCAAGCCTCTAAAAATCGTTGGACGAGACATGGGGTGTTGGCCCAATTTCCAATGGACAATAAGTTATTTCAACACTTGTACTGAACATTTCGGTCAAACGCAAAATTGGGTATTATCTCTTGTTACTCTTCGATTGTTGATTCCCGGTTTTTCACTAAAATTCTCGAGTTTTTCCCGGTGAAATCAAATTCCCGACTTTTTCCCGGTTTTCTCGATTTTCCCGGTTACTTGCCACCCTGCACTCGTTCCCTGCGGAAACCAAATTGTGTATCTGAAAGCAAGCCATTATTCTCGACCCAATTGTCAAGACGAAAGAGAATCATTTTTTCGAACAATTTCCGGATGCAGGAAGGCATAGCAATCGGCCGATACGAATTGTGATCAGAGGCCGATTTCCTGGTTTTTGGATGGCGATCACTCGCACTTGTTTCCAGTCGTGTGGGACAATATTACCCGTAAGAAACTTGTTGAATAAATTCAGCAAGCGCCTTTTGGCAGGGTCAGGGAGATTTTTCAACATGTTGAATTTAATTCTGTCTTGCCCCGGGGCTTTATTGTTACACGACAAGAGTGCGAGTGAGAACTCTACCATCGAAAACGGTGTTTCGTTTGTATTTGATCTCGCGGCGCGAGAGATCTTTTGTTCCGGAACAGAGTCTAAGCATACTTTTTTAGCGAAATCGAATATCCAGCGGTTGAAATATTCCTCGCTTTTATTCGTGGCGTTTTGATTGCGCATTCGTCGGGCTGTGTTCAAAAGAGTGCTCATCGATGTTTCTTTTGATAATCCGTCAACAAACCGTCGCCAATAACCAAGTTTATTTGTTTTGACTAAGTTCTTCATTTGCTTGTCTAACGCCGCGTAATTCCGATAATTATCGGGTGTTCAATTTTTTCTGAACTTTTTGAACGCTAAAGATCTTTCCGCGTTGAGTAATGAGCACTCTTTGTCCCACGACGGGTTAGCAGGACGGATGTTGGTTTTCGCGTGAGGTACACGTTTCGTCTGAGCTTGAATCGCAGTTGAAATTACGATAGGTAGATGGTCGCTACCGTGGGGATCGGGGATCACCTTCCACATGGAATCCAACCGTAGCGAGGTCGAGCATAAGGATAAATCCAGCGTGCTTGGTCTTGCCGGGGGTGCGGGAATCCGTGTCATTTCTCTGGTATTCAAAATAGTCATATTGAAGTTATCGCAAAGATCATAGATCGCGGTTGATCTGTTGTCATCATATCGCTAAGCCAGCGGTACCCAATCGTGGTTCTTGGTGGATTGTAGATGGAAGCAATGCAAAGATCCTTGCCTTCCATTGTGACATGACATGCGACAAATTCAATACCTGGTATCGAGGGGAGGTTAATTCGATAGAAGGAATAGCACCTTTTGATCCCCAAAAGTACTACTCCGTAGGGATCGTCTCGATCCAGGCGAATAATGTTAAAATCGAGGAAGTTTAGGGATACAATCTATTTTGGGATGATACTTCTACAATTCCACTATAAAACAGTGATTGAATCCATGACCTCGGTGGATGAGTTAGCCATCGAAGGATACGATCGCTGAAAGAAGGGGCCATTTTGCAGTCAACTTCCTTAAAAAATTTTAACTGTAGGTATCAAAGCCATAAACAGGCTTTTAAGAGGATCAGAAATATTGAAGGTGTTAAAAATCCAGTCCACAACATCAGATAATTTAATGAGCCCAGCACCCAGCTGGTTTTATGTTGGGTTTTCAGGGGCACTTGGGGATTTTGGTGCCCTGGGAAGTGGTGCGAATTCCTTCTCAGAATTGAGTTTTCCGAGACCAGGAACTGTTTGCTTCTGAGCTTTGTCTCCACTACCTCTAAACATAAATGTTGGAGGCCCATCGGAAGACAACTTCGTACTCTTGCTAGGGAGCTTAGGAGAGGATTTGTTTATTCTTTTCCTATAGCTATGAGGGACCGCCGAAGATGACCGTCAGTTGACAAACAGGTATAGAGGTTCGTTGATTGTTAATGGGGAGGGGGGGGGGGGGTGGCACTCTTGAGTATGTCAGCAAAGGAACGCTTGAAGTGTTCCTTCAGGGAACGTTTCAAACCATCCTTGCGCACTTTGTACGCGGGACATGCCATTAGGTCATGCGGACCCTCCTTACAGTAAAGACACTTTTCAGTACCCAGTTAGAGACGAACAGGGAGGCGAACTCGGTCCATTTGGAAATTTTTTTATAATTTGAACATTGTTCTAGTTACCTCGTTTTTACATGATGATCAGAAAATTTTTGCAGAGCTTCTATAACTACTAGTGCAACGTGGGCAAGTTAATGATTTGCTACACAATTGTTTTAGCTGTACTTAAAATTGTTCTATTATGATTTTTTCGGTAATATTGTAAAACTCAACAGTGATGTTACACAACCGATTTTAATATATTTAAAAATCTTTCTGAACATATCTAACATAAAAAAAATTCTAAAACAATTGTAGAACCTCTTGAAATTTCAATAATTTCATTCATTTGCTAATTCAGCAGCTGAAAGATTCATATGGGTGGTCTATAATGTAAATGAAACTGAAACAAACGTATCCCCAGCAATCCGTTTTAGTTTTATTTATTCGACCAGTTGTACTGTCAAATTTAAAACTGGTATACATTGCCGTTCTATTTTTTCTATGTTTGAAACACAGATAAAACGCTCCTGGGGCTGCCAGTTTATTTTGTTCTAATTTCTAGATTTAAATTTTAAAACTGACATATACATAAATTTTAAAACTGAGGGCATATTCAGGAGTGTTCTAGTTCTAGATGCATAATTTATGTCAGTTTTAAAATTTATATCTAGAAATTATAACAAAATAAACTGGCAGCCCCAGCAGTGTTTTATCTGTGTTTCAAATATAGAAAAAATTGAACGGCAATGTCCCACATTATCAGATCCGAATGGATTCCGAATGAATTCCGAATCAATTCCGAATCGGCGAGAAATTTCCATTCGGAATTTCATGTGGAAATCATAATGGATTCCGAATCAATTCCAACTCCAGTGCAACAACCGATTCCGAATGAACCGGTTCGCCTACAACCGGTTGATTCGGAAATCATTCGGAATTGAGTGAGAAGATGCGGACTGAATTGTCAATTTGTCTTCTTCTTCTTCTTTCCCGATTTTGCACGTTTTTGTGCTGACTTTCAGTTTATTTTTAAATGAAAACATGTAAACTGATTATACACATTGAAATCTTCATGTTTTTCGGATATACAGAACTAGTAAATAACCAGTTCTTCTTAGAATTCCAAACTAAACTGTTGAAATTCGCTGGAAATTAACAAAACGGCCTACCTTAGTCAGCATCATCCATTCTTCTAGCTGGAGTGTAGTGAAATGGCTTAAGTCGCCTAAATTTTACACTAACACATTCATAAAATGAGCGAATATTCAATGACATTTATAATGTCACTGTCAATCAGGTTGATCGAGCAGCCAATTCAGGCGAAAATTCTAGCACTGAACCGATCGAGCACTGAAAAATCATGCAGTCGAGTAAGAATTCATTACGCATTCCGTCATTTCGATAATGTGGGGTATACCAGTTTTAAATTTGACAGTAGAACTGGTCGAATAAATAAAACTAAAACGGATTGCTGGGGATACGTTTGTTTCAGTTTCATTTACATTATAGACAACCCATATGAATCTTGCAGCTGCTGAATTTGCTCTGACATTATGCATCTAGAACTAGAACACTCCTGAATATGCCCTGAGTATATGATTGATATGATAAAGGCATCATCACGCCACTAGGTGGATTAAAACAGGTTTTTGATTATTTCATTCAGCGTAAAGAAGTGGTAACAGTGTGAAGATATGGTATGAATATTTCGCCTATTCGTCACTAATGGCGCTACTTGTTGTCGTGCACGGTGCCTTCAGTCCAATGGACTTTCTTTTCACTGGACTGCAAGCGAGAATTTAGCTGTGTGGCTACGTCGAGTCGTCAAAGAACGGATAAAAATTCTTCTTTCTCGCGGCGTACTCGAATTTTCTCGTCACTAACACAGTACAACGTGCTCACCCGTTGAAAGTTTCGCATGAGAAATCATCAAATTATCGAAATACAGAAGAAAATCTGATTATTTTGATTGATTACTGGCAGTAATCAATTATTGCTCATTGTTATTCGATTATACTAATCGACATCTCGTTTCATTGATCGACTTACTGATAATCGATAAATACAGAAAATGAATCGTGCAAATGTCAGTGGCCCTTATTACCGGTATCACTACACGGTGAAAACCAAGTGAAGTGATTGTGACCCTTATTATCGGTATCACTTCACGGTGAAAATCGAGTAAAGTGAATTTAGGTCCTTAGCACGCTTAGTCGCTTCAAAGACAAAAGCAATTATTTGAATGAACTTGATGTCATTTTGAACATCACGCCACCAACATTCCGTTGAAAAAATGAGTTTTTTCCACTACAGTGATCACTTCACTATGCGTGATACTGGTAATAGGGAAAAACAAGTGAAGTGACATGTAAGTGAAGTGAATGTGAAAGTGGAAGTGAGAACGGTAATAAGGGTAAGTATCTCTTTCAATTATTACGGCATATTCCAATAAACTCTACAGTGCAGATCGAAAGATGTCGGCTTTAGTCATTCAGTGTGAAGTGTTATATCTCGGTTGATTTTTCAGAAGGCCGTAACAGCAAGTGACAGTTTCTCTTTGTTCACTCTCTCTTTCGATTATTGTGATGTGATCTAAAAAGATTTTCTTGGATTTCATAGTTCTTTTTGGAAGTCGAACGTTTCGAGCATCATTCTATGCAAAGAGTTAAGTGATAAACGTGTAAACCGTAATTAATAGAAGAGAAAGTAAACAAAGAGAAACTGTCACTTGCTGTTACGGCCATCTGGAAAATCAACCGAGATATGTAATGTTTGTCAAATAGACCTTATTTAGGTTAACCTTAATAATCAAGGGGAAGTAAACATAATAAACTTTCGATATGCACTATAGAATTTATTGGAAATTACTGAAATTTGTCATAATAACAGTGAAAGTAAACAAAGAGGAACTGTGATTGTAATGTAAATTTAACTCACTAGGGTAAATGCACATAGCTTTGAGCATGCACTATCAGCTTGGAGCGAAATCAATTTTCAGTTCAGCAACGCCATCGCACAGTATTACATTTTGGCGCGCACAAATTTGTCATTTCTTTCCCCTCCTTCTATGTACGAGATTCGACGCGGACTCGCCTGAAAGCGCCATGCTCACCAAAAAGGATGTTGTCAATGATGTTTTTTTTAATTTGCGAGCTGGATATCTTGTTAATATGATGTCTTTGCTTTGAGTCAACCCGTAAAATGAGGTGGTAGCAGATTTGTATATCTTTCTTCACACCTACCAATGTGACGCAGCCCATGCTGCTGCGTCTAAGTCGTCCGCAGACATGTCATCGGAAGCGGCTGCTTCTCGCAAGTAACCCTGTAATCCATCTCGAAGATCTCCGGTCAACCACCATTTCGGTACTAACATGTGATTAGGGCATATCGTGCGATATGCCCTTTTGAAAGTTACGAAAAATAATGCTCATTACTCAAGTTTTAAACATGAAATTCAAGCATATTGCGCACAATTTCGTAGATTGGGCTTCTGTCTACGAGATTATATCGATTATTGTGTCAATGAAGGTTGTAGAGCCGAGCAATGAGCATTATATTTTGTAACATTCGCAAGGGCCTATCGTGCGATATGCCCTAATCACATGTTACTACCGATTTGTCTGTAACTGTTGAACATAATTGAAACAATAACTTACCTATATCTCACAATGTATTTTGACACTAGCAAGTAACACAAAAATATTCTTTATTGTGATTCCTTTCATAAATTCTGGACTTACCGTTTTTTTATTTCATTAGTCATGATTTTCGAAACAAATTTGCAGAAATGTAGAATATCAGGAAACTCAATGATTAACTCTCCTGAGTTGTGGAACTGAAATGTTTTACAGAACAAGGGTAGCATGTTGTATAGCTTAAGTTCCTTATCTTCATCAAAAATTGTAGCTCGAGTAAATTCATTAAAAACTTTTCGCAAATGCATTATTCCCATCCTAGTGGCGTTATCACTGGATTCACCAATATCATCCCGTGAACTAGCTCTGTGTGCGCTCATTGTGACGAATACAAAAAGTAAACAATCTTGCTGTTATATTGTTTTACAGCGTATCTTAGGATCCCTTTTACACAAGTATCGTATCCAATTTTTACATTCCCTGATACTCAAATAATTTCTAGTTCGCAGAATTTAATCAAGTTTTGAGTTAAATACGTATAGATATCTCGGTTGATTTTTCGAAAGGCCGTAAGAGTAATTGACATTTTCTCTGTGTTTACTTTCTCTTCTATTAAGTACCAAGCGGTTGTCACGTTTATTACTCAACTCTTTGTATAAAATGATACCCGAAACCTTCGACTTCCAAACAGAATTGTAAAATCCAAGAGTAATTTTATAATCACATTACAATAATCGAAAGAGAAACTGTCACTATGAACATTAAAAAAAATCAACAAGATATCTGAACTAGTGGTGTATTTTTTTACTCGAATAATCAAAATAATCGATTAAAAGGCCAAAGTAATCGAGTATTTATAATCGATTAACGGCAGTGCCACTAATCGAGGTAATCGATAAAAAGGCACACCGAGAATTAGGTACATAAGCAATCTTCAGTAACATTATTTTTTATCTTTGGGCCCCTCCCGAAACGAAATCCTGGGTACGGGCCTGGCTGACAGGGTCTGGAGAAAGGCAAACACCCACTTGTACGTGGCGGGCAGATTCCCCCAGACGGCTGGCTAAGTCTGTCAGCCATTTTTGCCTGAATTCTGCCAAAATTCCGGCAAAAGTCTGGCAACAATGCAACAACCGTTTCCGGCAGAGAATTTCGCCTAGCGGTTTTTAACGGTTCTTTTCTGTCGGATTCTTGCCATACAAGATTGGCAGAACCGTTTTGAATCGGTTCTACATTTTAAGCGTTTTGGTTTTATTTTTTCAATAAAAGATACATATGAGAGGCAATAAGTTATTGCCCTTCATATATACTAATCATGGAAAATGTTATCGCCAATAACATTGCTTTCTTACTACCAAACATACCCATATTTCAATCTCATTTACCTCGACTCAAGATTCGTTTTTTGTACGTACATGCTAAATTGACGAATATCAAATGAAGTCGAATAAAAAAAACGAAAAAAAAGAGGAGAGAAATAAACAAAACACGTATGACGAGATAATTTCAAATATTCACGATTAAGTGGTACCCTTTCTTCCACCAAGAGAATTGTGGAACCCTTAGTTGAGTAAGTCGTATTCACGACTAAAGAAGCCAGTTGTCTGATCCTGTCCAATACGCTTCTAAGAAAATACCTAGTTTTAAGTAGTTTTCGCCCAAAAGAGGGCTTGTGAACAGGAACATGATATTAAGTGAAAGAAGTTCTATTTGGTCCCTGTGAAAAAGTACTCAACAGCATGTTGGTTCTACTAAAGAGTTGAGTTCTTTTTATTCAACATTAGTTGGATGTGGTTTACCCAAGGGGAGGACGCTTAGAACAATGTGCCAATCACACATTAACACGATGCGTTGGTGCATTTATCAATATTGGCACTTTCGTTTTCATACAGTTGCACAGTTGCGGCACACAAAGGACTCAGTTTTGACAAGTATCTGTTTCATGGGGCACAGCATGGCACACTAAGACTCACAGTATATCACGTGTTTTTTTTTTAGAGGCACAAAATAGTTTGTGTTAAGCGACTATCCCCTTGGGTTTACCTGATTTTGACCTCCCGCTGTTTGGTGGTTTTGCTCATTGTTTCCTGACAAGAATCGAAAGCGCGAATGAAAGGCGACAGCTAAAAAGGTAAGTAAAGTAAGTAAAAAACTCAACCGATGCGTACTATTCCCTCTCTATGTAGGGCCAATCTAACGTTGTGTCTCACTACTAGAGTAACTCGTGTGCTATGATGAGAGTTGCAGTTTCATCTATAATAATTCTAGAAAATACGAATTTCAATTTAATGATTTATGGTCCACTCTGCCCAGGATTACAATGTTCATAAATTGTTCCATCCGTTTGATCAAAGATTTTATTGAATATTCCGAGAAACTAACAATTTTTAAGATATTTCAACTCAATTTTTCCATATTTTTGCTTGCTGTATGATACACTGATGATGAAGATTCTCTATTCAACATAGACTAGTGCTTAATAGTAATCGATTACACTAATCGACTTCTCTTTCATTAATCGAAAACCTGATAATCGATTAATTCGAAAAATCAGACATCACTACTAAGCAGAGATGCCAGATATTTTCATAGAAAATCTGTATTCCTTTGTATAAAAAATTTGTATTTATTTGTATTCACTAATAAAATGAAATTCTTACAACAAAATGACGCTTAAAGAGGTTCCTCCAATAGATTGTGGTTGTACTATGGTGAATTCAATCAGTCATTGCCGCGCTCACAAGAATATTCAACGACGAAATTTCATAGTTTTTTTTTATTTTTTATCCACAACAATTGAATTGTGATTCCATATATTTGTCTAGTTTGAAAATGTTGACTTCATTATGTGACATGAAATTTCACCGCCCAAAATGCAACCACAGACTAACAGACAGGACACTCGAATTAGATTCTTCAATCATTTTAACGGTCATTTCGAATATTCCTTTATTTGGGACAGTACTCACATGTGTCATGATGGCGCCACGTTACACTATCAAAAATATCCTGTCTGTCATCTAGACTGTGTTTATTTTTTTCATTTACCAACAGAGTTGCCATTCATGCAGAATTACCTGTAATGTATTGATTTGTATACGTCCATGCGAATTTCATGCAGGATACAGATTTAATACATATTGCCAAAACTATATACATAATTGTGCCTACTTCTCATCCTCCAACGCAATAAAAAATCGAACCCGTTTTGTTACAATATGTACTTGCTTCTGGTCTGCCGCCACTTAATTTCGGGTGAAAACTACCAACACAATAAAAATAGTCTAGACGAACAACGTTGAGTCAAATAAATGGTTACCTTCCAACGTCGCGAAAAAGTTAAATATATTATCAACGTAATCCAATAATTTATTGTGACGATTCATTTTCAAATATTTTGATGAAATCAGGCATCCCTGCAAGCAGCTGATCGATGTTGACAAACGAGGAGAAACCAACTAGTAAAAAACTTGTACATAATACAAGGGGTGTACAGATAGTAAACAGTTCGCGCAGTACAATATAGGTGGAACTAGTGCATCACGAAAAATTATTTTTATAAGAATTTTCTCATACTGTCATGTCTGTTAGTCTGTGATGCAACTTCAAGTCGCTTTGTCTCGTCACTGGAATCAAATACTAAAAGATAGCTTAGACAGAAAAGTTTAATTTTTTCTTTCTTACTTTTTGTGAGATCTGTATAAATCTGTATTAAATTGAGGAAAATTGTATAAAATCTGTACTCTGTATTAAATCTGTATGAGCATGTAAAAATCTGTATAATACAGATAAATCTGTATAAATGGCATCTCTGCTACTGAGCAGTTCTACACAGCGTTGCCATTATTTTGGATTTATTTGGAAAATGTCAGATTTTTCTCGTTTTGACACACTAAGAGCACATTCAGCAGTTCGAAGTTCTATATGGGAGATTCATAATTGAATTGAAACTGAAACAAACGTACCCTCAGCAATCCGTTTCATTTCCATTATTTCGAACAGTTCAGATGTCAAATTTAAAACTGGTATACGCAGCCGTTCTATTTCTTCATGCTTTTGAAACGTGTACATAACCGTGTTTCAAAAATACGGAGAATGTATTAGTGTGATTTAAACTAGTGAAAATCCAAAATAAAATAATCTGAAAAAATGGCGCAGTGTGATTCGATACGTCGTGGGAAAAATTTTTCGAAATTGGTAGACCGACAGATTTGTTTATCGTGAATAAATGTCTCAATGGATGCCACAAAAGGCACCGACCAAAATATAGTGACATTTTGGAAATCTATCCACCAGCATTGTGTGTTCCACAATTCATTATTGAACACAAGAACACCTGAAGCGACTCGACAAAAGTTCGGCATTATAAGTCGCAATGTATCTAAATTTATAAGTGTTTTGAAGTCCGTAGACCGCTTGAATGAAATTTAGAGGATAGATTGAATAAATCGCTTGTTTTGTTCAAAAAGGAGCAACAGGAGGAATTCAAATTTTTAGAATGTTGGGAAATTCTAAAACACTATCCTAAATTTAGAGAAGATATTCCTGGAGGTAATGTATTATTATTAACAAAAGTGGTATTATAATTATTACTCGTTATCCATACCAATACCTTCGTTTTTTTCTGTCTAAATTAAAGTTGTATATTAGAATAGTAAGTGTAACATTTTCACCTAGAATAAAATTTGTTTCAGGTAAAATATTCCTTACGGAGATTTCCTCAATATCTTGATTTTATACTCAAATCATTGTTTGTCCTTTCCCATTGTTTGTCCTGAACCAACACTCAATATTCTGTTGCAGTACGGACTTAAAGCCTGTTCGCACTATACCGGGCGGGACCATCCGAGACTATCCGGGACGTTTTTTCCTCATCGGCGATGACTGAGCTGCCGGCGTGTGTATGTATTGGAATCCCGGATCCGGGATAAAATCCATTTGGTTGCCACCGATATTCCTCGCCGAGTTTTTTTCAGCGCCAGCAGTGCGAAAAACTCGGCGAGGAATATCGGAGGCAACTAAATGGATTTTATCTCGGAACCGGGATTCCAATACATACACACGCCGGCAGCTCAGTCATCGCCGATGAGGAAAAAACGTCCCGGATAGTCCCGTTCCGGTCGTGCGAACAGTAAACAATGTCATTGGCTTTTAAGATCATTCGAAATGTTCGCATCAAACAGGTTTCCTTTTTTTATTTTTCATGCACCTTGCCCAGAGTTGCCATGTCTGCAGACATGTCTATAAATCTGAAGATTTCTTAAATTAGGTGCAGACTATTTTGCAAACTTTTGAAAATCATGATTTTTGCAGACATTCGTCCTAATTTACAGACTTTAGAAACCACCACTGTCTTTTTTGTTCGTTAAGCAGATTAAAGTATGTATTTTTCACAAAACTTGAAGTCTGCAGACTTTTTTTACCCTGCCGACAGATATTCGAAATTTTCACTTGGCATCTCTGACCCTGCAATGACATACTTGATGGTTCTAATCAATTTAATGTTTTTTAGACTGCTCAAAGGAGCAAAAACAAGGTAATATTGCGCCGTCGTCGCTTCCTTCTGAACGTCCTTCGGGACAAAAGCAGGCCAAAATAAGACAATCTTTATTATATAGAGACGACCTAGATTTGAGAAGAATTCAAGCCTTAGAAAACTTAGCCAAGGTTACCAGTGTGAGAAATGAAATTATTCGAAAGCAAATAGAATAAAAATTAAGACAACACCTTTGGATGGATTGGACAAGTTGTCCAAAAAGTTTATCAGATTGGAGAAGGAGAAGCTGCTAGAAGAAATGAGTACTCAATGCACGATATCAGAAAGCAAGAAATGGAATGATGGGGAGTCCTCGGAATCTATCATAAATGTAAGTTCATCGTACAACATGTTATATATAACAAATTCTCCATTTGCAATATTTCACAAACAGGAATCGACAATATTCGTTCCGACGAAGAATGAGAATGCAAATGAACTCTATCCTGTATTAGACACAGATTTACCGATAATATCTGATGGCAGCGACCTGCAAGAAAATTGTCTGGAGTAATTTTTTTAAACAATTATAAATATAACTGATATAAAATGTTAATAAAATACTGTTAAATTCAAATTTTCTTTTTCTAGCTCATTACAACAATTTGATATTCAAAACACTTAGGGGCTGTCCATAAAAGACGTCACGCCGCAAGGGGGAGGGGGGTGTTTCATAAAACGTGACCTTTTGTGACAGGGGGAAGGAGGGGAGGTTTTTGGAATGTGACGTCCAATATTTTCAATGAGCGCATTTTTGAAATACCTAATTATATTACTGCTTTGCCCTATTTCCTGAAAAAATCTCCACAATAAACGTTTCCATTCTATAGGGAAATGTTTATTTGTTGATGTAAAAGTTTCTTCTTGTAAATTCGGAAATAAATGATGCAGTAAAACATTTCTGTTCTGATCAGCAAAAGTGCACGGAGGAGCGAGTAAATTAGCGAAATTAATAAATTTTGCCTAATATGATTAAAAAAGAAAACGATGCCTTCAAACGGTTTAACTTAAGTTATGCACTGACAATTTTTTCAGTGATTTGATTTTCTAGCATTGATAATAGTATATCATAAGAATTTCTCTTATCTGATTCTGATGCAGTTTATTCAATTGTACTCCATTTGAAAAAGGGCGAAAGATCAACGATTTCAGACGTAGATCATGTCATGTCTTATCTGATCATATGTGATTTTCTTTCACCAACATCAAATTATCAATTATCGAATCATCCAATGATTGAACTTACATGATTCAAGAATCATTTTAGCTCATCACTACTATTGTGTGACGAAAGATCAGTGCCGATATTAATCGATGTGATTTAAAATTCACTGATCAACTGATCATGAAAAGATTCTCCAGCAGTGATCTCGTTTTGATGAGGTTTTGGTCTTTATTTTCTCAGCCCTGTATGCTATACTAAGGAAATATTATTTTTTACCTAAAACAATAATATATCTGTGTACCCCTAGGAGGAATATAACAGATGATTTAAATGTTTCATCAATTCCAACCAAATACCTTTGTTAACTTATATAATTGATATTAATAAAATAATTTCGATGATTTTGTAGTTTTAGGGATATTTTTTAATCTAATGACAGCATGTAATAAATCGATTTTCCCCTCATATTTGTATGGTTTGTCATACATATTGAGTATGTATTGAGATGAATTTTATTTATTTTGAATTCGTGACATGTGACTTTAGGGGGTTGGGGGTCTTTGCTTCTGTGACAATTTGTGACAAAGGGGGGATGGGGAATAAAAAATCGTCAAAAAAAGCGTGACGTCTTTTATGGACAGCCCCTTAAATTACTGAGTATGAGTATTTGTGTGATATCTTTTGTAATGTTACGGTTGATTTCCACGACGCTCCCAAATGTGTTCTATTACATCCTGACGTAAAATTGCCGACTCGGAAACGTCTGAGTTTTGCTCTTTGTGAACAATACTGTGTGAAACAATCACCAGAAATAGGCATAACAGATGACTGTTCCGAATATCGAGAAGCATCAACTAATGGCTGATCTAGATCGACGTTATCGCGGTACTCGATCCTCATATTGTGTAATATAACACAAGTTTTCATAATTTGATTAATTGTTGGCATATCCCAAATACGACAAGGAGTTTTCAGGATATGCCAACATTGCTGTAATATGCCAAATGCACACTCGATATCTTTTCGTGCAGATTCTTGCATTTTTGCAAACAATTGTTTCTTAGCAGAAAATGGATTGGATATAGTTTTTAGCAAAATGGGCCAATCGGGATAGATGCCATTCGCTAGCAAATATCCTCGGTCACGACGTTGATTTCTCAAATAGTATGTTCCGTTCAGGAAATTATCCTAAAAAAGAGTAATAACGTTGAAAAGTATACAAATAAATCCCATATACTCACGTGGATTATCTTATCCAATATTGGAGATCTGTCCAACACACTTATATTATTTAGACTGCCTGGCATTCCGAAAAATGCATGCCATATGTGGGTATCCTGACATTCCTGACTAGCTAAGGCTTCTAGTACAATTGATGGCTTGCTACTTTTCCCTTGGTATTGTCCTACACTGAGAAAAGAACCATAGTAACCGCAACCTGTTTTTCATTGTCATTTCTACTATACGCTAAAATAGTAGCAAAGAGCATGATATATGACTATTCACCATCTGTATTGTATAAATTACTAGACAACAAAGACTACGACTTGACTAAACTATTTGTATTTATGACTTTTCTGGCATGGTCATACTGACAATGGTAGTCATCTCAAATATAAGAACAAATAGTTAAACTCACAATTTCTAGTAAGGTGAAATTGCTCTTGAGCCTTGATATATGAGAAGCGAAATAGTTATTGCTACCATGTGAATATGTTCACAATATAATAATGTTACCATAAATAGATACATGGTTTGATAGACGATTATGAAGTTTGAAGACACCATTCATGTAGTCCATATCAACAGAATTTATGTAGTAATCACATTATCGTGTATTTTTTTTGTTTTTTAACCGACTATGTATTTCATTTATGCTGACTATACAAATTGTCAATAAACTAATGTTCTATGTTATTGTCACATAAAGTTACAATATAACAGAAAATTTCGTACGTGGGTAACACATCAGTGATTGATATGAAAAAAATATTTTATATGATGACTTTGTGTAAGTTGGTAGGTCTTGCAGGTGAGTAAAGTTTGTAGCCTTAATAGTTTCCGTCATTGAAATTCAATTTTTCAACCATTTTTCCGGCAACGGCTACGTTTTCCAGTGAAATAAACGTCTCGTATACGATTTATTATTCATTATCGGTCGCTGTAGAAATAACATCCAACATATCGCAGGTGGGTAACGAGGTTTACATCTGGACTTGGCTATTAATTTCTTTCATGCTGCTCATTCCTGCTTCAGGAAAAAAATCCACCGGACATCAGAGTCTTTGATCAACTGCTGCTACCAAACAATGCTCCTCAGTGTCCACGTTGCTATTCAACATTTCACTAGGCATGTCATCATTTAATATGATGTGAAAATAAAATAAAATTTCATGAAACTATTTTGTTGTTCTTGTTCTAGAATTCAAATTCATAAAACTTTTTAACATTAGCTCATGTTTTGCTGATCTTCAGCATTGTTGAATCAACCACTGCCTTCAGTTTCGAAATAACTAGAAGTGAAATGTTAAAAATACCATGGCTCTGGTTATAGCGAAAACTACAATGTAAATAAAGATTCGGTCATGGTTAGCCTAACCATCTCAATCGTATTAGTTATTCATACAATATACTGTTCAATATTACTATTCTAGAGCCGATACCATTTATAGTAAACATGAACTTGACTATTGTTGAAATCATCTGATTTAATAGTCGGCTGAAAACCACTATACTCGCATGGTCAGGTTGACCCTCTATATAGTAACTGTTACCATAATATTTTTCTGAGTGTATTAAGAATGAAGATATACAATATAATGTGCATGCTCTAAACATTTCACTACTAAAAAAAAGTTTATATTCGTACCTTTCAAAGTAACAGGGCAATTTTTCCATTGCACATGCATGCAATCAATGCTACCGACCATGCCTGGAAAACCTCTCGCTTCGTTTTGCTGCATTAGGTTTGCTATATCGGTGCTGTTCGGGGTACGCAGGTAATGGGTTCCATATACTTGTATGGTAGTCTTACAAAACTCTCTAAGACTTTCAAGTGCAGTAGATGCTCCGATTCTTAAATAGTCATCAACTGAGTCACCTGCCGTTCCGTAAGCGAATATGCGAATGGCTGATAAGCACTTTTGTTCAGAGCTTAATCCAGGGGTTCCTGCAGCATTTACTCTTTTTTTAAAATACTCATTTTGTGTTACTATGTCATTACGAATCCGTTCAAACATGACATTTTTCATTCGAAACCTTCTCAGAAATATTCGTTCGTCGTATACGGGATTCTCTCCGAAATAATCCCGGATGATTTGGGAATGAGCATTTTCAAAATTTCGATTGACATTCCGCCTTCCGGGTTGCGATCCTCTCTGTGATCTTGCATTACTCATGCAATCATCTAGATTTGGAATCAGTAAAAGTTTTTCAATATCATTATAATTGATGCTATTTTCATTTCAAGAAATTTTTATAATGAATACATACCTGCAATCACGGACTCAACGATCTCTTGCAATTTATCTTCTTCAGTGATTGTTTCAAATATTCGGTCGTACCAATCATCCCACATTTTTAATTATGCACACTGAGCCGGTAAAGTACTAGATTGTTAATTTATTTCGAATTTTAGATACTTTATTTTATTAGTAGACGTTCGATTTGATTGTTGTCAGGACGAGAAGTTACAATTGAGTTAATTTATGATAATTTAATCTTGATAGTTTTAATTATGAGTAGAATCAGCTGAAGCAATTTGGAAACACGTCGCAATACGAGTTTGTATCATTCTCGTGTTATAGCAAGACTATATTGTTCTTTCTAGTTCAGCTTTAAGGAATGTCTAGATAAATTAGGGAAGATGTCCAACTAACCAAAAGTTCGGATAAAAGGGACTGATTAGGCTTAAGCAACTTTCGAAGTTCATCAATAGCATTCTAAGAAAGTTCGCGTGACGCAACCGAACGAACTTCTAATCTGCTTCTATGTAGTGAGAAAGTGCGCGAGGAACTTGTTTTGTACTTTCAAGTTCTCAAAAGTTCCGCGCGTACTTTTAAGTAGCAAGAAAGTGGATGTTGTAAGTAATTGTGGAACTTCTAATTACTTGGGTATTCACAATCCCACAGTAATGTTGGCAACAACTCAAAACATTCTTCCAAACAAACATTTTTCGCATTCGTACAAGTATCACGTGTAATCACAATGCTTACAGGCACTCTAGGTGAAATGAAACGGATCTCAAGAGCTTCAACTCGATTTTAATCCTGCTGTTTTGCATCTGAACTACGACGTGCCAGTCATTTATCAATTATCTCAATTAGCAGAAGCATATACAATGCAAATTCAGTCAATTCAGCTCTTGTGAATCAATAAGGTAAAACTTGATTGATATTAGGTGTATTCAAAATGAAGATCGTGAGAATAATCAAAATAAAGGTGTATTCAAAATTAAGATCGTGAGAATAATGGATCTTAACATATTCACTGGTGTAGATTAAGGAGTGTATCGAAAATAAGCTATCCACAAATTTTTCTTTCAAATTATGATAAAAAATGACATTTTATTCAAACTAAAAATTGATCCGTTAATGTACGAGGTTAAACTTGAGTATAATGAAAACGGAATGAAATTTAAGTTATTCCTTCAAGAATTTTCGAACTTTTGATCAAACGCTCTTCATCAAGTTCCGGACAAGTGTTGCATCGCATTTTTTGGACGCTTGAGACCAATTTTTTTAGCTCCTGCATGTTCCCAGCTGCCTTACCAGTCTTCTTGAAGACCCTCTTCATGATTGCCCATTAACGTTCGGTGTGTCGAAGCTGAGGGCAATTTGGTGGATTGATATTTTTTTCAACGAAATTTATACCCTTTTCCGCAAGCCAATTGAGAGTGGTTTTGGCATAGTGGGCCGACGCTAAATCCTGCCAAAACAGTGGAGGTGTACTATGCTTCTTATATAAAGGCAGCAATCTCTCCTGGAGACACTCAGATCGATAGATTTCTGCATTTATAGTCCCGGTAGTGTAAAAAATGGTTGACTTCAAACCACAGGAACATATTGCTTGCCATACCAGTATCTTTCGACCGTGTTTCTCTACTTGAATCGACCTGTCCGCATCGCTCACTTCCTCCCCAACATTGTGGACCTGAAAGGATTTTTGAGTCTTCCTTTACATAAGTCCCATCGTCCATCAAAACGCATGCATCAGGACACTGCAAAAGATGCAAATACAATTTCCGGGTCCTTGTTGTTGCTCGCTTCTTCTGTTCTACACTTTGTTTCGAGATTTTCTGCTTCCTGTAGGTCTTCAGGTGATTTCGCCTCTTAATATGCTGGATCATACACTCGTGCCTGCTTTTTTGGCCAAATCACGTATTGACATTGATTTTTTTTTCAAGACTAGAGGTACCGCTTTCTGGACTAGTTTCGGGTTGGAAAACCCGGGTTTTTTGCCACTTTCTGGTAGCTCATTCAACGAATAGTGTTTTCCAAGCTTATTAATGATGGTTTTACCACTGGCATGATGAATTCCAAACCGCTTTGCCAATTTTCGCATAGTAATACCCTTCTCACTTAGCCATGTATCCAGAACCTTAATTTTCACTTCCTTTTCAATACGCGACATTTTGAAAACGCGGAATTTCAACCGCACAAAACATACGAAAGCTAACAGCTAAACACACCGCATGCTGTGATCTGAACATAAAAAAAACATCACAAATACATGCGTACAACACGTATATATGTGAATAGTTTATTTTCGATACACTCCTTATGACCTCTCAGCTCGGAGGGGAAGCCGTTAATATGATGTCTACTAACGCCAATGGTCAATTAATCGGACATGCATCTTGATTTAGCGAATGTCATTGATATTATATGTGTTGATCGTGGGGCTGTGGATTTGTAGTTTTAAAAAGTGTGGTGGGTAATGTCAGAGACATAACCAGATTGACGTGAATACTAATAACATTGTCTCGCTGAAACTCAAACTGCACACGATAACACGCAACGAAAGTATAGGTATTGTGATCGTTACCCGTCGTAATTAAATATGTTAGTGGCGGCACAAACTTTTGTTTAACATTTTGATGAATCCGATGCTTTTTAAAAGAAATGAAAGTAAAACAATCGATTCCAGGCGGCATCAGTAGGTGCATTTGATCCGGAATCCAGCTGGAACTCATAATGAATTCCGATGCGCTACATAGCGATCCCATATATATATATATATATATATATATATATATATATATATATATATATATATATATATATATATATATATATATATATATATATATATATATATATATATATATATATATATATATATATATATATATATATATATATATATATATAAGTATATATATATATATATATATATATATATATATATATATATATATATATATATATATATATATTTATACATCATCTATCACTTATAGTTTTCATACAAACAAATAATGAATTCTACAGTATATGAGAGAAAATATGTTTGTCATAGAAATTTCGCACAATGTTCCGAAAAATTTCGTATGAATTTCATAAAGCTTTTTATTGGAATTCCAATTTTCGTGACGATATTCTTGTGGCTAAAAACCATACGATATCATTATGAAATTCCATATATATATATATATATATATTTATGTTGTCATTTTATTTTGGAATAACAGAGAGACGCGAAGAAGAAAAACATAAACAACTGACGTTTCGGGAGTTGCTTTTATGAATATATTTAGAGTTGATTCTGTTTGCGAAAATATTGACAGTGAATTGCGGTGTTTTGTTCCGGGATGTTTCAATCGTTTTCATCACCTGCATTTGAAATGCCACCCACAGCACAATCACTCCATTATCCATAATAACTGTAATAGATACCACAGTGCAATCCGCCAAATCCTTCCTCCAACGAAATGAACAGAATCGGATGTGTGTAAAATTTTCTATATTTCGACGTTACCTTGCAAGCCCTTGAAGAATAAATGTCCTGATTTTCAATTAGTGCGATAGATTCGCCAGGCTGCGCGACAACTGGAGTAACTTAGAAGTGAGATCCCGATCTGAACTGGTCGTTTGTTTATGTTTACATGCTTGAATCCCGGCGCGCCATACTTAATTTCGTGAGAAAATTACCAACACAACCAAAACTGTCTTACTACGCCACCAGTGTATTTTACGTCGTGAGTTTAGCCGAGATCTGGAAAAGCATTATTTTTACATACACTCAAATAAAAATTCACGTTCGATTCACTTGAAAAATCACGTAAACTGGTTTCAAATGTCAAATTGAATATTTTACGTGACGAAAATGAATGTTATACGAACATCTTCTAAAATGAATAGAGTCATCACATAAGGTTTACGTGAATTGACCAAACGTCAAACAATCTACGTGAATTTCCAGTGTGAAAAACTCGATTTTGAAAATGGCGAACAGTGGCCCTCAAAGTGTGAGTAGTGCAAATATTTGCGAGAAATGTTATTTAATTACAATGTTTTACTACATCGATCGGTTGATTCCAGTATGAAAGTTTCCATGTGTTCGATTGGATCGAGTGCCTGCGTGAGTCCGGAAGTGTGCCCGCTCCTGCCGAATGCTTCAAACAGGCCGTTGGTCCACCGAAAAACGAGTTCAAAATCGGTATGAAGCTAGAGACACTGGACCCATGTAATGGGATCTCAACCTGCATCGGTAGTGTTGTGGAAGTTCTCGGATCTCGACTTCGGCTTCAGTTGGATGGCAGTGACAACACAACGATTTCTGGAGGCTTGTCGATTCGAGATCCCACGACGTTATTAGTTGCTTTTCATTTTTTATTTAAAATTCCATGCTGATTTTCTAAAATAAATGTTTTGTTTTGCATGTCATTTTGCATTCTTTAGATTTATATAAAAATCTGAAATTTCCCTTTTTTCTTCAACCAATATATGAAATAGTGTTTCTTTTATATCTAAATTTGATATGAACTGATAGATAAATGTGAAATGAGCAGTACATTACATTTTACCTATGAAACACGTAACTTTTACTGGATTATGCATTAAACAGCTTTTAAATGCCAGTCTTTTGAAACCTACGTGAAAAGTAGGGTGGAAAATATTCACATAACTTTTCACGTAACTATAACATGATTATTATTTTGAGTGTAAGAAGCAGTGAACGTGGGAGCAGAGATGCCAGATATTTTTCATAGAAAACCTGTATTGTTTTGAATAAAAAATCTGTATTTATCTGTATTCAGAAAGGAAAATTCGAAAATAAAATGATGTTTGAAGATGTTATTCCATTAGATTATTATTATAGAATGGCAGATGCAAAGAGCATTCCTTTATATCGTAAGTCCTTGCCGCACGGACATGAACATTCAACGACGAAATTTAATTGTTTTTGTTATCAACCACAATTGAATTGTAAATCCATATACTTTTTTCGTTTGAAAATGATGACTTGGAATTCAAACATGGAATTCAAACGCCCATTACGCAACGTCAAGTCAGGTCATACAACTTTTCAGTCTGACAATAAAGTTTCATGACGCTGCACGAAAAAAATTTCATTTGAATATGGGTAATCAAACACGCTCAGACGGAAAAGTCTCATTATTTCTTTCTTACTTTTTGTGGTATCTGTATAAATCTGTATTTAATTTGAGAAATTTGTATAAAATCTGTACTCTGTATTAAATCTGTAAGCGCATGTAAAAATCTGTATAATACAGATAAATCTGTATAAATGGCATCTCTGCGTGGGAGCTCGAATGACAGATACACTTCAAACAAGATTAGGCTAAACTAGGTAGGATTAATTTTAAATTACCCAAATTTATCTAGACTAGTAGGGATTAAAAGAGATTAGAGAAAATTGTTTTGGAATGACATGAGTTTATTAGTATGAGATTGTCTAGAGTTTAGAGTGATTTGCCCCTTGGATTAAAGCAATATTTTTCTATTGCTTAACATGGTGCATTTTTATAGGTCCACGCAGCTGTTTGGCAGAGTTGCAGTTTCTAGGTTTTATAAAAACGTCCAAGAAGAAGACTGATCACGTTACAAAATTGAACTGGTGAATCGAAAATCGATTTCGAAACTTGTGATGGTCTGTACGATGTTCAAAACCAACGAAGTTGAAATTTGATTGAGCTGCGTTTGCGTATTGGGAATGATAGATGTTTTCTTCAAAAAGCAACATTTTTGTCTATCCTAGTGTTACCGAAACTTTCACTTCCCCTGCGGCAGCGCAACGAAACGTCTTTCGCCTTACCATGTATTGTCGCGCACTGGTGGGTTATAGGGATCAATTTGGAAGTCACTGGTCTATTAATTTTAAGCGAACAATCAAATTTGTATGGTAATTGGTAACCAAATTAAGTTTTCATGTATTATTGTGGGGTTTGAAGACCAGAAATATATAGCTCATTTTCGACATTATAACGCGTTCCGCAGTTTAATTTAATTCCGCTCTCCGTTAATGTATCCTGCGAACATAGCGGGAGCAGAAATATTTTCATCTGCTCTTAGATAGTGACGCATTGTTTTCAGGATAATTAGTAGCATACTTTGATGTTGTGGCCTTGTGTAGCATGATAATATTGACCCGACTAACCCAAACGAAATACTTTCCCACATTCCAGCATTCACACGGTCTCTAACCAATCCTTCTCTGATCACAGATCATAAACTAAAACCGAACATGCACTAAAATCCCAAGTCCTTACATTCATTATCCTTCAAGTAACATGCATCCAAATTATGCTGCACACGGCGAGCTAAGCAAGCTTCCCACACTATCCGCCAATAGGCTAAATCGCCTTCTTTTGCATTGATGCACCAATCGATATTCTCTCTCTTTTTCCTCTCTCCCGCTAACAATTTATTTAACGAAAGAATTGTAACTGGCTCCTCCCACCTTTATGTACATCGTAGAACAGGCAATACACTGAAATGAAAATCTTATTTATATTCATTAGATTTGTCATATGAATCATTTGCAGAATATAATTCATAGAAATTATATGGAAACTTATAATCTTTATTTAATGTGTACGTCAAATCTAAATGGACGTTATCATAATGAAAGTTATAAAAATATCCCATATTATTTATATGGAAATCCGATGAAAGTCGTGAATAGTTGTGTCCTCGATATTCATCAACTGCTCCAGACCATTTTTTTCAGGAAGTTCCGCATCTCAATGTAATTTCGAATCGCTGACAAGACAGCTCATCCAACTTCGTTCAAGGATATGCGTTAACGGACCATGAAATATATATCCGGTACATTTCATTACTCTATCTGTCTAGTAAGATTCATTTTTTTATTTTCAGTCTCGGGATCTCACTTCTCTTTCGCAAATATCATGAGGTGCTCCCTTACCGAATGGAATACTAGTGTAGCTTGAATCCTCAAAGAAAAGTAGTAGTTGGCAATTATCTGCTATTCGTATGACCTCCATTGAAAGATATATATATATATATATATATATATATATATATATATATATATATATATATATATATATATATATATATATATATATATATATATATATATATATATATATATATATATATATATATATATATATATATATACATATATATAAATTTCATAAAACTAGTCATATGGTATATATGGACCTATCTAAATAAATTCGAAGTGAATATAATATGCGCTTCATAAATTGTTCCAATGTATGTTGTGCGGATATCTAGTAATGGTTATAAGACGCGCCAATAAATTTGACTCAAACTGGAAATTTCTTTCGTTATATGGAAATCCTGTAAAAATAACGTTAAGAAGAGTTTTATGTTTCATGAGATTATCTCATATATTTGACATGATGTTGAACACATCTTGTAACTATTATTGGAAATGCTAATAGTGCAAAATCAATAGAATATCATATAATGTGAAAAAGAAAATTTAGCTCAGTGTAGGTTAGTTTAATGGCGTTTTCGTTTTTAATTTGCACTACACCGGTGCAGTGCTACACTGAGGCATGAATAAACGAACAAAAACGACGAAAACAAAAACAGTAACCATTGACTACAATAAACGATTCCATTGCACAGAGCTACACCAAACTTTTGATGAGTGCTACACCAGTGGCATCGGTGCAGAAAAAGTGTAGCACTGGTGTAGTGCAATTGGTAAAAACGAACGGTTTCAGTGCAGCTTTCGCTACACCGGTGTAGTGCAATTTAAAAACGAAAACGACATAAGTTTAGATCTTTTCAATAAAATCAATCTGAACCGAACAACTAAGAGTGAAGATTCTTTTATCATTTCAATGATGAACAAAGAGAAAGAAATCCTTCCAACAGTTTTATTTCATGTGTCCAATTTAAAATCGTACTTTAGTAATCGTACAGTTGCCAGAGGTTTTCTTTTTCAATTTTTCTAAGCTGTCATGACGAAACAGTGAAACAGGCTAGCTAAATTGACCATTCTGTGAATCAGGGGTATTATTGTTTGTATTTGGTACTACTGCGGCCCATCAACTCGGTTCCTGGCCTGGAGAATGTTGGCAGCACTGCAAGCAGTGCGAGTTTTTTTTACAATAAAATTTTTATTAGGCTCATTTGCTTTAGCTTAACGTGGCCGATTGTCTTGTAGTTGTAGGAGAAGATGGGACTCCGTATTAAGGGGGCGGCATACTCCCCTAGAGTTATTAAAGGAATGTGAGGAGGGTGGGATTTACAAAATATTGATTTTGAATTACAATACATCATTCGTTTGTGGCACAAATTTTTTAGAGTTTTCTGGATCTTCACGTCCTTCAGATTGTAACGAGAGAGATTATCCTTGACTGGGATGCTTCTGGTGCTCTGACGTTGATGTGGCGTTTTTGGGTAGTTTTCAGCAACTCCGTCAGTTCAAGGCAGGTGCATGCTCCGAAGCATCGTTTACACAGGTCATACTTTTAGCAGCGTAAAGAAGAGTGCGATAGAGCTGTAGGCGAGAGAGAGATACCCAAGTAGCAATTCGCAACTAGTTCAGCTACGACTAAGTCCAAACTATGTAGCAACAAGAGCACGAATATATTTTTTATGTTATACTGGTTAAAACAAAGTGACTGCAATGTTTCTTCATAACATAACTAGTTACTAAATAGTTATTCAGGTTTAAAATAACCACATCTTTTTGTCATATTGAATCAATTATAAATTATGAGCTATCGTTACTTAATCAAAACATATATTTAATAATAACTATGCTTCTAGTTACTAGTTGAAAATAAGTTTATTTAACTCTAATATTAGCAACCCGTAACTAGTTCTGATACCACTTAGCCCAACTATGTTGCAACAAGAGCACGAACATGTTTTTTATGTTATACTGGTTAAAACAAGGTGACGGCAGTGTTTCTTTATAACATAAACATTGAACTAGCTTTCATTTGTAAGTTATCATTACTTGATTCTAACATATCTTTTATCACAGCTATGGTTTTAGCTACTAGTTGAAAAAAGTTGCGAAATCATTATAAATACGTATGCGTATATTTAATCGTTACGGTGAATTGATGTAGATATTACTTTGAAATTATAAGATCATAACATACAATTTCTGCATTGATTCAGTTAGCTATCGGTAGGTTTTCCCAATGGAAAGATAACGAAAATGCAACCTAGAAAACTTATTTTGGCTTCAATATGGCGATCACACTATGGAGTCGCAAGAAGTGTATGAAACATAAATAAAACCAGGATAGTACTTTTTTAAAACTACACTGAAATTAAAATCTTATTTATATTCATTAGATTTGTCATATGAATCATATGCAGAATATAATTCATAGAAATTATATGGAAACCTATAATCTTTATTTAATGTGTACGTCAAATCTAAATGGACGTTATCATAAGTTATAAAAATTATAAAAATATCCCATATTATTTATATTAAAGTTATAAAAATATCCCATATTATTTATATGGAAATCCGATGAAAGTCGTGAATAGTTGTGTCCTCGATATTTATCAACTGCTCCAGACCATTTTTTCAGGAAGTTCCTCATCTCAATGTAATTTTAAATCGCTGACAAGACAGCTCATCCAACTTCGTTCAATGATATGCGTTAACGGACCATGAAATATATATCCGGTACATTTCATTACTCTATCTGTCTAGTAAGATTCATTTTTTTATTTTCAGTCTCAGGATCTCACTTCTCTTTCGCAAATATCATGAGGTGCTCCCTTACCGAATGGAATACTAGTAAAGCTTGAATCCTCAAAGAAAAGTAGTAGTTGGCAATTATCTGCTATTCGTATGACCTCCATTGAAAGTTATATATATATATATATATATATATATATATATATATATATATATATATATATATATATATATATATATATATATATATATATATATATATATATATATATATATATATATATATATGTATATATATATATATATATATATATATATATATATATATAAATTTTATTAAACTAGTCATATGGTATATATGAACCTATCTAAATAAATTCGAAGTGAATATAATATGCGCTTCATCAATTGTTCCAATGTATGTTGTGCGGATATCTAGTAATGGTTATAAGACGCGCCAATAAATTTGACTCAGACTGGAAATTACATTCGTTATATGGAAATCCTATAAAAATAACGTTAAGAAGAGTTCTATATTTCATGAGATTATCTTATATATTTGACATGATGTTGAACACATCTTGTAACTATTATTGGAAATGCTAATAGTGCAAAATCATTAGAATATCATATAATGTGAAAAAGAAAATTTAGCTCAGTGTACTTTTTGAAGAAATTAATGAAGGGCAGAAGAGTCCTTTTTGTTCTATTCACTATTATAAACTCGAAGAAAACAATATAGGGATTAAAATTCGATAGTGATATTACAATTATCATGATATATGAATTTAAAATAATGAGAAATCACTCTACTTGGATTCATTTTGAGCGTTCTGAACATAAGATTTTTTTGTTGTTTATTATTCATATCTTCATGAACAGATTTTGTTTGAAGGCGCCTAAAAAACAGTTAATTAAAATTTAAATCCGCTCGATAGTTTTGAAATCGTTGTGAAATTTGTACCTTGTATCAAATTTGTAATTTCAAATACTATACTGTCTTTTTATTGTTGATAGAAAAACATTATGGATTCATTCAATGTTTATAATGTCGATGGCAACAAAATTTCAACTAGTTTACTTGAAGATAAGTTATTTTCAAGTTATGGAAAATAAGTTATTTCAGTATGGCATTACAACGTAACGACAACTTATTTTTAACCAACATAGAAACTAGTAGAAACTGCGCTTTTTGAGTCACTGCTTTTTGAGTGGTTAGATGTTAGTAACAATAACTCAAATATCTGGTTGCAAACTAGTCACAAATAAGCTAGCATAACAAAAATTGTTACTTGGATAGGAAGAGCACTAAATTTGGGCATTGATAGTTTTCAAGAAGTTATAGATGAGAGTCATATAAGTAAGATTTCGAGTTGCCAAGACGTCGCGGACTGGTACGAAGGGTGGTATACCTCAGGCCCGAAGGGAACCTATGAGTTGGGACCTGGCATCACAATACTCGACACACATCCAAACAACATGCTCGATGTCATGATAACCCTCACCGCAAACGCAGACACCACTCTCGGCGAGCCCCACATATAATAACATATAATGATTAGACAAGAGCCCTGACAATACACAAATAAAGTCACGGCTCACGTCTAACCCCCGGAACCAAAGTTTCGTCGATACCTGTGGAATTATTGAGTGTAACCATCGTCTCAGAGTTCCACTATTTCATGTATTTTGCCAGCTGGCTAGAGTTTTCTGACGACAGCAACTGAAATATTCATTGAAGCAGATTGGTCCTTCATAGATATCACCTTCTAGTGCGCCCACCTTGGCTAACGAGTCCGCCCTCTCATTGCCCCATATGGAACAATGTGAGGGGACCCAAGCCAAGGTAATCTGGTATGATTTTGCAGATAAAGCACTCAATTGTTTCCGTATTTTCCCCAGGAAATACGGTGAGTGCTATCCAGGCTTCACTGAACGGAGAGCCTCAATGGAACTGAGACAGTACGATAAAATGAAGTAGTGATCTGTGGGCAGAGTGCCAATGATCTCAAGGGTATACTGAATTGCAGCTAGTTCTGCGACGTAAACTGAAGCTGGATCACTGAGTTTATAGGAAGCGGTGAAATTTACATTGAATATACCGAAGCCAGTGGACCCGTCGAGATATGATCCGTCAGTGTAAAACATTTTATTACATTCGACATCTTTAAATTTATTATTAAATTTTTTTGGGATCTCTTGAGGGCGTACAGGATCCGGGATTCCACGAATTTCTTCTTTCATGGATGTGTCGAAAAACACAGTAGAATTAGAAGTATCCACAAAATGAACACGATTGGAAACAAACGAAGAAGGATTTATATTCTGAGCCATGTAGTCAAAATACAAGGATATAAAACGGGTCTGTGAATTAAGCTCGACAAGCTTTTCAAAGTTTTCTATCACCATCGGATTAGCAGTCGCTATGAGAGATCCCAGAATCTGTTTTTCAACGGTAAGACGCCCGCCAGCACTTCAAGACTCATCGTATGCAACCCAAGGCAATACGTAAACAACGATACTGAATTCTTTCCAGTTTAATGAAATGAATATTCGTAGCGGAGCGAAAACAGAAACATCCATATTCCATTACTGACAATATCCTCGTTTTGTACAACCTGATCAGGTCTCCTGGGTGAGAGCACCACCAAGTTTCGGTTATTGTACGAAGGAAATTGATTCTCTGTAGGCATTTTCGTTTCAGATACATAATGTGACATCCCCAGGTACCTTTAAAGTCGAACCAGACCCCGAGATATTTAAATGTGAAGGCCTGAGCTATGGGTTCACCCCTTAGTTGAAGCTGTAGTTGTGCTGGTTCTCGCTTCCTTGAAAATACAACCAGCTCAGTTTTCCCCGTAGAGAGCTCGATACCCATTTGAAGAGCCCATGTTGAAAAGTTGTCGATGGTATCTTGTAATGGTCCTTGGAGATCGGCAGCTTTGGGTCCTATAATAGACACAACGCTGTCGTCGGCAAGTTGTCTTAGCGTGCAGGATGTGTTGATACATTCATCAATATTGTTTACGTAAAAATTGTATAAAAGGGGGCTTAAGCATGAGCCCTGAGGAAGGCCCATGTAGCTGAATCGTTTTGTCGACAAATCACCATGTGCGAAATACATGTGTTTCTCAGACAATAGATTATATAAAAAGTTGTTCAAAACTGGTGAAAGACTATGCTGATGCAACTTCTCAGATAGAACGTTATTGGAAATTGAATCGAATGCCCCCTTGATATCGAAGAAAACTGATGCCATTTGTTCTTTACGAGCAAATGCCATTTGAATTTCTGTTGAGAGCAACGCTAGACAATCGGTCGTTCCTTTGCCCCTGCGGAACCCAAATTGTGTACCTGAAAGCAATCCATTAGTCTCGACCCAATTGTCTAGACGGAAGAGAATCATTTTCTCCAACAATTTCCGAATACAGGAAAGCATAGCAATCGGTCGATACGAATTGTGATCGGAGGCTGGTTTCCCAGGTTTTTGAATGGTGATAACTCTCACTTCTCTCCATTCGTGTGGAACAATATTACCCTCGAGCAACTTGTTGAATAAATTCATCAAGCGCCTTTTGGCAGAGTCAGGCAGATTTTTCAACAAGTTGAATTTAATTCTGTCTAACCCCGGGGCTCTATTGTTACACGACAAGAGCGCAAGTGAGAACTCTACCATCGAAAACGGTGTTTCGTTTGTATTCAATGTCGCGACGCGGGATATCTTCTGTTCCGGAACAGAATCAGGACATACTTTCTTAGCGAAATCAAATATCCAGCGGTTGAAATATTCCTCGCTTTCGTTCGCGTGATTTCGATTGCGCATGCGACGGGCCGTATTCCAAAGAGTGCTCATTGCTGTTTCTCTCGTTAATCCGTCAACAAACCTTCGCCAGTAACCGCGTTTCTTAGCTTTAATCAGACTTTTCATTTGAAATTCTAACGCCGCGTATTTCCGATAATTATCTGGAGTTCCGTTCTTTCTAAACGAGATGAAGGCTGAAGCTTTTTTCGTTTTCAGTTCTGAGCACTCTTTGTCCCACCATGGGTTGGGAGAACGCATACTAGTTTGCGCGCTGGGTACTCGTTTCGTCTGAACATGAATTGCGGTGTCAAGAATCAAGCCAGCCAAAAATGTATACTCTTCCTCCGGAGGAAGCTGCTGTGATGTTTCTAGATTCTGAGATATCGAGCTCGCGTAACTTTTCCAATCAATGTTTCGTGTGAAATCGTACGAAACATTGATTGTTTCCGATGGTCTTACACGGTTGGTGATCGGCAAGTGATCGCTACCGTGAGGATCACAGATTACCTTCCACTTGCAATCTAACTGTAGCGAAGTCGAGCAAAGGGATAAATCCAGCGCACTTGGTTGTGCGTCATTCCTCCCGTGTTTAGAATTGTCAAATTGAAGTTGTCACACAGATCTTGGATTAACGAAGAACAGTTATCATCATATAAGCAGCCCCATCCTGTACCATGCGAGTTAAAGTCCCCAAAAACCAACTGCGGTGAAGGAAGAAGTTCTATGATGTCTGCAAGCCGATGATGCCCTATCGAGACTCTGGGAGGAATGTAGATGGAAGCTATACATAGATCTTTGCCTTTAATATTAATTTGGCAAGCAACAACTTCATTTCCTGGTGTCGACGAGAGGTTAATACGATAAAATGAATAGCACTTTTTGATCCCTAAAAGTACCCCTCCATAAGAGTCTTCTCGATCCAGGCGGATTGTGTTGAAATTATGGAAGTCGAGGTTGATGTTGGAAATCAGCCAAGTTTCACTCAAGGAGAATACATCGCAATTATGAGTATGTATTAAGTGTTTGAAAGAATCAAGTTTTGGGATGATACTTCTGCAATTCCACTGAAGCACAGTGATCATATATTTGATTCTCATTGGTAAATTATCCACCAAAAGATACAATCGCTGCAAGGAGAGGGCATTGTTCAGTCAACTGTTTTAAAAATGTCCTTACTGTTGGCAGTAGAGCAGTTAGGAGGCTTTTTAGAGGATCAGTAATATTGAAGGCTGTTAATATCCAGTCCACGATATCAGAAAATTTCTATAAGCCAGCGTTTGTTTGATTTTCTGGTTGTGATTTGGGGTCATTCGGGTTTTTTGATGTCCCTGGAAGTGCTGGGTACTCCTTATCATCTCTAAGTTTTTTAAAACCAGGAGGTGTTTGCTTCGGGTTTGAGTGAGCACTTTTCGTTTTTGTTTGCTCATTTTGTAACGAAGAGGACATTCTGAGGCCTTTACGAGGAAGCTTAGGAGAAGTCAGATTTTGTCTTTTCCTGCTTCCTTCAACCTGCGTGTAGGAAGGTCCTTCGGTGCAAACGGGTTCTCAGGGTTCGATGGAGTGGTTCTTTTTAGGATTTCCGCGTAAGAACGTTTATAGCGTTCTTTCACGGATCGCTTCAATTTCTCCGCACGCTGTATGTACGTAGGACACTCCGACAGACCATGAGGATTCTCCCCGTAGTAGCAACACTTTTCCGCTGTTCTTCTGCAGAGATCGTCCTGATGAGTCTCTCCACATTTGCCGCATTGCAGCTTGTTGCAACAATAGGTTGCCGTATGCCCTAGCTGTTTGCAGCTTGTACAATGCATTACTCGTGGTACATACAGCCGAACAGGTAGACGAACTCCACTCACCACCAAATAATTTGGAAGTGCAGATCCAGCAAAAGTCACGCGAAACGAGTCCGATTGGTGAAATTTACCGTCTATCCATTTGGAGTGCAATTGCTTGCACTCCAAAATTTTCACTGGCTGAAGGTCGGGGTTTTTGAAATGGCCTACCCCGTCTTTCATTAGATCTTCGATCGTCAGACTTTCGTCACGAACCACACCGTCGATCTCCACCACATGAGACGGGACGTACCCGCGGTACTCCTTCGTGAACAACTCGCTGGTAGCAATCCCGTTTGCTTGCTTCAGGTCGGACACAACAACGCGTAAATTGTTTGGCGAAACCTTCTCGATAGATTTTATTGCCGAGTTATCTTTTGTCAGGTCCCAGGTAATATTCAGGACTCTGAGAGGCTTTGATTTGGAGGTTTTGGGCCGGAAATATACCACCCACGGACCCCCCGAGCCATCGTCTTGGTAAACTTTTCGACGAGGTGGCAATATCTCAGAGGGATGGAGGCATCGGAGAGGGGTATGGTATCGGAGGGGGAGATGGTATCGGAGAGGGAGATGGCGGCATCTCGGATTCAGAATCGGTTTCTAAACGTTCTTCGTTCATTGAAACTTTGTCTTCTTCCGAGACACCTCCATTATCATCAATATTCATATTTTAAGTACGGGAGAAAAGAGTCTCCCGCACTTGTAATAAGAATTAAAGACAAAAGTGAAAAAGAAAATATAGAAATAGAAAAAGTAAAAAGAAAAAGTTAGAAAAAATACTTAACAGTAGGACCCGGCAATCTGTTAGGTGAGTTGATCTTTCACTCCTCCGTTGTGGCTCAGTGTGACCTTGACTCAGGATTGTACTGCTGCGATGCGGGTAGCAAACAATGGATGGATGTCCGCTGCTGTCCGAATATAACACAATAGCTGTCGATACCGTCGGTGCACAGGTAGAACTCACTTGTGTATTCACTTCGAATATTCGGTTACGAATGAGTGCGAGTTTTACGCAAGCATTTCTGGCAACCGTTGCTGTTTCGTTGTCATGCGAACATGTTCCCGTGGAAACAAATAAACAAAACACAGGAGGCGAGAAGAAATAAGTGAAAAAAAAGTAGTTCTTAGTCATTATTTCATGAAACAAGACGTTTGTGCGAATAACCGGAATAAAATTAGAAACTGAGTTTGCGAGGGACGAAAACTGTTTGATTTGTCGTTACATTTTGGTCCTTCTCTCTACCAGGTGAGGAACAAGCGCTGGGTCGGAATTGACCAGGAAAACTGTTTGAATTTGTCGTTACATTTTGGTCCTTCTCTCTACTAGATGAGGAACAAGCGCTGGATTGGAATCAACCGAGAAATCTGTTTGAATTTGTCGTTACATTTTGGTCCTTCTCTCTACCAGGTGAGGTACAAGCGCTGGGTCGGAATCGATCGGGAAAACTGTTTGAATTTGTCGTTACATTTTGGTCCTTCTCTCTACCAGGTGAGGAACAAGCGCTGGGTCGGAATCGACCGAGAAAACTGTTTTAATTTGTCGTTACACCGTTCGATCGAGAAAAGTACGCCACCTCACGAAATTGACCATCTACAACCCGCTCATTAGACCGTTTGTTTTCTATGGCCACGAGACCTGGACCGACGACACGACCTGCCACTCGTCTATCTAAACTGTATCGAAAATTTAACTACCCCTCAGTAACTGGTAATGTCAAAACGAAGTTGCTTGAAAATCTATTGAAACTGGCAACAAAAGTCGAAAACTGTTGATTTTAGATAACAGTTACCAGAACCATGGCTACGAATGTATTTTTTTCAATGGAACGTACCATATAAATATCTTCAAAACAAAAACAAATTGTTTCTGTGAACCAGAAGAAATGCGGATTTCTGTGAACCAAAAAAAAATAGGACGAGCTTAGCATTGACTTTCGCCCAAAACACCCCGAAAAGGCAGATATATAGCAGCTATTTGACTAGATGTGCGTAGCGCATGGTGAATTGGCGGTAGAAAATCGTACAAATCGTGTACACGTTCTACCCTGAATACCCGTCGTACCGGGGCCTTCCCGAAATTTGAGCGCCATTCTACCGAACGAGAATTGTGGCACCTATGTTTGAATAAGGGCGCGGGCTGGCCTCGATACATTCGTGAATTCAATCCAGACGATCGGGAACAAGTTTATTTTTTATTTTTGTATCCGTATTCTACATTATTTTTTTAATTTTGTATCCGTATTCTACATCATTACCGTTAGAACATTAAAAAACGCTCGATCGAGAAATTGTTTATATTTCTCGATCATGAATTTAATTTTTTACGAAACCATTTGCAATTCCTGTCTTTGCGAGTCTACCACCGCATGCAGCTAGAACATGTTGACTGGTTAGGTTTCACAGTAGAAGTCTCTGAAATATTGAACAAAATCTGTAGAAATGTGTACCATTCGCGTATCTTTTGCGTTTTTTTAAATTGTTTGTTTATTTACTTTGGAGCTCCTTGGTAGCTATTTCGTAGCAACCTAAACAGTGTTGCTCAAGAAGATTATTTTTATCATTATCAAGGGGTCGCTACATTTGCGGTAACTGGCGGTGAATCGTTAACAGACAATTTCATTGCCATTTTTTGTTCGAAGTGCCTGGTCGTGTCGTCGCCTGGACTATGTTGGCAGAGGACCAACGCGTCCTCAGTGCTTTCGAAAGAAAGGTACTGAGAACCATCTATGGCGGAGTGCAGACGGAAGGCGGAACGTGAAAACGGCGTATGAATCACGAATTGCAACAGCTGCTATCGGAACCACCCATCGTACGGACAGCTAAAATCGGACGTCTACGATGCTACGGGCTGGGCATGTCATAAGCAGGGATGCCAGGTAATTTTTTCAAAAATCTATGATCAAACCCTAAACCAGTCTGTTGAAATCTGTGACCGTTTTCCGTAACCCAATAGCAGTTACAAATCAATTTGGTGAGAAAAAATACCTTTTACCTCTACCGCTCTGTACTTTTTCGTGCTAAACTCTGCTCGATTTCCAAAATCTATGAGAATCTGTGATTTATTCAAGAATCTGTGAAAACCTATGATCATTTTCAGAAATCTGTGAAAATCTGTGTCAGTTTTTAAATCTGTGCAGAAAATTCAAAATCTGTGAAACACAGATTAATCTGTGAACCTGACATCCCTGGTCATAAGGATGTCGGACGACAGCCCAGTGAAAATGGCTCTTGATTCTAATCCGACTGGTACAAGAAGAAGAGGAGCGCAGCGAGCAAGGTGGATCGATCAAATGGAGGGTGATCTCAGAAGCGTCCGTGCCTTGAGTGGCTGGCGACGAGTAGCCATGGACCGAGTTATGTGGAGACGTATTCTTGATACAGCAAAGGACACCCCAGGCCTATAGCTGTTAGGTAAGATAAGTATAGCCAGGCTCAATAAAATAGTCGGTTGAGAAAAAAACAATCATGCAGTTATCACATGGATTCCCGTAAAAAAATAAACTATTGATTGTACAGCATAAACAATTGATTCACAATCAGATATATGGGTTATTAAACATTTTATTGTATCTTGACAAGATTTTTTTCATTTCCAACGATTCAATATATTGTTTCTACGATTCTACAATTGAATTTATTGTACAAGTGCTGTTTCAAACAATACGCAAACTGTACATTTTATTGTTTTCCAAGAAAACATGTATGAGAAAACTTTATGATTTGAATTGTTACGATAGTTAACAACCTATACATTCTATTGTAAAAAGCATTTTCACAATTGATTGAATAGTGTATCACAATACATTGAAATATTTTTCAACGGTCAAAGCATAGTTGTGGCAGGTTTTGTAACAGTGAATCGTATTGTTTTTTACAATAATTTTTATTCGGGTTTTGTTCATATGAACAGTATGAATAGTGTTTTCAAACTTCACAATCTTCTAGCCAACTATATATGTACTCATGGTAACATTTTTACATTATAAAGAAGAATATACTGATATGGTAGCAATAACTACTTCGCTTCTCAAATATATCATGAGCGAATTCACCTTCCTTGTGATGGTTATTTTATCTATCTGTTCTTAGTTTTGAGATGACAACCATTGTTAGAATGACCATACCAGAAAAGTCATAAATACAAATAGTCTTCTCAAGTTATAGTCTTTGTTGTCTAGTACTTTATATTATACAGATAGTGAATAATCTCATATCGTGGTCGTACACGCAGGGAAATAGAACACATTAGATTCTAATATATTGAGTCTTTAAGTCAACTTCAAACAATTTTTTGAATCAAATAAAACAATTTTTGAACTAAAATTTAAATCTAATAAAACACTTTTTGAATCAAATTTAGTGTGGCAAAGTATATTAGATTCAAATATATTGAGATATGGATTCAAATTTCCAAATTTTATTGAAACAAATCAAAAATGTATTTGATTCAAATGCTTGTTACAGTACATTAAATGTATTTGAATCAAATATGTCGTTGAATAGATTCGAATAAGATAATATGTTGACGCTTGAGTTTAATTGAATTAAATGTACTGAGTCTTAGATTCAAATTCTTGGATTGAAACTTTTCGTCCTTGAATCAAATGCCAGAGATTATTGATTCTAAAACATTTTCATTGAATCAAACGTTTGTAATGGCTGATTTTATGAAATTTAACACAACTTTGGCTAAGATTGAAATCGATCGAATTGTGCGATACTATAGTGAGTGCTTTCATAGGATAGGTAGGTTATGAATTCTTATCTAACATTTGTATTCATTCCAGACAGCGGTTTCACAGTAGAGCTTTTGGATATTATTGAACGAAAGGAATCAGAGGAGTCAATACCGCAACCGTACTCAACTGAGCGCACAAAATGCATTCAATAATAAATAAAAAATTAATTTACAATAATTAATATTCAATTTACAATAATTAGTCAAAAATTCTTTTCAAATAACAATTTATTGAATTAAAAAAAACATCATTGAATCTACACACAGTCGCCCGAAAGCCTGATTTTAGAAACAAAACTAATTTGCTTTGAATCAAATAACAATTGTATTTAAATCAAAGTGAAATGATTTTAGAAACAAAATTATTTTGTTTGAATCAAATAACAATTGTATTTGATTCTAAGTGAAATGAAATTCAGGTGGAAATAAAATATATTTGAATTCAAAACACAATATATTTGAATTTAATGTTTATTTTGTTTATTTCTGTGTGCGTAGAAATAAAAATAATTTGCTTTGAAGTAAATATCAAATGTATTTGAATCAAAGGAAAATGAAAATAAGCGCTGATTCAAAATAAAATATCTTTGAATTCAAAGTGTAATATATTAAAATTTAAAATAAATTTTTCTGCGTGTAGTTACTATTTAAGCTTATAGTTGAAATCACCATGACAAACAGGTTACGGCTACTATAGTATTTTTCTCAGTGTATATAAATATATATATATATATATATATATATATATATATATATATATATATATATATACATATATATATATATATATATATATATATATATATATATATATATATATATATATGTATATATATATATATATATATATATATATATATATATATATATATATATATATATATATATATATATATATATATATATATATATATATATATATATATATATATATATATATATATATATATATATATATATATATATATATATATAAATATATATATCGGCTTATTTTTCAAAAGGGCGTATAAGCAAGTGACAGTTTCTCTTTGTTTACTTTCTCTTCTATTAATTACCAAGCGGTTTTCACGTTTATCTTTCAACTCTTTGCAAGAAATGATACTCGAAACATTCGACTTTCAAACAGAATAGTGATATCAGAGATAATCACAGATAAGTGATTAAAGAGAAACTGTCACTTGCTTATACGCCCTTTTGAAAAATTAACCGAGATATTTGATGTCAAGTCAAAACTGATTTTCTTTAAAAATATCTGGCAATTCTGTAGTGAGAATAGTAAAAATTGCTTATTTATGAGTGAAATTGGACGAGCGTGTATTTCAATTGATATATTTTTGATCTTGTGACCACTGTTGGATTGAGTGGTATATTAATTTTCTCTTCAAACTAGTGTTCTGAGTCGAAAAATGTCCTCAAAAGATCGTATTCCTATTTTCCCTTCTCGCGGGTAAGTTTTTTCAACATGGGGACATTATACAAATAAATTTGAAAACGTTCTTTATTATTAGAGCTCAAATGCAAATGAAGGCTCGACTTGCAGGTGCTCATAAAGGTCACGGGTTGCTTAAAAAAAAGGCAGATGCTCTCCAAATGCGTTTTCGCATGATCCTTAGCAAAATTATTGAGGTAATGTGAAAAAATACTTATAAATAATTATAAAAATAAGGTAGTATAACCTTAGCTTTGTTTTATCTCTGTAGACCAAAACTTTAATGGGTGAGGTAATGAAGGAGGCCGCATTTTCATTGGCCGAGGCGAAGTTCCTTTCTGGTGATTTCAATCAGAGCGTTCTACAGAATGTTACAAAAGCTCAGATAAAAATACGAACAAAAAGGGATAACGTAGCAGGAGTTACACTTCCGGTATTTGAATCATACCAAGACGGTAGTGATCCATATGAACTAACTGGTCTTGCCAAAGGAGGACAGCAAATGCAAAAATTAAAAAAAAATTATCAGAGTGCTGTAAAGCTGCTAGTTGAGCTCGCCTCGTTGCAAACTTCTTTTGTAACTTTGGATGAAGTAATCAAGATAACGAATAGAAGAGTAAATGCAATTGAACATGGTAAGTGAATCATATTTTTATTTAAAAGACATTTTTATTCAGGCCTATTTGCGTAAAAGCTTTACGTGGCCGATTGAGCCGATTTTTCAAATAATTTTTTTTGAGTTGGATCTCGTTGTCATCCTTTGTCTAGGGGGAAAGGAGATTCCATTTCCCTCCTGCGAGGATTGAGGGGCACTTTGTTCGTGGTTCGTCTCGTCATCCATTGCCGCATCGATGGTATTTCGATTTCCGTCTTCTCGATCCGTCGATTTCCGTCTTCTTTTCGTTGCTAGTTGCTGTAGATGCATCTTGTACATTGGTTGCAATTGCTGATTGGTAGGAGGGTAAGTTGTTAACTGCAGCTGGTATACTTTGTTCTATAGGGGGGATGATGATGGATTCGTTGAAGGGGGTGCTTCATTGTTGGTGGCTGTCACAGGTGTACTGGGGTTGCTTGGGGTTGGTGTGAAGGAAGCACCGTTGTCCTTTGGTTTAGTTGTCTCCTTGTCCAGTTTATCACATGGCTTACCGTAGTGAACAGCTTTTTGGCAATATTGACATGTGGCCATCTGATTGTCATAGGTAACAAGTGAATTTCACGGAATTCATGTATCTTGACCGAAAGTCACATAAGAATCTATAGGCCTCTTCAAGTACATGCGTAACAAACGTACGCCATTGAAAATACCGGGGAAAAAATTCTTCCACTTTTCTTTTTCGATAGAGAGAATCTCTCCGTATTGGGACATAGTTTTGCGAATATATGAATCGGTGACGCTTGAGGGAAGATCATGAACACGCACTTCTATAGCACTATCATCCATATATACTGGAATGTTGTACTTAATGTTCTCGTGCTCCACATAGTGCACATTGTTATTGTCTTTTGCGAATTGAATTGCATCCAACTCTATAAAACTGGATGTACCCAACATTATTTGTCTTATTGCATTGAAGTAAATGCACACGTTTAATGTCAAGATTCATTTGCTCCTTAAGCAAATCTTAAAGTTCTCGTATCGTATCGTGTCGGCGGTAGCTTTTGTTCGTTTGGTTCACTCATTTCGAAGTCGTTCTATTGTGCACTACACAATACTGTACTTGGTTTCTTCTGTCCCGAACGTACGGTTTTGTTTTATCGACTGACTTGGATGAGATGTGAAAGCGAACTGAAGTGAATCATTTATCTATATAATATGAATGTATTAAAAATCATCGCATCAGAATATTGGTAAAATAGGGAATATTTTTCGTTTTGGCTGTAAAAAGATCCACAGAAAAACTTCTAACAAAGTTACTGTGACGCGAAAATTTTACGCAGTTCCATCAACATGTGCAAACTGCAATACCAGACTCTACTACGTAGAACACCTCTTAGACTGTGAACCATCTCGTGAATTATTTTAACTTTTAGTTAAAAAATAGGATATGCAATCTACTAGTCCATTCAGTAAAAAGCGTTCAAGCCGACAGGTTGTGTTACTGGTTTGTGAGTTAACGGCTATCACCGAGTCAAGGCAACTTTAGCTGCAGGTAAACAAAACCCGCCTGCGCCAATTGCAAACACAGCAAAGGCTGGTGTACAACCAATATTCGGGGCGTTCCCGACTTGAAGGCAATCGAAGAAGGCCATCCCATTCATACGCACAGAGGTGCGAACGCATAGAAGTGTTCAGACACAAAGGTGTGGAGACGAAGGGGTGCAAAGGCGCAGAGGTGCTAGGGCGCATTAGCGCAAAGCCGCAGAAACAACCACCAGGTATCAGTTTGTATGGTGTACAGTACCGGTTGCGGTGGACAAAACGAAGCATTATCGTGTGGTGCTACACAAGAAGCATCACACTCAATCGTCAACAAGAGCTAAGCTTTATCTAAGGTCAGGTACAGGCAGCGTGCACACCTAGCTCAGCAAAGACCACGACGACAGAGCAACGGAGATACAACACAGCAAATTTGAAATAGTTGGAGCGAGCTACACGCCGATTACCTGTGGAAAGCAGAAAGCGACTAACAGGTAGATCTATAATATTATTTTATTTCACTTCAAAGTATATTCTCGTTTGTATAATTCAGTTGAGATCAATTTAAACATATTTATGTAATGGATGATCTAATGGATGAGAATTCAGGAGATCCATCTCTGCCACCAGGCGAAAATTTAATTGTTCCTAACTCGCATAGAACGAAGTTTTACAATGAAACTTCGGCGTAAAATGAAGGCATTAAATTTATTTATTATATCTAAAGAACTGACATCACGATTTCCCGCTACCAAAGAGATAGTAAGTGTCCATAAAGAAAAGATCCGCGCTGTAGTCGATTCCTCATAAATGTGGGGAACGTGCCATCTGAGCCATTATGTTCTGATTCCTGAAAGCAAGCTAACGAGGTTGTTGTTTGTGAATTATTTACCCGCGAATATCGCGTATATATTCCTTCGAAAGACGTTGAAATAGACGGTGTTATCACCGAAGCGGGTCATTTGGTTAACGAGTTGCTTGAGCATGGAGTTGGACTCTATGTTTGAGGGAGTAAGGATACTCGAGTGCAAGCAATTGTACTCAGCATCTTCCGAAGAAGGAAACAAAACTTATCGACCTTCAGATTCGTTTCGAGTGACATTCGCTGGATCTGCCTTGCCTAGCCATGTCCACATCGATAGAGTTCACCTTCCTGTTCGGCTTTTCATAACAAATGTTATGAACTGCACGAACTGCGAAAATTTTGGCCACACAACTACTTACTGTAGTAATAAGTCGAAATGTATAAAATGTCAAGGGCCTCATAAGGATAATCTTTGCGAAAAGATATTGAAAAATGTGTTTATTGTGGGAGAGTCCTCATGATGATCTTTCAGTATGCGCTGCATTTAAGTTGCGTAAGGACAAAATGAAGCTTTATTTAAAGGCACAGTTTAAGCGCACATATGCAGAAATGCTTAACACAATCATTGATGTCCCACCTTTGGAAATCGAAATCGGGTTTTCAAATCATGCGGAGCCAGAGGAATCCGACTCTGACGGAAATAGTTAAGATACCTCGTTTGTCACTCCTCAAGGGTCTGTTAAGAGGAAACCACAAAATACCAAAAAAAAAACACATCAAATTACACATTCAAAAACAGATCCCCGGTGTTAAATCTAAAAAACCAAATTTAAAACAAAAAACTGTACCTCCTGGTTTATCAAATTCACAAACCAATCCAGGAACTAGCACAAGAAAAGACAATAATCCAGTGGGCTCCGTTTCACAGCCATCATTAGGATTACTGAAGTTTTCGGAAATTGTAGAATGGATTTTCGCAGCATTCAATATTTCTGAACCTCTAAAGACTATCATAACGGCATTCCTTTCAATAGCTAGAACTTTTTTGAAACAGTTGTCAGCTCAATGGTCAGTTCTTTCAGGTTTTGTATCATTTGATGGATAATTTATCATCCTCCGCAAAAGATTCAATCACTGTCCTGCAGTGGAATTGTCGAAGCATCATGCCAAAAATTGATTCATTTAAAGTTTTGTTGCATAGTCAAAAATGTGTTGTATTTCCTTTGTGCGAAACATTGCTTACATCAAACATAGCCTTAACTTTTAATGACTTTAACATTATACGTCTCAATAGAGACTCCCAGTATGGTGGAGTGCTTTTAGGAATTTAGAAATGTTATTCCTTTTATAGATTAAACATTCTTTCGACTTCTAGTAGAGAAGTTGTTGCTTGTCAAATAAACATTAAAGGAAAGGACATTTGCATTGCTTCGGTATATATTCCTCCAAGAGCTCAAGTCGAACAGCGACAGCTTAATGAAATTGTCGAAGCCCTTCCTGCACCACTTTTGATTTTAAGCGATTAAAATTCGCACGGAATGATGTGGGGTTCTGTTTACAATGATAGCAGATCATCTTTAATATATAATATTTGCGGCAATTTCAACATGGAAGTATTGAGTATGGGTAGCATGACACGGATTCCAAGACCTCCTGCACGTCCAAGTGCATTAAATTTATTTCTTTGCTCGACTTCAATTCGACTAGATTGCATCTTGAAAGTATTTCTCGATGTACACGGTAGCGATCATTTAGCAATCATCATCTCAATTAGCAGTAACAGAGGCATTGCTAATTCAGTTAATATTCCATATAATTTGAAAGAAAATATTGACTGGATTAAATTCCAAAGTAATATGTCAAGTATCTTAAATTCAATGGAAGAGCTCCTCCCACTTAAAGAATATGACTTCCTCGTTTGTTCGATTCTGGAGGCCGCTGAACAAGCACAAACCAAACGATTTCTTGGTCCTTCGTCTAACAGAAGGCCTCTAAACCCTTGGTGGGACAAAGAGTGGTGGGACGTTTTAAAAACGAGGAGGAACTCCTCCGAATTTTGAAAAATTCTTGGTTTTAGAAACCAAGTACAAGAACATACTTCGGGTCATAAAAGAGACATTTGTGGAAGGTTTGTCACGAGAGACCTCAATGAAGACTCTTTGGAATACGGCCAGACGAATGAGGAAAAGTAATGTAGGAAATGAGAGTGAGGAATACTCGAACCGATGGATATTTGATTTTGCGAGGAAAGTTTGCCCAGATTCTGTTCCTACGCATAGCATTATTAGGGAGTTTTCGCCAAACAATGGTACCATTGATAGCCTCTTTTCAATGATGGAATTTTCCATAGCACTCATGTCTTGTAACAATAACGTTCCTGGGTTGGACAGAATAAATTCAACTTGGTGAAGAATCTGCCCGACCTCGCAAAAAGACGTTTGTTGGAATTGTTCAACAAGTTTCTTGAGCAAAATATTGTCCCACCTGACTGGAGGCAAGTGAAGATTATCGCCATTCAAAAGCCGGGGAAACCAGCTTCCAATCACAACTCATATAGACCCTGCAATGTTTTTTTATTTAAAAGTCATTTTTATTGAGGCCTATTTTTAATTTTTTTTTGTATTCGATCTCGTTGTCACCCTTTTTCTAGGGAGAGAGGAGCTTCCATTTCCCTCCTGCGAGGATTGAGGGGCACTTTGTTCATGGTTCGTCTCGTCATCCATTGACGCATCGGTGGTATTGTTGATTCCCGCCTTCTTTTCATTTTCCTTGTTATTCGCAGTCTTGATCTTGTTGCTAGTTACTGTAGAAGCGCCTTGTTATACATTGGTTGCAGTTGCTTGTTAGTTAGATGGTTAAGGTGTTTTTGAAACAGGAGCACTGCATTCACTAGTTTCCGTTGTTGAGCGGTTGTTCTTGTTTTTGTTTGTTTTGTTTGTTTTCGCAGTGTCAGTGCAAGGTTTGCCGTAGTGTGCAGGTTGTTCACAAAACTGGCATGTAACCAGTTGATTTTCATACGTAATCAGCGTTTTACACGGATGTATCCCGTCTTGATCACAAATGATGTAAGATGGAATTGCTTTACGTAGTTCCGCCATACTTCCCTTTCGATGGAAAGAACTTCCCGTACTGCGACATACTTTCCCGAACATATCCATCGCTGGTCTGCGGAGGAAGGTCATGTACGCGTACTTCTATGGCATTGTCCACCATGTCCACAGGGATTTTAAATTTAACATTGTCATGATCAACACTGTGCACCCCGTTATCAATCGAAGCAAATGCAATTGCATCTCTTTCACGTTTGAACATAATGTACACACAGTTAGACGCCTTATTGAATTGAATCTCACTCACATCATTAACGTTTAGATGCATTCATTCTTTGAGCAAGATTTCAATTTCGGTTGCTGCTGGTTTAACTTTGCAGCGCTTGGAATCAATACAAACTGAATTTGGCCTTGTAGGCCATGTTTCTGGCTTTGTTAAATCGTATTTGCCCATTTCGTACACTCTATTGTTCACTACACTGTATTGTATTTGTTTCTGTTGTCTCGACCGTAAACTATTTGCGACTGTATCGGATGAGATGCGAGCACCCCAAATGAACGTTGCCATTGCAATGTTGTCCTGCATCAGAAATTTTTTCGAAAAAATTATTCTTCGACGTCTCGATACTTGGGTCGAGACGAACGGTTTGTTGTCAGATACTCAGTTTGGCTCCGAAAAAATAAAGGGACGAATGATTGCTTTGCATTACTTTCGTCTGACATCCAAATTGCCTTCGCTCAAAAATAACAAATGGCCTCTGTATTTTTAGACATCAAACGAGCATTTGATTCAGTTTCCATTGATGTTTTTTCAGACAAGCTCCACCAACATGGACTTCCAGCAGTTATAAACAATTATTTGGACAACCTTTTGTCAGAGAAGTGCATATATTTTTCACATGGCGATTTGGCAACAATCAGAATTAGCTACATGAGTCTCCCGCAAGGCTCATGCCTCAGTCCGCTCCTGTATAATATCTTTGTAAACGACATTGACAGTTGTCTCGTAACCCCATGTACACTAAGACAATTGGCAGATAATGGCGTGGTTTCAGTTACTGAATCCAAAGCTATTGATCTGCAAAAACCATTGCAAGATACCTTAGATAAATTGTCCGTTTGGGCTGTTTATCTAGGTATCGAATTCTCTGCGGAAAAAAACCAGAGCTGGTCGTCTTTTCAAGAGAGCGTGATCCCGCGCAGCTTCAACTTGATATGATGAGAAGAATGATCCAACAGGTTTTGACTTTCAAATACATCGGGGTGTGGTTTGATTCCAAATGCACGTGGGGAGGACACATTAGGTATCTGATAACAAAATGCCAACAAAGAGTAAAGTTTCTTCGAACAATAACCGGATCTTGGTGGGGTGATCATCCGGAAGATCTAATAAAATTGTATCAGACAACGATACTTTCAGTGATGGAATATGGATGCGTTTGCTTTCGTTCCGCTGCAAACTCTCATATTATCAAACTTGAGCGAATTCAGTATCGTTGTTTGCGAATTGCCTTAGGCTGCATGCATTCGACACATACAATGAGGCTTGAGTTCTGGTGGGAGTTCTTCCATTGTAAGATCGTTTTTGGGAGCTTTCATCGCGACTGCTAATAAGATGTGAGGTACTGAATCCCCTGGTTATTAGTAACTTCGAAAAATTAGTCGAGTTTCAATTTCAAACAAGATTTATGACAGTATATTTCAATCATATGTCACAGGAAATCAACCCTTCAAAATATATTCCTATCCGTGACAGCCTCCTAAACGTCCCTGACTCAACTTTATTTTTCGACACATTCATGCAGCGTGAAGTGCGTGGAATTCCGGAACATCTACGCTCAATGGAAATCCCAAAAATATTTTCAAGTAAGTTCAGTCATATTGACTCTGAGAAAATGTTTTTCACGGACAGATCACGAATTGAAGAGGCTACTGGGTTTGGTATATTCAACAATAATGTTTCGGTTTCATTTAGGCTTCAAGAACCTGCATCTGTTTATATAGCAGAGTTAGCAGCAGTTCATTATAGTTTGAGTGTAATCGTCACATTATCTCCAAACCATTATTTTCTCTTCACAGATAGTCTGAGTGCAATTGAAGCCATTCGCTCAAACGCTCCTGGCAAAAATGAACCGTTTTTCTTGGGCAAAATAAAACAATGTGTGAACGACATATTGAATAATAATTATCAAATCACAATAGTCTGGGTCCCGGCTCATTGCTCCATTCCAGGCAATGAAAGAGCCGATAGTTTTGCCAAACGTGGTGCTATTGAAGGTGAAATATATCAACCACCGATTGCCTTCAACGAATTCTATAGCGCGACTCTCCAAAGAACACTTGCCAGCTGGGATAGAGATGATCTGGGTCGGTGGATGCACTCAATTATTCCTAAAATATCGACAAAGGCATGGTTCAAGGGACTGGATGTGAGTAGGGATTTCATTCGTGTGATGTCCAGACTCATGTCCAATCACTACACGTTAGATGCACACCATCTTCGAATTGGACTTTCTGAAACTATTCATTGTGCTTGTGGCGAAGGCTATCGCGATGTTGATCATGTCGTTTGGGCATGCGTGGAGTATCGTGAAGTCAGATCTCAACTATTAAATTCCTTGCGTATCCAAGGTACACTATCCAATGTCCCAGTTCGAGACATTCTTGCTTGTCGTGACCTTTCTTACATTTAACTTCTTTATCATTTCATAAAGACAATTGAAGTTTCAATTTAATAATTGACCCTTTTGAGGATTAGTTCTGACTCCTACTGCGTCCATTAGTTCATCCAATAGCAAAATTTTAATATAAATGATGTGCTGATAAAAACAAACTCAAAATAGGTTACGAAATCAACAACAAAATGTATAAAAATTTCAGCTTATTTTATAATTCATAGCAGTTAACCGTTTGATTCAAATAATGTTCTTAAGCAGATTTAATAATAAATAACGAAATACCTAATATGATATTTAAAAATTAAGAGGAATATGTTTTATTAAACTCAAATCTTTGTGACTATATTAGTATTATATTAGAATAAGAATTCTATGTAAATTGCCTTAAGAAATAAATCTACTAGTCAAGTTTCATCTCTTTTGCAGTATGCAGTTGGTTATATGATTACCGAATCATGTACTCTTTGTTACCTTTTCGAATTGCAAATGGCGTGGATAACAGCGTCCGAAGCTTCCACGCATAGTAGTTTAGTTGCATGTTAAAAGTAGCTCTCTTTTAGATTACATTATAGAATGCTTGCTACTTTCTCAGACATTCGTTACTTTTACTTAGACCCATACTAATGCTCCACTCACTCATATTCTACTATGCGAATGCAAATTGAGTATACCATCAAACCATATTTAGTAAGTATAAGTTCTATTCAATATCTTCTTTAAATATTTCAGCGACGCATTTGCACATGGTGAAAGGATCAATGCACAATTCCTGGCCGACGCCAGTGTTCAGTTGGTCAATGTTGTGGGTGTGTTCGGAGGTGACCGATAATGAATATAACACGACACAAACATTAAAACTGACTTTATTAATAGACGCACAGTTAGAGGTAAAAACGCGTGTTCCTTATTCTACTACATATCACATTCTGATTCTGACACATAGACCGGATGCTGGTCGGTGCATCAACTGAGTGACAGTCGGGCTGCCACCAGTGAGCCCAGCAATTACTATTGGGTTGTAGGGATGGTCACGTCTCCAACATCTCCCCTCTTAATACAACTGATAGGGATCGAACCATTGCGGAGCTCTTCTCCCCTCCTTAATCTTTTTAATCGATCGTTTAAACGTATCCACGAATCGCTCGGATTGACCTTTCGATTGAGGGTGGAACGGTGCTGTTGTAAGATGCTCGATGCCGTTGTTCGTACAGTACGATTGAAACTCTGCACTGGTGAATTGGGATCCATTATCACTCACCAGTGTCTCTGGCATTCCCAAGCGAGCGAACAGATCTCTGAGGATATTCACTGTGGCGGCTGTAGTGATACTTCTCGTCTGCACAATTTCAGGTCATTTTGAAAAAGAGTCTACGACAACCAGGTAGTATTCCCCGTCGATCGGTCCAGCATAATCAAGGTGAACGCGCTGCCACGGTTTTGTTGATTTAGGCCATGACAACGGCGCTGACTTCGGCGGTGTTTTCGCAGCCATCGCACATTGACGGCAGGTTTTGACGAAATCAACAATGTCGCTGTCGAGAGTTGGCCAATAAACATAAGACCTGGCAATCGCCTTCATTCGCTGAATTCCAGGGTGGCCACGATGAAGTTGATGAAGACTACGCCTGCGATGGGGCGAGGGTATAACCAGTCGATCGCCGAATAGTATGCAGCCTTGTACCGTGGTAAGAGATTCACGTCGAGCATAAAACCGTTTGAGCTCTGCATCGGTAACGGTCTTAGGCCACCCATCAAGGAGGTAACGATAAACTGCCTTGGTAATAGGATCGGACTGTGTAGACTGTTGTACGATCCTAAAACTTAAATGAAAAATGGTTAATGCATCTTGTGTAACTGACCTTAAGTCATTTTCCAGAGAGACCGAAGCAATCACATAATCTTCCTCAGGCCTGACGTGCTGGCTGATCAGACGGGAAAGTATATCAGCATTGCCGAATTTCGCTGTCGGAACGTGCTCGATGGTGAACTCAAAGCAATAGCGTAAGAGCCCAACGTTGTAATCGGTTCGATGTGTAAACAGGAATCCCTTTCCTTGAACCGAAGATTCTCAGCAACGGCTCGTGATCTGTCTGAAGATGAAAGCGACGACCAAACAGCATTTTATGAAACTTGGTCACCGCAAAAATTATCGCAAATCCTTCACGATCGGGCTGACTATAGTTTTTCTCTGTCGCTGTCAATGCTCTGGAGGCATGGTACACAACTTTGAGAGTGCCGTCCGGAAATTTGTGTGATAAAGTAGCACCAACACCAATAGACGACGCATCTATAGTTTTTCTCTGTCGCTGTCAATGCTCTGGAGGCATGGTACACAACTTTGAGAGTGCCGTCCGGAAATTTGTGTGATAAAGTAGCACCAACACCAATAGACGACGCATCTGCCGACACCACTATATCAAGTGCAGGGTTGTAGTGTGTCAACAGTAGGTCAGATTTCAGCAACTCCTTAAATTTGATGAATGCCGCCTGGCATTCTGCTGTCCACTTGAATTTCGCATCCGCTTTGAGCAGCTCATCAAGAGGATACCGCAGACAGCGCATACGAGGAACAAATTTTCCGTAGTAATTAATTGCTCCAAGGAAGGACCGAACACCGGATACATCAGTGGGCGATGGCATTTCGTTAATGGCTTGAACTTTTGCTGGATCCGGGCGAAGGCCATTGCGGTCAAGCAGATGACCTACATATTTGATTTGAGGCTGAGCGAAGATGCACTTTTCCACTCGGACGGTAAATCCAAACTCGCTGATTCTTTGAAACACTGCGCGAAGGTTTTCCCAGTGTGTCTCAGTAGTGACACCACCAACGACGACGTCATCCAAATAACCACACGTATGAGGAAGACCTGCCAGCATTGTATCGATAAGTTGCTGGAAAGCTCCCGGTGCTGTTTTGACTCCCGGTGGCAGACGATTGTACCGGTAGAGTCCACGATGGGTGTTGATGGTTAATAAATCACGACTACTTGCGTCAACCTCTACTTGCAGGAACGCATCCGACAGGTCGATTCGGCTAAATACAGTACAATTAGCCAACTTGTTGAAAATCTCCTCCGGTAGCGGTAACGGGTACTGATGCGGTTGCAGTGCATTGTTGAGATCTGTAGAGTAATCTCCGCAAATGCGAATGGACCCGTTCGTTTTTCTGACAACGACGATGGGTGCTGACCAGTCCGAAAAGTCTACCGGTGTGATGATTTTTGCTCGTTCCAGTCGGTCAAGTTCGTGGTCAACCGTGCTGTGTACTGCATGAGCCACTGGACGTTTCGGACGAAAAACTGGAGTTGCATCTGGTTTCCGTTTCAATTTCACTTTTGTTTTCGTGCACAACCCTAACTCGTTTCTAAATACACTCGGGTATGCCGCTTTGAGTGACTGCAAAGTGATAGCAGGAACACTGACGTTGTTGCAGTACATGCTAATGGGTAATGAAAAGAGACCGAATGCTTCCATCACGTAAAACTGACAGTGATGTTATTCACCGTTGAAAGAAACTAGACAGCTGAACTTAAACAAAAACTGCAATCGGTCGCCTGACGCTGTTGAGGCTAGCTCATTTACTGGTGCAGTGGGTGTTTTACCTATTTTCTCCCACAAGCGTTTCGAAACGATGCTTACGTCAGACCCCGTGTCCAACTGTAGACGCACTTTCACACCGTTCAGCACAATTTTAACAAAACGGCGCTTTTGATCGACGGTATTTATACGGAGATTTACGGTTTTTGTATTTAACGATCCTGAGTGCTTTCTGTTTCGGCTGGTCTTGAAATTTCGCTTGGCAGAGGAACAATATCCCTCGCGATGTCCGATGTTGCCACCGCAGTCCTTGCATTTGTGGCTCCGATGAGTGCAGTCTCGAACGAAGTGCATTCCCCCGCAGTACCAGCAGGGTGTAGAGGGAATATTTTTGCTCTTGTCTGGTCCGGCTGTCTCCACTGGTGGCTTATGTTGACGTTTTGAAAACTGCTGTTTTCGCTTGATGAAATTCACTGATGACGTTGATGCTGATGACTCGATCATTGCCGTGTCCCGCTTCAGGCACAACAATCGCTGACGATCTTCCGAAAGATGCTCTAGTGTGACGTCATCACGTTCTTCGATTTTCGCCAGCAGCCGCGTTCGTATTTCGCCGTCTCCCTCTGACTTTAGTCCGCAAACAAACATTAAGCATTTAAACTGCTCTTCGGACAGCTTGCTCAGCTCGAATTCAACACAAGTCTTGTTGATTCGACAAGCGTACGTGACATAATCATCGGTCGGTTGTTTGGTTACCTGTAGACACCGATACCGTTTACTGATGACAGACTCAGCAGCGCCGAAAAGAGTTTTCAGTTTTTCCACTGTATCGCTGAATTTGTAATCTTTTGGCGATTTCGGCAAGATGTAACTCACGTAACGTTCGTGTTCTGCTGATCCTAGTTTCCGCATGAGCAAGCGGACGTTCGCTTCATCGTCCAACCGTGCGGCATCTTGCTCGAACAAATCGTCGTATCTGCCATACCATGCAGCGAAGGTTATGTTTCCGTCCGGATCGTAGCGAAACTCTTTGATGTTGTTCGCCAGCGAGTCGAGAATCATTTCAGGGTTTGGAGGGACCTGAACATTGATCGATGATATGACACTCCGGAAGAAATCTTGCTGCTGCTGCATTAGCTGTTGTTGCTGCTGCTGCATGAATAGCTACTGCTGCTGCATAAGCTGCTGAAAGAGCTGGTAGGTGGTTTCTGTAAAAGATGAGCTGCTATTCGCTGATTGTTGCGATGATGGTAGACCGTTAAAAATGGAGCTGAATGACGCGGATGGTTTTGCTGCATTCCCGGGTGCTGTGGACCGCCAGGTAAGCCGGTTCCCGGTTGCTGATGCTCCGGATTGAGGTTAGATTCCGCCATGCTTCTCGTTTTCTCGTGGGTGATGAAGATTGGCTTCTGATCGCCAATTTAACTTAAATCCTCGTCGCCACTGTTGTGGGTGTGTTCGGAGGTGACCTATAATGAATATAACACGACCCAAACATTAAAACTGACTTTATTAATAGACGCACAGTTAGAAGTAAAAACGCGTGTTCCTTATTCTACTACATATCACATTCTGATTCTGACAAATAGACCGGATGCTGGTCGATGCATCAACTGAGTGACAGTCGGGCTGCCACCAGTGAGCCCAGCAATTACTATTGGGTTGTAGGGATGGTCACGTCTCCAACAGTCAACATAGACTAGTTCGTCTGGTGAGGAATTGAAATTGTATATCCTGGATCCATAGATGGACTCGGTTTAAAATTTGCGCTATTCAGTTGCCCGACCGGTAAACCCACAAACGGTTCTTACGTTTGTTGTATTGCAATTATTAAACCACTTCATATCTTTTTTATTTCCAGTCAAGCCCAAAATAACTTTCCATCCGTCAAACTTAAATATAAGCCGAAGTATTAGTGCAATTTAACTTCTCGACCAAAAATAACTGCTCGACTGTCAATTTATAGCTAAAAGTTAAAATAATTCTCGAGATGGTCCACGGCCTTATTTTTAATCAAGTAGTTAAATTTAACTAAAATTGCAGCCCATTAATTTTGAAATGGCCAGATGGAAAGTTATTTTGGTTTAGGTCGTCATTCAGTTAAAACCATTCAAGCGAAGAGGTTGTGTTTCGATTAATACTGCTCGTGAGTTAACGGCTGCAGGTAGTTAAAACTGCTGGTGCTAATAGCCAAGGCAATTTTCGGGACGTTTTCCGACTGGAAAGCTAGCAACGAAGGCCATCCCGTCCATACGCACAGAGGTGCGAGCGCATAGAAGTAACGAGTCACAGAGGTGCTATCGCATAAAGGTGCGAAGACCAAAGGGTGCAAAGGCACAGAGGTGCAAAAGCAAACCAGTGCTGATCTACCAGGTACCAGAATTTGTACGCTGCGTAGGATCGTAAGAGACGACATATATCGCGATGTGCTACACTGCAAGCATCACATTTGTTCGCCACCAAGAGCAATAGCACTGTAACTGGGGTCAGGTACAGGCAATTGGAAATCGTTGGATAAGCTTCACGTCGTTCTTTACGATAGAGGAACAGAGACAACAGCAACAAGGTAGATTTAATTTAATTTAATTTTTTTATTTCTCTTATAACTGAAATTTTACTATGCATAAGTTTTCATTTTGATATTATTAATTTACAAAAAGAACAGTTAGTGTAATGGATGATCTCATGGAAGATCATCCGAATCCGATTCCGGATACTAGTAAAATCTTAAATACTCCAAGCGCTAAACATTATCCACTGGGCCATGGTAGTCTATTTTGGAAAAAAAGAAAAGATATTAAATTTCATGCAAATTACGAAGGAATTGACATCACATTTTTCAAAAGTTGAAGAAATTTATAAAGGAAATAGAGATAAAATTCGAGTTGTTGTTAACGACTTGAAACAGGCAAACGATATTGTAACATGTTAACTATTTACTGTTGAATATAAAGTTTACATTCCATCGAAAGAGGTGGAAATTGACGGTGTTGTGATTGAAGCAAGTCTGACAGTCGATGACTTACATAAAAATGGAGTCGGTCGTTTTGAAAACTTCATGCTTGAGGGAGTTAAGATACTCGAGTGCAAGCAATTGTACTCAGCATCTATTGTCGATGGAATTAAGTCTTATCGTCCCTCAGATTCGTTTCGAGTAACATTTGCCGGATCTGCGTTGCCAAGCCATGTCTATATCGATAAAATTCGTCTTCCTATTCGGCTTTTCGTTCCGCATGTTATGAATTGCACGAACTGTAAAAGAATCGGACATACAGCTAGTTATTGTAGTAATTAATCTAAATGTATCAAATGTCAAGGGCCTCATAAGGATAATATTTGCGAAAAAGAAATTGAAAAATTTGTTTATTGTGGGGAGAGTCCTCATGATGATCTTTCAGTATGCGCTGAATTCAAGTTGTGTAAAGACAAAATGAAGCTTTCTTTAAAGGCACAGTCTATCATTGATGTCCCACTTTTGGACTTTTTTGAAACAGTTGTGAGCTCAATGGCCAGTTCTTTCAGGTTTTGTATCATTTGATCTATAATTTATCATCTGCTGCAAATGAATTGTCGAAGCATCATGCCAAAACTTGATTTATTTAAAGTTTTGTTGCATAGTCAACAATGTGATGTATTTCCTTTGTGCGAAACATTGCTTACATCAAACATAGCCTTAACTTTTAATGACTTTAACATTATACGTCTCAATAGAGACTCCCAGTATGGTGGAGTGCTTTTAGGAATTTAGAAATGTTATTCCTTTTATAGATTAAACATTCTTTCGACTTCTAGTAGAGAAGTTGTTGCTTGTCAAATAAACATTAAAGGAAAGGAAATTTGCATTGCTTCGGTATATATTCCTCCAAGAGCTCAAGTCGAACAGCGACAGCTTAATGAAATTGTCGAAGCCCTTCCTGCACCACTTTTGATTTTAAGCGATTAAAATTCGCACGGAATGATGTGGGGTTCCGTTTACAATGATAGCAGATCATCTTTAATATATAATATTTGCGACAATTTCAACATGGCAGTATTGAGTATGGGTAGCATGACACGGATTCCAAGACCTCCTGCACGTCCAAGTGCATTAAATTTATCTCTGCTCGACTTCAATTCGACTAGATTGCACTTGGAAAGTATTTCCTGATTTACACGATAGTGATCATTTACCAATCATCATCTCAATTAGCAGTAACAAAGGCATTGCTAATTCAGGTAATATTCCATATGATTTGACAAAAAATGTTGACTGGATTAAATACTTTTTGGAATAGGGCCAGACAAATGAGGAATTGTAACGTAGGAAATGAGAGTGAGGAATACTCGAACCGATGGATATTTGACTTTGCGAGGAAAGTTTGTCCAGATTCTGTTCCTACGCATAGCATCGTTAGGGAGTCTTCTCCAAATAATGGTTCCATTGATAGTCGCTTTTCAATGATCACAACTCGTATAGACCCATTGCAATGTTGTCCTGCATCAGAAAATTGCTCAAACAACAAATGGCATCTGTATTTTTAAACATTAAAGGAGCATTTGATTTAGTTTCCATTGATGTTCTTTCAGACAAGCTCCATCAACATGGACTTCCAGCGATTATAAATAATTATTTGCACAACCTTTTGTGAGAGAAATGCATGTATTTTTTACATGGCGATTTGGCAACATTCGGAATTAGCTACATGGGTCTTCCGCAAGGCTCATGCCTCAGTCCGCTCCTCTATAATTTTTCGTGAATGACATTGACAGTTGTCTAGTAACCCCATGTACACTAAGACAATTGGCAGATGATGGCGTGGTTTCAGTTACTGGGCCAAAGCAATTGATATGCAAAAACCATTGCAAGATACCTTAGATAACTTGTCCGTTTGGACTGTTCATCTGAGTATCGAATTCTTTGCGGAGAAAACATAGCTGGTCGTCTTTTCAAGAAAGCATGCTCCCGCGCAGCTTCAGCTTCTTATGATGGGAAGAGTGATCCAACAGGTTTTGACTTTCAAATACCTCGGGGTGTGGTTTGATTCCAAATGCATGTGGGGAGGATACAAAATAAAACAGTGCCTGAACGACATATTGAATAATATTTTTCAAATCACAATAGTTTGGTTCCCGGGTCATTGCTCCATTCCTGGCAATGAAAGAGCCGATATTTAAGCCAAGTGTGGTGCTATTGAGGGTGTGAAATTAGAGAGACCGATTGCGTTCTACGAATTCTATAGCGCGTCCCGCCAAAGAACACTTTCCAACTGGCAAGCTTCTTGGGATAAAGATGATCTAGGTCGGTGGATGCACTCAATTATTCCTAAAATATCGAAAAAGGCATGGTTCAGGGGACTGGATGTGAGTAGGGACTTCATTCGTATGATGTCCAGACTCATGTTCAATCACTACACGTTAGATGCACATCTCCTTCGAATTGGACTTTCCGAGACTAATCATTGTGCTTGTGGCGAAGGTTATCGCGATATTGATCATGTCGTTTGGACATGCGTGAAGTATCGTGATGTCGGATCTCAACTAATAAATTCCTTGCGTACCCAAGATAGACTATCCAATGTTATAGTTCGCGAAATTCTTACTTGTCGTGACCTTATTTATTATTTCATTGAGTCCATTGGAGTTTCAGTTTGAATTTTATTCTATATTATACTGTTTTCTCTTCCATGAGTTCAACCAATAGCCAGCTATCTTATATTGAATAAAAGTGATGAACTGATACAAACAAACTTGAAATAGTTATAAGATCATGTACAAAATGAATGTATTTTATTTCATGTGATGTATAATAGCAAATCGCTTAATAAATACAGTGTTTAGATTAACTAATGAATACCAAAATACTAATAAAATATTCGAAATGTATTAGGTTTAGAGTACTATGTATTGTGGATGCCACGGCGAAGAAAAACTTATATATATATATATATATATATATATATATATATATATATATATATATATATATATATATATATATATATATATATATATATATATATATATATATATATATATATATATATATATATATATATATATATATATATATATATATATATATATATATATATATATATATATATATATATATATATATATATATATATATATATATATATATATATATATATACACTGAGGTCTTTTTTATGCGGTCTTTTTTATGCGGTTTCTTTTTACGCGACTTTTTTTATGCGAATTTTCAGAGTTAGTTTTTTTTTATGCGAAGTTTCAGAGTTACGCGGTTTTTTTTATGCGAATTTTCAGAGTTATGCGGTTTGCCCTTCTGCGGTCTTTTTTTATGCGAAGTTTCAGAGTTATGCGGTTTTTTTTATGCGAATTTTTAGAGTTATGCGGTTTTTTTTATGCGAATTTTCAGAGTTACGCGTTTTTTTTATGCGGTACGTAAATTCGCATAAAAAAGACTTCAGTGTATATATATATATATATATATATATATATATATATATATATATATATATATATATATATATATATATATATATATATATATATATATATATATATATATATATATATATATATATATATATATATATATATATATATATATATATATATATATATATATATATATATATATATATATATATATATATATATATATATATATATATATATATATATATATATATATATATATATATATATATATATATATATATATATATATATATATATATATATATATATATTGCCTATGAAATAAACATATTTATGGCAAAGTAGTAGTTAGAGGATATAGGGCAAATAAGACATTGAAAGATCAAATATCTTGATTTAAACGTTTCAGTGTAACTGAGCATTCTCATCTGAATCCTTCCTTCAGTATTTCAATAAAATGATAGTGTCTTACATGCATAACAGTGTTGGTGGATTCATTCGGATGGGCGATGCATATATACGTAAGACACTTTCATTTCATTGAAATACTGGAGGAAGGATTCAGATGAGAATGCACAGCTACACTGTAACGTTTTCCTCTAATAATATCAAAATATTTGATCTTTCAATTTTTATTCGGCCTATATCCTACAGTAGTATACTTTCGCTGCATCACTAACCTGCAATTCGCTAGACACTCAAGCGTAGCGAAGACTCCGAGCGACGTCAGTTGAACTGTCCTATTAATCAACTGATAAAATCATTTTACGTCATACACGGGAGTACTACGAAAGGCGAAAAAAACTAAAAGCCGAAATACAAACGTTCGAAAACACAAAAAGCTGAACATCATAGAAAGCCGAAGTACAAGCCAAAGCATTGCAAATCATTTTCACTGTACATACCCACTCAGTGCTAACTTTCCATTAATTGATCAATAACGACGCTACGGCTACGGCTACGACCAAAGGCTGTGCTACTGAGGAAAAAGAAGGAATGTTAGTCCGATACTCGCTGTTTCTAGAGACCGCGGGTACCACTGTATCTCCACGAGCATCATGGGATCACACCAAATTTTATCACATCATTGCGAAAATTGATCAATTTGATTGATTTAGTTACAGCTCCACCAGACGTGAATAAATACGAAACAATCAAGCAACGATTGATTTCTCGATTCCAAGTGTCGGTAGAAAGACGACTGGTACGACTTTTGAGTGCTTGTGACTTTGGAGACATGCGCCCTCCTCGTTTCCTCGCAAAAATGCATCAATCGCAACCGGATTAAATGTGACGGGCGATCTAATGAAGATGCTGTTTCTACAGCAGATGCCAGCAAACATCAAGGCGGTGTTATCAATCAGCGATGGTACTATAGGAAAGCTTGCCGAAATGGCGGACAAGATAGCCGAGCATCCATCCTCATACGTTGCTGCCGCATCCGTCCGAATTGCAAAACCAGATTGCTGCGCTCACAATGGAAATTCGTTGTATCAAATTCGCAAAAGGTTCTTCCAGAAGCCGATCCACGTCAAGTTCCAGCCGCGATCAGGAACAAGAAATATGTTGATCCCACCGGAAGTTTGCCGGACGAGCGCTGAAATGTCGCGAACGCTGTAAATATAACCAAAAACACTAAAATCTTGTTCGCTTGAAACGGCGGAAGTGAAACGAATTGATCCACTGGTTTCCTGTTCCATGTCGTAAAAGGCCACAAAAATAGGAACTCCTAAGCCAAGGTGTATTTCCGTGCCGATGGCTGAATGGCTGCAGGAGGTTAAACAATGCAGTCGTGAACGGAATATCTTGGGGTGTTCCCTTACTGTGTTAAGCGAAGCTCTGGCACAGTGGACGACTTCTTTCTTCGCAACTCGTTGGATTTAAATGATAACATTTAAAAAAATCCTTACATGGTTCGCTATAGGCGATTATAAGCCAATATATTTGGTTTCTTGTAGTTGTTGTACGGTTGGTGCTGGAGGTGGAATGTTCGTTGCTCTAATTTATAATGGTTAGAGTGGCACAAATCAATCTTCAGCATAAACGTACAGCAACTATGAATCTATCCAGACTTCTGCAAGAAGGTAAAGCTTCTATAGCTTTGGTTCAAGAACCATATTTCCAAAAGGGAAACTTCTACGTTGGAAAATTGTTAAACCCAGTCTTTGTTGCCTTCAACAAGATCGGTATGAGGGGACGGGTATAGCGTGATGGGATAGTCGATGCCTATCACGCAGCCCGCCTGGGTTCGATTCCCAACCCCGCACATAGGGCCAGAAAGATTTTCTGGTCCGAAGAGGCGAATGACCTTAAGATGTTAAAACCTCTATAATTGAAACAAAAAAAAAAAAAGATCGGTATGACTAATCCACGTGAAATGCCTCGAGCATGCATACTTGCAAATAGTGCTCTCGATGTTTCTCTCATATCGGAGCTCACAACTCGGGATATTTGTGCTGTCACAGTTGGTATGACTTTTGATGGCATAGACAGGAAATATGTCTATTGTTCGGCATATTTACCGCATAACCAACCTTCGCCAAGCGATGACTTCAAAAAGGTTGTATCATACTGCTGCAAGAGTGATATACCGCTTGTAATCGGCAGTGACATAAATGCTCACCATATCATTTGGGGCAGCACAGATATAAATTCGAGAGGCTCTGATATGATGGAATTTGTGAGCAGTACAAACCTGCACATAGTTAATGCAGGAAACCGCCAAACTTTTGCGAGATCTGGAAGAGAGGAGGTTTTGGACGTAACTCTCTGCTCTGATAGAATTGCGCATGAGTTGTTGAATTGGCTCGTCTCCGATGAGCTCGAACCTTCGTTGTCTGATCATAAGTACATATTATTTGATCATTCAAACGTTAAATTTGATATTATCACATATCGTAATCCCAAATCTACAAACTGGGACCTCTATGAAGAGGGCTTGGCGACTAGATTTTACGGGTACCAACCAACAATTGAAACCCCAATTGATTTGGAAAATGTTGTCGACGAGACAAATTCACTCATAGTTGCAGCATATGAAGAGGCTTGTCCACTTCGGATTGTGCGAGCTACTAGAGGAACTCCTTGGTGGAATGCTGAACTTGCTAGACTAAGGAAACTATGCAGAAGAGCTTGGAACAACCGACGCAGAGATGGGTCGGAGGCATTCGTGTTGGCTCGAAGGGCTTACAAAAATGCTCTTCGATCGTCTGAGCGAAGTGGTTGGAAAAGCCTCTGCACAAATGTCTCTAGTCTCAACGAGGCTAGCAGATTAAATAAGTTACTTTCGAAGTCTAAGGACTTTAATGTCAGTTTCTTAAGAACTTCAGATGGTGAACACTTGTCTGATGAAAGTGATGTACTTCACTGCCTTTTTAACACTCACTTTCCAGGATGTATGGATCCATCACCGACAGCTCTTCCCGAGACTTTTTCAGGTAGTTACGATTCTTGGGCCCTTGCTCGAAGCGTTGTGACGATTGAATCGGTCAAATGGGCAGTTGAGAGTTTTGCTAAGTACAAATCTCCTGGAAAGGATGGAGTTTTCCCAGTGTTACTGCAGAAAGGGTATGAACATTTCAAACATGTTTTGAAGAAAATACTTACTTTTAGTCTTGCGACAGGATATATTCCAAGAGCCTGGCAGGAAATAATTGTCAAATTTATTCCCAAAGGCGGTCGCGACACTTATGAGGAAGCGAAGAGTTTCAGGCCTATCAGTCTTAGCTCATTTCTTCTTAAAACAGTGGAACGCATAGTCGATCACTATATCAGGAATGTTAGTCTGGGCGTGCATCCGCTACATGGAATGCAACATGCTTACCAGCGTGGAAAGTCCACTACAACCCTGTTACATGATGTTGTGTACAACATTGAAAAATCTTTCTCACAAAAGCAATCTTGCTTGGGAGTTTTCCTAGATATTGAAGGTGCCTTTGATAACGTGTCTTTCAATTCAATTCTGGAAGCAGCCCGTGGTCATGGCATACCTTCAAGTATCACAAATTGGATACACGCAATGCTTAGCAATCGACTTCTTTGTTCATCGCTTCGACAAGCAGAGATTAGAAAGCTGAGTGTCCGTGGGTGTCCTCAAGGTGGTGTACTATCCCCACTTTTATGGAACCTAGTCGCTGATGGTTTGTTAAGGAAACTTAATAACCTTGGATTTCCGACTTATGGTTTTGCCGACGATTTTCATATATTGATGACCGGTATAAGCATTAACACTCTCTTTGATTTAATGCAGCAAGCCCTGCGATCTGTTGAACAATGGTGTTGTCAGGTTGGATTGTCTGTAAATCCGGGCAAAACATCAATGGTGCTTTTCACTCATCGTAGGATAATCACAGGAGCTCGTCCGTTACAGTTCTTCGGTTCAGAGGTCACTGTGGTCGATCAAGTTAAATACGTCGGGGTTATTCTTGACTCAAAACTGAATTGGTCTGCTCGCATTGACTTCAGGATTAAGAGAGCTTGTATGGCTTTCGGCCAATGCAGACGAGCTTTTGGAAAATCATGGGGACTCAAACCCAGATATATTCATTGGATCTACACAACTATTGTTAGACCAATTTTAGCATATGGTTGTCTTGTATGGTGGCAGAAAGGAGAAGTCGCGACAGTTCAGTCAAAGCTAAATCATCTCCAAATGATGGTCCTAATGGCGATGACAAGAGCATTCACGACAACTCCTACTGCTGCTCTAGAGGCGCTACTGTGCATTAAACCACTACATGTGTTCCTAAAACAAGAAGCATTATCTTGTGCATACCGTCTTAAGGTTACAGGGCTTTGGAACAGTAACCCATTAGATTATGCTACCAGCCACACTCGCTTGTGGTCTCAAATGGTTACATGGGATGAGTATTTACTCGCTCCTCATTTCACAGTTTTCCTTTCAAAACATTCCATGTGAGCTATCCTCTTCGTGAGGAATGGTTGTCTGGTTGTCTGGAACGACAACTTGATGAACACATAGTTTGTTATACGGACGGTTCTCTGTTGAATGGTCGTGCTGGTGCTGGTGTCTACTGTCGTGAAATGAGGCTGGAGCAGTCTCATTCACTTGGTAGATACTGTACTGTGTTCCAAGCAGAAATCTACGCGATTCTGTGTGGAGTACAATCGGCACTTCAGCAGAGGATCTGTGGTAAACGAATTTATTTTTGTTCCGACAATCAGGCAGCCTTAAAAGCACTCAGTTCGAATGATTCACGGTCGAATCTAGTGATCGCATGTCGAACTCAAATTGAAAACCTCAGCATTTCAAATGCTGTTTACTTCTTATGGGTACCCGGCCATTCTGGTATTACTGGAAATGAATGGGCTGATGAGTTGGCTAGAGCTGGTGCAACGAATGATTTCGTTGGTCCTGAACCAGCTTTACCACTTTCAACTAGTTGGATAAAGCACAAGATACGTTCTTGGGCTGCATCCAAACATGCCAGCTACTGGCGTAGCTTGCAAACTTGCGCTCAGACAAAAGCATTTCTACCAGATTTAAATCTGAAAATGTCAAAGTGTCTACTGCATTTCTCCAAGCAACATTGCAGTATTCTGGTCAGAGCTCGGACTGGACATTGCAAACTCAATTATCACATGGCTATTATTCAACGTGCTGAGTATTATTCGTGTGATTTGTGTGAATGCGATTATGGTACTTCATATCATCTGATATGTAACTGTCCCGCATTGACGCAGCTACGTATCCGGGTTTTTGGTTCTCCATACATGGTTGAGTCTGTGTATGCGGAGCTAAAATTGAAGGATATTCTCTCGTTTCTCACCCAATGTGGTAAGGAGCTATAGTCAGAAGGGTTCATCGTTCTTCCTGGAGTGAATGAATCCCTTCTGTATTCACCTTAAATAGGGTTTAGCAGATTGTTTGGCATCCTTTAGGGGGTGCCGAATTTACTTCTGCTCGTACATACTGCGAATCGTTCTACATTCTTCCGGGAGTGCAGAATGGTGTCGCTTTTGTAAGATCTCTAAATCCTCTCGGGGGTTGGAGGTTTTATTAACAGCAGACTGTTCGGGACCTCGTAGAGGTTCAGAATTTACTTCTGCTTCCACTAAATGTGATCCTCAGCAGATTATTCGGCATCCCTTAGGGGTGCAGAATTTACTTCTGCTTTTATGTGTTTTTGTGTCGTCAATTTTTCCCATCCTCCTAGTCCAACCCTTACCATTTCCTTTCAATCCTTTTCTCTTATATATCAGGAAAATGATGCTAAAAACAAATTGATGGCAAGGCACAAATCTCCAAATGTCAAGGGGAACGTGCCATTTAAGCCAATTTGTTCTGATTCCTGATTCCTGACGGGCGATCTAATGAAGATGCTGTTTCTACAGCAGATGCCAGCAAACATCAAGGCGGTGTTATCAATCAGCGATGGTACTATAGGAAAGCTTGCCGAAATGGCGGACAAGATAGCCGAGCATCCATCCTCATACGTTGCTGCCGCATCCGTCCGAATTGCAAAACCAGATTGCTGCGCTCACAATGGAAATTCGTTGTATCAAATTCGCAAAAGGTTCTTCCAGAAGCCGATCCACGTCAAGTTCCAGCCGCGATCAGGAACAAGAAATATGTTGATTCCACCGGAAGTTTGCCGGACGAGCGCTGAAATGTCGCGAACGCTGTAAATATAACCAAAAACACTAAAATCTTGTTCGCTTGAAACGGCGGAAGTGAACGCGTTCACAAAATGCCGCCGCATTATGTTTAACGACCGTTCGTCGAAGATAAAATTCTTGATCGATACGAGCTCGGATGTATCGATTATTCAGGCAACAAATAAAGACCGAAGTACAGGTGCTACGTCATTCGTCTTACATGCAGCAAATTGTACATAACAGATTTGGGCTTGCGTCGACGATTCACGTGATCGTTCCTAGTCGCTGACGTGGGAGTGGTTATTATCGGTACTGACTTTCTAGCTTCTTTCGGTATACTGGTGGATTTGAAACACCGACGATTGGTGGACGAATTAACCAAGATGTCATTGACTGGCGACACGGCTGAGGCCTCTATTTTCAACGTAACAGTGATAGCTTCAGATCACCTGTTCCGAAACCTTCTTGCGAAGTTCAAGGAAATCACATTACCAATGCTTATCAAGACATCAGCACAACACGAGATTACCCACTATATACAAACCAAAGAACCCCGCTGTCGCAAGCAAATGGCGGCGAATGGCACCAGACAAGGTGAGTGCAGCAAAATAAGAGTTTCAAGTGATGGTCGACCTCGGAATATGCCGACCCTCAAGCAGTTGCTGAGCAAGTCCCCTCCATTGTGGGTGTCAAAAAAGAGTGGAGAATGAAGATTTGTAGGGGATTATAGAGCATTAAATAATGTGACCGTACCAGATCGTTACCCTTTTCCCCACATCCACAGAGAGACTGCGGTAATTACCCCGTTCGGCCTATATGAGTTCACCCGGATGCAATTCGGATTTTGTAATGCCAGTCAAACGTTCCAGAGGTTTATGCACAGAGTATTCAAAGATATGGATTTCGTTGTCGTTTTCGTCGATGACATTTGCATTGCATCGCGAACGATTGAAGGTGTACAACCTTGTTGATGACGTCGAAAAAAGCTGTTTTGCGAAGACCCACTTTAATTTTCTGGGATACGCCATAGATAAAGATGAAATCCTTCCTTTACCTGACAGGGTTAAGGCTATGACAAATTTCCCGAAACCTGATACCATTAAGGAATTAAGGCGATTTCTTGCTTTACTTCCTATAAAAAGTTTAGTTCGCACTCGTCTGATTTACAGGCAGACCTCCAGAGTCTTATTCCTGGAAACAAAAAGAACGGTTTCCGAAAAATCGTTTGGAGTGAGAAAGAACGATCAGCTTTCGAGCGGTGTAAACAGTCATTAGCTGACTCAGTGCTTTTACATTATCCAGATTCAACGAAACCATTAAGCTTGTATATCGAGGCATCAAATACTGCTGCGGGGGCTGTGTTGCAGCAGTACGATGGCAACAGCTGGGTTCCATTAGGCTTCTACTCCGATAAATTTTCACCGTTTCAATTGAAGTACTCGATGTTCGGCCGAGAGTTAACAACGATGAAGATATCCGTGCAGTACTTTCACCATATGCTGGAGGGTAAAAGGTTTACCATCTACAGGGTCCGGCACTCGAAGTGTAACCAATTAAAAAGGCCATAAATTCAGTTTGGAAAATTACTTTTACTTAAAGCAAAGTACAAAATGTGTAAAAATAATACAAAATTCAGAATCAATTCACTTTTGCTCGATATGACCACCTTTTGCCTTGACTTGATGACTTGAGAGAGCGAAGGAGTTGCTTCGTTTGGCCGAATGTGACTTGCAAGTATTTTGGCCCACTCGCGGACAATAACTTTTTTCAGCGCCTCGAGACTGGTGTATCTTTTAGTTCGGACTGTGCTCTCCAAAATGGCCCAAAGAGAATAATCCATTGGATTCGCTTCTGGTGAATTCGAGAGCCATTGTGTGGACGTGATGAAGTTCGGAACGTTGTTTTTCAGCCATTCTTGGTTCACTCGAGCTTTGTGAGACGGTGCCGAGTCCTGCTGAAACGTCCATGGTCTGCCACCGAAATGTTTGTCTGCCCACGGCTTCAAAGCAACCTCCAGAATACTTTCCCGATAATATGTCGCATTTACCTTGACGTCAGGCTCGATGAAAACGATTGGAGAGCGCCCATCTGCGGTTACAGCGGCCCAAACCATTATCTGTTGCGGGTGCTGCCTCCTGGTGGCCAATCGATGACTCAAATTCTCGTATGAACGGTCGGTCAAGTAAACCCTATCGTTTTGAGAGTTTACGAATTGCTCAATTGGAAAAATTTTCTCGTCAGAAAATACAATGTTCGGAAATTGACCGCTTTCGGCCAAACGAAGCAACTCCTTCGCTCTCTCAAGTCATCAAGTCAATGCAAAAGGTGGTCATATCGAGCAAAAGTGAATTGATTCTGAATTTTGTATTATTTTTACACATTTTGTACTTTGAATTAAATAAAAGTAATTTTCGAAACTGAATTTATGGCCTTTTTAATTGGTTACACTTCGAGTGCCGGACCCTGTACACCGATCACATGCCGCTAACGCATGCAATGACGTCAAACCCGAGTAGCCGACTGCCACAAAGCCTGTATATTGCGATGTATCACTAAACAAAGATCGGCCGTGTATTCCTCCTCAACATCGACACAAAATTATGCATTATTTCTAAGGTTTAGTTCATCCCGGAATACGTTCATCTGGAAGAATGCAAACAAAGACATCATAGAGCTCGTTCAAAACTGCATACAGCGTCAACGTTCGAAGATTCACCGTCATACAATAGCACCCCTTCAAAGATACATCCCACCAAAAAGTCGATTTCGTCACATAACAGTTCGGCTGAAAAGTTCGTATCGTTTAATAGAAACACACATTTTTTTGCCAAAATTCGTTTTTATTATTCAACATAATTGCCATCAGAGGATCGGTGGATGAGGGAGCAATTCGAAGCCCAATTCGTTCAATTTCAGCATGGTTTTTCGTTGTTGTTTTTGATCGATTGTGAGCTCATGCGGCACTCATTTTGCACAAAGCTTTCTCATATCCAAATATTCGTGAATAATATGTCCAACACGTTCCTTTAATATCTTTAGGGTGTCAGCTATCTCGATCAACTTCACTTTACGGTCATTGAAAATCATTTTGTGGATTTTTTTCACGTTTTCATCGGTAACAGCCTCTTTTGGACGTCCACTGCGTTCATCGTCTTCGGTGCTCATATGACCAGTACGAAATTTTGCAAACCACTTACGAATTGTTGCTTCGCCCGGTGCAGAGTCTGGATAACACTCATCAAGTCATTTTTTGGTATCGGCGGCACTTTTTTTCATCAAAAAGTAGTGTTTCATCAACACACGAAATTCCTTTTTTCCATTTTATTCACAATAACAAAAGTAGCTTCACTCAAAAAGCAATATCTCACAAACTAATAATCAGACAGCTGTCAAATTTATACACGTATCTTTTGAAGGTTGGTACTAACTGAAAATGGTATGGATTTAGGCGATAGTGGCGCCCTCTCATAGAAACGATATGAACTTTTCAGTCGATCTGTTAAATATACACATTGTTGGGCCATCACCCCCATTAAACGGGTCATAAATACCTGCCTACAATCATTGATCGGTTCTCCAGATGGCCTGAAACAAAACCTCTCCAAGACATGATGGCGGAAACAGTGACACGAGCATTGTGCGAAACGTGGATTGCCCGTTTCGGTGTACCAGAAACCATCACCACAGATCAAGGCAGACAGTTGGAATCTGAATTGTTTCTAGAGCTAGCAAAAAAAATGGGCTTCGAGCATATACTCACAACAGCATACCATCCGCAAGCAAATGTCTTAGTCGAGAGGTTCCATCGTACTTTGAACGCAAACATGGTTGTCGATTCGAAGCATTGGCATTATCGTCTACCAGTGATTTTGCTTGGGTTACGAACATCTTTTCGGTCAGATTTTGATTGCGCGGTCGCCGAGTTGATATATAGTCAAACCTTGGGCCTACCTGCCGAGTTTTTTAAATCCCCCGGAAATGACTCAGATAGAACAGAATTCGCAAAGGAACTGCACTGCACGCTAATCAAATTAAAACCAATCGATCCATTGCACCATGCGAGACCCGGCGTTTTCGTAAACCCTCAATAGACCAAATGTAGTTACGTTTTCGTCAGAATCGATGCGAGCATCACAGGATAGGAGATGAGATAGTAGGGAGGGAAATAAGATCCGGATATGTTTTAAGAAATAATATGATCTCAACAAAAGCTGATTTTCAATTATCCGAATGCCAATACAAGTTCTATTATAACAAACATGAATAACGACTTGCTGATTTTAAAAGAATACTTCTCTAAAAATCTGCTCTCTTTGAATCTACAAAAAACAAAATGTGTAATGTTCCGATCACCTAGGAAAGTTCTTCCCACTCTTCCCAACTTAATTATGGAAGGAAATGTTATAGAAAGAGTGGAAGTTTTTAAATATTTGGGAATCCATCTGGACTCTACGTTGTCTTGGGAACATCACATAAAGGAAATCGAAAAAAAAATCTCATCATTGTGCGGAATTTTAAAACGTGTAAGCCATTTTCTACCACGGAAGACACTTATTCTGTTCTATTTCGCTCATATTCATCCTCGCTTGAGTTACCTCATCGTTGTCTGGGGTAGAGCCTGCAAGTCAAAATTGAAGAGATTGCAAATATTGCAAAATCGTTGTATCAGAATAATATTCGATCTACCCTTTCTATTTCCTACAGTTCAGCTTTATACAGATCTTCCTCATAAAATCTTACCCATTTTAGCTATCTGCGATGAACAAACATTAATCTTAATCCACAACATAATACATAATCCGGACACTTTTCACAATATAACAATAAATACAACACCTCGAATTCACAACACAAGGCAAGTTAATCATCTTTCGCAATCTCGTGCATTTTCAAATTTTGGTCAGAAACGAATTACATTCATTGGTCCAGCAATATATAATAAACTGCCCAGAGAAATACAGAACATTACACATCGTCACTTGTTCAAATCCAGCATCAAAAACTACTTAAGAACTCGTATACGCCAATTACTAATCTAAGTTATTAATTATGTATTTGTGTCTTTTATTCCTATGTGTTATATGTAAACCGTCTACAAACAGCTAAATGTAATTATTAATTCAACGCGTTAGAATCACCTAAATTGTAACTATTCTTGTTAATATATGTGCTTCTTTAAAAGGACAAATAATCCACTAGAAGCACAATTTTCGTTTTTGTCATATTTAGTATATCTCTCTAATCATTAATGTTACTTCAAGAAATTTAATATTTTCAGCCATTTTAGATATAGTATAGTAGTAATTCAATATTTGTTTTATAATTGTTGTTGCCAATGGCTGAAAATGGTGCCCATTACCAGGGGGCTCAAATGCGAGCCTTTTGGTGTGGGGGAGAGTGGAGGGTTAGTAAAAAAAAAAAAAAATACTCAGGAGAAATATAATAAGGCATTACAAAAAAACCTGTTTTAATCCACCTAGTGATGTAATGATGCCTTTCTCATGTGCATATAATATTGTGGTATTCTATTCAAAATTTTTCTCTTCGATTTTTGAAAGAAACCAAGAGATTGTTTATGCATAACATGTTTGTTGCATCCGAAAATATTTTAAGTGACGGTGTACAATATTGAACACACTTTACCCTATAATTCCGGAACCGGAAGTCGGATCCGGATGAAATTCAGGAATTCCGTATGTGACCGGAAGACCTTTCATTTGAATCTAAGTTTGTGGAAATCGGTCAAACCATCGCTGAGAAAAGTGAGTGAGATCTATTTTGGTATATATGACCACTATTTCCGGTACTTCGAGAACCGGATACCGGGAACCAGAATAGCCGGAATCAGTTCGTTTAGTTGCCTACTGATAATGATTATCGGTTTGTGTAGTTTTGAGACCAGTTTAGACATTTTTTTACGTTTTTTGTTTCACCGGTTTAAGTGACGGTGTACAATATTGAATACACTTTACCCTATAATTCCGGAACCGGTAGTCAGATCCGGATGAAATTCAGGAATTCCGTATGTGACCGGAAGACCTTTCATTTGAATCTAAGTTTGTGGAAATCGGTCAAACCATCGCTGAGAAAAGTGAGTGAGATCTATTTTGGTATATATGACCACTATTTCCGGTACTTCGAGAACCGGATACCGGGTACCAGAATAGCCGGAATCGGTTTGTTTAGTTGTCTATTGATAATGACTATCGATTTGTGTAGTTTTGAGACCAGTTTAGAAATTTTTTTACGTTTTTTGTTTCACCGGTTTAAGTGACGGTGTACAATATTGAACACACTTTACCCTATAATTCCGGAACCCCAAAGTCCGATTCGGATGAAATTCAGGAATTCCGTATGGGACCGAAAGACCTTTTATTTGAATCTAAGTTTGTGGAAATCGGTCAAACCATCGCTGAGAAAAGTGAGTGAGATCTATTTTGGTATATATGACCACTATTTCCGGTACTTCCGGAACCGGGTACCAGAATAGCCGGAATCGGTTTGTTTAGTTATCTACTGATAATGACTATCGATTTGTGTAGTTTTGAGACCAGTTTTGAATTTTTTTTACGTTTTCTGTTTCGCCGGTTTATGTGACGGTGTACAATATTGAACACACTTTACCCTATAATTCCGGAACCGAAAGTCAGATCCGGATGAAACTCAGGAATTCCGTATGTGACCGGAAGACCTTACATTTGAATCTAAGTTTGTGGAAATCGGTCAAACCATCGCTGAGAAAAGTGAGTGAGATCTATTTTGGTATATATGACCACTATTCCCGGATTCCCGGAACCGGATACCGGGTACCAGAATAGCCGGAATCGGTTTGTTTAGTTACCTACTGATAATGACTATCGATTTGTGTAGTTTCGAGACCAGTTTAGCGAATTTTTTACGTTTTTTGTTTCGCCGGTTTAAGTGATGGTGTACAATATTGAACACACTTTACCCTATAATTCCGGAACTGGAAGTCAGATCCGGATGAAAATCAGGAATTCCGTATGGGACCGGAAGACCTTTTATTCGAATCTAAGATTGTCAAAATCGATTCAGCCATCTCCGAGAAAACCTAGTGAGATTATTTGACACATATACACACACACAGACATTGCTCAGTTCGATGAACTGAGTGGAATGGTATATGGTTCTTCGGATCAATTTTCACTAGTCGGTTTTTTAAGTGATTGCATAAACTTTCTATATGAGAAAGGCAAAAACAAAATATTTCTAAGGAACGATCTCGCCAGTATCCTTTTTGCCTTTCTCTATAGAAAGGTATTAGAATTGCTGGAAAAACCGACTTTCGAACGGAGCCTCGGTGACCCATAGTGTTATATGCCATTCGACTCAGTTCGGCGAGATCGGAAAATATCTGTGTGTATGTGTGTGCACTTTTCAAAGCTATTTTTAACGCTCAATTTTCTCAGAGATGGCTGAACCGATTTTAACAAACGTGGGATCGTTTGAAGGCTACTGTCAGGCCATTGATCAAGTTCGAAGATCAAATAACTATGACTTTTGGTTTCGGAGATATGATGGTATAAATGACGTAACCGACAAAACGTGTTGGTTTTTTACCGCGCAAGTTTCTCAGAGATGACTAAACTGATTTTAACAAGTCTAGGCCCGTTTGAAAGCTATTGTTAGGCCATTGATCAAGTTCGAAAATCAAATGGCTGTGACTTTTGGTTCCGTAGATATGATGGTATAAGTGACGTAACTGACAAAACGCGTTGTGTTTTTACCGCGCAAGATTCTCGGAGATGGCTCAACCGATTTTAACAAACTTATGCTCGTTTGAAAGCTACTATCGGAGTATTGATCAAGTTCGAAGACCAAATGGCTGTGATTTTTGGTTCCGGAGATATGATTTTATAAGTGACGTAACCGACAAAACACGTTGATTTTTACCGCTCTTATATATAAGGGTGCCAATATTTTGGGATCACCTCTAATTTCGTAAAGCGCTAGTGCTAAAAAGTTTAATCACCTCGAAAAATGTCCTCTTGAAACTGTATGAAACATCGAAATTTAGTGTCATCTCAAAAAAAAATTTTTTTTTTAATTATCAACTTTCTGGGACTTAGAAAAACTTTGATATTTTTTCTAAGTCCCAAAAAGTCGATTTAAAAAAAAAATTTTCTCGAGATAACACTAAATCTCGACGTTTCATGCAATTTTAAGCCTTTTGGCATCAATTTTTTTTTTATTTCGAAAATTTCATGGTGATTCTTCAAGATATATGAAAATTTTACTAAGTGGACTGACGCTTTAACGCTCAATTTTCTCAGAGATGGCTAAACCAATTTTAACAAACTTAGGCTCGTTTGAAAGCTACTGTCGGGCCATTGATCAAGTTCGAAGATCAAATAGCTATGACTTTTGGTTTCGGAGATATGATGGTATAAATGACGTAACCGACAAAACGTGTTGTTTTTTTACCGCGCAAGTTTCTCAGAGATGGCTGAGCCGATTTTAACAAGTCTAGGCCCGTTTGAAAGCTATTGTTAGGCCATTGATCAAGTTCGAAGATCAAATGGCTGTGACTTTTGGTTTCGGAGATATGATTGTATAAGTGACGTAACTGACAAAACGCGTTGTGTTTTTATCGCGCAAGATTCTCGGAGATGATTGAACCGATTTTAACAAACTAGGCTCGTTTGAAAGCTACTATTGTAGTATTGATCAAGTTCGAAGATCAAATGGCTGTGACTTTTGGTTTCGGAGATATGATTGTATAAGTGACGTAACTGACAAAACGCGTTGTTTTTATCGCGCAAGATTCGCGGAGATGATTGAACCGATTTTAACAAACTAGGCTCGTTTGAAAGCTACTATTGTAGTATTGATCAAGTTCGAAGATCAAATGGCTGTGACCTTTGGTTCCGGAGATATGATTGTATAAGTGACGTAACCGACAAAACACGTTGATTTTTATCGCTCTTATATGAATAAGAATGTCAATATTTTGGGATCACCTCTAATTTTGTAAAGCGCTAGTGCTCAAAAGTTTAAACACCTCGATACTTCATGTAAAACTGACTTTCGAACGGAGCCTCGGAGACTCATAGTGTTATATACCATTCGACTCAGTTCGACGAGATCGGAAAATGTCTGTGTGTGTGTATGTGTGTGCACTTTTCGAAGCTATTTAAAAAAAAGAAAATTGAGCGCGTTAAAATACAACGCTTTTTGTCGGTTACGTCACTTATACAATCATATCTTCGGAACCAAAAGTCACAGCCACCTCTAATTTCGTAAAGCGCTAGTGCTCAAAAGTTTAAGCACCTCGAAAAACGTCATCATGCTAAATTTGAGCTAAATCGGCCATGCGTAAGGGGTGCTGCCCGGCGGTTAAGGTTTGGAAATTTTCGATCTTGAAAAAGCACCATAGGGGGGAGTACATGAAATTTCGAAAATCGAAAATTATTTTTGATGCTGAAACTCCTAAAACTGCATGAAACATCGAAATTTAGTGTCATCTCAAAAAAATTTTTTTTGGATATATCAACTTTCTGGGACTTAGAAAATTTTTCAAAAAATTCTAAGCCTTCTGGCATCAAAATTTTTTTTCGATTTCGAAAATTTCATGTACTCCCCCCTATGGTGATTTTTCAAGATATATGAAAATTCCACTAATTGGACTAAGAAGGCTTTTTTTAGATTAGCATCACTGTTCTCATACAAATAGGCAACGCAAATGTCAAGCACTAGTTTGGAAAAATGATGCTGACTGTGTGACATAAACACTGAAGCATGCTTTTGTGAAATACTCGAATCAATCTGAATCAATTGGTGTCAAAATTAGTATCCAAAATTATTTAATAAAAGTATGAAACATATTTTCATGAGACTGATATGAAAGAAGAGAAAGGCATTATCACACCACTAGGTGGATTAAGAAGGGTTTTAGATTAGCATCACTGTTCTCATACAAATAAGCAACGCAAATGTCAAGCACTAGTTTGGAAAAATGATGCTGACTGTGTGACATAAACACTGAAGCATGCTTTTGTGAACTACTCGAATCAATCTGAATAAATTGGTGTCAAAATTAGTATCCAAAATTATTTAATAAAAGTATGAAACATATTTTCATGAGACTGTTATGAAAAAGACAAAGGCATTATCACTAGGTGGATTAAGAAGGGTTTTCTCCTATTCGCATTGCTGTTAACAACACGAGATGAACCACGATTACTGAAAAAATAAAATAAAATAAAATAACCTCTCGCGAATGGGTTAGCTGCAGACCAATTTTAGATTTTTACCTTGAATAACACGATTGACTAAATTTTCACACATTGCATAGAAATCTGATAACACCGACAATGATATGCAGACTTCGCTTCCATCGGTTAATATCGTTGAATTTTGGGGCAGTAATTTATCAGTTTCCGCCGCTACTAAACACACACTTGTCATACATGCACTATCACTCTAAATTACGGTTTCAACCATTTTTTTTACTATACGTATCAAACAGCACATTGAAAATAGACTGAGAGCAGCACTTAGACACCGTATTGTACTACCAGTGATGCCAACTCCTCCAATACTGGCCCCATCCGTTTAGTGAGCAAAAAATGATTTCTCCATCCCCGGGGATTGAAACAGCAAACAAAACCAAAACAAAATTGTAAAAAAACTTAATTTTTAAAATAAATTTAAAATTCGAGTTGATATATGCAAGCAACAATGGTTCTCAAATGAAAGATTCTAATATTTTGTTAGCGGGCACAACCCGGAAAATCCTCCCTCCGATTTCATGCTGTATTCAAAGTTCTTTCACTATCGTCGTCAACGAAAGGTGTTGCCCTTCAACCAGTTCCGTCCAAGTTTCAAGCTGAATGATTCTCTATGGCGAAATTTTCGATAATTACCCTGCAATTTGACCACAGCACTGGATTAAACATTGGTTCTTTGTTTTTATTGTGGTCTAAAACGTGTGTTACTTCGAAGTATTCTAGAAATTCTTTTAACTCATCGTATATATATTTTAACTCGGTGATTGCAATTCACTAGAGTGATACACCATCGAGTAAGATTCATCTAGAGTGATACACCATCGAGTAACGAACATCGCACAAAAAAGGAAAGCGCACTTCTTCTCAGTGTCAATAGACAGAATTTAAAGGTGTGCTTGTGGTTAAGGGGAAAATTCCTTGCAAGCGTATAAGTATGTTAATGTCAATAATGTGTACGTTAAAACAAGTTCTATCATCTTTTTCCCGGATTTGATCAGATAAAACTACCATATAGTTGAAAATGAAACAAATCAGTCGTTTTTACTTATAATGACAATTCAAGAAAAGTAAAAACTTTGAAAGAAACCTTTTCCATTTTGCTGAAAACTGCTAGTGAAAAATAATTTGGTTTCAGTTTCCTTGCACTACCACACATTCCATCAGTAACTAACACATTTCAATATAGATTTCATCTCGAAAATTTTGCTTCATAATAAAGATATACCTTTTATTAAAATCCCAGCAAAATAGAAACCTTTGCTCGAAGAAGCCGATGGCAATAAATACGGTATGTTTATCTGCTTTATCACAAAACATGCTCAATTTTGTTTATTTTGTATAGCGCAATCCAAGATCATACATGAACCTGTTTATATATAAATTTAGAGTAAAATGAATAGTGTAGAATGGGAATGATTTTAAATGTTATTTCGTATATCATATATTCATAGCACGGGCATTACATCAACATGCTAGAATTCGCAATTTAACATTATTGGCAAGGCAAATATTGCAAAATTTAACATTATTTTTCCATGAAATAATCTACAATAATCATTTCTTCTTCAGAACCAGATCTACGACTCTTGTTATCTATAACCTTCACCTTCATCACTTCATATCCATACTACCCATTATAAGTGCAAGAAATCTTCATTTTTGTGGTGTGTGATGTAGATCTATGATACACGTATCAAACATGAAGTATGTAACATACAAATTTCTAACACCAGGAAAGTTGGTTTACTTTTGATCCTTAAAAAAGCTGGTGCGAGTGAAACACATTCTCTTCGCAAGAATCACTTTCACGCGCTTTCGCCTAAATACACCCAAGTGACCACTGGTGCGTGCTAGTGAGCAAACACTTCTGTGATTTAATTTTTAAATTTATAGAAGATAGCGATGGCCTTACAATGACAATCCTTTTCGCAGCAAGAAAAAACTAAGTTTTAACGATAAATTGCGCTTTTGCTGAATATACCTATCCCACGCTTCTCTTATGCGAACCGTGCACCAGAGTCCTCACCGGCGTGCACACTTCGGTGAAATTATTTCATCTACCTCAGAGAATTTCTCTGCTCTGCTCTAGCAATTTGGTGTGATCCAGTGCTAGAGTTGAAAGAAAATGAAAACGCGCTCTCATGTGTGAAAGAAAAGAGGTCTCTTTGATGTTGTCAGTGCGAGGGGAGAAATTATACTTGCTCCTCGTTACACAGAGGAGATGGACATCTCTGTTTCAGGTTTTCGAAATTTCGGTTTATGCTTCTGCTTTCCACGGAGCGAATAAAACGAATATATTCACATTTATTCGAGCGTTTGTCTTACTATCTCGCGAGCGTAACGTTTCCTACTTGACTGACGTCAAAGTGTTTTTATCCTCAAGGTGCGCACAATACAATTTTGTGAATGTATTCGGCGCCGCCATTTAGTTACACGAGAAATTGGACCCGATGACCCGAAGGTGTAATTTTAGTGTGAGCCCCGTCGTTCGCCTGGCTTCATGAATGCTCCCTTGATGTGAATGCAGGCTTTACTCTGTCGATCGAAATTCGTTTCTCCTTTCCGCCAACAAGGATGTCGAAGTTTTCACCGTGTCGATTTACCACCTGGTACGGTCCATCGTTTGTTTTTTTTAATAACTTTATTGGAATATGAGTTAAAATTAAATTATTAACATTTAAATTGGGTGTTCAGCCACAAGTGGTGACTTTTCAGCCCTATTATATATATGATTTGGTTATTACCATGAGGACATTATTTGCTTCCGCAATTCTGAGATTTTTGTGTAGGGAAAATTCTAAACCTACTTGTATTGTGTAATGGGGAAAAGGGACTTATATACTAACTTACTAACTAGTACAGAGAGCGAATCGATTCAATTGAAGATTGCATCGATTTTTGTCGGAATTTGTTTATAATATTATGTGACATTACATCTAATGGTTCTATATTTGTGAGTCTGTGTAACTCATTTGTACTAAACCAGAGAGGACGCTTCAAAATCATTTTCAGAATTTTATTCTGAATCCTTTGAAGCGTTTTCTTCCTGGTGGAACAACATCTTGACCAAATTGGTACTGCATAAAGCATGGCTAGTCTGACACTGTCGAATGCTTTTTCTATGTCTAGAAGAGCAACTCCAGTGGATAACCCAGAAGATTTATTTGCTTTTATCATGTTCGTTACTCTGACAAGTTGATGAGTAGTTGAATGTTCATTACGAAATCCAAACTGCTCTGGTAGAAAAATTGAATTCTCATTTATATGAGACATCATTCTCAACAAGATAATTTTGTCAAAAAGTTCACTGATAGAAGAAAGTAAGCTAATTGGTCGATAACTTGATGTTTCTGCTGGATTTTTATCAGGTTACAGGATAGGAATTACTTTAGCGTTTTTCCATCTTTTTGGGAAGTAAGCTAATGAAAAACACTTGTTGAAAATTTTAACCAGGAGTCTCAAGGCAACATCGGGAAGATTTTTAATAAGAATATTAAAAATTCCATCATTACCAGGAGCCTTCATGTTTTTAAGTTTCCTAATAATTGATTTAATTTCATCGAAATTCGTCTCAATAATGTCATCTTGTGATAACACTTGGGTTGAAATATGATCATATTTCAGTGAGACTTCACTTTCAATAGGACTCACAACGTTCAAATTAAAATTGTGTACACTCTCGAACTGCTGAGCAAGTTTTTGAGCTTTTTCGCCATTTGTAAGAAGTATTTGATTTCCTTCCTTGAGAGCAGGAATTGGTTTCTGAGGTTTCTTAAGAACCTTAGAAAGTTTCCAGAAAGGTTTAGAATATGATTTAATTTGTTCAACTTCATTAGCGAAATTTTCATTTCGCAAAAGAGTAAATCTATGTTTAATTTCTTTGTCCATCGTTTGTTGGTGTGAGCTGTCGTTTGACATAGTCCACGCGAACAAAAACATGTTCACAAGTAGCTAGATCTTTCTGAATGAATACTCTTGGCTTCGAATGGTTGCTACCGGCAACCGGTATTAGTTGTTGAATAGATTCCCTAAGAGAGCAAATGAAGTCAAAGCGGTCTGCTCCTCCTTCAGAATGCGTTTCGAAGAACCCCCCGAACCGAGAAATCCAACTGCTAAGAAGGGCTTGCGCTACTGATTCCGCTGTCATGTCGCACAATGGCACCGCTTCAGGCCATCTGGTAAATCTGTCAATCATTGTTAGGATGTAACGCTTACCGTTCGATGAGATCAATGGACCAACAAGGTCGAGATGTTGAAATCTGGTCTTGGGAATATTGAAGGCTTGTAGGAGTGATGAAGTATGTCGATTGATTTTTGATCGTTGACACCTTGACACCTATCGCACGACTGAACATACGTCTTGATGTCTTTGTTAATAGATGGCCAGACGAATCGTTCTTTTATCAACTTCATGGTAGCCCGGATGCCTGGATGTGAGACTGTGTGTAAAATCTCCATGATCTTGAAGCGAAATTTTTTTGGTACGTTCGGACGAATCCGATTATTAAGCGATACATCGCAATAAATCCCTGTTTGTGTGCTTGACAATGCTTTCAATACCAACTTAATCGATGTTGATCTGTCAGAGGCAAATAACCTTTTTAACTTCGCATCATGGATTTGTTCAGTCGCTAACTCCTCAAAATTCAGCGATTGTGGAAAGGAAATCGAGAAATATAACCGAGGTACCGGTCCTCGTGCGGTAAATAATCGTTTTTGTCGTGAATACGACTTACTTTACTATGGGGCGCCTTTTCAAAATTAGCCATATGGAAGAATGGGCAGAACTTAATCGTGAATATCTCGACTTGTATTAATGGCAGTAACATAATTCTTTCACTATTTTATCAAAAATATGATCAGGAATTCAGGATAATATTTTGAATAGTGTGAGATAACCACAAACAACTCAAAAATTAAGTTTTTTCAAAATTTTGAAACAACGCGGAAAACTCTTTACTTTTGCTTGGGTTTTTCGCGCAAGGACGACGATTTTGAGGTAGTCAGGCACATATCTTCAACTGAACGTTATAAAAGGGGAACCGTGGTCGAAAATCGATCATTTCTTTTTGTGCGTTGGATGAAAGCAGACGTCGGGGCGAGTAGCCGCATTACAACAGCAGCAGAGCTGCTGAGAGCGCACCTTCTGCGTGGTTAATGCCCTCAAACGCTCAGGTTGTAGCTCTCATTTGCCTTCCGGTCGTCAAGGCGAGAAGACGCATTAAACCAGTTTCGCATCATTTGGCACTGCCAGCGAATGTGTCGGTTTATTCGCAAAGCTAGTTTCAATTCAAGCAAGAATGATTTCATCAGCTGCTGGTGCTTTGCATTGGAGAGAAAGAAAACAAGAAACGAAAAGTGGACAGCATTATGTAAAATCAGCCGTTCTAATGGCTAAATGTAATCTAAAGAACTATTAAGATTACTTCTTTGCAAATCGAAGGTAGAAATCATCAGTGTAGTGAATATACAAAATAATTTGATTTGCTTCGTGCACTATTCGCTGTGCGAAAATCGTTCGAAATAAATGTTCCGAACTGTGCTAAATATCGTAGAGAATTCCACAATTTGGGCCTTCTAAAAGGCAGAAATGGATCCTGTACAGCATCTTGATAGTTTCTTTCAATGAAATATGCTATTCCGAAATGAGATAATCGACGTCAAAAATCGTTGAAAATTTTAGTAGTGAAAATGGGGAAAGTTTCGCAATTCACACAATCGGTCAACTATCAATTCGAATTTGAACGTGTAAAAAAATCGTGTCAATTTTATTCGTATTCACGACATCCAGTTATGTCTCTGACATTACACACCCGTACTTTTTTTGCTGATCTCAAAGCGTAGGTTAGTGGTCGATAATCAGTAAAAACTATGAATTTCCTAGCTTCCACCAAGAGTCGAAAGTATTGTACTGCTAATTTTATGGCGGTCAATTCTCTCCCGAACGTTGAAGCCCTTTTTTTTAGACTCAGAGAATTTCTGTGAGAAAAAACCCAGCGGATGCCAGTGACCGTCGTTGTACTGCTGAAGTACTGCCCCGGTCGATGTATTCGACGCATCCACCATCAAACTTAAACGCTTGGTTGGATCAGGATAATGCAAAAGATTCGCGATGCTTTGCTTGCAGTTTTCGTTGTCGCACCAGTCTTATTTTCTTGTGTCATTTTTTCGGTTCCCTTGTATAAGGTTGCGCAGGGGAGCTTGTTGGTCTGTAGCGTGCGGGAGAAAACGTTTATAACTGTTTATTAGAGCTAAAAACCGGCGAAGCTCTTTGACTGTAGTTGGTAGCTTATAGTTTTGGAGCGCTTGTACTCTGTCCGGCAGTGGTCGAATTCCATCGTGATTCACGAGATAGCCGAGAAACTCCATTTCGCGCTGTGCAAATCGACTCTTCGAGATATTTATAACCAATCCATGCTTGTGAAGGCGCTCTAGCACGCGGTGCTGTGATCACGGTCCTGTTCTTCGTTAGCGTAGGCGATACAAATGTCATCCACAAAAATAATGACGAAATCGAGATCGCCGAGAATCTTATGCATGAAACGTTGGAAAGTCTGCGATGCATTTTTTAGTCCGAACTGCATTCTTGTGAATTCGAAAAGTCCGAATGGTGTAATCACGGCAGTTTTTAGTATATCGATTTCCTCCACAGGAATCTGATGATAGGCCCATTCCAAATTGAGTGTTGTGAAAATAGACTGACCATGTAGTGCGTTAAGAAGGTCGTGGATATGCGATACCGGGTATCGGTCCGGTACGGTAAAAGCATTTAGACGTCTGTAATCGCCAACGAATCTCCAACGATATCATAATCATAATCATAATCAGGATTTATAGAGTTTGTGAGATTAGATCCGAATAAATGATACTATTTCTATTCAATAAACAGTTGTTTTTTGCGAATTTCACGGTTATATTTATGATGTAATGAGTAATATGAGAAAGGCATCATTACACGACTAGGTGGATTTAAATAGGTTTTTCTTTACTAACACGATTATGTCATCCATGATCCATGAATTCTGCTGGAAAATTACCTCTTAGCGCTTTATTGATGATTAAATTTAATTCTCCATGAATTGTATCAAATGCAGAAGTTCAAATTCTTTTGGAATACCATCATGACCCGGCGATTTTCGATTGCGCTGGATTTTATGGCTGTGAATATTTCTGCAGTCGTTATATCATACATGCACGCTTCGTTTGCTTCATCGTGTTCAGGTATCACTGTGTCACTGTCGAACCATCATCACTCGCTGCCTCATGTTCATACAGCTTTTTGAACAGTGTTCGTTCTCATCTTGTAGTAGTGTGATGGTAGTTTTCTTGCGCCTTCTTTCACTAAGCTGGAACACTGAAAGAGCCTCCCCTCCAACGAAAGTTTGATGAATTCGGGTTAACATTTGCGAGAACTCTTTTTGTAATGATAACATTTCCGCTTTGATTCGATTTATATTTACAAGCATCATAGGATTTTGGAAATAATCGTCATACGCGGCTCTCAATTGTGCATATAATCGCTGGAACTTTTGATGAAACTCATTGAGAGACGATTTGGACTTCCATCGAAAAAAGGAGGTTATTTTGGGTTTTGCAAAATTGATTCACCATGAGGAATAGTTTCGTTTTTGTCTGGTCCTGTATTGCCATCTTAATTGAAGATCATCAAGGCTCTTCAGCTGATTATTCAGACCCCTACTTATATAAACGCGATCTAATCTTGAAGACGAATTATGGGTTATATAACAGATCGGCTGAAAAGTTCGTATCGTTTCTATGAGAGGGCGCCACTAGAATTATATCCATACCATTTTCAGTTAGTACCAACCTTCAAAAGATACGTGTATAAATTTGACAGCTGTCTGATTATTAGTTTGTGAGATATTGCTTTTTGAGTGAAGCTACTTTTGTTATTGTGAAAAAAATGGAAAAAAAGGAATTTCGTGTGTTGATAAAACACTACTTTTTTATGAAAAAAAGTGCCGCCGATACCAAAAAATGGCTTGATGAGTGTTATTCAGACTCTGCACCGGGCGAAGCAACAATTCGTAAGTGGTTTGCAAAATTTCGTACTGGTCATATGAGCACCGAAGACGATGAACGCAGTTGACGTCCAAAAGAGGCTGTTACCGATGAAAACGTGAAAAAAATCCACAAAATGATTTTCAATGACCGTAAAGTGAAGTTGATCGAGATAGCTGACACCCTAAAGATATAAAAGGAACGTGTTGGACATATTATTCACGAATATTTGGATATGAGAAAGCTTTGTGCAAAATGGGTGCCGCGTGAGCTCACAATCGATCAAAAACAACAACGAATTGATGATTCTGAGCAGTGTTTGGAGCTGATATATCGAAATAAAACCGATTTTTTTCGTCGATATATAACAATGGACGAAACATGGCTCCATCACTTCACTCCGGAGTCCAATCGACAGTCAGCTGAGTGGACTGCACGCGATGAACCGAACCCAAAGCGTGGAAAGACTCAACAATCGGCCGGTAAGGTTATGACGTCTGTATTTTGGGATTCGCATGGTATAATTTTCATCGACTACCTTGAAAAGGGAAACACCATCAACAGTGACTATTATATAGCGTTAATAGAGCGTTTGAAGGACAAAATTTAAAAAAAAGGCCTCATTTGAAGAAGAAAAAAGTTTTGTTTCATCAAGACAATGCACCGTGTCACAAGTCGATGAAAACCATGCTGAAATTGAACGAATTGGGTTTCGAATTGCTCCCTCATTCACCGTATTCTCCAGATTTGGCCCCCAGTGACTTTTTCCTGTTCTCAGACCTCAAGAGAATGCTCGCTGGTAAAAAGTTTAGAAGCAATGAAGAGATAATCGCTGAAACTGAGGCCTATTTTGAGGCAAAGGACAAATCGTACTACAAAAATGGTATCGAAAAGTTGGAAGATCACTATAATCGCTGTATCGCCTCTGATGACAATTATGTTGAATAATAAAAACGAATTTTGGCAAAAAAATGAACTTTTCAGCCGAACTGTTATGTATGTCCAGTTTCCCTGGGGCAAAGCTTTTCCACACGTCGTAAAGTTGTTGTTACACGGTTGTTTTTAGAGATGAACTCGTATTAGATCCTGTAGCATCAATGGTACGCAGAACATAATTAAAATCACCTGCGAGTATTATGTGTTATATCTGATGGCGTAGATAATAAGCCAACGTGGAGTTAAAGAAACGTTCTCTTTCTGCTCCAAAAGCCGTGCCTGATGGTGCATATATGTTACATAAACTTGTGTTCTGTATGCGAAGTGCGATCAATCTACCATCTAGACTCTTTTCAACATGCGTGTATACTATATGCTCCTTAAGCGCAATTGCGTGTTTGATATGGTGTTAATATTTATTGTTGCGAGATTGTAACTGCGATGATCCATCTACATGGAACCACCCGCGATCCCATTTCAACCAGAATATTAGTTGTTTTTCTGAATTCGATTGGTTAAAATTTGGTACAACTAATCGATTGTTGTTTTAATTAAACTGTCATTTTTGTTTTTCGATTAGCAGAAACGATGGTTGAAACAACTAATTTAACTGTTTGAAAAAAAAAAAAATGCTGTCAATTAGTGGGGACACATACCTTTCAATTTCAACAAATATTTTAGTTGAAAGAACTGGTGTTGTTATTGAAACAAAATTCTGTTAGTTGAAAAATAAATCGGTTTTATTTGTTTTAGACATGAGTATTGAAAGTGAAAAAATGAGTATTGAAAGATGCCTTCAAACGGTTGAACTAAAGTTATGCACTGATAATTTTACTAAGTTAATATGAGCTTAGGTGCATTCAATCGCAGCGCCTCTGTGTGTTTGAAACCCTTCGCTCTTGTTACTTTTATGAATTAAATTCATGTCAAAAAGCGTTTTATTGCTAATGCATGAACATCATCATCGGTATCAAACAGTTGGAAGTAAAACAGTCTGCTGGAAGTAAATCAATGATCGAATTTGAAGTATAAAATTTTTGCGCATACCTGAAAGATTACGAGATGATCATTCTTTAACATTTTCTAATTTGTCACCAGATCTTTTTCATCTTAAACAAGGTTAACTTTAACACAACACCGCTGTTAGATAAACACTTGTTATCATAAATTTTTCAAATCGAATGAACACAATTTCACCAAACGCTTTAACCATCGATGTTGTTTTCATTGACATTTGTTGTTGATTTTGCATTGCGATTATTGTTTTGCTTTCAACTGTCTCCGGTATTTGACAGCATTCAAAACAACATATTTTTCAACTACTTGAATATATGCAAATCAAAAACCATTTTGGTTGAATCAAAAAGAAATTAGTTAAATCAACTATCGCAAAAATCAAAAACTGCGATATCGCAATTTTATGATCGAAGGGTTCTCCGTGTAGTTCCCATCACTCATTCTCTCAACCTCACTTTCGTGTCGTTGTTTCTTATCTGGGGGTCGTTCGCGTAGTCGTCGGCTTATCGATGATGAAGAAGAATCATCTGTTTCGTTCCCATCCTTTCTTCCGCTCGATGTGACTTTTCGAAGCATTTGTCCTTTCGGTATTGTTTGTTTTTGATCGCTTGTATATTTTCGGCATCAAGTGTTAGAGTATCGTGTTTACCTTGGCGTGGCGCCAGCGTCGGCGGTGGCATTTTTGTATTCATTACTGGCACCGTTTGTTGGATTGATCCCTGGGCGTTAGCACAACCTTGAGACAGATTGAATGATGCTTTCGCGGTCCCAGTGCTTGTCTGTATCCTTACTCAATGGAGAAGGATGCATACTAATGGTGCCATGGGTAATGTCTGACAAGAAGAGGCAACAATACACAGAATGGGAACAATAAAATGGATACGTTCCTCTTTCTGAGAGTGCCAAACTTGTCAGGCATTGTCCATGCTACAACAAATAATACACATTGATCTAGAGTAGAGAAGCGATCTACTAATCAAGTTTGATCTCTTTTGCAGTATGCAGTTGGTTTTATGATGACGGAATCATATACTATTTGTTACCTCTTGGAACCGCAAATGGAGTGGATAACAGCGCCCGAAACATCCACACATAGTAATTTAGTTGCTTGTTGGAAATAACTCTCTCTTAGATTACATTGTAGTATGCTTGGCGCTTTCTCAGACATTTGACACTTTTACTTAGATCCAAACTAATGATTCACTCACTCATCAATCATCACTCATATGCTACTATGCAAAACATATATTTATTTCCTCTTCCAAGATTGTAGATTAAGTACACCATCAAGCCATATTTAGTAAGTATAATTTCAATTGAATATCTTCTTTAAATATTTCAGCAACAAATTTGCTCATGGTGAAAGGATCAATGCACAATTCCTGGCCGCCAGTGTTCAGTTGGTCAACATAGACTACTTCGTCTGACAAGGAATTGAAATTGTATATCCTGGATCCATAAATGGGCCCGCTTTAGAATCTGCGCTATTCAGCTGCCCGACCGGTAAATCCAGAAGAAAAAAAAATACTGGCACCGTTTGTTGGACATTGTTGTTTTGGCATATGCGCATGTAAATTAGATTTCGTGTTGAGGGCTTTCGGACCGATTTTCGCTACGTTCGCGTACGATTTTTTCTCGGCTTCGAGTTCCTGTATTAACAGGAATTCATATATGAGCAAACTCTTCCCAGTGTTTACATGTTTGACGCTGACCATATTAGGATAGGGCAGTTATTTCTCCGTCAACCTTAACAAAGGACGGGATTTTCTTCTTCACTATCATCTTAGCAATTCGCACACCAGTCGGAATATTGCCAAACACATATTTGCTGTCCCATAGTTGTTCGTATATTGAGTATATCTCGTCATAGTCACTCAAGAATTCCTTGATAGAATCGTTTGTTACGTCCTCGGAGAGATCGTACGATTTTACTTCAACTGCGCCATCCTTCATGATGATACGCAGTTTGTTAACTTTACCATCGATCTCGACATCATGCTTATCATACACATTGAACAATTTCAATGTCGGTGGTCTTCACGATAGCGCACCCGAGAAATCTGCTACATTGTATGCGTTGCACCTCTTCTCGTTTTAGACTGAGAATATCACTGACGAATTGATGCACTTCTTCGTAAGATGGTTTCCTCGGAATGTTTGCGTAATCAACGCGAAATGTATTTTCGCGACGATTCATACCTATCGACGAAAGATTTCGAAAAACTTTGACCCGATGGTCAAGAAGATATATATATGTTAAATATTATCGATGAAGTTTGTGATAGACTTCCAGAAAACAATACGTGAGAAACTCAACTGTTCGGCTTGGATGTTAAGCGCTAACTGACTGATCGTTCGCATTACAACATAAATCACCGAAAAGTGAACAACTGAGAAAATGTTACGAATAGGCTTAAGAAACTTTTACAAAGAGCTATAAAAGTTATTCTTCTGTTGAAGTATGCAAATCAGAAATAAAACAATTAGTCAAGTGCAAATCCATAACAAAATATTCAGATTAGTGCACCTCAACACCAGGGTGACGACAGCTGTTCGTTTGAAAGACACATATTTGACAATATCGTTCCAAACGAGCAAACGAGCTGTCAAACACAAAGCTAACATTGCCAAAATTTGGATTAAATGTTTTGAATTGTTGCTAACATTACGGATGAGATGTCGTCATTTTGGTTTTAGACACTCATTTTTATCGTTTATTTATACCCGGTTTTAACCTAATTGTGGTCGTTCGCCGGGTATCTTTTAGACACTCTACATTAAAGAAGTGCAACTAACATTAAATTGCTATACGTTCGAGAAATATGAACCAAACATTGTTCAATGCTCAAAGGTTAGAAATTTAGGAATTCATTAGTATTCTATTAGTTGCTTTCGCTTCTATATCCTTTTCTATGTCTATTTATTAACTAAATTGTGGTCGTTCGCCGGGGTACAAAACTATTTTCTTCGGTGCTTTTTGTGGGCGTTAAGACTAGCCGTTTTGATTGCTATGAGAAGGAAGCCTTGTTTTAAAAGAGCATTTAACAAATTATCGCACCAATTGTATCAATTTGCACTGTGCTGTTCCTTCGCGGAATTATGTTCATTCTGACTTTCAGCTTCTGGTCTTTTGTATTTGAGTGAAATTCAGTGAATAGTGTTTAACATTTGATAAAGTATATTGACTACAATACGATACTATCAATTTATATAATAAATAGTCCTTTCTAGAACTCCAAAACCTCTAGCGGTTCTTTTCAGTACATCAAAAATATCATAAGAACCTATTCGGAAAATTCGAAGTATCAGCTGCACGATTTTGAGTAGTATTAAAACATAAAATTTTTATTCAGCTCTACCGTTTGGAATAGTTTTGAGTTCATTCTTTAATTCCGTACCCGGAATGAAGGAATGAAATTCAGGAATTCCGATAGACGGTGACCATATCGAGATGATTGAAGAGTTTGTGTATTTGGGCTCATTGATGACCGCCGATAATGACACCAGCAGAGAAATTCAGATGCGTTTTTTTGACAGGAAACGGTACGTACCTTGGGTTCAGAAAAACCATTTTGATCAGTGAGATTATTTGACACATACACACATACATACACATACATTGCTCAATTTGGCAAACTGAGTCGATGTTCACAGTGATTGCATAAACCTTGCTGTATGAAAAAAATTTATTGTTAATAGTGTTTCCCTTTACTTAGGAAAAAAAAAAGCTTACACAAGCTTCACAATCAACTATTAATTGTTTGTAATTTATAATCGGAAATGTGAATAGCGAGGCAATCTTATTCGGATTGATATCAATCCAGTTTTGTATCGGAAGGTTTATTAACGAGAACTAAATTTATTTTTCAGTCATTATTCCTCGTATTGATCGCACATTGGCATACATCATTTCCGAACTGGACGAACTGGAGAGAGAAGAATTTTATCGCTTGAAGAAAATTCAGGTACGTATGTTTTCATATTATATTTTGTCAGTTACACCTTTTCATAATGTCGTTCAGATGATCTTATGATTAGCATACCATTATTCTACGAAATTATTATTGTTTAATCTGTTAAAGAACTGTACAGTTTAAGTACTTTTGGTGATAGAATGAATTTTGGCATTAGAAATGCCTCACTTCTCACCATATGTAGCCGGGTAACAATAAAAAATTCACTTAAAAAAAACCAGAGCAATCCACGCCACCAGTGTTTTTCAATGAAAAACGGCATTAGTGTTTTAGTATTTCAAAAAAGCATCATTGAAAATTCTGGTTGAATTTACCCATGTCTTCGGAATCCAATCATAGTACTACAGAATAATAAATCCGAGCATGTTCAGCTGTCCTCGGGCGTAATTCAATAATAGTCATAACACTCTGGCAACCTACCCTTCGCTTCTGTCGTCAATTGCTGATGTGAGATTTTTTGACATTTTTATATATAGGGGTGCGAATCCAAAATACTCAAAAAACTTGTCGGGTGTGGGTGGGAGTCAATTTACACTTCGTATTGACAAAGTCGGACCATACCGAGATCGATCGTTCGCTTATAAATGTAAAAAATGAAAATCATTATGTTCTCTGGATCGATCACGGAGTGGACATGACTAATACTGCTTGAAATAGACAATATGTTATTAGGTGGTTTAAAGCATTCTTATGCCTGGAATCGGTCACCAATTTGAATTAACATGATACAATTGGGATAATACAGGGTGATTTTTTAAGAGCTTGAGAACTTTTTTAAACAATAAAACGCATAAAATTTGCAAAATCTCATCGGTTCTTTATTTTAAACGTTAGATTGGTACATGACATTTACTTTTTGAAGATAATTCCATTTAAATGTTGACCGCGGCTGCGTCTTAGGTGGTCCATTCGGAAAATCCGCTTTTTTATCGACAAATTTTGTTCAGCGATGAGGCTCATTTCTGGTTGAATGGCTACGTAAATAAGCAAAATTGCCGCATTTGGAGTGAAGAGCAACCAGAAGCCGTTCAAGAACTGCCCATGCATCCCGAAAAATGCACTGTTTGGTGTGGTTTGTACGCTGGTGGAATCATTGGACCGTATTTTTTCAAAGATGCTGTTGGACGCAACGTTACAGTGAATGGCGATCGCTATCGTTCGATGCTAACAAACTTTTTGTTGCCAAAAATGGAAGAACTGAACTTGGTTGACATGTGGTTTCAACAAGATGGCGCTACATGCCACACAGCTCGCGATTCTATGGCCATTTTGAGGGAAAACTTCGGAGAACAATTCATCTCAAGAAATGGACCGGTAAGTTGGCCACCAAGATCATGCGATTTGACGCCTTTAGACTATTTTTTGTGGGGCTACGTCAAGTCTAAAGTCTACAGAAATAAGCCAGTAACTATTCCAGCTTTGGAAGACAACATTTCCGAAAAAATTCGGGCTATTCCGGCCGAAATGCTCGAAAAAGTTGCCCAAAATTGGACTTTCCGAATGGACCACCTAAGACGCAGCCGCGGTCACCATTTAAATGAAATTATCTTCAAAAAGTAAATGTCATGTACCAATCTAACGTTTAAAATAAAGAACCGATGAGATTTTGCAAATTTTATGCGTTTTATTGTTTAAAAAAGTTCTCAAGCTCTTAAAAAATCACCCTGTATTAATAATAGACCTGTGCGCGCCACGCCACCGCCGCCGATAATTTCGACACGCCGCCAATTTAAGAAAAAGATGATCAGCTTATCAGTTATCACATTTTAATCGTGCCGCCGATTATATTACATCAGCCGAAAAAGTTATTTTATCAATTTATAAATTTGTTTACAGTTTGCATGAAAATTCATTGGAAGCATTTTACGTCTACTTCTACTAAACATCAGTACTACCGACGTCAACCGGAAACAATGCCATTTGATTCAAAGTCTATTTTTTGTCTTTATTTAAAAAAAATTTGAGCTATTGACACATTATCGCAAAACTGAATTACTGGTAGCGACACCTGCAAATGAAAAATGGAACCAAGGTTCATTCGAAAATTTTCATATCGGCAGTAGTGATTTGCAATTTTTTTTCCGTTTATTAAATAGTATAAATAGATATCAGCAATAAAAGTAAATTCGGAGTAGAAGAAAATCGATTTCAAAATGATTACTACTACTTTTGTAAGTGCAAACTACGATTAAATATGGAAAATCTTCAGAAATGTTTAAAATTGGGTAAGGTTAGGTTTTTTTGGACCAACATTTTTTAAAACAGAAACCAGTGTAATTTTGATATCTAAAGTACTAGAATGTTAAGCGATCGAGTATCATTTGACTTGGATCCTTCATTTGTTATTTTCGAGCGTTTTTAAAATGGGATGACTCCAAGTATAATGCTCCATCTTCATAAATAAAATAATAGCGGAAAAAGTTTGTGTAGCTAATGTTCTCTGGTATGCGTGGACCGATTTTTTTTGTTCGAAAGGTGACGTTTATGCGGAGGTTTTGGGCTAAAGTACATAAGGAAAATCCGTTGGGAAAGTAGAGAAAAACTAGAAAATTGGGTCGTTTAGAATTGGAAATTTTCCACTCAGATCTGGAAAGAGAAAATCACCAGTATCGAAATCAGTAGTTAAACAAGATTCTGGTCCGGCAACCCCATGTTGGAATTGTGGGGCCATGCATTATTCAAAGGATTGTACTTTTACCAAACATCGATGTAAGGATTGCAGTCAAGTTGGCCATAAAGACGGTTATTGCTACAGCTCAAAGAAAGTGAAACCGCTCAGTCGGCGACGACCATCAAAGTCGATGCAAACCAACAGTGTACAAGTGCGAAACATTCGGAAACGTAGGAGATTCGTGAAAGCAGTTGTGAATAGTAGACATCAGTCTTCAGCTCGATACAGCGTCAGATATCAGCATCATTTCCGAGCGTACTTGGAGGCAAATTGGACAACCAACATCGAGTCCTGCAACAGTGCAAGCAGCAACAGCAATGGGTAAACCATTGAAACTTCAATTTCAGTGTTCCTGTTCAATTACTATCAATGGAACTATCCGCGAAGGGAGATTCTTCGTGGTAAAGCAGCAGCTCAATTTGCTTGGGTTGGACCTAATCGACTCATTCAATCTCGGGTTGATGCCAATGGATCAGTTTTGCAATCAAGTCAGCAGCTATTCGATGGAAATGGACTCTCTCAAAGCAAAATTTCCAGCAGTCTTCAATAACGAACCAGGTTTATGCACCAAGGCGAAAGTGAAATTTACGCTTAAAGAATCCCCAGTGTTTCGACCAAAAAGACCCAGTGTTTCGACCAAAAAGACCAGTAGTTTATGCTATGTACAGTACAGTAGATACAGAACTTGATCGATTGGAACGTGCCAACATCATCACGCCGGTTGATTTCTCAGAGTGGGCGGCTCCCTTCGTCGTTGTTAGGAAAGCAAGTGGTGCAATCAGAATATATGGCGATTACTCTACGGGTCTAAACGAAGCATTACAGCCACATCAATTTCCACTTCCTCTACCACAGGACATATTCAACAAATTAGCAAATTCGAAGGTCTACAGTCAATTTTTACAAGTGGAGGTACGAAAGCTGCAGAGAGCTACTCACAATCAACACACACCGAGGTCTTTATCGGTACAACCGCCTTCCCCGAGGAGTAAAAGCAGCACCAGGAGCTTTTGAACAGCTTGTAGATACAATGCTTGCAGGATTGGAATGTTAAGCAGGGTATCTTGATGATGTTTTGGTCGGAGAAGCCGATGAAGCAGATCACTGGCGTAATCTTCAAGCAGTTCTTCGTCGTATTCAAGAGTTTGGGTTTACTATCAAAGCCGAGAAGTGTTCGTTTGGACAACGTCAAATTAAATACTTGGGTCATCTAATTGACGAACATGGTCAGCGTCCAGATCCTGCGAAAATCGATACAATATGCAACATGTGCCAGCACCAAAAGATGTTTCTGAAGTTCGTTCGTTTCTGGGAGCATTGAACTATTACGGAAAATTTGTTCCTAGTATGAGAACACTACGGTACCCGTTAGATGAGCTTCTGAAGCATGGTAAAAAGTTCGATTGGTCAGAAGAGTGTGAAAAAGCATTCACCACTGTCAAGCAAATACTCAGGTCAGATTTGCTTCTTACACACTACAACCCGCAGCTCGATATAGTGGTTTCAGCGGATGCTTCATCAGTAGCCATAAATTTCTGGATGGGTCAATCAAAGTGGTTCAGCACGCTTCAAGAGCTCTTACATCGGCCGAGCAATCATACAGTCAGCCAGATCGTGAGGGGCTCGCAATCATCTTTGCTGTTACCAAAATTCCACAAGATGCTATTCGGTCGGAACTTCACATTGCAGACAGATCATGCTCCGCTTCTTCGGATTTTTGGATCGAAGAAAGGTATCCCCGTTTATACAGCGAATCGTCTTCAGCGTTGGGCGTTGCAATTATTGCTCTACGACTTCAATATCGTTTACGTGAGCACAGAGAAGTTTGGCAACGCAGATGTCCTTTCTAGGTTGATCAATCACCACGTCAAGCCAGAAGAAGATTTTGTTGTTGCTAGTATCATTATGGAAAACGACGTAAGATCCATCGCTTTAAATGCTGTTGATTCCCTTCCTCTTAGTTTCAGAGCGATTCAGAATGCAACTCGCGCTGATCCTGTTTTAAAGAAAGTTCATCACTTCATCCAACATGGTTGGTCTCAATCGAAAGCAAACATCTCAGACCGTGAGATCAAGCAGTACTTCGATCGAAGGGAATCTCTGTCTACAACACAAGGATGTGTAATGTTTTCTGAACGCCTTGTTATTCCAACTGAATTCCGAATGCGATGCCTTCATCACCTTCACCGTGGCCATCCAGGTATTCAGCACATGAAAGCGATTGCACGCAGCTATGTTTATTGGCCATCAATTGACTCCGATATTGTTGCGTACATCAAAGCATGTAATAATTGTGCGACAGCATTAGATACATTCTTGTTGACATATCGAAAAACACCGAATTTTTCGGCACCAGAAGGGAAGTCTCCATCCGAAGTTATGTTTTCACGCAAAATTCGAACCAGTCTTGATTTACTTCGACCACCATTAGTTCGAGAAATAACCGATCATCCAGACACAAGATCATTTGAAAAAGGATCATTAGTCTATGCGAAACTGCATTCAAATAATTCATGGAGATGGGTACCTGGAGTGATTCTGGAGCGAGTCGGAAGCGTACTTTACAACGTTTGGGTTGAACATAGACGCATGATTCGGTCGCATATCAATCAATTGCGCAGCCGAAGTAATGTTGATGACGAGACACCACCTGTTCCAAAGCTACCAAGGTTATCCACACAGCAGTTACCGTTGGACATTTTGTTTCAAGCCTGGAATCTACCAAAGCCAAACCAGCAACCAACTACAAGAAGTCACGTCCCAATATTACCTACTCCAGTCGTAGTATCTTTTGATCAGTCTACGCCATTACAAGTTACACCAGCACAGCTAGATCAAACAGTTCCATCACCACCATCTGCATCGCGTATGAATCCTGATGATCAGCCAGTCACAACAGTTGAAGCAGCACAGTCACCTCGGCGCTCTCCCTGTCTGCAAAGACCACCGGTCAGGTTCGACCCTTACCAGCTGTATTAAGCGAGGAGATGTTGGGAACAAATGGACATCCCTAGTGATCAATCGATCGCTACCAACGCCGTCAAGCTGTTGCCAGTTGATGTACATCTGGCAGTCAGTTAGTTAGTTCGCGCCATCGCGCTCTATACACGCATTTTAATTTGTTCTATGTTAAGTCAATAAAGTTTTATTTCATTATGTACGTTCGCGTTAATTCATATAACCGTATTATCACGGCCACCCCGTCAGACCGAACGTAAAAATATCAACCCAGAATACTTCGAAATTTCAAATTATTTGCGTTTGAGTGGCTCTGAACAGTTTTGTCCAATGTACTCGAACCATCCCATTTGCCTCCTGTTATTGAATTACATCGATGAAACCGAGATTTGGGAACTCATCGACATGTTTTACCTATTCGGACGATTGCTCTTGCTCATAAACTGTCAAACTGAACGATTCTCTTGCTCATAAACTTTCAAACTGATTTTGATTGTATTTTGCTTGGGTCATTTGGCACCTCTCAGAGCAGGAAAAATCTGCTTTAAGGTGCGAAGTGTACCTGTTTTAGGGAAAAATGTTGAGATCGAATCAAAAACATTTGTCAGATGAATAATTTTTACGGAACATGAAGGATAATACTTCTCACTGTGTGAGAAAAATACCATTCTACTTCACTGTTCGCGAGCAATCATGAGGGTCGTTCGATTATTCTGACTTTAGAGTATTCGAAATAATTTCCATCCAAAGATAATTTTTGAGCTGGGAGAAGATCACCAGGACAGCTACAGGTACAGAAATAAGAGTGCATACATTCAAGTGCAGAAAGTATACAACCAAGTACAGAAATAAGAGAAACAAGTACAGGAAGTCCTGGCACAATTACAGAGAGTGCAGAAAAAAGTACAGAATGTACAGATGAAACAGATATAAGTACAGAAGTTACAGGACCATTAAAAGAAAATACTGGAGCAGGTACAGAAAGTACAGGGAAAAATTCTGAAACAAGCACAGAAAATACAGAAACAAACACATAAGTTGCAGAAACAAGCACACAAAGTACAAAATGAAGTGCAAAAAATAAAAGTTTAAAGTTCAAAAGTTAATCGCAAATGTTGACGAGGCAACAATTTTGATGGCAAATTAGAAGAAGAAAAAGTTTTCATTCCACGCATTCCAATGATACCCACTGATATGTCATTTCAATTTGAACGCCATTTTCCGTTTAACTTTTCTGTTAACGTCAATAATCGTTAGGAGTTTGTAGCGTGAGCAATCGTTATGAATCTGTAGCGTGAATTTAGAGATCTTTTCAGATGGAAAATTGGACGCTGCCTGTTCGTGCTTCGGCAAACCATCGGTTTAATATATTTTGTCCTGTTGTCCGCGATATAAAAAGGGACCGTTATCATGAAGAATTACTACCGATTTGAAGCTCATGTTGAAAATATCATCTTTAACACTCCGAATACCAAGGGGGTAAAAAAGTGGGAACGCTAATTTTAACTGACTATATCTTAGCCATTTTTGGACCGATTCCAAAAGTTTTTTTTTACCATTAGAAAGATAAATTCATTCGGAATAAAATCCATTTAAAACGATGGAAAACCGAATATTCTATTCAAAGCTATTAGAAAAAGTTCCAACTAAAGTCCGTTGAAAAAAGTGGGAACGCTTAGTTTGGTTGGCCATATCTCAGCTGTTAGAAGTCCGATTTTCAAAATTTGTTTACCATTAGACAGATACGTCTGTCACAACATAAACTGAACAGAAAATTTTGCAATTACACTTTGTTAACGAAAGTTATGATCAAAAACGTAACCATAAGTTGAAGCATAAATTATCGAAAACTTCGTATTTTCGACATATCTTTAAATTCTTAGCGACGACATATGCATTTTTATATACCAATAGATTGCATTTGACATCAGTTATTTGTTTTATAAGAAATCAATTTCAACTTTACTGAAAATGTTTTAAAAAATTGGATATTTTCACAGAAATTTTAGAACATTAGAAGTATTCGACGAATGCTAAATACAGCTAAGCATTTTTGTACACCAATTGATAGAATTTGATACCAGCTCTGATGTGCGGGAAAAAATTCAAACATATATATTTCACATAAATTTTGAATTTGAAATAAAATTAAAACTGTTGGACACTTAGTATGAAATTCATGTTGAACATTTAGGTATTGTTGATCACCAATCGATTGAATATTGCTTCAAATTTAATTTTTAACAGGAAATTCTATCATATTTACTAAAAACCCCAAGAAATTTTGTATTTTTACAGAAATTTTTGAATCTTAGTTTTTATTTTTGAGATTTAGTGACTAAATTCACTTTCAGCAAAAATTTCAATATATATTGAAAATCTAATAAAAACTCGATATTTTTACTTACGTTATCAAATCTAAACATTACTAGGTACTTAACAAGGAATGCAAAGAAAACATCCGGTGCGGACATTGATGACGTCGGAGAAGAATCGCCCATCGATGAGAACGTGGTCGATTTGATGTTCCGTATGTTGATCAGGTGATCTCCAGGTGGCTTTGTGGATATCTTTGCGGGGGAAGAAGGTGCTTCGAACTACCATTCCTCGGGAGGCTGCAAAGTTCACGCATCGTTCGCCGTTGTCGTTTGTTGCCGCGTGCAGGCTCTCCAGCACGATCACAGGCCTGTACATTGCCTCCCGGCCTACCTGAGCATTCATGTCGTCGATGACAAGTTTTACATCCCGCCGTGGACAGCTGTCGTAGGCTCGTTCCAGCTGCGCGTAAAATGCTTCCTTCTCGTCATCGAGTCTCGTCTCATGTGGGCAGTGCACATTGATGATGCTGTAATTGAAGAAACGACCCTTGATCTTCAATACGCACATCCTATCACTTATTGGCTGCCACCCAATCACGCACTGGCGCATCTTGCCCAAAACTACAAATCCCATTTCTAGAACGCTAGTTGTCCCACAGCTCTGGTAGAAAATAGCCGCTCGATGCCTACTTTTCCACACCTCCTGTCCCGTCTAACAAAGTTCCTGCTGTGCTACGACATCAAAGCCGCGGATTTGAAGTTCATCATGCAGCATTCGGTCGTATCCTGGGAAGCCAAGCGATTTGCAGTTTCATGTGCCGGAAGCTTGACAGTCCTTATTTCGTCGCGTAGGTCTTTGCCGATTATTCCGAGTCGTATTTATATCCTGATTATTCGTAACAAGTGTTTTCCAGGCGGCTTGTTAGGCCTGCACCAATTATTTCACTCTACAGATTTTACCAGTTTCGGAGAATTGAATTCAATGAAATTTTCTACAAATTTTAGCTAATACCAAATTAAATCTACATAAAAGATCATAGATGTTTGTTTTTACATTTTCCAATATATTAAATTCGAAAACTTTCACGAGAATGTAGTTTTTTAAGATTTTGATGTAAATATAAGATTTCACTCCTAAAATTTACACATTGCTAAGTTCATTGAGTTGGTAAGCAAAATTTCTTAGACGTGAACTTCAAATCCACGTAAGTGCCTACAACTTCTTCAATTTTAAATAACTTCTGTGAAAATATGGATTTGTTGAGATTTTTGGTAAATATAAAATATAAAATTTTTGAAATTTTCGCTGAAAGTAAATTTAGTAGGTTGGTTCACGAACATTCTTGAATGCGTGCTTAGCTAAGTCACAAAAAAAACTCTAATATTCAAAAATTTCTGTAAAAATACAAAATTTCTTGAGATTTTTAGTAAATATAATAAAATCTCCTGCTAAAAATTTTAATTGGAGCAATATTCAATCGATTGGTGATCAACAATGCCTAAATATTCGATATGAATTTCATGCTAAGTGTCAAACAGGTTTAAATTTATTTTAATTTTAAAATTTCCGTAAAATATCTATTCTTGGATTTTCTTTAGTTGATTTAAAACTATTTTTTCCCGTTCATTATAGCTGGTATCAAATTCAATCGATTGGTGTACAAAAATGCTTAGCTGTATTTAGCATTCTTCGAATACTTCTAATGTTCTAAAATTTCTGTGAAAATATCAAATTTTTTGAGACATTTTCAGTAAAATTGAAATTGATTTCTTCTAAAATATACAGCTGATGATCTATTGGTATATAAAAATGCATATGTCGTTGCATTGATTTTAACGATATGTCGAAAATACGAAGTTTTCGATAATTTATGACTTTTGACTGCGTTTATAATCATAACTTTCATTTACAAATTGTGATTGAAAAATTTTTCGTTCCATTTATGTTGTGATAGACTATTGCATTTATGTTGTGATGTCTAATGATTAACGAATTTTCAAAATCTGACGTCTAACAGCTGAGATATGGCCAGCCAAAGTAAGCGTTCTCACTTACTTTCAACAGACTTTAGTTGGAACTTTCTATTATAACTTTTTATAAAATATTTGGTTTTCAACCGTTTCAATTGTTTTTTTTTGCGAATGAATTTATCTTCCTAATGGTATACAATTTTTTGGAATCGGTCCAAAAATGGCAGTGATATAGTCAGTTAAAATTAGCGTTCTCACTTATTTTACCCCCTTGGTATTCAGAGTGTTAATGAAATGGTTGAAGCTCTTCCGTGCTCCACGATTGATTTTGCGAGGTTTCAATTCGCACGGAATTGTATGAGGCTCCGTTTATAGTGATAACAGATCATCTATAGTATATAATATTTGCGACAATTTAAACATGACAGTATTAAATATGGGTAGTATGACACGGATCCCTAGACCCCCTGCACGTCCAAGTGCGGTAGATTTATCTCTTTGCTCGACTTCAATTCGACTAGATTGCGCTAGGAAAACATTTCCTGATTTTGTATATTTGTCTTTGTTAGGAATGTTCGGAAGTCTACTTCAAATAATGGTTCTTTTGATAGCCTCTTTTCAATGATGGAATTTTCTATAGCACTCTTGTCTTGTAACAATAACGCTGGGGAAACCAGTTTCCAATCACATCTCATATAGACCCATTGCAATGATGTCCTGCATCAGACAATTGTTCGATAAATTCTTCGCCGTTTCGACACTTGGGTCGAGACGAACGGCTTCTTATCAGACACTCTGGTTTTCGTAAACAATAAAGAGACAAATGATTGCCTTGCATTACTTTCATCTGACATCAAAATTTCCTTCGTTCCAAAACACACAGAGAAAAATATTGTAAAAATAACTAAATTTTGGTTTCACGCAACGATTTGTTTTGTTGAAAAAGTGACAAAAGAAAATCTGATTTGAAATTGCAAATATTGTTGCTTGAAACTACAAAATAGGATATTGATTTTGCTCATTGCATTGGTTTGTTTCAAGAAATATTTTGTTAAAAATAACAAATATTTTACTTGCGCGTTCCTGTCGATTTCTTGACAAACAATTTCATGGTAAATTCAACTTACAAAATAAGTTTAAATTGAACTAGCTTTAGATAAAGATAATATTATCAGTTCTTTGAATTTATAAATTTGGCAGTTGAAATGAACGATAAGATTCAAACCTAAAATAATTAGTGTTTCAACATACGCTTTCGTTTGTTGAAATCATACATTTTTGTTTGTCATTATTCTTAAAAAGAGATTTCTTTCAAACTAATTTTCAAGGTAATTTTTTAAACTAATTTTATTTCGATTATTATCCATTTTAAAATTTTAATTGCTTTCAATAGCTGTTAAGCCCTTTTGTCGTGGGACGATCAAATTTTTTACATGTCACAATTGATGATTCGGTGCTCCATTAATCTGGTCAATATAGAATTCCTGCATCAAATATTTTCTGTAAAAAACGTGTTATGTAATGTAATGCAGGTTTAATAATATTCTGAATTATCCATACATACACTTGAACTGTTAAGAGACCCCAAGGAAACGAAAGAAACACATAAATTTTTCTTCTAAAACAAGTGCAAACTCCACGGGAGAAAAATTCTTTGATTTTTTCTTATAAACCAGAAAACTGATACGGTTAGGCAAACAATAAACTTAGTTGTCATTACACAAATAAGTCTATAGATAAAATGACCCAATTTTTTACTTGATATAAATGTAAAACACGATTGAATCAACAAATACGTTGCCAATAACTTCAACTCAACTTTTGTTGACTTGTAATAAATGGCTGATTTATTTCAACGATAAAATCTGCCGAAACAAACCAGTTTTTCGTTAGCCAGGATGAGAATTTATCTTCAAATCAAATAGATATAACTGTTGATGTAGAAGGGAGGAATTGGTTCAAAACAATATTATTCTAGCTTGAAATCAACAGAAACCAAATTTTAAAATCTACTGACTGTTTTGTTATTTTAAACAAGCTCAATTTCTCTGCGTGAGCAACTAATGGCATCTGTATTTCTAGACATTAAAGGAGCATTTGATTCAGTTTCCATTGATGTTCTTTCAAACAAGCTCCACCAACATGGACTGCCAGCGGTTATAAATAATTATTTGCACAACCTTTCGTCAGAGAAGCTCATGTATTTTTCTCATGACGATTTGGTAACATTCAGAACTAGTTACATGGGTCTCCAGCAAGGCTCATGCCTCAGTCTGCTCCTCTATATTTATCAGTTATGATACAAACCGTAAAGGGAATATATAAAATACCAGCAGTAAATGTAGCTATTTTATTTGTACGTAGAGACGAAGAAGAACAGAATAATAAAACCAGCACAGTTATTATGAATTATCACCAAGAAATACTGCCTGAAACCAACAAAAGAAAATTTGAAAAGATAAGACTATTTGATCCCACGCCATCGAACCAATACAGGAACCAGGAAAGATCTTGATAGATGACTCAGACCCGTCGATAATGGAAAAGGCTGTAATTAATTTTGCATCGTGGGGAAAACGTTAAAAAATTGATATAGATGCTGTCAAGGGTATGAGAGACAAAGCTATGAAACAAAAAAACGGCCATCTTTAGAAAAAGAACCTGGTTAGACCACCTTTCTGGTGCGCAACCGTGTTAATGTTTTTAAATTTTCTGGCATCAGCTTTCGGGGAAACAATGCAAGGATTGATAGCTTACGACTGTGCAAACCCGGAAGTCAATATGACAAGCTACTCATTAATGGACGTTTTATCATGTCTTCCGTCAATCATAAACTTAACTATCATTGAAGTACCGATTCAAGTACTTCAACGCAGTACCAACGGATTTGTTATGGTTTATCAGGTGATCATAAAACGATCCATAAGACACTGTGGGATTCATTCTCACACATCAGATTACGAAAGAGGCTATTCGTGCATCGTGAAGGAATTTACAGCAGAAGAATGTTGGAACACTCACCTGATAGGGGTGGTAACATTAACCCATAACAGTAAAATTCGAGAAATGAAGAGAAACAGCACAACCAGAGGGGAAACATTGATAGAGGGCCATGTTTCCGGAAGTAATTGCAATGGAAGGGTTTAGAGAACTCCTGAGTATACATAAACCAGCGCATTAGTTCACTATGAATACGAGATTTCATCATACAACTATCTCGCTGCAGTTGACAATGAAAATGATCAAAAAATATTACGACATGGAGTAATCTGTCCGTATTCACACGGAAAATGTTTAGATTTAGAGGATGGACACAACTTGGGATATTAGCCTCAATCAACGATGTGAAAATTCAGAGTTCGAAGTATTATACGAAGGATTTGTAGACAAGACCATGCACTTGGATGGCAGCCAAACCTAAAAAATTCAGCAGGCAGTATACACATCTATATCGGATACACATCTATTATCAATAAGAACCAAAGGCACATCGAAAATCTGCGGTTACAATGGATACATAACCGACCATTCAAGAATATTTATTTTGGAAGCGTCAGAATTTAAATCACCATTTCATCGAAAACCTGATAGTGCTAAGAACCACGACATGTTCACGTATTTCAACTGAAAGATAACCATGGTTGAGAAATATATCGACCAAAGACTGGACGAAGTTTATAATGCAGTAATGACAGAGATGTGTAAAATAGATAAAGCACTACTTGAGACAAAGTTGACACTTGCACGTTTAAATCCAACGAAATTCTTTACAAGTATAATGAAGAGATCAGGATTTTCTGCTAGTAGTAACTGGAGAAGTTCTACACGTTTTGGAATGTAAGGCTGTATACGTAAAGTCATTTGCAACAGAGTGGTGTTATCAAGAATTACCTGTAAAATATGGCAATGAAACAATGTTTTTTACTCCTGTAACAAGAACATTGAAGCTGAGAGGAACTGAAATCGAATGCACTCCGCTTATGCCGGCTAAATTCCAATTTGAAGGCCGGTGATACACAATAGAAGACGTTATTACCCAGCTGAGAGCTTGTACCCTCAAAAGAAATCAAGGTCCGTGAACACAAGTTTTGTTTAGTTTTCTTTAATAAAGAGACTTTCAGCCGGTATCTGGTTCGTCTCTGCTTAGAAGCTATGTGGTATATACAATTAAGTGTGTATAGTACATGTAGTATGTCACTGCTTAAATCAAATCTGTTCGAATAAATGTGTATTCTTGAGGAAGTTTATAAGTGCGGCTAAGGAAGTAGGATCGTTACTCAGAGCTTCTCGGATGTTTTCTGAAATGTTCCATTGCGTTCGGGCGCCTTGATATTGTGGACAGTGACATATAAAGTGTTCTACTGAGTTATGCTGATTACACACGATGCATGATTTCCGGAAGGGGCCCTCGGTTCCCATGTTGTGTGATGCTCTACAGTGTCCTGTTCGTAAGCGGGATAAGATTTTTTGTTGCTTTTTGTCTCCGACGTCTTCCCAACGCTCGACATCGTTTTTGATTTTCCGTATGAAAAGGGTTCTGTTTTTCCACCAGTCTGCGGCCCATGTTGATCTGAGCTCAGATGATATCCAACGTTTTAGGTCTTTACCTGAGACTTCGTTAGTATAAAAGGGGGCCTTTCTTCCTGAGGCAGCTAGACGGTCGGCCTCTTCATTTCCGCGGATTTTGCAGTGTCCTGGGACCCATATGAATACTGTGTTGGCTGGAGTCAGAGACTGGATATCCTGGATCCATGGATGATTGCAAGTGTCTGAAGAGAGAGCACTGACAACGCTTGCCGAGTCTGTGAAAATAGTGATCGGTTTTGAATCTGGCGCGGGCGTGGTTGCAGCGATAAGGGCCGCGGCTGCTTCTGAGGAGAAAACGGAACATTGATCTGGAAGACGGAAAGATGAACCGCTAACAAGGTCTGTGACACCGATTCCAACTCGAACATTAGCTTTTGAGCCGTCCGTGAAACGAACGTGGTAATTCTTGTAGCGAGTTTATTGTAGTTCCGTGACTGCTTTATTGACCGCAGAGGGGTTAGCGCCTGCTTTAAAATTGTTCTTAATGGTGAGGTCGATCTTTATGCGGGGTGCGTTCCAGTTTCTGGCTCCATTCCAGTGGAATTCAGCCACCGGGGGAAGCTCTTGATTGGTCTCTTGATAGAAGTCGATTCGCCTCGTCGAGGAGAAAGACTCTGTCGCAGTTTGAGATAGTTCTTTCTAGGAAGCACACGGCTCTTTTGCTGATGGTTTCTGTTACTCGGAGAGAGAAGGGAAGTCTGCCACTTTCGATGCAGGCTGCCGTGCAAGGAGTGGAAGGTAGTAGTTCCGATGTTATGTTGATTGCTGTGTTGTACACCGGTGATAGAATTGATATGAGAGAGTCCGTCGATATACCCGTCAGCTCGATACCGTACATCAGTTTACTATCTACGATTGCATCTGCGATGCGGAGTCTGACATCGTGATTGTTCGATTGGTGTCGGTTGCATAGTGCTCGTAGCAGATTCAACCTTGTCTTACACGCCTGTTTTACCTCTTTAAAGTGGTTGAAGATTTGTTCGGGATTGCAATTTTGTTGGCTATAACAGGAGTTCGGCTTGGACGATGTCGTAAGGAGCATATGTGTGTTACGGTGCTTTTAATGTGGAACACATTTTTGTTTTCTATATAGCGGTGTAAACTAGAAACTCAATAAAAATACACGTAGAAATGTGGTCAGGTTTTGAACAATTACAGCTCAGTCAATTTTGTATCAATTATTAATATTATGTCACCATTTGATGGGAAATATTTCTACGTATTGATTTGAATGTTCATAGCCATGTATTTTTATTTTTATATCGTTGAAATGTCGATTAAAAGCTAGCAGTGTCCTATTTTGGCTGCAAAAAATCTCCGGCATACCTGATTTCCCTGCCATAGTCGACGGTTTTTAAGGAGTAAGCGATATATCAAAGGGAAAGCAGCGCTCTGATTGGTCAATCGAAGCAAAAGCAAAGCTGTTGGAAGCACGCGAATCTACAAATAGAAGCGAAATTATAGCTAACGTTTCAGTCTTATGCGTAGCTTGCTAGAGGTAGGTTGTTGCTACACAGCACGACAAAAAGTGCCATAAACGATTTGAAGCTTTTATTGGTATGCTCTGATCTTGTGTCATGCAAGATTGAATGAAATCCCATGTTATGTCGTTTCGCCTGAGAAATTGACAACTACCACAGGGTAAATTTTGAGTGCATAAGACTAATTTCTAATTTATATAAGATGAACTCGATTGATAATGAGAAATATTTTATCGCTTCAACCGAAATCGCAAAATGGTAGTAATGGTAGAGAAACGCTATAAAAATAACTTTGCATACAAAACTTGAACTCAAGCTTGGTGAAGAGAAGCTTAAATATCGATATCCGTATCGCAAGCATGTACAAACATTTAATTGTATACATTTGGGCTATTGATGTAATTTCGTCGGCTACGAAACAAATACAAATAACGATAAATAGAGTCTATATTCTGGGTTCGCGTGTTCGGTGTTGATTCCTAATAAGGATCAATCTAAGCAGACTCTTGTACATTTGCGGATTCAAAAGTGTGACGATTAATTGAAAATGTCAATCATTGGAAATTTTGGTTGCCTTGTTCCACATCAACGGCTCGAACAACCCCATGGGGCTGATCCTTGTAGTTTTTTCCGGAGAAAGTTGAAAACTGGTTCGAATTGTCCATTTAACAACAGCTGTTACGGCTGCTTGTATATTTCTTCTTAAAGCTATCGTTGTTTTGCCAACGGCAACTAACACTACGTCATCTGCGTATACGAATATGTAGATTTCCTTCGGAAGCTCGTTAAAAATTCCGTTCATAGCTATTAAAAATAATGTAACGGATATAATTGAGTCTTGTGGTACGCCGGTTTCTTCTGGAAAGACCTTTGATCTGTGGTTACCTATGACGACTTGGAAAGTTCGTCGGCGGAGAAAATTTCGTAGGAAATACAGTATGTGTCCTGATAGACCCCACATAGCGAGTTGTTTAATTATTCCTGGTGTCCAAGTGCGATTGTAGGCCTTAGCTAAGCGTGGCGATTTCCGTATGCAGATTAGCTGTTTTGGCGTCTTGTAGGACCTGTGCTAAAGTTACAAAGTAAGTTCCGGTGCCGTGACCTGGTCGAAAGGCGTGCTGACGATGGTCAAGGTAGTTTCCGTTTTCAAGGCAGTGGACTAGATCTATCTTACTAGAGCAGCAAGTTAGGGAGACTGGGTGGAAATCATTTGGGGTTGAAGCGGCATTATTTTTTGGAATTGGTACAACTAAACTGTGCGTCTAGTCGATTGGAAGCGTGTTGTTTGCCCATTCCTTATTTAGCGCCGGCGCCGGTTGATTTGCCCTTGCTACGGGCTAATGCGTATTCGAGTTCTGACATACGAAACGGTTTGTTGATATCGAGGCGGTATTCGGTGTCTTCTGGTATTATAAGATTTGCCAATGAATCGGTTGAGCATTCGTTCTTGCGAGTGAAAGGGCTGTCATACTTGTTTAAGGCCGACAACGAAGCAAAATAATCTCCTAGTATGATTTTTTCTTAGCGTCTCGAATTAGTTGCCGACATTCGTTTCGTGTCTTACGGTAGTGTTCGGCGGCTGCCGCTTTTGCCGGGTGTTCATCTGTGATTCGGCGAACGTTTCTGAGTGCCTTTCTTCTTGCTTTAACTGCTAGTATGATTTCGGTTGACCACCAGTGCAATGATTTGCGTCCGACTTTAGAACTGGTTTTAGGTATCGTGGTACTGGCCGATTGATGAATCAACTGCACCAGTTGAGACACATCTTGTGGGGGTTGCGAAACCATTTCTTGTTGTAATGAGAGGACAAAGCTCTCCCAGTCTGCTTTCTCGTAAACCCATCGTGGGCGACGTGTGGTCTCTGGTGGTGCGTCTGCTACACGAATCGTGATTGGATGGTGGTCACTTCCTCGTGGATCGGAGCTTGCTTGCCATAGTAGCTTGTGTGTAATGCTAGGGCTAACCATGGAGATGTACGTTGTCCACTGGTGAATGTCGTGGATCCATCATTAAGTATTATCAAGTCTAATGCCTCGGAGATATCAGACAAAATAATGCCTCTGTTGTTAGGAGTGACACTTCTCCATTTTGGATGGTGACCGTTGACGTCGCCTAGTATTAGCTTTGGATCTTGTATGGCTTCTATAGTTTGTAGAAGACGATTTTGGAGGTTTGGTATCTTTTCACACGGTAGATATATTGATGCCACCGATAGAGGAAAGGGGTATTCGATCCGAACGACGACGATAGGAAGATCTGTATTTGGTTGAACCACGGAGAAAAGAATGTCCTGAAGTACTTCTATAGCTACGGAATGGTAGATGTTTGTTCCGCATTTGTATGTCCATCTATATTTTTCGGATAGTAAACGATACAATTGTTCCACGGTAGTACGGTGTGCTTCTTGTATTGCGAGAATCATTGGAGGATTGTCCTGAATGAGTAGTTCGAGGTCACCTAAATTGTTGTGTATCCCATTTATGTTCCATTGTAGTGCTAATTTAGTTCGGTTCGGTTGTTGGTTATTGGTTTGTTCATTAGGCTGATGTAGTTTAGCGTATGATGATCGTGAACAAGAGAGATCCGGCGATGTTCTACTGGAAGAGGTGGGCGTTGCTGGGGATGACGAACTGGCATAATGAGTACTGGTCACTGCTGTTATGGCATAATGAGTACTGGTCACTGCTGTTGTGCTGGCCGGGGTGATTGCACCGGATCCGTAATTAAGAAGTAAAAAACGGTTGTATGTTTCAGCGTTGCGTGTATCCGATGGTGCGGTGAGCGGATGGGTGTCCACGGGGTTCGTCATTGCCCCACCGCAGGAAGGCTTCGGTGAGGGGCCCGCCGGCGGCAGAGGTAACGAAACTGTGTTTCCGATTTTTTTCATTCCCACGTTGTCCGAAGGGGAATAGGCAGCACTGCCCTTGTCCGTCCCTCTTCCGACGCGCCCGGGATGTAGAGGGGTGTCCGCCGGTTCCGGTGGTAGTGTAACTTCCGCACCGACGGTGCCTCTACTGTCCCGAGGAGAAGTCGGGAAAACTAGAGTCTGAGCGGGTTTACTCTTTTGTGTTCCGTGTGAAGTCACAATGTTAGGTTGGTAGAGGTTTTCTTTCGGTTTTGGGCGGAGAAATGTTTCCTGTGTGAGGTTGCTTGCATTTAAAATGTTTGATTCAGTTGACGGTTCAGTCAACTCCACGATGTATGTGGACGATGAGTTATTGATTGATTTTGTGTTCGTTGTTGTTGTTTGGGAAGTTTAAAATTGCTGGTATGACTAGTTTTTCGGAGTGTGACTGATTGCATGAGTTGAAATTAGCGCTGGTTTATTCTGACATACTTTCATCCCAGCTTGAGGCAGGGAGATTGATGCTTATGTCGTTTCCGGTAGGTTGTTTACTTTTGGGTCTGTCCGATGATCCATCGGAGTCCATCGGAGAATGGTTTCTTTTGGAGTGTTTTTCAGACGGAGTTTGAGGTTGATGTGTTGGACTGGTATCACTGTTGTACATATGGTTTGTTTGAGTTTTAGGCTGGCTTGGCTTCTTGTTTGGTTTCTTACTACCGGAGCGAACTAGAGAAGGGTTCTGAGACGTTGTTGGTGATACTTTGTCTGTTTGTTCACGTTGGTGGTCGAAGATGTTTCGGAGAATCGATATTACCTTGTTCTTGTTGTTGAGTTTAGCTTAGAGGTCTGTAACCTTGGCAACAAGATCTTCGATAGTTCCATTTTTTCTTACGAGGTTTAATCGAGAATCCTTTTGCAAACATTTTTCTAGAGTTTTGATGCGTTCATCTTTCTTCTTCATCTCTCTGGTCAGAGAATCCATTTTGGTCATGAGTTCGGAAATAAGATTTTTATCCTTATCGAGCGGTTCGATAGGTGCGGTAGGACAGTCTCTTTTAAGTAGCTCGTTTTGGAGTTTATCCACTTTAGCAGAAAGCTCCTTAATTTGTTGATCTTTACTGGCGACGGTGATGGATGCAAATGATACATGGGGGTGAGCTTGTTCGTATAGTTTCCTGGCCAATGGGTAGGAAATACCTTTGTCTACTTTTAGTCTCTGAATGTTTTGTTCTTTGCAATACTCGGGGCATTTTCGGCTAGATATGAGATGGTTATATTGATCGCATCGTTTGCAGTAGCTTTCGGCTTCACATTGGGTGTTATCTTCTATCGGGTGGTCTTTTGAGCAGTATCCGCATGTTGGTGAGCTTTGCTGACTACGTGGACGGGTGTGTCTGAAGGACCAGCACTTGAAGCATTGCAATGGGGCTGGGTAATATGGACTTGTTTTGCATCGGATTCATCCGAAATTAATATGTGAGGGGAGCACCGTACCGGCTATCGTGAGTATTATGGTTGGTGTGTTTTCCTTTTTATCGGCGACGCGTTTAGTTATACGGCGAATGTCGCGAATACCTTGTCCGGATAACCATTGCTTCAGCTCTTCATCGGGCATATCTACGACGTCTCTGCATCTCACTACGCATCGGGTCATATTAAGAGTAGGGTGTTCTGTGATTTTGATTCCAGTTTTATCGATGAGTGTGGTTAGGTCCAATAGTTTTTTTTATTTGAGCTTCACTCCGTATCTTGAGGGCATACGTTGTACCTTTATTTTCTGGAAAAGCACCGTCGATTTTCGATCCAACGCAATTTTCTACTGATTTCCTTATCAAGAATGGGTTTTTTGGTAAAACACCCGATATTGCTTCCATGCGAAGCACGTGAATCGGACCGGAAAGGCCGGTTTTGTCCATGTAGTCCAGTAGAAGGGGGCCGGAAAGCCATTATCGAAGAAATTCGAGCAATTTTCGGATTGTTCCCCAATGGGGGGAAAAGGATCAAGTGCCTTCGTCATGAGCGGCGAGGCAGAACAGGAGTCTTGATGTATATCGTAGATTTCCGCGGTAAAAGAAAGGTTAGAACACAACCTTAATATCGAGCGGGGCACGTGCTAATCGGCACTCCGAGGAGGCCTATATTTGTGCGTGGTTCGGCAAGTAACGGCAGCAACGGGAAAATCACCAGTTATTCCAAAAACTAATTATTGAAAAATTTTCCTCCGAATGTCGAGTTGTCGTTTACACACTATAGAATACGATGAGACAGAAAAACGAAATGTGATGAGCAGCAACGATATATGAACCGATCGCTTTGAGTGTTCAACACGAACTGGTGAACACAAGTTCTGAATCCTGTTTTCGTTTCCTTCGCACGAAAACAAAGAGCTTCATGTCGTCTGCATATACATTTAGATGTTTGAGTAAGAAGGAAATGTCGTTTACGTACAAGATAAAAAGAAGAGGGCCTAAATGTGAACCTTGGGGAACACCTGAAGTGACATTTATTGATTTGGAGTTTGTGTTTGAGTTTCCTAATACAATCAATAAGATTCACGTTTATTTTAGATATTACATGTATTAAAAAGTCATCATCATTTACTTCTCTAGTTTTCCGCGGCATATCAAATTCTTTAGCCGCCTTTCGAATTGTTGAACCACCACCGTGCACCAACTGGATTGCAGCAAGCATGCTTGTGTTTGATCACTTTTTACTCGAAGAAACCCTCTTGTATGTCCGTACCATCGTTCACAATCTGCTTTTAATTGTTTGTTTATATTGAATGTTTCAACACTGATCGACTTTGAGGATAGGTTTGTCCATCATCTGTTATGGCACACCTGCCCCATAGCAATATGGCGAACTTGTCCCGTTATGAACCGATTGCAAAATCATGGCACTACGTTACTCATACATCTATTATCGATATTCAATTTGTAACAAATATTCAACTAAAAGGTATACCAATGATCTGACATTAAAATGAAACCCTAGAAAATGGAGAATAATTGAAAAACTTTTATTTTGTAAGATCTCGTTCTTATATTATCTGTGTGCTAATTACAAGATCTGGTTTGTTTGGATTTCACGATCAAATAATTAAATTAGAAAAGTAGAAGCAATATGAAATTATATCGTGGATATTCAATGAACAAACCCAAATGTGTATATTTATAATAAATGCTCATTCTATGTGAAAATGGTGGGGGTGGCACACTTGCCCTCTGGCAGTCTTGCCCCACCTTCTCATAAGTATAAAAACATTCAAACTGCCATACAAAATAATGCAAAATCGGTACGAATCGGTACGTGCTGGTAAGGAAGAAGAAGAAAACGCACCCACCTAGCACACATCTATATTAACTTGGCATAGCTGTTCACACATCGAAAATGTCATGTTAGTTTTTACCAAAGAATGTTTTTTATTTCATTCAAGTTTGAAAAAAATCTTGACAGAATCTTCTAGTGATGTTTTTGAAAACATAAGTAATATGAGAAAGGAATCATTACACCACTAGGGGTATTAAAAAAGGTTTTTTATCATTAATAATCGCCAGTGTTGTTAGTTTTCAAATTAATTTCAATGAATCTTAAAAGACTGTTGTTTGATTTCTAGGATTCATTGAAATTAATATGAAAACTAACAACACTGGAGATTATTAATGCAAAACAATACATGTGGATTGATAAAAAGATATCATCTCACTCTTAGTTAGATTGAGAACGTTTTTCAGTGTATAGATGAATCAATAATATAGTATCTGTTTTATCTTATTCGCAGGATAAAAAACGTATTGCAAAAAAAAAAGAAGAAACTCGTAAAGCAGCACTACTTGAGAAAGGTGTAGATGTACGAGCTCACGCAAACCTTTTGGATGAAGGCGATGATGACATCTTGTTTTAAACAAATTTAACATGCATTAATCTGTTATTATATATTTAAAAACTTTTGTTTGTCGAAATAACAGTAAACGGTTATTAAAACCAACAATATACTGCTTCGTTTAATAAAGATAATGAATGAACTTATTGTGTTTTACTGCTTTCTATTATTCAATTACAAATGTGCATTTGCTTATGGTGAAGATCATAGCTGTAGAGTTGTATAAGAAATATAGCTATTAACATTAACAATTGTTACAATAATATAACGATACTCGGAATATTCTCGTTTTTTCTTATTTGAGAACAAAAAGACTATTTTGATAATACTCAGATTTGCGATATAATTACTCCTAGAGCAACGGTTGCAGTAGGCGTGCGCGTCGGACGTGAAAAATTTTCGCTCCTCTCAATATTGTTCGAAAATTAGCTTTCTCTCGTTTTAATGGATAATGTAATAAATTAAGTCATTGTGATTCTATGCTAAGTAGAAGTGACATTTAGTTTATCCTTCGTGTGCATTTTGTTTTAATGATGATATTGTTTTAATTTTTTCAATTCCTTGAATTTTGATATGAAATCCAACTTTAAGGGCTGAGACCAGTAGGTCGCGTAAAACCATGGTGGCGAGTAAAGTTTTGATATTTTCGGTTACAAGTTTGACTACATCACATAAAATCTAATAAAGCTACCGCTTGTTTGGCAGCCTTTTTGAGCCGATTTTATTTCTCTCTCATGTTTCGTTGCGTTACTGGGGAATTGGAGCAGAAAACAAAGGCGCCGCCATAGAAATCGACTTACCTTCACAAAAACAACATTTACTTTATTTTTATCGCAACAACATATATGTTTTTTTGCACTAATCGCATCAAAATTAAATTGTCTGGACATTGTAAGGATAGATTTTTTATTCATGCTTTTGAAGGCGAGCTATTCAATGAATAAGTTGAAAGACGGCGTTTTCATCTATGCATTTCTTCCTTCAGAAAATAGACTTACCCGACCGCTAATGTCAGTGAATCATTCTGAAATTTTCACAGGATAATCTAAACTAATTTTTAAGAGATTGTCAGTTGGGGTTTCTGATATTCGTCACCCTTTCTGAGAAAATCTGATGTGAAGCGTGAAAATAGCCCTCTAAAACGCCCTAAAACACACTGGCCTCTGCCCTTAAATTCTTAGTTCCATCTTATACCATGGTCGTATAGCCTAGAACGAATCGTAGACCTCATGTCTACCCAAATCTCCAACTCTGCGACACCTATGGAATAATGGAAGGCAGGTAATACATCAACATTTCCTCTCCTAATCCTGCGAACTATGGAGGTGGGGCCGACCGGCAATGGTTGCTAGGTTGCTACCATGCTTCTTGATGTTCAGTTCGAGCTGGAATGGTGTTTATTCTCAATACTATTTTATAAGTAACTTATTTATCATTTATCATTAAGCAATCCGCCAAAACCTTCATCACAACCCAAGATTGGCTTTATAATTACTCATTGCTTGGAACTATTCCTTCGAATGGATTGTACGTGATTGTGTCATAGTTTACTAGGAAGTAAGCAGCATATCAGTTGCGATCCGATAAGATGCACAAAAAAAATTAATTGATGTCTTTTGTCGTGAATACGACTTACTTTACTATGGGGTGCCTTTTCAAAATTAGCCATATGGAAGAATGGGCAGAACTTAATCGTGAATATCTCGACTTGTATTAATGGTAGCAACATAATTCTTTCACCATTTCATCAAAAATATGATCAGGAATTTAGGATAATATTTTGAACAGTGTGAGATAACCACAAACAACTCGAAAATAAAAATTTTTTCAAAATTTCAAAATAATGCGGAAAACTCTTTACTTTCGCTTGGGTTTTTCGCGCAAGGACGACGATTTCGAGGTAGTCAGGCACATATCTTCAACTGAATGCGTATAAAAGGGGAACCGTGGTGAAAATCGATCATTTCTTTTCGTGTGTTCGATGGAAGCAGACGTCGTGGGAGTTAAACCTTCAACCAGCAGTGACGGAGAGAGCGCCTTCTGCGTGGTTAAAACCTCAAACGCTCTGGTAGCAACTTTCATTCGCTTGCTGGCCATCAAGGCGAGAAGACTGCCATCGCGGGAGTTAAACCAGCAACGACGGAGAGAGCACCTGCCATCATTTGGTTTTCGGTAGTCGTAACGAGAAGTTCAATTTTCAGATTTTAGTTCCGCAATATAGGTTTAGAATTCAGAGCCTGTGTGCTGAAACTGGATTCTGGAACTGTATTCCGGAACTAATTTGAGTTTCGAAATTGCAACTCTAGAATTGAAACTGGATTCTGAGTCTGTTATTGGTTCTAAATTTAGTTCTTTATTCCAGACTTCTTCTATTCGGTTCTTTTTAGAACCATAATAATACTCTTAAAGAATTATGCGGAAATTTACTTTACTGTACTCTATAAAACCCATTCTGGTAGTCATGGCGAAAAATCGTCTTCATGTTTTAGAGCTTAGTTCTGGAATATGGGTTTAGAATTCAGAGTCTGCGTGCTGAACTAACTCAAATCGTCACCATTTTATTTATTATAAAGAACTATACTGCTTATTTCATAATATTTAATTGCGTTTCAGAATGTTTAATGTAACTAATCTGTAATTTAGTCTAGGCGCATCGCTTAAATTTCTAGTAATGAAAGAGGGGAAAGTTGCACAATTCAAACAATCGATGAACTACCAATTCGAATTCGGAAGCATAAATAAAGCGTGTCATATTCGTATTCACGACATCCAGTTGTGTCTCTGACATTACACACCCGTACTTTTTTTGTCGTGAATACGACTTACTTTACTTTTCAAAATTAGCCATATGGAAGAATGGGCAGAACTTGATCGTGAATATCTCGACTTGTATTAATGGCAGCAACATAATTCTTTCACCATTTCATCAAAAATATGATCAGGAATTGATAATATTTTGAACAGTGTGAGATAACCACAAACAACTCAAAAATTAAGTTTTCTCAAACTTTGAAAACAGCGCGGAAAAATTTTTACTTTTGTTTGGCTTTTTCGCGCAAGGACGACGATTTTGAGGTAGTCAGGCACATATCTTCAACTGACTGCGTATAAAAGGGGAACCGTGGTCAAAAATCGATCATTTCTTCTTGTGCGTTGGACGGAAGCAGTCGGACTAGCAACTTCGGAGAGTGCACCTTCTGCGTAATATATAATGTAGTATAGTAATTTCTTTTTGTTCAGCTGTTCTATCGAAGGAATATCTATGCCTGCTAAGTTAACCAGCTCGTTTCAATTTTTGATTACTGGTTAAAGCATGTAATAATATAAATTATCACTTAGATAACTCGTTCAGCTCACACCTTTGTAGGGGTATGAGGTGGGACCATCATCATCATCATGGTTAAAAACCTCAAACGCTCAGGTCGTGCTCTCATTTGGACTTCAGCCGTCAGGTGGAGCAGTCGTCAATGAAAGCAGACCTTTTGCGTGGTATAAAGCCTCAAACGCTTAGGTCGTGCTTTCATTTGGACTTCAGCCGTCAGGTGGAGCAGTCGTCAATGAAAGCAGACCTTTTGCGTGGTATAAAGCCTCAAACGCTTAGGTCGTGCTTTCATTTGGACTTCAATCGTCAGGTGGAGCAGTCGTCAATGGAAGCAGACCTTTTGCGTGGTACCAAACCTCAAACGCTCAGGTCGTGCTGTCATTTGGACTTCAGCCGTCAGGTGGAGCAGTCGTCAATGAAAGCAGACCTTTTGCGTTGTACAAAACCTCAAACGCTCAGGTCGCAGAGCCAGTTTCCCTTCGAAGAAGATCGATTACATCATCCTGTTGGTGGTCGTTTGCATACAACGGGAATTGAACAACAATGTGGAACATTATGCAAAATCAGCCATTCTAATGGCTTTAAATGTTACCTAAAGAACTATAAAGATTGCTTCTTTGTAAATCAAAAATTAAAATTAGCAGTGCAGTGCTAATCTAGGATAGTATGATCAGTTTCTTTGCAATTTTCACAGTTCTAAATTCGCAACAATGTTCAAAATCGTTTATATCCAATCAGTGTTTAATATCTTAGGAAATTATACAATTTGGCCCTTCACTCACGCCTTCATAAGAGGTTCTTTCCAAAACCACCAATATTTTATTATAAAGACTATACTGGTTATTTTGTAATATTTGTGTTGCAGAATGTTTGATGTAACTAATCTGTACTGTAGTTTGGGTGTATCGTTTCAAATTCTAGTAGTGTAAAAGGGCAAAACTTGCACAATTAACACAATCGATCAACTAATTGATATTCGGAAGTATAAAGAAAGAGTGCCAGTTTTATTCGTATTCACGATATCAAGTTATGTCTCTGACATTACACACTTGTACTTTTTTGCCTTTCTCATATAGAAAGGTTATGCAATCACTGTGAAAACCGACTTTTGAACCGAGGCCCGGAGGGCCGAGTGTCATATACCATTCGACTCAGTTCGTCGAGTACGCAAAATGTCTATGTATGTGTATATGTGTGTGTGTGTGTATGTGCGTATGTGTGTATGTAACATTTTTTGCACTAACTTTTCTCGGAGATGGCTCAACCGATTTTCACACACTTGGATTCAAATGAAAGGTCTTGTGGTCCCATACAAAATTCCTGAATTTTATTTGGATCCGACTTCCGGTTCCGGAATTATGGGGTACAATGTGCAAAAAAAGGTGAAAATAAGTGCACTAACTTTTCTCAGAGATGACTGAACCGATTTTCACAAACTTAGATTCAAATGAAAGGTCTTGAGGTCCCATAAAAAATTCCTGAATATTATTTGGATCCGACTTCCGGTTCGGGAGTTATGGGGTAAAATGAGCAAAGAAATGAAAATATTTGTTCTAACTTTTCTCATAGATGGCGCGACCGATTTTCACAAACTTAGGTTCAAATGAAAGGTCCTGTGGTCCCATACGTAATTCCTGAATTTCATGCGGATCCGACTTCCGGATCCGGAAATATAGGGTAAAATGAGTAAAAAAGTTGTATACCATCACTAAAACTGGGGAAAAACCCAAAAAAAAAATTCTAAATCGACCTCAAATCTTTTCCAATTGATAGTTTTTATCATATTTTATCATATTTACATGCCTACAGAGAATCAATTTCCTTCGTACAATAACCGGAACTTGGTGGGGCTCTCACCCAGGAGACCTGATCAGGTTGTACAAAACGACGATATTGTCAGTAATGGAATATGGATGTTTCTGTTTCCGCTCCGCTACGAATATTCATTTCATTAAACTGGAAAGAATTCAGTATCGTTGTTTACGTATTGCCTTGGGTTGCATGCAATCAACCCATACGATGAGTCTTGAAGTGCTGGCGGGCGTCTTACCGTTGAAAAACAGGTTCTGGGATCTCTCATATCGACTGCTAATCCGATGCGACATTTTGAATCCGATGGTGATAGAAAACTTTGAAAAGCTCGTCGAGCTTAATTCACAAACCCGTTTTATGTCCTTGTATTTTGACTACATGGCTCAGAATATAAATCCTTCTTCGTTTGTTCCCAATCGTGTTCATTTTGTGGATACTTCTAATTCTACTGTGTTTTTCGACACATCCATGAAAGAGGAAATTCGTGGAATCCCGGATCCTGTACGCCCTCAAAAGATCCCAAAAATTTTTAATAATAAATTTAAAGAAGTCGACTGTAATAAAATGTTTTACACTGACGGATCATATCTAGACGGGTCCACTGGCTTCGGTATATTCAATGTAAATTTCACCGCTTCCTATAAACTCAGTGATCCAGCTTCAGTTTACGTCGCAGAACTAGCTGCAATTCAGTATACCCTTGAGATCATTGACACTCTGCCCACAGATCACTACTTCATTGTATCGGACAGTCTCAGTTCCATTGAGGCTCTCCGTTCAGTGAAGCCTGGAAAGCACTCACCGTATTTCCTGGGGAAAATACGGGAACAATTGAGTGCTTTATCTGCAAAATCATACCAGATTACCTTGGTTTGGGTCCCCTCACATTGTTCCATACGGGGCAATGAGAGGGCGGACTCGTTAGCCAAGGTGGGCGCACTAGAAGGTGATATCTATGAAAGACCAATCTGCTTCAATGAATTTTTCAGTTGCTGTCGTCAGAAAACTCTAGCCAGCTGGCAGAATACATGGAATAGTGGAACTCTGGGACGATGGTTACACTCAATAGTCCCACAGGTATCGACGAAAGCTTGGTTCCGGGGGTTAGACGTGAGCCGAGACTTTATTCGTGTAATGTCAAGGCTCATGTCTAATCATTATATGTTCAGCGCGCATCTCCGTCGTGTGGGGCTCGCTGAGAGTGGTGTCTGCGTTTGCGGTGAGGGTTATCATGACATCGAACATGCTGTTTGGACATGTGTCGAGTATTGTGATGCCAGGTCCCAACTCATAGGTTCCCTTCGGGCCCGAGGTATACCACCCTTCGTACCAGTCCGCGACGTCTTGGCAACTCGAAATCTTCCTTATATGACTCTTATCTATAACTTCTTGAAAACTATCAATGCTCAAATTTAGTGCTCTCCCTATCTCTTTCTCGTCTACAGCTCTACCGCACTCTTCTTTACGTTGCTGGAAGTATGGCCTGTGTAAACGATGCTTCGGAGCATGCACCTGCCTTGAACTGACTGAGTTGCTGGAAGCTACCCAAAAACGTCACATCAACATCAGAACACACCAACGAAGCATCCCAATCCAGAATAATCTCTTCATTGCTACAAGCTGAAACGCCCTCAAGAGATCCCAAAAATTTTTAATAATAAATTTAAAGAAGTCGACTGTAATAAAATGTTTTACACTGACGGATCATATCTAGACGGGTCCACTGGCTTCGGTATATTCAATGTAAATTTCACCGCTTCCTATAAACTCAGTGATCCAGCTTCAGTTTACGTCGCAGAACTAGCTGCAATTCAGTATACCCTTGAGATCATTGACACTCTGCCCACAGATCACTACTTCATTGTATCGGACAGTCTCAGTTCCATTGAGGCTCTCCGTTCAGTGAAGCCTGGAAAGCACTCACCGTATTTCCTGGGGAAAATACGGGAACAATTGAGTGCTTTATCTGCAAAATCATACCAGATTACCTTGGTTTGGGTCCCCTCACATTGTTCCATACGGGGCAATGAGAGGGCGGACTCGTTAGCCAAGGTGGGCGCACTAGAAGGTGATATCTATGAAAGACCAATCTGCTTCAATGAATTTTTCAGTTGCTGTCGTCAGAAAACTCTAGCCAGCTGGCAGAATACATGGAATAGTGGAACTCTGGGACGATGGTTACACTCAATAGTCCCACAGGTATCGACGAAAGCTTGGTTCCGGGGGTTAGACGTGAGCCGAGACTTTATTCGTGTAATGTCAAGGCTCATGTCTAATCATTATATGTTCAGCGCGCATCTCCGTCGTGTGGGGCTCGCTGAGAGTGGTGTCTGCGTTTGCGGTGAGGGTTATCATGACATCGAACATGCTGTTTGGACATGTGTCGAGTATTGTGATGCCAGGTCCCAACTCATAGGTTCCCTTCGGGCCCGAGGTATACCACCATTCGTACCAGTCCGCGACGTCTTGGCAACTCGAAATCTTCCTTATATGACTCTTATCTATAACTTCTTGAAAACTATCAATGCTCAAATTTAGTGCTCTCCCTATCTCTTTCTCGTCTACAGCTCTACCGCACTCTTCTTTACGTTGCTGGAAGTATGGCCTGTGTAAACGATGCTTCGGAGCATGCACCTGCTTTGAACTGACTGAGTTGCTGGAAGCTACCCAAAAACGTCACATCAACGTCAGAACACACCAACGAAGCATCCCAATCCAGAATAATCTCTTCATTGCTACAAGCTGAAAAACATGAAGATTCATCGAACGCAAAATGTGTCTAAAAGATGTATGCCACAAACCAATGATGTATTCAAATTTCAATTCAATACTGTGTAGGTCCCACCCTCCCTATGTCCCCTTACTAACTGGGGAGTATGCCGCCCCGTAATACGGCATCCCTTTCTCTCCCCCTAACAACAAGACAATCGGCCACGTTAAGCTAAAGCAAATGAGCCTAATAAAAAATTTTATTTGAAAAAAAACTAATGGCCGTTTTAGTACATGCTGGATGGTATGGTACTGGATAACTAAAAGGACCTCTGAAATTTGACTTGCTGGAGTAGCTAATACCACCATTGCTACAGCAAAAAGTTGAGGATGGGAGTCTTTACGAGCAATCCAATGATTCCAAACATTGTAATCATGTGACTGTCGGGATTCTAATCTAGCAGTTTGAGATGTTGAAGTAAAGGCGATGTAACAAGTGATGAAGCATGCAATGTTCCACCGAAAAATTCAGTCAGAAAATCGTTCTTTTCATCGTGGTTCGTACGACTAAGATCTTCATTGACACATAAAGACTCCGACGGTTTCAAACTCTGTATCCTATTCCAAATACCGACAATATATTTCTATAAATGAAAATATTGTGTTCATTTTTTAACAGGAATACGGTTTATTTGAGCATGGTTTAATTTTTACCTGTATATTATTTTTTTCATCTGGTGTAAACACTGTTGAATTTATAAAATTGAAACGAGGATCCAAGTAGAGAGCTGAATTGAATGCCATGTTTTCTTTCAAAACTTTCACACGACGATTGAGAAATTCTAACAAAGGATCCGAAAATCGGTTATTAGTTAATGATCTAATATCCTTGATTGCCAACAACCATTGCAAATAAAAATCTGAATATGACTGATGATTGCCCTGCATTAGTTTTGTTGTCACATATAATGGTTTGAAAGCGTTTTCGTACTCCTTCATGTACTCCCATTCAGCATCGTTCAAAACTAAAAACAATAACAGAGAATTATTGCAAATGAGAGTAGATGAATCAACTATGAATATACGTCAATTACTTAATTCCGGAAACTGTTCCACTAGGGTAGAAATGAATGATTCTTGTTCAATGATGCTCCTTATCATAATATATTTTCCACTCCATCTAGTAGGTGACCACAAAGGGGGATAAGAAGCTTCATTAATATCAAAGAAACTTTTGTATTTAATTTTCTCACGTTTTTCACAAAATCAGTTATGCATTTGATATTTGGATCGCTATTCTTGATAACATCATTCAGAGCCAATTGGAAAGTGTGAGCGGCGCAGCGAACAATATTCGAATGGACACACATTTCCGTTGCTAACCCTTCCATTAGATCGTTTTGCAAAAAATCATCTTCCATTTCCGATTATGGTCGTATCTGAAAAATATCAGCAGATAGCATTGTATGCATGAAGAACTCCTGAAGCTGTTTTGAGGCAGAAAGCATATTGTTAGAAGTGATTGAAAAAATTTGATCAATCATCACATCGTATCTGTGGAGAATTTCCATATCTTTTTTTAAGGAACTTTGCTGTTTGGCTCTCACGTACTTCAATCATACCTATAAAAAGAATTTGTCAATTTTGGTAACAAGAACACCTTTTTCTTAATTGAATGACCACTTTATTATTTAATTCATATTGAGCGTTAGTCCCAAGAATATGTCGATTATGTTTCGACGCTGAATCGATTTTCAATGATATTAATCGGCTTGCCATTTCGCTCTTTAATTTTTCAACGATTTTTACTGCTACAGTATGTATGTGTGTTTTTACATTATTCCTAGTTATTTTCATGTTAACTGCTTCCGAAATTGGGTCCAGTAACATTCGTAGACCTTCCCAATCAAAACATCGCATTGGAAGATTATGACATATAATCAGTTTCAAACAAGCTTCGGTAAAACTTTGTGTATCGATGGCCACTGGTCGTTTAGCAACTGCACGTTTGGTGGTAGCAGTATCGTCAGATTTTTTTTGACAAAGCCTCGGAATTTAGCTTGCGCTGGATGTTTTGTACGGAAATGGCGAGTGAAATTAGTGGCATCGTTATTTTTTTTTAATATTCGCAGTCTCCACTTTCGATTATATTGCATTTGAAAACCTTTTCTTCAATTTTTATACACTCTGGGACAATCGACGCAAAGGCACGTTTTTTCGCTTTCTTCTGATCCATTTTCAATTTACTATACAACTATAAACAGACTGTTTTAAAAACAAACAGAGAATGACCTATCTCTTCTCTCATTCGAAATATTTTACTCTGCGTGTTGCCACTCTCGCGTCAATGTTGTTCTCGTTCGCCGTACACTACCCATGGCATGAATTCGATCAACGTTGAATTTTGGTTCGTGACCGAACTACTTTGTATGGTTTGACGTGTGGATGATGATCACGACTCAGTGCAACTCTGGTCAAACTACATAAGACAAAAGATTACGATTTTATGTTGTTACTGAGATCGGCAACCAGACCAAATAACGAAATGAGATTCCTAGTAGACGCAGGAACAAGTGGCAACATGATAAAAAGACGAAACGCAGAGTACATGGGAGCATATACAATTAATGAAAACGCAGAGTACATGGGAGCATATACAATTAATGAAAACAAAGTCATAGAATATTCTGGGGTAACAGGCACTGTTAGAAAAACATAGGTACCGTAGAGCTAAATTTCATCATCGTTATAAGCATTTTCCGAACGAAGTTCGACGTATTGAAAAATTTGACTCCAGGGGGTATTTTGGGAATGAGATACATGAATAAGTATGTTCCTAGTATGCTCAATGACCAAGGGTAGATATGCTTACGGAAAATACCTCTTACATTCGAACCAAAAGCGGAATCGTATGAAACGCATCAGAAACAGGAGAACAGAGTCTCGAATTACGAGACAGGTAATAATGTCAAGGTAGATGAAAAATACTGTCTGTCCATTAGGGAGACAGTGTACAGTAACAACAAAAGATTACACGGGGCAAGTGCAAAAAAGTATGCAACCACATGAATTGTTGAAAATAAATTGTACTAAAAACAATCAATTGTTAGTGAAAATTGCTTCAGTTAATAGACCGAATGAAAAAATTAAATATATGCTCGATACAGGAGCATTTTATAACTTGATGAGATGGGATACTGTCGCGAAAATAGGAGCAGAGGAAATAAACTACGTTAGGATAACACTGATGAGTGAATTAGCCAATTAGAATAGTTTGATAGGTAAGGCGCGAAACGCCACGTAGGTGCACCAATAGCAAGACAGATAGCTCTATTTGTCGTATCAGCATATTTCTTTTATAAAACGGTAGAGCACACGGGGCTCTACCTCTTTCTTGGATTACAGTTTGTAGCGTTAAAACGGCAATACATTGTGAGTAGTGAAGTAAGTGATTTTTAAAAAGTCATTTAGAAAGAAAAATCTTCTGACTGGTGTCAGAAGTGGGATAGTAGTGAGTGTGAAAATAAAAGAGATTTGCGTGACAGCTCTAGTAAGCCGTTCACGTTCAGAATTGGCCCGAGACCGACCGGAACCTTCGAGCACCGCAACGAGAACGATTCCTTGGAAGCCGTTCATGTACAGCATCAGCACGAGACCAACTGGATCCTTCGAGCACCGCAGCGACAGCGAGCCTACAGACGACAACGACAAATCCGCTCACTCCAATAGGGATCAATGCTACAAACCTTACTGTAAATAGTTGAATCATATTTTTCACGTGTATAAAATTGCCAGAGGCGCTTAATTCGGAGATCGAGCAATTGAAGGAACAAATTGCTCAACTTCAAAATATTCAGGGAATGGGAGGTGCATATCACATCCCAGATCCTATTGAACAATTGTCAGAATTTTCTGGCAATAAAAAAGAACTAAACTGTTGGATACAAGAGACAGAAGAACTTTATGAAGAGTTCAAAATAAAGGGTGAGCGGGGAGATCCCGACACTATTTCAGAGCGATAAAAAATAAACTGAAAAGGGAAGCGCGTACTGTAGTATGCACCAGCGGATACCCAAACACGATTCCGCAGCTAATACAAACACTCAGAGAAAATTTCGGAGATCAGCGCGATTTTCCCAATTGTTTCATATGAAATAGTTTCATATGAAACGAAGTGATCGAAGTAATCAAAAGTTCTACAGTGACATTTAAGAACTGATAGCTAACCTTCAGCTACACCCAGATGATAGAAATTATAACAATTTCGAAATTCTTAGATGGAATCAGCTAGCCGCTCGCGTCCATCATAAGAAATTCTAACCCAAAGACTAGAAGACGCTTTTCAAGCCGTCATTATTAACCAAAATGCGGAGGTGTGAAAGCCCGCGTTTAAACAAAAACTCAGGAGTGTATCGAAAAGTAGTTAGCAACATTTATTATTGAATAAAAAAGCGAAGAAAAACATATTTTGACATCAGTTTTCGATATATTGTAGAAAAATTACATTCTTATGCATTTCACTGATTATATTGAATAAAATCCTAGTTTCTGTGAAACGCTCGCACTTTGGACTTGACTTTCTTTATTAAATTATGCACAGTTTCTTTTGTGACTTTCCTGGTGGCGGCTGTTCAGTTTTTTTTAATTCCTGCATGTTTTGGGACACTGACACCTTCCTTCCGAAAGTGCCGCTTGACAATCGCCCAGTACCTTTCAATTGGCCGAAGATCCGGGCAGTTCGGTGGGTTGATGTCCTTTTCCACGAATTGTACATTATTTTTTGACAACCACTGTAGAACGGAGTTGGCGTAGTGGACTGAAGCCAAATCCGGCCAGAAGAGAGGAGGAGCCTTATGCTTTCTGTACGGTGGCAGCATTCTCTTCTTCAAACATTCTTCCTCGTACACCTTGGCGTTAATTGTGCCCTTTGTGAAGAAAATCGACGACCGCAAACCACAGGTACAAATTGCTTGCCAGACCAACACCTTCTGCCCAAACTTTTCCATCGCCACCGTGGTGTCAGCGTCGTTCAGGTCCTGGTACACCGATTTCGTATAATATTGCGGTCTTGGCAGCGCTCGAGAGTCTTACTTGGCGTAGGTTTCGTCGTCGATCATCCGTCTTTATTCTGTAGGTTTACCGGATCGGGGCTAATTCTTCATGGAAAGGGTCTTATCGAACTTCTCGATAATATTTTTGACACTGGTGTGGTGCAGTTGTCGTATGTTCGAGTCCCAACCTGGAAGGATTCGTAGTGTCAGTAGAGTCGTAGCACTAGCCATGCAATGGTTCTGTACACACTGAATCGGCTGCGAAGTCTGTTGAAACAGAAAGTCAAACTCCACTACAGGAATGTAATACCAAGGCTTTGCTTGTGGTGCATTTTCACCCGTTTTGCAATTTGGTTGTACGTGACACCACTTTCTGAGCACCAAGTGTGCAGAATTTTCTTTCGGGTTTCCGGATCAATTCGACTCAACATTGAAACGATAAACCGTACCGAAACCAATCGATTGCGCAGCTGTTATTGACATGTAAACAAACATGTCATCGCAAAACACGCTGCAAAAAATTAAGACATTTCAGAGTAATAACTGTTTGAATGTTGCTAACTACTTATCGATACACTCCTTATATCACTCACCGTCACCAAACACCACAGGCAATCCGAACAAGTTCAACAACAACAAGAAACCAAACACACCACCTTATCGTAAACCGTTCAAACCCCGGGAGGAAACGAATAACACAGAGTAAACCGAGAAGAGAAGAAGAAGAGGGGAGGAGGAAGTTGATGAGGACTATGATGAACTAAATTTTCACCCAGTTCGTTTGATGAACAGGAAAACCTGAACTTTATTCTCTACATTAGATTCCCTACAACCAAAGGCTACATGAGTTTTCTTATTGATACAGGAGCCAATAAATCATATATAAATCCAGAGCACGTCAAGCGTGCATCTAAACTTAAACGACCCTCTATAGTTAGTAATAAAAACAGAAAATTTGCCATCGATAAAGTAGTACATGCAAACTTTTTTCAAGAAGCATATGATAGAAAACTTCCCTATCATCTGTTTAAATTTCATAAATTCTATAATGGCCTTGGCCGGTTACGAAAATATAGCGAAGATGAAAGCTAAAATCGACACTAACACTCATCAATTAGTAATTGGGAACACAAAATACACTCTTTTAAAATACTTCCCATACTCTATAAACTTTCACGAGCAGTCAGAAAGCATGTTTGAAATATGCATCACAGCTGACGGCGCATTTCTTATAGAGAACGAACTAAATATAAATAGAGGCATCAGGTTACAGCCTGGTCTGTATTTAGCCAAAGGTAACCGGGCCCAGGTACATTTAGCAAGCGATAAACGTGTCAGGGTTAATGACATGCACCCATTCGAAAACGAACAGATAGTGGCAAGTGACCGGGAAAATCGAGAAAACCGGAAAAAAGTCGGGAATTTCGTTTCACCGGGAAAAAGTCGTGAATTTTAGTGCAAATCCGGGAAAAAAATTATTAGTCCTAATCTTAGTAAATCATGATTTTCCTGATTAAACAGATGAAAAATTGGAGGCAATTCTCCATTTTGTGTTTGAGTGAGAAGTTCAGTAAAAGTTTTAAAACATCGTATTGTCCCACACAGGTTTTATGGTCCACAATCCATTGGAGATGGGGCCAACATCCCATGTTTCGTTCAACAATTGTAAGGGTTTGGCAGCAATTTTTAATGGATCAGAAAGCATTTCTTAGTGGTTATCAACAACAGCATATCGAACGGGTGCTTTTGCTGGTTACAATCCGTTTCTCAAAAGTATATTTTTTCAATTTTCTTATGTACATTTTTTTTCAATCACTGTAAAACGTTTGAAAGTATCCTGCTAGTTGAGTCAATATTCTGCAAACAATTGAGCAATTTGACGTCTCTGTTACTCACACCGATGCAGAGTGCGCAGATCTATTCATATACGAAATTAGAATGTGTGCGAGCCGAAGTCAAAGTTTGTTGTGGGTTCAATTTTACACTGAGGTAAAACATTTTTGACTCATAATCATACACTGCGAAAAATGCATACAGAATTTCGAAAGCTATGTACTCATGAACCAAGTAGAAGACAGTTCCATTACGTGATATAGAGTTTCATGAACGATTTTCTGTCTTTCTCAACTGTTCTCTTGGCATTGCAATTTTTTTTATTGCATATATGCCTTCAATAATTGGCACGATGCGGCTCGACAAAATTCACTGGGTTATTTCGACATACTCACACTAGCATCAACCCTTAAACTGCTGAGAATAGCCACACTAACACATTCGCACGTGGATTGGACTATGTTGCAGCTTGCTATCAAGGTACGTTTCCAATGGGTACCCAATTTGAATAAACGAGCTTTGGTAGCGAGATGGGGTTGACTCAGCAAGTGATGCGGTGAGAAGTGACTCAGTAGGAGATTCAAATGTAATCAAATGAACAACTGACGGACAATTTTAAAAATTTTATATTGATTTATGTAACTTTTAGTTTAACTACATTCAATAGACTTAAACAAAATTAGATACATTGCGCCAAGTCACTTCTCTACATTTAACGCCCATTAGGGATAGGTTACTAATAATTTAATCTAAAATTGTATACACCGGAAAACATCTTTTTGTCGTGAATACGACTTACATTACTATGGGGCGCCTTTTTAAAATTTACTCTCTGAGAGAGTGATAAGTTTTTGATCGTGAATTTCTCCTGTTATATCTAATGAATCAACATAATTCTTGCTACATGCCATCGGAAATATGATCACAATTTTATGATAAAATTTTCAGTTTTGTGATATATTCTCAAATAGTTCAAAATTAAACTTTTCTGAAAGGTTTGGTATAAACGAGTATCAAAGAAGATAATTCATAAGGCGTGTTTGCTGGCCAATTTCAACACTTCGGCAGCTAAGTACTCCATCACTGCCGCCAAATAGACCGGTGCTCCGGCACCGACACGCTCTGCTTAGTTTCTCTTCCGGAGCAGACGATGGATTGCCAACTGGGAACTGGAGACCAGCACGGTTCGAGCGGGACTTTGCCTTGCCCTTAACTGTTCCTCCTGTGTGCGTGTTTCTGCATAAAAATTCCACAAGATGCTGTTAACAGCTAGACAGCCAATTCAGTATTACTGGCTACCGCACTACTAACTCTCTCTTTTATTTCGTCTCACTGTTTCCCGTTCTGCGATATTTTAACAAAGGTGACGTCCGTACACCGCTGCCAGTAGCAGGTATAAAATGAAATGTGATATGAGAAATTCATTTAAGTTAAAGCAGCTACTCTGAACGTACAAGACACCGTCAGCACGATGGCACCGAGAGCATGAGATAGTAAGTATGGGTATAACTACGTTCAAAACTGTTCCAATTTGTAGGTCATATTTGTAGGTAGCATACGAACCAGGCATGGCAAAAACACGGATCCGTTCTGCACGGTACTCACCTTCACTCGTGAGCACACCACCAGGAGTATTGAATGCTACGCTTCGTGTTGAAAAACACACACCGAACGCAGTAGAAAATGCACTCGTAGCGGTGGTCGTGTAATTGTCAAACACCTTGGATTTTCGGGCAGCACTGAAGTCGAGTGTTCCTGACTTCGGCAAACACCGAAGCCGAGCGTTTCCGATTTTGCCACATACGTTGCTTGTACTATAAGCACCTATAGCGCCACGGTATGACGAAAAATGCGTTTGAATTAGTAATTCTTTTTTCATCAATACGCGTCTGATTGAATTCAATTGATTGACAATATAACCAACGCATGGGTGCTCTTCGGTGCCTTCGCGAAATTGAAAACACTCGGCTCCGGTGTTTAACGAAACTGAAAATACGCGGTTTCGGTGTATGCCGAAGCTTGAAACACCAGTGCCGAAAATAAAACAGCGCCACGAGCACCGTGGCTTCGGATATTGCGTTTCGTGTTTCTCTTTGTACACTGGCACGCAATGGCATTCTCAATACACGCGGTGGCGGTGGTTATATGAAGCACGCAGGTGGTTATTCATAGTGGAACCAACTTCGGTTATTCCGTTCATCTGAATCCTGTTTCGGAAGAATTAGAAATAGTGATTAAAAACTGCAAAATTGATCTCACTCACTTTTGTTGGAGATGGCCAAATCGATTTTCACAAACTTATAGGTTCAAAAGAAAAGTCTTACAGTTTCATACGGAATTCTTTAATTTGTTGTGGATACTACTTTCGGTTCCGGAACATCAGGGTAAACAGGATTTATAGAGTTTGTGAGATTAGGACCGAGCTAATTTTCCTATTTCTATTCAATAAACAGTTGTTTTTCGAATTTCACGGTTATATTTATGATGTAATGAGTAATATGAGAAAGGCATCATTACAGCACTAGGTGGATTAAATTTGGTTTTTTAGACTATACTAGGATAATATAGTATTGGAATACACTACAGGTGGGCAATCCGTTCACGAACAGTTCAACGAGTTATTTCTCCTCGAAGAGTGAATGAAATTTAAGTTCTTTATTTGAGAATGATAGTTCTCTATACAGAAATGAAAAAAAATCGAATTCTTTAAGGATGTATACAAGTTGCGTTTTCCGGAATGTTTGCTGGTTTGAGGAATCAGGTACAAGATACACACATTCTTCAAATTTGATAACGTATTAAAAGAGAATTATTGTTGGTAGAAATACATGCAAAAAGTACTCACCATTATTGAATCTGTAATCTGTAGCTCTCATATTATTTCCGAAGAAACATACTAAGTTTCAGAAGAACCTAATAAAAAAGGTTGAAACCGGGATCAAATAAATGATGTATAAAAAATAAGAACGAAAGAACGGTTCAATAGAACTAATTCTTTCGGTAGAACTATTAAGTTTTGAGCGATTCTTTGTAAATAACGCTTTTGCCCATCTCTAGAATACACCCCTAGTTTGAATCCTAAGAGTCTTAAGATCTGCTGATTTTGCAGAAAGTGTTTAAATTTTATTCTTAATTATTTGGCTTTCAAATGACTGATGGTATTTCTGGCTACCTAGAAAACACCAACAATTATCGAATATAGGGTAAAAGCTGCACTTAAGAGAGAGCATGAAGTCTGAATAAAATGTGTTGATTTTTAGACACAATTGCAAGAATGTTAATGCTGTATTCCTTCGTGAAATGCAAGATTTATCACTTTTATCATATCCGATGGCCAGCTATGTTTCTTGTTTTAATCCTACTGTTACCTCAAATTAATTTGAAATAGTCAAAAAGATTGAGTTTTTATCTTGAAGAGCTAGTACATACGAATAACATTAGTAGCAAAGTAACAGACAAAATAAAGATGGAATACATTGAGCTGGGTGGTATTGTTGGTTCTAAAGATGAATATTTGGACAAATTGTGGATGAGGTTATTTAAGGAAGTTCTTAAATAAGTTGGCTATCAAAATGCACACTGCGAATCTCTTCTACGTAAAATAAAACTACCAATGAGTGGAAGACAACATCGAATATATTTGTTTTATCTTTTCCAGCGAACAAGGATATTCCTTCGGTAGAATCCATATCACGAAATTATGTATTATCGAAGTGCTGTTAGTGAACAAAATCTGTCAAATATTCTGGTGTTCTTTTCTCGCATTGGACGTTTTTTAATTTCTTCTGCTGGATGATAGGAGTTATGCCGCCATTCGAATACTTTTTATAACCCGAGAGACGTGCCGCCTTAGAATCTGTCCGTTGCTAATAAGTACGACATTATCGTTGTCTTCCTACACAACTATATGTCGATGTGGTGCAAATCTTGTGTCTTGTCCTTTGCCTCGATTAGTTCGTTCAATGATAACGCTATCACCTGGTTTTACGTTACATTTCCGAGCGCATCTATGAGCATCTTCTTCATGTGACTGAAGTTTTGGTCTATTGCCAAAATTTCAACCGCATGAAAACTCCGGCCAAAATGAAAGAAATTCATCAAAATTTAATAACCTTCTCTTTCGACGTAATCCTTGGAACTGAAAGCAGCTGGGATGAAAGTGTTAGAAGCGAAGAAGTATTTGGAAATAATTTTAACGTATTCCGGCACGACCGAAATTTATCTCTCTATCAGAAAAAATCTGGAGGTGGAGTCCTCATAGCCATAAACTCTTGCTTTACTTCTGAAGAAATTTTTACTCCTAAATATAAATAATTTGAGCATGTATGGGCCAAAGTCTCAATATTGGGAGAAGAACATATTTACTGCTCTGTCTACTTCCCACTCGAAAATGCGAACAAATTCTCTTTTGAATTATTCTTTCAATCTTTAGACACAATTATTTCGAATATGGAACCTGAAGTAAAGCTTCATATTTTTGGCGACTTCAATCAACGTAATGCGGACTTCATTTCTGACATTGAAAATGAATCAATCTTACTTCCAGTCGTAGGAGAAAACGAAACATTGCACTACTTTTTCGACAAAATTTCTAATTTTGGCCTACATCAAGTAAACCACATACTAACAGACATGACAGTATGAGTAAATTCTTATAAAAATAATTTTTCGTGATGCACTAGTTCCACCTATATTGTACTGCGCGAACTATTTACTATCTGTACACCCCTTGTGATATGTACAAGTTTTTTTTACTAGTTTGTCAACACCGATCAGCTGCTTGCAGGGAGGCCTGATTTCATCAAAATATTTGAAAATGAATCGTCATAATAAATTATTGGATTACGTTGATAATATATTTAACTTTTTCGCGATGTTGGAAGGTAACCATTTATTTGACTCAACGTTGTTTATCTAAACTATTTTTTATTGTGTTGGAAGTTTTCACCCAAAATTAAGTGGCGGCAGACCAGAAGCAAGTAAATATTGGTTCGATTTTGTATTGCGTTGGAGGATGAGAAGTAGGCACAATTATGTATATAGTTTTGGCAATATGAATTAAATCTGTATCCTGCATGAAATTCGCATGGAGGTATACAACTCAATACATTACATTGTATGAATGGCAACTCTGTTGGTAAATGAAAAAAATAAACACAGTCTAGATGACAGACAGGATATTTTTGATAGGGTAACGTGGCGCCATCATGACATATGTGAGTACTGTCCCAAATAAAGGAATATTCAAAATGACCGTTAAAATGATTGAAGAATCTAATTTGAGTGTCCTGTCTGTTAGTCTGTGAGTAAACTCCGTAAAAAAATCAACAAAATGCATATTTAGACCTTCTTTTTACAAATTGCACAGAAGACTTTTGTGTGAACGCATCAAACCTGCCATTATGGAAAAATGAAGTATTTAAATATTCATTATTTACACACAATGCATCCCTTCCCTACGACTTGGAATATGAGGAAGTGCCGGAATACAATAAAATTGACTTTGAAGAAGTCAAGTGTAGACTATGTATAATAAATTGGCGGAACATACTGAGTACAGAAGGAAATGTCGACGTCGAAGTAAGCAAATTCTATCACGTTATAAACAAAATATTAGCCGAAACTTTGCCTATGAAAATGAAATTCAATTCACAACTAAAACATTTGAAAAATAGGAAACAAAAAGCACACAAAACTTACAAACAAGAAAAAAGTGACGTTCATCTTCAAAATTACTTTAATCTATGCAATCAACTCAAAATAGCAGCACACGAAGAATACAACCGCAAAATTGAAAACGAAATAAAGACTTGCCCAAAGAACTTTTTTAACTACACAAAAACTAAACTAAAAAGCAACAATTTTCCATCACAAATGCACCTCGACGAACATGCAGGGAAAAATAGTACAGAAATCTGCAATCACTTTGCAATTTTTTTCCAATAAGTATATAGATCTTATTCAGAAACTGACCGTGACCATGAATACTTCTGTTTTATACCTGCATTTTCCAACTCCATCTCTGTAAACTATCTATCAGAACGTGACATTTCGACAGCACTGAAAAACTTAGACGCCTCAAAAGGACCCGGACCTGACAGTATACCACCAATATTCTTAAAAAATCTTGCTGAAGAACTTTCACTACCACTGCAACTACTTTTTAACTTATAACTTAATAAATGTACTTTTCCTAAAGCATGGAAATCTTCCTTTCTTGTACCAATATTTAAATCTGGTGCAAAATCTAACATTCGGAACTACCGTGGAATAGCCATTATCTCATGCATTCCAAAATTCTTTGAAAAAATTGTAAATGAAAAACTTTTTCATCAACTTAAAAATGTAATAACAAACAAACAACATGGCTTTTTTAAAGGCCGCTGAACTACAACAAATCTTTTAGAATTTATAACATTCACTCTGAATGCAATGGACGCCGGCAACTAAGTAGAAACTCTTTACACTGACTTTAGCAAAGCTGTATTGACATACCTTTACTTCTACACAAACTACAAAAATATGGCATAAAACATACTCTTCTTGAATGGCTCAAATCATACTTAACGAATCGTGTACAGATAGTCCGCTTCCAAAACATTCTATCTGAGCCAATTAATGTAACTTCTGGCGTACCTCAGGGTTCTCACTTAGGGCCTCTCCTTTTCATTTTACATATAAACGACATTTCCTTCATACTCATAAATTTGAAAGTGCTTATATATGCAGACGACATGAAACTCTTCATGGAAATTAAAAATATCAACGACGCTGTAATATTCCAGAACGAAATCAATCTATTCCACATTTGGTGCAGCAAAAGTCTACTCAAACTCAATGTAAAAAAATGTAACTCAATAATTTTCAGTAGGAAAAATGAAACTATATCTGCAAACATACAGCTAGGAAATCAACTTGTAGAAAAATGTAAAATTGTAAGAGATTTAGGCGTAATCTTAGACTCCAAGCTCACTTTTGTGGAACACTACAATACCATAATCAATCAATCAATAATCAACGCATTCAATCACCTTCTTTATTATCGCAATTAAATTTTTATACACCTAGCCGTCAATTACGAGCCAGGAAATTATTTTCAGAAAGAAACACTAGAACAAATTATGCAAAATAATAAAAACTAAATATATGTTTTTCCGGTCTATAAGGAAAATAATACCAATCCATCGTCATCCTAAATTGGGACATTATATTATTAAAAAATTGGACTGTTTCAAATATTTGGGTGTATATTTTGACCCCACGTTAACCTGGATTCACCATATTAAATCTATTGAAAAACATGTGGCATCCTACTGCGGTATTTTGTGGAGGGTCAAGTCATATGTTCCTAAGCGTGCACTTCTAAACTTTTATTTTGCTTACATCCATTCACAGCTCATTTATTTGGTATCGGTGTGGGGTCGCGACGCTAGCTCTCATCTAAAATAAATTCAAACTCTTCAAAACAGGTGTCTCAAAATCATCTCCAATGAACCCCTACCCTGTTTTCAAGCTTATTGTTATACTCCGATAATACCCATAACATCTTACCTCTGGCATACTTATGTGATGTTCAAACATTACTGTTCGTTCATGATATCCTACACAACCCCTCAACTCACCATAATTTACAGTTTCCAACTTTAACTCACTCTCGAACTACACGTCATAGTAACAACCTGCTTCGCGTTCGAGCAGTCACAAACATTGGTCAAAGAAGGATTCTTTTTGTTGGTCCAATAAAATATAACGCACTTCCACTTGACATTCAAAGAACATCCAGCCGTGCCTTATTCGGGGCTAGACTTAAATATCATTTTAAGCATAGACTGAACGAGATATTTAATTAATGTAGTTCCTTAATTTATTCCTTGTTTTACAAACTGTCAACAGTAATTCATTCTTGTATAATTTTTTTTTAGTTAGCCTGTACCATTGTGGATCCCTTAAAAGGAAATCAATTTCACTGGGATTCCGGAATATTTATTAAAAAAGTTTAATTGCACATCATGAAAATACAAACATCTCAGCGTATTGTAACGTAAGACTTTCTTTTAGTAGTGTTTTGCCAGATTATTTATTTTTTTTTTAGCTGAGATTAGTTTGCGTCCACTACCAGGGTGCTTCACAAATTGAAGCTCTTTGGTGTGGGGGAGTGTGGTGGGCAAAAAAAAAATATAGCCCAATCAATAGTATAATGCGCCACAACAATCAATATTGCGAACATCTTGACCTTGGTATGTCCAAAAATGAAATGAAATTCCAGCTTAGTCGTAGAAATAATGCGTAGTATCTAAGTAAACATTGTAAACCATTTATATGTAGTCTACATTTGCTTGACGAAAAATAAATAAATCAATAAAATCAGCCCTCTTGTAAGTCAGTAGTGGTAAACGACGTTTGATTTTTCTTCCCAGGAAAACTTTGTCAGGTGGAAAACCGGTAACTGTATGAATTGCAGCATTGTGGGCATTAACAACGGCACGTAATTCATAAAAGAAAGTTCATGTTGCCACTAGCAGCAGTTGAAATTGCCTGATTGATCATTTTCATATAATTTTCCACTAATCCGTTCTGTTGGGGGAAAAGCAGCGTCGAATAAATGGTTTGAATATCCCTTTGTGCACAATAGGTCGCGTATTCCTCTCCATTGAGGGGGGAAGGGGTCCACTATCCGATCGAATAATCCTGAGAAATCCTTCCCTCGCAAATATTTCCTCGAATGCAATGTAATCCGGATTTTGTGGTTTTGACTGGGTGTGCCATAATGTATCTAGATCGATAATCTACGAGTACCAGAACGGAGATTCCATTGTATTTCATATACGGTCCGTTAAAATCCAATGCTATCGTGTCCCACACTGCTTGTGGAGCGAATATTCTGTTCATCGGTCTGGTTTTCTGGTCTACCATTTGTTGCGCAAATCTCGCAGGACTTAACCCAATTTTCTGCTGTTGTAGCCATCCCTGGCCACCAAACACGCTCTCTGATGGTACTTTTTTGCTTTGTCACCATAGGATGCCCGTCATGTGCCAATTCTAGAGTCTTTGTTCGAAGAATGGACGGAATCGCGACACATCCGGTTTTCACGTGAATTCCATCCTTCACAGAAAGGTCATTGGCAATCGACTGATACTTCTTCAACTCCATTGGCCACTCATTGCCTTCTAGTGAATTGAATACTTCTTGTAGCTCTTGATCTTTTGCTGTTGCCTGTTTGATTTCTTTTTCAGTCAAAAACCCTACATCGTTCATTTTTATGCTCGGAGTCCGTGGAAGATCTCCGATCATCATCGAAAGGGGCATCATTACCAACGTACAGCCTTGATGAAGGATCTGCAATATTATCACGACCACGTATGAATTCGATGTTGTAATCGTAGGGACTTAATCGAAGTGTCCAACCATCTGCTCTAGTAAGAGCTCTCGCGAGTTCGATTGTTACACCTTCGGCATCCGTTCTTAGCGTTAAATGCCTTCCAAGAAGAGAAAAGGCAAAGTGCTCGACCGCCCAAACTGCAATAAGAGCTTCACGTAGATTCAGCGCGTATTTCCGTTCCGTAATGGGTAATGCCTTAGAGCAAAGCTTATGATTCTCGGAGGTTGATTTTCATTTTGCTGCACGAGAACAGCGCTGAGAGCAATTGGGGAGGCATCGGTGTATAATATTGTTTTTGCTTGCTCAGAGAAATATCCTAGCGTAGTAGTCAAAGTCAAAGTCCTGGCATATCATTCCTTTTGTGGAATTTGTCCTTTCTGTTTCAACAGACTTCGCAGCCGATTCTTAGTGTACAGAATCATTGCATGGCTAGTACTATGGATTCTACTGACACTAAGAATCCTTCCAGGTCGGGGCTCGAACATACGACAACTGGCAACAGCCCACAGAGGACTGTGTGTTTTTATATACGAGCTAAGGAATGAAGCCAATCCTAAGAAACTACGTAACTCAGATACTGTATTGGGCTGACGGAACCTACGAATATCCTTGATTTTTGCTTCGTCTACATGAAATCCCTTTTCGTCCAATTCGCGACCGAGAAATTTTATATACGTTTTATCATATTCACATTTTGCCACGTTCAAAGACAAATTATTATTTGTAAGTACTTTCAGTACCTTTTCTGCGGTCGAGCGAAGTGCCTCCAATGTATCGGCAAAAATTAGAATGTCGTCTATATAGACAATGACGTTCTCTATACCTTCTAATATGCGACACATTTCCCGTTGGAAAATCTCAGGTGCACAGTTCACACCGAACATGACATGTAAACCGATACATACCATTCTCCGTTAGGAACGTAGTCAAATCTTTCGATTTCTTAGCGATTTTTAGGTGGTAATAGGCATTGTTAAGATCTAGCTTCGTGAAGTATCTAGATCCGTGTAACTTTATTTTCATTTCTTCCAACAGGGGGAGACGAAAATATTTCCTCTTGATCGCTTTATTTGGCGAACGCATATTCACCACCAAACGAAAGTCGTTTCTTTAATCCCTTGTGCCTCCATCTCCCCTAAACGTTGTCTCGCTCCTTCTCGTTAAGCGGCCGGAACATTATAATAAACATTCTTTTCTGGAGGTATCGCCCGATTAACACTAAATTTGACTTTGACGTTGGACATTTTTGGGAATATCTCCAGTTTTTCTGAATTTTCGCAATTGTTAATTGCCATGCCTACTTCCAGCAACCTTAATTCACTAGCCGTTGATCTTTCGAGCAAAGATCGACGTCCTTTATCGACTACCATAAATTCGGCCGGTATAGTTGGTTTTGACATCCGCACAACTTCTACTTGCGCCATGAATGCGTGTCGAATTGATATAGATTCTTTCACTGCATAGACATGAAGCTCTCGATTTTCAGGAAGTTTTGTTCGGCTCAAAACGCTTTTTTCTCTGGTAACTGTTCTTTTAGTTTCGCCCAATCAGAACCACCGTTAAGGGACTGGGGTCCACTAGGAGATTGATAGTACCTATTAGCTCTCTCAGGACAGTACCAGCCTAGATGCCATGTGGAATCCGGCGGAAAAAATGAACCAAGAATAGATCCACTGGGTTCCTGCTTCCATGTCGTAAAAGGCGACAATTGCAGGAGTTTCTTTTTCCTTTCAGTTATCAGATATTTTTAACGTTTAACTTCTGATTACTCTATTTTACTAAATTATCTCTTCATTCGACCTATCAATTTATGTCTAGCTTCGGAGAAAAGTTTTATTTAGAATGTTTTCTTCTTTCATGTCTTTCAGGATTATAAAGTTAATAACAGAGATAACATATATCGGTATATTGAATGCATAACATTGATATTAATATTTCAAACAATAAATGTACATTTTTCTCGGTAGCCGGCTGCCCAGATCAACCAATATAACCAATTAATAATTTTAATAAATAATTAAAATAATAAACCGGAAATAAAAGGCGGGTGGGCAATGTCAGAGACATAACTGGATGTCGTGAATACGAAAACAACTGACATGTTCCTTAACACTTCCGAATATCAGTTGTATGAATTATGCACGCATTCCCCTTTTTCACATTTTTCGCAAAAACAAAGAAAGCTTCACTTGATCTCGATTACTGTGAATTTCACACAGCGAAAAGTGCACAAATCTAAGCAATCTGTTCTTGATATGTAGTAAACTGAGGATATTTCCCTACGATTTGCAAACAACAAATCCTAATAGCTCTTTAGAAAACTTTTAGAGCCATTAGAACGGCTGATATTGTGCAATGCTCTCCACCGTTGTTTTTTCCCAATGCTAATGACTGGCAGCTGTAACGAATTCGCTCTTGTCGAAAGCGAAACTAGCTGTGCAGACGACACAAAACACATCTGCTCATAGGGGCGATAGAATCCAAACTGATTCAATTTTTGTTAAGAGATTTCCTTTTATGTGATTTCGTTTGTAGCTTTTTCACTAATGGGCGGTCCTAACGGCTATAAAAATAGCCGCATTCAGAATTTTAATGTTGATTATTTCATTTCGGATTTGCATAATTTATTGAAAGAAACTATCAATATGCTGAAGGGACTCGTTTCTAGCATTCAGAAAAGTCAAATTGCGTAATTCTCTACGACATTAAACTCTGGAACATTTTTCGCATAAACAAAGAAGGCTTCACTTGATCTCGATTACTGTGAGTTTCACACAGCGAAAAGTGCACAAATCTAAGCAAACTGTTCTTGAATTGTAGTAAACTGAGGATATTTCCCTACGATTTGCGAACAACAAATCCTAATAGTTCTTTAGAAAACTTTTAGAGCCATTAGAACGGCTGACCTTGTGCAATGCTCTCCACCGTTGTTTTTTCCCAATGCTAATGACTGGCAGCTGTGACGTAATCGCTCTTGTCGAAAGCGTGCAGACGATACAAAACACATCTGCTCGCAGTGGCGATACAATCCAAACTGATTCAAGTTTTGTTGAGAGACTTGTTTCTACCTGATTTCGTTTGTAGCTTTTTCACTAATGGGCGGTCCTAACGGCTATAAAAATAGCCGCATACAGAATTTTAATGTCGATTATTTCTTTTCGGATTTGCATATTTTATTGAAAGAAACTATCAATATGCTGAAGGGACTCGTTTCTAGCATTCACAAGGACCAAATTGAGGAACTCACTGCGATATTCACCACTTTTCGGAACATTTTTCCCGGACGATTTGTTGTACAGCAGCAGATATTTTGTTCTCTTCCTTAGAACGCGTTCTGATTCTTATCACTCTCTCAGAGGGTAAATTTTGAAAAGGCACCCCATAGTAAAGTAAGTCGTATTCACGACAAAAATGGGTTGTATAGAGGTACAGTAAAGTAAATTCTGCATAATTCTTTAGGAGTATTATTATGGTTTTAAGAAGAACCGAATAGAAGTCTGGAATAGAGAACTGGGCCCTCAGTTCAAGACCTAAATTTAGATCCAATAACAGACTCAGAATCCAGTTTCAGTCGCTGCTGGTTCTCGCCTTGATGGCCAGCAAGCGAATGAGAGATGCGACCTGAGCGTTTGAGGTTGTAACCACGCAGAAGGTGCATTCTCCGTCGCTACTGGTTGATGATTCCACTCCCACGACGTCTGCTTCCATCGAACGCACGAAAAGAAATGATCGATTTTCGACCACGGTTCCCCTTTTATACGCATTCAGTTGAAGATATGTGCCTGACTACCTCAAAATCGTCGTCCTTGCGCGAAAAACCCAAGCGAAAGTAAAGAATTTTCCGCGTTGTTTTCAAATTTTAAGAAAACCTAATTTTTGAGTTGTTTGTGGTTATCGCACACTGTTCAAAATATTATCCTGAATTCCTGATCATATTTTTGATGAAATGGTGAAAGAATTATGTTGCTACCATCAATACAAGTCGAGATATTCACGATTAAGTTCTGCCCATTCTTCCATATGACTAATTTTGAAAAGGCGCCCCATAGTAAAGTAAGTCGTATTCACGACAATAAAGAATCAAGACGCGTGTGAAATCTGTTGACCTTTATTTGGTGATTTGAAATGAATTTATAACAACCGCTTAGAATATGCCAATGCAATGAATCAACTATTTTGTCTAAATCCTACTCACTCGTTTATTTTGTAATTTCATTTATAAAAAATAGGGAAGTTTTTATTCTTTACGCGGTAGTATTGCAAATTTTTCTTCAGTTTCCTCGAATACGAGCTGTGAATCAAGACTTCCCCGGACTTCAATATAGGATATTGTTGAAACGTTCACTCGGTCAATGTCAGTGGGCCGTATGAATAAAATGTAGTAAAGTTTGTTGTTTGTAGTATCTTCTCAAAAACATAGTCCACAGAGTAAAACACGTTTAGTTTGGTTTTAATTTTTCTACTTCACTTCATCAGCAAACACACGAGTAGCAACCTCTGGAGCTACCTACCGAAAAATTGTAGTAAATACCACATGTTCGAACGTTGTTGTGTAGAAAAGTCTCTGCTTTTGACAGGAACGTGATCCACATGTAGCATTTACTACCGAAATTCAAGCATGCTACATTTTATTCATACGGCCCAGTGTGTTTAGCGGTGCATCCGAGCAACTTGTAACCGGAACATACTGAGTCGCGCGCGAATAATACCGCTGTCGCTCAAGCTCAAGTTCAAGCTCAAATTGTGGATTGGGTTATTTAAATTTATTATTATTTAAATCTTCTATTGAACTAATCCTCCTAATTAAACAAAAACGTTTTGAATGTCTTGTGGCTCAGCTTTTCGTTTAAAATGCTATATTGAGTGCTGGGAGCGTAATTAACAAAACTGCACTCAAAATCATATAATCGATACAAGGGTGCTGTCGAACCGAAGAAACAGTTTCTAATCAAGATAAGAGCTTATATTTCCACTCTGCAGATCTCCACCTGTTCACCCTTTTCACAACCGGAAGTCGGTTCCGGATGAAATGGGACCACAAAAAATCGGTTTAACCATCTCTGAGAAAATTGAGGAATGAAATCTGTTCTTAAAACACTCTCAGAAATTTCAAAAAAAGTTGAGTGTTTTTTCAGTAAAGTGTGAAAAAATTATCAACTCATGTCTGTCCCATATGCAAAGTACCCGCATATCAGTCCCATTCAGTGCAAATTTCAATAATTTCATTTGTTACAATATTGGAATAGCAAAGGTGTATTACCGATATTTCATGTAAAATACCATGATTAGGTACCACAATAAATGAAAAAATTCGGAAATAAAATTTTGATCGTCTTTTTCTCGACATGCTGATTTTCCATATGGGGCTGATATGCAAGTATGGGCAGTACATACGTACACAATTTCTTATCTTTACGAACCGATTCGAATGGTATATGACACTCAGCCCTCCAGGCATTGATTTTAAAATCGGTTTTCGCAGTGATTGCATAAATTATCTATATGAGAAAGCCAAGAACGACTTCTTCCCATTGTTATGTGCACTTGGCATAATGAATATTTGCTATTTCTAAATCGAGATACCCAAAAAATACTTTATTTCTCAACTCTCGAAGTTCTTTTGGATATGGGATTTCTAGAAATATTCAAAAAAATACCGAACATAGGCGATTTGAGCCTGTTCTAAAAACCGGGAATTTTTGGTTTCGCGCACCGGGAAAATCGGGAAATTGAAATCGGAAATTCACTTGTTACCCAGCAAATGTTTCTTTCTTAATTAGAATGAAACGCGAGTTAAATTAAACTTTCCATCTGACCATTTGAATAAAGAAGAGAAACATGAACTAGTGAAGGCACTTTAGCACTTCAGGGACGTATTCTTCGATGATAAACAGAAGTTAACTTTTACTCATGAAATTAAACATCGGATTGACACAAATGATGAAAGGGGAATTCATCAAAGAACGTATAAATACCCTTGTCATTTGAGAACAGATACAGAAACTACTAAATTCAGGTATAATTAGAGAATCATCGTCTCCCTGGACTCCACCTATATGGGTTGTCCAAAAGAAGATGGAAAACTCTGGAAAGAAAAAATACCGAATAGTAGTGGACTACAGGAAGTTGAATAAAAACAACCCCTGCAGACCGATACCCAATTCCAGAAATAAGCGAAATGCTCGATCGCCTCGGAAAGGCGCAATATTTTACTGTCTTAGACTTAGCCAGCGGATTCCATCAGATAGAGATAAATCCAAATGATGTGCCGAAAACAGTATTCAACATCGATCTTGGCAAGTTCGAATTTTTGAGAATGCCATTTGGTCTGAAAAATGCTCCGGATACTTTTAAAAGACTGATGGATTCAGTCCTTAGAAAGCATTTGGGAATTAGAAGCTTTGTCTATATGGATGACATCATTATATTCTCTATAACGTTGAAAGAGCACCTTAAAGATATCACGATGGTACTACAGACCCTTCGTGATGCCAACCTGAAGGTGCAATGTGACAAATCGGAATTCCTCCGCAAGAAAGTTGAATTTCTAGGCCACACCATCACAACAAAGGGAGTAAAACCTAACCCTCGTAAGGTAGAAGCCGTTCTGAAATGGCCCCCACCGAAATCTGCTAAAGCAAAGCAAAATCTTGGCATTATATTCCTTTTGTGGAATTTGGCCTTTCTGTTTCAACAGACTTCGTAGCCGATACTTAGTGTACATAATCATTGCATGGCTAGTACTATCCACTCACGAACCAACTGAGAGGCAAAAGCAAAATCATCAACTATGAAACTGAAGATTTTAAAAAGGCCTTTGAAAAACTAAAGCAAATTATGTCTTCAGACTTACTTCTAGCCTATCCTGCTATAGGCGCTGTACTGTCACAACTATTAGAAGGAAAAGAAAGACCAATCGCTTACCTTTCCCGCACATTTTCCACGAGCCATTAACAAAGGAACTTAAGTTAACTGATGCTACAGGAAGAGTAACGCGTCAAAGACTTTATCTGGAGCAATATGACTTCAGAATAATATATAACAAGAGAAAACGAAATGTGGTCTCAGATGGGCTCTCTAGGATCTCACCAACCGAAGTTATTTACAAGAATTATCAAATGAGTGTTACCCCAATGACAAGATTTACGGTCCAGAAATAGTAAATAAGTTTGGAAACCAACTTGTAATCAGTCAACTAAGACACGTATTCCATCAGGAGAGTTAATCAGATGAACAGCTTAAAGAAATTATCAAGAAATATCTAGACCCAACCTCCAGTAACTGTATATTCGCCCCGATCGAAGTAATTCAACGGTGTGATAAAATCATTCAGGAAAATTACAAAAAAATATTCGAATACACTATTCTAACATTCTCTTACCCGATATCGTTTCAGGTACGGATCAGCAGGAGCTCATCTGAAAATCCCATAATTACAATCATAGGTATAAACTAACGTACGAGGAAGTAAGAAAATCTGTTTACTTTCCTGGTATGTTAGGCAAAATAAAATCATTCATAAAAAATTGTGACGATTGCAAATTCGCTAAATATGAGCGAAAGCCCTATTTCGAGAAGAATTTACGAGAAATCTTTGGAGAACATTTTCATTTATGTGTATGTGAAAAACCAACACAAATTTCTAACCCTCGTAGAGGCTTTCTCGAAATTTGCTCAGATTTTCCAAATTTCAAATGAAACTACAGATAAACTAACAAGTACTCTAGTCGAGTATTTCAAAATCTTTTTTACCTTAAAATCGATCACCTGTGACCAGGCGCCAGGTTTCCGAAATCCCCGATTCAAAGAATTTTTAGAAAATCAAAGTATCGCACTACACTTCGGTAGCAACAGTAATAGTAATGGAATTGTGGAACGTCACCACAATACACTTCTCGTAATGTATTTGGCAAATAGGGGAAAAGTCGAATACCTTACACTTTACGAAGGTCTAGCCTTAACAACTGCACTGTACAATGACCCTACTCATAGAACAAAAGGTTTGAAACCTCGAGATATTATATTTGGCAGCTACACTTCATTGAATCCATCTGAAATCAACACCTCTAATCAAAAGCAAATCCAAATTGTTAAAGATAACATTAAGTACACAGCCGACAAATACAATGAAAAATTACCATCGATAAACTTTGAAGAGTACAAAATTATTTCTAATCCGGTATTAGTAAAGAAAAAGCTAGTTAGGAAAAGCTAAACCAAATCCATACAGTCATCGATACAGACAAGACATTAACCGACTCACGAAACATTATGTCGCATAAAAGTAATGTTAAACGGACCTAATCAATACTTTCAGACTATGCCTGCTGGTATCACGGACATGCGCGGACATACTCATGTACGACGTAGAGAAAACCCTATAGCTATCATTCCTATAGGTACAGCAAAAATAAGCAACAGCTTTTTGCAAATAGGTCGTCACATAAACCTAGATTCAATTGCAGACACAATCAGAAATTTAGACACTGTATTCAGAATATAATTTCCAACCAACAATTGTTAAATCCAATAGTAAAGCAAAAAGCAGGAACATTACATTCATTGTTCAATAAATTGAACATTGGGAAAGCTTAGGTCGTGCTTGGAAATATGTATCTGGCAGCCCAGATGCCGGTGATTTATAGATTATAAACAGCACAATAAACTCACTGATAGATCAAAATAATAGGCAAGTTAAAATCAACAGCAGACTAGATTGAAGAACACTGCAGAAACTATCAATGCCTTTTTGAACTTTCACGATAACTTTCAAAATAGAACAATCGAAGTCTTCGAATCTCTTAACTTAATATTCAATTTAGATTAATTAATCGATCAATTAGGGATTATAGAAGAATCTATAACATTAGCCCGACGAGACATCCCCAGCAGCCGCATCATTACAACGGACGAGATAACTACAGCCCAGGAATTCGACTGAACAACGGTTTTGAGCAAATCTAGTGGACAACATACTAGATATATCCAGTACCTAGGTACTGTTGGGTAAGAATGAAATTATCAATACACTAAAGATTCCACGAATTAAGAATGTTAAATATCAATTGAGCTTTATTGTACCAGTAATCTCCAACAACCATAGAATCCACTTAAGGCCATCGTCCAAGTACCATGCGGGTGGTTTTAGGAAATTTTCGATGGAAATTTTGAAAAATTTGCCGAAACGAAAAAACATACAGACCTTTGAAAAGCTTATATCTATCGGTAGGACAAAAATGACTAAAAAATTCGGAGGATTTTCCGAGTCTTATCAAAAATAGCTTTGAAAAATAAGTGCTTTTGTGATCATTTACAATTATCTGGAAAAATAATGCGATGATATATTTTTTTTCAAATAAACCTTATGCTGACTACAAAGATTACATTCGGGCACATTTAAAGAAAAACTTTTCACGCTTTTCATAGAAAATCAACGGATTTAAAAAAAATCAACGAAATCGGTTATATGAATTTTGTTGATTTTCCATGAAAAGCGTGAAAAGGTTTTCCAAAAATGTGTCCGAATGGGATCCTTGTAGCCAGCATAAGGTTTATTTAAAAAAATAAATTTCATACCATCGAATTATTTTTTCAAATAATTGTGAAAGGATCACTCCCTCGGACCTCCAAAATTCATCCCACAATAAACATGGATCACGAAAGCTGAGGACAGCTTTACACTAGAGGGGGAATCGTTAGGAAAATACTAATGAGTGAATTAGCTAATTAGAATAATTTGATAGGTAAGGCGCGAAACGTGGCGCATCACGCCACGTAGGTGCACCAATAGCAAGACATTTTTATCGCATCAGAATATTTGTTTTATAAAACGGTAGAGCACACGAGACTCTACCTCTTTCTTGGATTACAGTTTGTAGCATTAAAACGGCAATACATTGTGAGTAGTAAAGTAAGTGATTTTTAAAAAGCCATTTAGAAAGAAAAATCCCCTGACTCTATAAAGATAATTTATACATTGCGGGCTTTGATGGAACTCAATCTATTCGGTCAGTGGAAATCACGTTGATTATTGGAAAAACTCAATACAGAGTTAGGTTTTACTTAGTAAAAGATTTATGTGTTCCTGGAATCATTGGAGCAGAGTTTTTAAAGATATAAACAATTTATGTCAGTCAGAATTTCGAGTACATATGCCTAAGGGTACCAAACGAGTATATTAAAGCAGCACATATTACAATAGCAGGAAAAGAAAATTTAAACAGAGCTGAAAATTATGATACGTGTGCTGCAAATAAAGATAAGGTCAGCATTGAAATATCAAACCGCATGAATAATGAAAGACACAAAGCAGTTTGTAAACAGAAGCCAAAGATGTCAAAAAGCGCAACTAAATCTGACAACAATTGTAACATAAATAAATCAACAAATAGAGAGAGTACAAACAAGAAAAAAGGCAGGTGGGTAATGTCAGAGACATAACTGGATGTCGTGAATACGAAAACAACTGACATGTTCCTTAACACTTCCGAATATCAATTGTATGAATTATGCACGCACATTTTTCGCAAAAACAAAGAAAGCTTCACTTGATCTCGATTACTGTGAATTTCACACAGCGAAAAGTGCACAAATCTAAGCAAACTGTTCTTGATTTGCAGTAAACTGAGGATATTTCCCTACGATTTGCAAACAACAAATCCTAATAGTTCTTTAGAAAACTTTTAGAGCCATTAGAACGGCTGATATTGTGCAATGCTCTCCACCGTTGTTTTTTTCCCAATGCTAATGACTGGCAGCTGTGACGTAATCGTTCTTGTCGAAAGCAAAACTAGCTGTGCAGACGACACAAAACACATCTGCTCGCAGGGGCGATAGAATCCAAACTGATTCAATTTTCGTTAAGAGATTTTTTTTTTTTTATTCAATATTATAATACAATTTTAAGGCACACTGCTTAAGCTCTAAGATGCCAAGGGTATTTACTAATCTTAATTACGACTATATTAAAACTAGGATAGTATCATTATGTAATGCCGGAGAATTGGATATTGCATGAGGGTCTCCCATATGGCGTTTGCAAATGTCCATGTTGGCCGCATCCTTCGGTCCGTGTGGGTCCGCGGGAAACACCCCCAGGCTACGAAGGCCCGGCGGGTGGCCCGCATGCTGGTCATCGTCTGGAGCGTAGGACCGTAGGCGGTGATGGTGATGTTACGAAGAGATGAGAAAATAAAAAAAGTAAATATTGTGAAAACCGAGGTAAATAGGGGGTATGGAAACAAAATGTCTGAAAACTACAGAGATCTAATTAGTTGCCATCGAGATGGTGAAGAGACATGGAAGGGGGGAACGAAAAGTTAGTGACAAAAAAAGATCTTGTTAGTTACAATGAAGATGGTGGACAGGGACGGTGATCGAGAGAATCGAGCGGATGTTAGTGTCGAACCTGTAGGTGGAGATTATACTTTCTGAGCGAGGTATAACAGATTACACTTGGATATTAATGTGTTTGAGGTACTGGTATATAAGAAGCATATAAGAGATATCCCGACTAGCCAACACATCTCGGACCGGAACTTCAGGTGGTCTACCTCGGGCCCTTAGGGAGTCCTTTAATAAAGACCTGGCGTCACGATACTCCGTACACGTCCATACGACATGCTCGATGTCCTGATAACCGTCACCACAAGCGCAGAGACCGCTCTCCACGATTCCAATACGCCGGAGATGCGCGTTGAAGGTGTAATGGTTTGACATGAGCCGGGACATCACACGAATGAAGTCACGACTCACGTTCATCCCCCTGAACCAAGGTTTCGTCGATACCCTAGGGATAATGGAATGCAGCCATCGTCCCAGTTCGCCATTGCTCCATGAAGTTTGCCAACTTTCGAGAGTTTTCTGACGAGAGATACTGAAAAATTCATTGAAGCAGATTGGTCTTTCATAAATATCACCTTCTAATGCGCCCACCTTAGCCAATGAGTCTGCCTTTTCATTGCCCGGAATGGAACAATGCGAAGGGACCCAGACTAACGATATTAAATAAGACCGTTCAGATAAAGTTCGCAAGTGTTCCCGTATTTTCCCCAGGAAATATGGGGGATACTTTCCTGGCTTCACTGCGCGGAGAGCTTCTATTGAACTTAGACTGTCCGTGACAATGAAGTAATGGTCTTTGGGCAAGGTTTCAATGATCTCGAGGGTGTACTGAATAGCAGCTAATTCTGCGACGTAGACTGAAGCCGGATCACTGAGTTTGTACGAAGCGGTGATGTTCTGATTGAAGATTCCGAAGCCTGTGGACCTGTTGATGTTTGATCCGTCAGTGTAAAACATCTTTTCACAGTTGACTGTTCTAAATTTATTATAAAAAATATTTGGGGCCACTTGAGGGCGCACGTGATCCGGAATTCCACGAATTTTTTCTCTCATGGATGTGTCGAAAAACACAGTAGAATTAGTAGTATCCAAGAAATGAGCACGGTTGGAAACAAACGAAGAAGGATTAATATTCTGAGCCATGTAATCAAAATACAAGGACATAAAACGGGTCTGAGAATTGAGTTCGACAAGCCTTTCGAAGTTTTCAATCACCATCGGATTCAAGATATCGCATCGGATTAGCAATCGATATGAGAGATCCCAGAATCGGTTTTTCAACGGTAAGACGCCCGCGAGCACTTCGAGACTCATCGTATGAGTCGACTGCATGCAACCTAAGGCAATACGCAAACAACGATACTGAATTCTTTCCAGTTTAATGAAATGGGTGTTCGCGGCGGATCGGAAGCAGAAGCATCCATATTCCATTACGGACAATATCGTTGTTTGGTACAGCCTGATCAGGTCTCCTGGGTTTGCACCCCACCAAGTTCCGGTTATTGTGCGAAGAAAATTGATTCTCTGCTGGCATTTTTGTTTCAGATATCTAATGTGACATCCCCAGGTGCCTTTGGAGTCGAACCAGACCCCGAGATATTTGAATGTGAAGGCCTGAGCTATGGTTTCACCCCCTAGTTGAAGCTGTAATTGTGCTGGTTCTCGCTTTCTTGAAAATACGACCAGCTCAGTTTTCTCCGTAGAGAACTCGATACCCATTTGAAGAGCCCATGTCGACAAGTTGTCGAGGGTATCTTGTAATGGTCCTTGGAGATCGGCAGCTTTGGGTCCTATAATGGACACAACGCTGTCGTCGGCAAGTTGTCTTAGCGTGCAAGATGTGTTGATACATTCATCAATGTTGTTTACGTAAAAGTTGTATAAAAGGGGGCTTAAGCATGAGCCCTGAGGAAGACCCATGTAACTGAATCGTATTGTCGACAAATCACCATGTGCAAAATACATGTGTTTCTCGGACAATAGATTATGTAAAAAGGTGTTCAAAACCGGCGAAAGACCATGCTGGTGCAGCTTCTTAGATAGGATATTTATAGAAACTGAATCAAAAGCCCCCTTGATATCTAGAAATACTGTTGCCATTTGTTCTTTACGAGCAAATGCCATTTGAATTTCGGTTGAGAGCAACGCAAGACAATCGTTCGTTCCTTTACCCCTGCGGAAGCCGAATTGTGTATCTGAAAGTAAACCATTAGTCTCGACCCAATTGTCTAGACGGAAGAGAATCATTTTTTCGAACAACTTCCGGATACAGGAAAGCATAGCAATCGGCCGATACGAATTGTGATCGGAGGCTGGTTTCCCAGGTTTTTGAATGGCGATAACTCTCACTTGTCTCCAGTCGTGTGGAACAATATTACCCTCGAGGAACTTGTTAAACAAATTCAGCAAGCGCCTTTTGGCAGAGTCAGGAAGATTTTTCAACAAGTTGAATTTAATTCTGTCTAACTCCGGGGCCTTATTGTTACACGACAAGAGCGCAAGTGAGAACTCTACCATCGAAAACGGTGTTTCGTTTGTATTCGAAGTCGCGGCGCGGGATATCTTCTGTTCCGGAACAGAATCAGGACATACTTTTTTAGCGAAATCGAATATCCAGCGGTTAGAATATTCCTCGCTTTCGTTCGTTGTGTTTTGGTTGCGCATTCGTCGGGCTGTGTTCCAAAGAGTGCTCATCGATGTTTCTTTTGTTAATCCGTCAACAAACCGTCGCCAGTAACCTAGTTTCTTTGCTTTAACTAAGTTCTTCATTTGCTTATCTAGCGCTGCGTAATTTCTATAATTATCAGGTGTTCCATATTTTCTGAACTTTTTGAATGCTAAAGATCTTTTCGCGTTCAGTGATGAGCACTCTTTGTCCCACCGCGGGTTGGGAGGACGAATGTTAGTATTCGCGCCGGGTATACGTTTCGTCTGAGCTTGAATCGCAGTGTCGAGAATCAAGCCAGCCATAAACGTATACTCTTCCTCCGGAGGAAGTTCTTGTGTTGTTTCTAGTTTCTCAGATATCGATATTGCGTAGCATTTCCAATCAATATTTCGTGTGAGGTCATACAAAACATTGATTGTTTCCGATGGTCTTAATCCGCTGGCGATTGAAATTACGATAGGCAGATGATCGCTACCGTGGGGATCAGGGATTACCTTCCACGTGCAATCCAACCGTAGCGATGTCGAGCAGAGGGATAAGTCCAGCGCACTTGGTCTTGCTGGTGGTGCGGGAATTCGTGTCATTTCTCCCGTATTCAAGATTGTCATATTGAAGTTGTCGCAAATATCATGGATCATAGCTGATCTGTTATCATCATGAAGACAACCCCATCCCGTACCGTGAGAGTTAAAGTCTCCTAAAACTAACGTCGGTGTGGGAAGAAGTTGCATGATACTGCTGAGCCAGTGGTACCCAACTGAGGCTCTAGGGGGAATATAGATGGAAGCAATACAAAGGTCCTTGCCTTTAATTGTGACATGACATGCGACAACTTCAATACCTGATATCGAGGGGAGGTTAGTTCGAAAGAAGGAATAGCACTTTTTGATCCCCAAAAGTACTCCTCCGTAGGGATTATCTCGATCCAGGCGAATAATGTTAAAATCGTGGAAGTTTAGTGATACATCAGAAGTTAACCAAGTTTCGCACAATGCAAATGCGTCACATTTCAGATTATTTACTAAGTATTTAAAAGGATCTATTTTCGGGATGATACTTCTACAGTTCCACTGTAAAACAGTGATCGAATCCTTGACCTCGTTCGAAAAATTAGCCATCGAAGGAAACGATTGCTGAGAGGAGGGGCCATTTTGCAGTCAGCTGCATCAAAAACATTTTAACTTTTGGCAGGAAAGTCATCAAAATACCTTTTAGGGGGTCAGAAATGTTGAAGACGGAAAATATAAAGTTCACAATGTCACTGAATTTTACAAGTCCAGCACTTGATGTGTTTTCTGGTTCCTTGGGGACTTTCGGGGTTTTGGGTGTCCCCGGAAGTGTTGGATATTCTTTCTCCGATTTCAAGTCTCCGGAACTAGGAGCTTTTGGCTTCTTCTTTTCGTTTTTTTTACCAACACTTCCTTCTGCTGTTACTTTTGGAGGGCCTTCAAGAGATATCTTCGAACCCTTTCTAGGGAGTTTAGGAGATGATATATTTTTCCTCTTCCTAAAACTACGAGGGACAGTTGAAGATGTACCTTCTTGAGGATCGTCAGAGTCGCAATCGTCCGTAGACAAACAGGTGTAGGGGTTCTGTTCAGGTGGTGTGGCGATTTTCAGCATTTCTGCGAACGAGCGGTTTGATCGTTCCTTGAGAGATCGTTTCAAATGATCTCCACGCAATTTATACGCAGAACATGCTGTGAGGTCATGCGGGGCCGCCCCACAGTAAAGACACTTTTCAATGTCTCTGTCGCAAACGCCATCCGCATGACTCTCTCCACACTTCGAGCAGCGGGGCCGATTTCCACAATGGGAAGCTGTGTGTCCTAGTTGTTGACAACTAGTGCAATTCATTACCCGTGGTACGAAAAGTCGTACAGGTAGACGAACCCTGGCCAGGAGAACGAATTTCGGCAAAGCCGAGCCGGAGAAGGTCACCCGATACGAGTCCGAGTGGGGATAAGACTTTGTCCCATCCGCGGCGATCGATACTGAATGCAAACGTTTGCAGTCCAGTATCTTGACATTCTTAAGCAAGGGATCTTTAAAACATCCGACCCCATGTTTGAGAATGTCCTCGCATGTCAGACTTGGATCCGTGATCACTCCGTCTATCTCGACTTCGCGAGCTGGTATGTAAACGCGGTAGTCCCGCGTAAAGTGGTCGTTTCGAGCGATCTCATTAGCATGTTTCAGACTGGTCAACGAGACCCTGAGCTTATCGGGACGAATTTTTGAAATAGATTTCAATGTTGCATATTTCGACTCCAAGTCTTTAGATATTTTCAAAATATTAAGCGGTTTATTCTTCTCTTTGGTCCGAAAATAAACCACATAAAGGCCGGCCGAGGGTGAAGGCTCTTCGGGATACTGTTTAACCCGGTGAGTCTTACTATTTGGAGCAGATTTAGAATCTGTTTCCATTTTATCTTCGGGGGGCAGGGTAGAATTTAATGGACTTGCCATAGCGCGGTTGAGGTTCCGCGCAAATTATAGGGGGAGTCAAAATATAAGACGATAAAGGGACACGAAGGGAAAAAATATTATACTTAGCTAATGATCCGTAGCAACTCGGCCGCTGAGGCCAAGCGTTAGTTACAACGACCTCCGAGAATTAATATGTACACAGCAGCGGTTCACGGCACCACACTGAACGTCGGTTCACTGATCTTATTGTTTTAACACAATAGCACCCGGCACTGTCTAACGGTATTTATTGTTTATACTGTATTGATCTACTGCACAAGCTCACGAACAAAAGATCTGATATTAAATGACCTTGAAACGGATTAGAATGGATTAACGCACAGCTGCTCTAATGCAAACTACCATCCGATCGATACGACGGTCACGAAAGGAATCTTCGTTAAGAGATTTCCTTTTATGTGATTTCGTTTGTAGCTTTTTCACTAATGGGCGGTCCTAACGGCTATAAAAATAGCCGCATACAGAATTTTATTGTCGATTATTTCATTTTGGATTTGCATAATTTATTGAAAAAAACTATCAATATGCTGTAGGGATTCGTTTCTAGCATTCACAAGGACCAAATTGAGGAACTCACTGTGATATTCACCACTTTTCGGAACATTTTTCCCGGACAATTTGTTGTAAAGCAGCAGATATTTTGTTCTCTTCCTTAGAACGCGTTCTGATTGGCTGGTGTTGACATGGAGCAAATGAGACAGGTTTTTCAATAGTGTACTATTGAAATACTTCAATGCTTTTGCTATACACGTCTAAATTGAAAAATTTCGATTCTATTGGTAGTTAGATTATATAAATCCTTTCACAGATCACTGAGCTATGAACTTTAAAAATACGAGAAAGGCAAACGCGCCTTATGAATTATCCTCTTTGATACTCGTTTATACCAAACATTTCAGAAAAGTTTAATTTTGAACTATTTGAGAATATGTCACAGAACTGAAAATTTTATTATAAAATTGTGATCATATTTCCGATGGCATGTCGCAAGAATTATGTTGATTCATTAGATACAACAATAGATATTCACGATCAAAAACTTATCACTCTCTCAGAGGGTAAATTTTGAAAAGGCACGGTAAAGTAAGTCGTAGTAGTAAAGTAAGTCGTATTCACGACAAAATGTTGCAAATGATGTGGAGAATGACAAAAATGAATTAATCATCGTAAATGCTGAAGTCTTCGAGCGCGGTATTTCAAAGTATGATAAGTATGAAACAAACCTAAAAGTGAATGAAAATGAAAACTAATGCTGTGCTTCAGAACAACAATGAAATATACAACATTGACGATCGTTCAGATACTATGCTTCCCTTTTGTGGAATTAACATTACTAATGAAAAGGAACGAGACTTTTTAGATAGAGATTGCGACGAGGAAGACATATGTTTACTTGATTTAGATACAAACCAGGAGTTTAACGGTAAATAAAAGATAAGGTCAAACAAATGGTCAGGACCGGACGGATAAAGTTCTGGAAGCACTAAATACAGACCATTTGATAAAAAAAAAATTTTGTAGGCATAGAGAGAATTATGGCAACGTACAGCGATGTCTTCTATCTGAAGGGGAATAAATTAACTAGCACCGACGCAGCGTTTCATGAAATTGAAACTACTTCAAACGTGCCTATCAATAAACGGCAATACAGATTTCCAAAAGCTACCAAGAAACAACATTAATGAAATTTTTTTTAACCATTTAACCATTCTATCATAAATATTCTACTAAACACTCAGACCCTGTTAATTAGTGACATTAATGAAGAAATTGAAGAAATGCGTAGGAAAAGTACCATAAGGCCTAGCAAGAGTCCGAGGAATGCACCAGTCTTATGTGTTCCTTAGAAGGTCGATAAATACAGAATCGTGAACAAGGAATACAGAATCGTGGTTGACTTTAGGACTCTAAATTTAGTAACCAAGTCATTTGTATAGCCAATTCCACTGATCGACGAGTTTCCAGATAATCTCGGAAACAGTAAATATTTTTTTATTTTGGATTTAAAATCGGGGTTTTACCAAGTACCCAATAATCCAAAAGATGCAGTCAAGACAGCGTTGTCAACTTCAAAAGGCCACTTTTAGTTCACAAGAATGCCCATGCGTTTATGAAATAGTCTATCCACTTTTCAACAATTGATGAATACTTTACTGAATGAAATAAAAGACGTGAAAGCTATAGTCTACTTGGACGACATAATTGTTTTTGATTCATCAATTGAAGAACATAACGATAACATGTGTAAAGTTTTAGGGGCATTGCGCCGGCATTTAAAAGTCGAGCCAGAAAAATGCCAAATTAGGAGTTCGCTCATTTTTAGGAACAGTAAATTTCTACGGAAAATTCATACCTCACATAGCAGAGAAACGTAAACCATTGAACGATCTTTTGCTAAAGAATATTAAGTTTGTTTGGACAGAAGAATGTCAAAAAGCCTACTAAGAATTGCGGATTTTTTTTATTTCTGACACACTGTTTGTTAGACCGATACTTTCGTGATCACGGCAGATGCAAGCGAGTACGCTGTTGGAGCAGTACTCTCTAATCAAAAATCGATCGATAGGCCCATTTCATATGCAAGTAGAAGTCTAGTAGGAAAGTACAATACGATTGAAAAAGTACTGACGGATAAGTGCTCCCAAACGGAGCCCTTCTCATTCCATAGTAGCCCAAGTCAGGCGACGATTGACTACGCACTCCGGTTAACAATGGAGAGGAACAAAGTGCGTAGTAAGCGAGCCAGGGACTCACCATGTCACAAACGCGTGACCAAGAGGCGTAAGGGCCAGGTCGCTGACGGCAGGGAGTAGGATTGCGACAGAGGTCTTAACCCCAAACGAGATACTCGGTACCCGGATCCTATTGAAGAGACCGAACACGAGCATCCTGTCAATAACCGACCAGACATGGAGCGGCCCTGGCTCAAGGTAACCGGGAAGAAAAAGAAGAAAGTCCCCATAGAACGCGAGAGAAAGGCTAGGGACAAAGGAGAAGCCCTGCTGGTCAGAACAGACAAGGAGAAATACGCCGACGTCCTCAAGGCAATGCGGAGCGAGGCATAGCTTGCTGACTTCTGAAAGGAGGTTCGCTCTATTTGACGTACTGGAGCTGGCGAGATGCTGCTAGTGCTAAAAAAAGGATCGGTCGGATCAGACTCGGAGTGCTAGCTCAGCAAGTTCTAGGCGACGAGGTTGAAGGGAGAGCCTTGCAAAGCAAGATGACACTTCAGTATAAACGACTGGATGAGATGGGCGTCGGTACTCCGGGTGGAATGCAACGCAAAATTGCTAGAGAGCACGCACAGACTGATGTGTCTTTGTGTGATCAGTGCGTACCGTACGGTATCTGTAGACGCAGCCTGCGTGGTGGCGTGCATGATGCTTATTGGACTGCTTATCAAGGAGGACGCTAAGTGCTACGATACGTGGATGGACAGGAACGCCCGTAGGACAGCCAACGCAGCTTCCCTATGCGAGTGGCAAAGGATATGGGACAGCTCAACCAAGAGCAGGTGGTCACATCGGCTCATTCCTAGAATCTCCGGATTGATCGACAGACCCCACGACGAAGAAAACTGGCCTAACGCATTTCCTCACAGGTCATGGTTGTTTCAGGTGGTACCTCCACAGGTTCGTCCACACGGCATCCCCTGCTTGCCCTGGCTGCCCAAATGAGCTTGAGACTGCATAACACGTCATGTTTACCTGTCCCCGCTTTGCGACACAAAGGAATGATCTACTGGATGTATGTGCCAGAGAAATTACACAAGAGAACCTAGTTCAGAGGATATGCCACAGCGAGGAGAACTGGAACGCAGTGTCGACCGCGACCAACCAGATCGCTGGAATCTTGCAGTGAAATTGGAGCGCAGAACAACAGGCAGTCGCGAGCGCCGGCCGCTAAAGAGGGTTCAGCGAACAAGCGTCGGTTCGGGAGTTTTTCCATTGTCGGCGAACTCTCCGTCGGTGTAGTCTAAATCCTTCGCCGAGAATTAGACGAGTCGATCCGTTTACGGGTATAGGAAGCGACGGTTACGGGAGAACTTCCATCGCCAGGGAATTCTTCGCCGGTGTAGGCTAGATCCATCTCTAACCGGAATCACCGGATCGACCACGGCTTTCCTTCGAGTGTCCCGGTGGCGTAACATGAATGGTCGGTGTCGGGAGAACTTCCTCCGCCGGGGAACTCTCTGTTGGTGTAGGCTAGATCCTTCGCCGGGGACAGATGCAAAAGCATCGAAGTTGAGTCGTCCGGGCCCAAGTGAACCGAAAGCCACGCTCCAACCGGAATCACAGGATCGACCTCAGCACTCATTCGAGTGTCCCGTGTGGCCAAACACGAGATTCGGTGTCGGGAGAAACTCTTTCGTCGGGGAGCTCTCCGTCGGCGTAGTCTAGATCCTTCGATGGGGATTAGATGAGTAGATTGCGATGCAACTCCGGTATGGATCTTCGGGGCGCCAGTGAACCGGAAGTCATCTTCCAACCGGAATCACTCGACTGACTCAGGCATCCTGCCTTACGAACCGTTCACGGATTTCGGGACCAGGCTGACCTATTTTCCTTGAATGCGATACTGATATGTGTTCTTTTATAGTCTCCCACTTCTTCCGCTTGCGGTAACAAGCTTTGTATTTCGCTTGGAGATTCCTCGATCGCACCATAATCAACACGATGTCATCAGCCAAATTCGAAATGAATGGCTTCTGAGTCGGTGCTATGCATTTTATATAGCAAATCAGCAGAAAGTTTATTACAAACTACAACTGGTTGAAAAATGGGTCTTATACAGTATAGTGAAGTAAAAATTCGCATAATTCTTTGGGTATAAAATTATGATTCTAAATGGCACCTTACAAAATTTTGATGTCGATTATTTCATTTCGGATCAATTTTTTTGATAATTCTTAATACTCAATACAAGACTTTGAGACAATTGTAAGGAAACAAGAAATGACAAAATAAATACAACATTCATCGAATCACACAGGGTCGTATAAAGGGATAATACATAATTCAAATCAACATGGAGTTAACTAATAATATTGAAAATTGAAAAAAAGAGATAAGGGAAATACAATTCATGTGTGAACATAAAAGTAATCAAAAAGTGATACTAACACATATATCGGATTTATTCACAATTTATGTTCTAATTAATTTAAAAGACAAACAAAAATTAATCTCAAAAGACAGAACTCCGAAAACACATCTCAGTAAGTAAGGGGAAGTTATTGTGGCATTGAACTGACCATTCGACTTGGATGTAGAGCAATAACCCAACAGAAAGATGGAAGAAAGCAATTACCAGAGACGAATGAAGGAAAAACAATACGATGGATAGAGATAAGCAGTATGTAAGCAGCATTAATATTGTGGTATTCTATTCAAAAATTTTCTCTTCGATTTTTGAAACAACCAAGAGACTGTTTGTGCATAAAATACAGAATAAAACAGTGCCTTGATTTCGTAAGTCATCCTTAAGAAAACGAAGTGGGTTCACTATTATATGCACCCCAAAACCAGTATAATCAAAGTCGATTCGTACGCCCACCAACTAACATGACACACAAACTCTACTAGTACTTACTTACTCTATCAGTCGTAGACCACGCGGGTCTCTGCTGTATACAGGAGGCGTCTCCATTCAACTCGGTTCATGGCTGTTCGCCGCCAGCCTCGGTAGCTGCGAAGGGTCCGCAGGTCGTCCTCAATTTGATCGATCCATCTTGCCCGCTGCGCGCCTCTTCTTCTTATACCGGTCGGATCATTATCGAGAATCATTTTAACCGGGTTGTTCTCCGACATTCTAACAACATGCCCGGCCCACTGTAACCGCCCGACCTTGGCCGTTTGGACGAGGGTTGGTCCTCCCAGCAACTGGTGCAGTTCATGGTTCATTCGCCTTCTCCACGTACCGTCTTCTATCCGCACTCCACCGAAGATGGTTCGCAACACCTTCCGTTCAAAAACAGCTAGTGCGCGTTGGTCCTCCGCAAGCATTGTCCAGGACTCATGCCCGTAGAGGATAACCGGTCTAATCAGCGTTTTGTAGATAGTTAACTTCGTACGACGGCGAATTTTGCTCGATCGAAGCGTCTTGCGCAGTCCAAAGTAAGCACGATTTCCTGACAGTATGCGTCTCTGAATTTCTCTGCTGGTGTCATTATCGGCAGTCACCAGTGAGCCCAAGTACACGAACTCGTCGATCATTTCGATTTCATCACCGCCAATCAGAACTCGCAATGGGTGGCTGACATTATCTTCTCTCGAGCCCCTGCCTTTCATGTACTTTGTCTTTGACACATTGATGTCTAGTCCGATCCGCTTGGCCTCAGCTTTTAGTCCGATGTACGTATCTTCCATCTTCTCAAAGTTGCGTGCTATAATATCAATATCATCAGCGAAACCAAGTAGCTGGACGGACTTTCTGAAAATCGTGCCACTCGTGTCTATCCTCGCTCTTCTTATCACACCCTCCAAAGCAATGTTGAATAGCAGACACGAAAGGCCATCACCTTGCCGTAGCCCTCTGCGAGTTTCGAAGGGACTCGAGTTTATCCCCGATACTCGAACAACGCACATCACTCGATCCATCGTAGCCTTGACCAATCGTATCAGTTTGTCCGGGAATCCGTAGTCGTGCATGATTTTCCATAGCTGTTCTCGATCGATTGTGTCGTAGGCTGATTTGAAATCGATGAATAAGTGATGTGAGGGCCCATTGTATTCGCGGCACTTTTGCAACACCTGGCGGATGGCGAACACTTGGTCCGTGGTAGCGCGTTCACCCATAAATCCTGCCTGATATTGTCCCACGAATTCGTTTGCAATCGGTGAAAGTCGACGGCATAAGATTTGGGAGAGTACCTTGTAGGCGGCGTTCAGCAGAGTGATCGCGCGGTAATTGCAGCAATCCAGCTTATCGCCCTTTTTGTAGATGGGACACACGATTCCTTCCATCCATTCCTCCGGTAAAATCTCGTCCTCCCAGATCTTGGTAACGACCCAGTGCAATGCTTTCACTAGTGCATTACCACCGTGTTTTAGTAGCTCGCTTGGTAGTTGGTCAACGCCAGCGGCCTTATTATTTTTCAACCGGCTTACCATCTCCTGCACTTCTTGGAGGTCTGGGACCGGCAGTATATCGTCCTCCGCACGCGTTCCCAAGTTCGTTACTGCGCCGCCACTTTCGTATTCCGCCACATCGCCATTGAGGTGCTCGTCGAAATACTGCCGCCACCTCTCGATCACCTCACAGTGGTTCGTGAGAAGATCCCCGTTGGTGTCCTTGCACATATCGGCCTGTGGCACATGGCCTCTGCGCGAACGGTTCACCTTCTCGTAGAACTTCCTTGTGTCATAAGCACGGAACAGCTGTTCCATCACTTCGCGATCTCGGTCTTCCTGTTGGCGCTTTTTTCTACGGGATACCGAGTTTAGTCTGTTCCGCGCCTGTCTGTATATCTCCTCGTTTGCTCTCGTCCGGTGTTGCAGCTTACTCGCCCAAGCTGCATTCTTCTCGGCCACTAACTGTTCACATTCGTCGTCGAACCAGTCGTTCCTTACGTTCGTAGCAGCCGTACCTAGCGTTGCTGATGCGGTGCTACCTATGGCAGATCGGATATGTCTCCAGCCATCTTCAAGAGTAGCTGCACCAAGCTGCTCTTCCGTTGGTAGTGCCACTGCCAACTGCTGCGCGTAATCTTGGGCTACTCCTGCATCCCGGAGCCGCGCAATGTTAAACCGCGACGATCGGTTTCGACGTCGGGTAGCCACCGTCGAAAGTTTTGAGCGCATGCATACAGCAACCAAGTAGTGGTCCGAATCTATATTCGCACTGCGGTAGGTGCGAACATTGTTGATGTCCGAGAAAAATTTTCCGTCGATCAAAACGTGGTCGATTTGGTTTTCGCTCTGTTGGTCAGGTGATCTCCACGTAGCTTTGTGGATATCCTTGCGGGGAAAGAAGGTGCTTCTGACTACCATTCCTCGGGAGGCCGCAAAGTTGACACACCGTTGGCCGTTGTTATTCGATGCGGCATGTAGGCTGTTCGGTCCGATTACCGGTCGGTACATTGCCTCCCTTCCTACCTGGGCATTCATGTCACCGATGACAATTTTTACGTCTCTGCGTGGGCAGCCGTCATAGACTTGTTCCAGCTGCACGTAGAACGCTTCTTTCTCGTCATCGGGTCTCCCTTCATGTGGGCAGTGCACGTTGATGATGCTGTAATTGAACAAAACGGCCTTTAATTCTCAACTTACACATCCTAGCGTTGATCGGCTGCCACCCAATCACTCGCTGACGCATCTTGCCCAGCACTATAAAGCCAGTTCCCAGCTCGTTCGTTGTGCCACAGCTTTGGTAGAAGGTAGCCGCTCGATGTCCGCTTTTCCACACCTTCTGTCCCATCCAACAAAGCTCCTGCAGCGCTACGACTTCGAAGCTGCGAGGATTTAGTTCGTCGTATATTATCCTGTCGCAGCCTGCGAAACCTAGCGACTTGCAGTTCCATGTTCCAAGTTTCCAATCGTAGTCCTTATTTCGTCGCGTGGGTCTATGCCGATTGTTCCGGGTCATATTCTCTCCTGTATTGTTTGTAATTAAAGTTTTATGGGCGGCTTATTAGGCCAACGCCAACCCCCTGTCTCGCCGGAGGATCATCGTGCTTGCTCTGTTTAACGTCCCAACTAGCACTAGTACGATCCCGTTGGTGGGGTTGCCACCTTGGATTTAGCTGGACGGGATGCAGCATTTCATACTCAACTCTACTAGTACGCACTCTAAATTACGATTTAAATGTTTGTTGCATCCGAAAATATTTTAAGTGACGGTGTACAATATTGAACACACTTTACCCTATAACTCCAGAACCGGAAGTCAGATCCGGATGAAATTCAGGAATTACGTATGGGACCGGAAGACCTTTCATTTGAATCTAAATTTGTGGAAATCGATCAAACCATCGCTGAGAAAAGTGAGTGAGATCCATTTTAGTATATATGGCCACTATTTCCGGTACTTCCGGAGCCAGGGTAGCCGGAATTGATTTGTTTAGTTGCCTACTGATAATGACTATCGATTTGTGTAGTTTTGAGACCAGTTTAAAAAATTTTTTACGTGTTTTGTTTCGCCGGTTTAAGTGAATGTGTACAATATTGAACACACTTTACCCTATACCTCCAGAACCGGAAGTCAGATCCGAAATCACGTATGGGACCGAAAGACCTTTCATTCGAATCTAAGTTTGTAAAAATCGGTCAAACCATCGCTGAGAAAAGTGAGTGAGATCCATTTTGGTATATATAACCACTATTTCCGGTACTTCCGGAACCAGATACCGGGAACCAGGATAGCCGGAATTGATTTGTTTAGTTGCCTACTGATAATGACTATCGATTTGTGTAGTTTTGAGACCAGTTTAGAGATTTTTTTACGTGTTTTGTTTCGCCGGTTTAAGTGACGGTATACAATATTGAACTCACTTTACCCTATAACACCAGAACCGGAAGTCAGACCCGGATGAAATTCAGGGATTACGTATGGGACCGGAAGACCTTTCATTTGAATCTAAGTTTGTGGAAATCGGTCAAACCAAAGGCTGCTCGGCCATCCATGAAAGTTGACCATCAATGTCAACTTCGCTCTCTGAGCAGCCTAGATAGCCGTGTAGTGTCGGTAGCGGTTTCCCAACTGGCTAACAATAACGCTACGGTCCACCTGTATCGGTGGTATAAGTCCACCAAACAGGTATGCCGTGTGGCATCCGGCGGAATTATTTTCTACCAAGAATTGATCCACTGGTTTCCTGTTCCATGTCGTAAAAGGCCACAAAAATAGGATCTCCTAAGTCAAGGTGTATTTCCGTGCCGATGACTGAATGGCTGCAGGAGGTTAAACAATGCAGTCGTGAACGGAATATCTTGGGGTTTTCCCTTACTGTGTTAAGCGAAGCTCTGACACAGTGGACGACTTCTTTCATCGCAACTCGTGGGATTTAAATGATTAAAACATTTTAAAAAATCCTTACATGGTTCGCTATAGGCGATTATAAGCCAATATATTGGGTTTCTTCTAGTTGTTGTACGATAAGTGCTGGAGATGGGGTGTTCATTACTCTGATTGATAATGGTTAGAGTGGCACAAATCAATCTCCAGCATAAACGTACAGCAACTATAAATCTATCCAGACTTCTGCAAGAAGGTAAAGCTTCTATAGCTTTGGTTCAAGAACCATATTTCCAAAAGGGAAACTTCTACGTTGGAAAATTGTTAAACCCAGTCTTTGTTGCCTTCAACAAGACCGGTATGACTAATCCACGTGAAATGCCTCGAGCATGCATACTTGCAAATAGTGCTCTCGATGTTTCTCTCATAGCTCACAACTCTGGATATTTGTGCTGTCACAGTTGATATGACTATTGATGGCATAGACAGAAAATATGTCTATTGTTCGGCATATTTGCCGCATAACCAACCTTCGCCAAGCGATGACTTCAAAAAGGTTGTAATATACTGCTGCAAAAGTGATTTACCGCTTGTAATCGGCAGTGACATAAATGCTCACCATATCATTTGGGGCAGCACAGATATAAATTCGAGAGGCTCTGATATGATGGAATTTGTGAGCAGTACAAACCTGCACATAGTCAATGCAGGAAACCGTCCAACTTTTGCGAGATCTGGAAGAGAGGAGATTTTGGACGTAACTCTCTGCTCTGATAGAATTGCGCATGAGTTGGTGAATTGGCTCGTCTCCGATGAGCTCGAACCTTCGTTGTCTGATAATAAGTACATATTCTTTGATCATTCAAACGTTAAATTTGATATTATCACATATCGTAACCCCAAATCTACAAACTGGGACCTCTATGAAGAGGGCTTGGTGACTAGATTTTACGGGTACCAACCAACAATTGAAACCCCAATTGATTTGGAAAATGTTGTCGACGAGACGACAAATTCACTCATAGTTGCAGCATATGAAGAGGCTTGTCCACTTCGGATTGTGCGAGCTACTAGAGGAACTCCTTGGTGGATTGCTGAACTTGCTAGACTAAGGAAACTATGCAGAAGAGCTTGGAACCACCGACGCAGAAATGGGTCGGAGGCATTCGTGTCGGCTCGAAGGGCTTACAAAATGCTCTTCGATCGTCTGAGCGAAGTGGTTGGAAAAGCCTCTGCACAAATGTCTCTAGTCTCAACGAGGCTAGCAGATTAAATAAGTTACTTTCGAAGTCTAAGGACTTTAATGTCAGTTTCTTAAGAACTTGAACACTTGTCTGATGAAGGTGATGTACTTCACTATCTTTTTAACACTCACTTTCCAGGATGTATGGATCCATCACCGACAGCTCTTCCCGAGACTTTTTCAGGTAGTTACGATTCTTGGGCCCTTGCTCGAAGCGTTGTGACGATTGAATCGGTCAAATGGGCAGTTGAGAGTTTTGCTCCGTACAAGTCTCCTGGAAAGGATGGAGTTTTCCCAGTGTTACTGCAGAAAGGGTATGAACATTTCAAACATGTTTTGAAGAAAATACTTAGTTTTAGTTCTGCGTTAGGATATATTCCAAGAGCCTGGCAGGAAATAATTGTCAAATTTATTCCCAAAGGCGGTCGCGACACTTATGAGGAAGCGAAGAGTTTCAGGCCTATCAGTCTTAGCTCATTTCTTCTTAAAACAGTGGAACGCATAGTCGATCACTATATCAGGAATGTTAGTCTGGGCGTGCATCCGCTACATGGAATGCAACATGCTTACCAGCATGGAAAGTCCATTACAACCCTGTTACATGATGTTGTGTACAACATTGAAAAAGCTTTCTCACTAAAGCAATCTTGCTTGGGAGTTTTCCTAGATATTGAAGGTGCCTTTGATAACGTGTCTTTCAATTCAATTCTGGAAGCAGCCCGTGGTCATGGCATACCTTCAAGTATCACAAATTGGATACACGCAATGCTTAGCAATCGACTTCTTTGTTCATCGCTTCGGCAAGCAGAGATTAAAAAGTTGAGTGTCTGTGGGTGTCCTCAAGGTGGTGTTCTATCCCCACTTTTATGGAACCTAGTCGCTGATGGTTTGTTAAGGAAACTTAATAACCTTGGATTTCCGACTTATGGTTTTGCCGACGATTATCATATATTGATGACCGGTATAAGCATTAACACTCTCTTTGATTTAATGCAACAAGCCCTGCGATCTGTTGAACAATGGTGTTGTCAGGTTGGATTATCTGTAAATCCGGGCAAAACATCAATGGTGCTTTTCACTCATCGTAGGATAATCACAGGAGCTCGTCCGTTACAGTTCTTCGGTTCAGAGGTTACTGTGGTCGATCAAGTTAAATACGTCGGGGTTATTCTTGACTCAAAACTGAATTGGTCTGCTCACATTGATTTCAGGATTAAAAGAGCTTGCATGGCTTTCGGCCAATGCAGACGAGCTTTTGGAAAATCATGGGGACTCAAACCCAGATATATTCATTGGATCTACACAACTATTGTTAGACCAATTTTAGCATATGGATGTCTTGTATGGTGGCAGAAAAGCGAAGTCGCGACAGTTCAGTCAAAGCTAAATCATCTCCAAAGGATGGTCCATATGGCGATGACAGGAGCATTCACGACAACTCCTACTGCTGCTCTAGAGGCGCTACTGTGCATTAAACCACTACATGTGTTCCTAAAACAAGAAGCATTATCTTGTGCATACCGTCTTAAGGTTACAGGGCTTTGGAACAGTAACCCATTAGATTATGCTACCAGCCACACTCGCTTGTGGTCTCAAATGGTTACGTGGGATGAGTATTTACTCGCTCCTAGTGACCTAACATTCAATGTGAGCTATCCTCTTCGTGAGGAATGGTTGTCTGGTTGTCTGGAACGACAACTTGATGAACACATAGTTTGTTATACGGACGGTTCTCTGTTGAATGGTCGTGCTGGTACTGGTGTCTACTGTCGTGAAATGAGGCTGGAACAGTCTCATTCACTTGGTAGATACTGTACTGTGTTCCAAGCAGAAATTTACGCGATTCTGTGTGGAGTATAATCGGCACTTCAGCAGAGGAGGATCTGTGGTAAACGAATTTATTTTTGTTCCGACAGTCAGGCAGCCTTAAAAGCACTCAGTTCGAATGACTCACGGTCGAATCTAGCGATCGCATGTCGAACTCAAATTGAAGACATCAGCATTTCAAATGCTGTTTACTTCTTATGGGTACCCGGCCATTCTGGTATTACTGGAAATGAATGGGCTGATGAGTTGGCTAGAGCTGGTGCAACGAATGATTTCGTTGGTCCTGAACCAGCTTTACCACTTTCAACTAGTTGGATAAAGCACAAGATTCGTTCTTGGGCTGCATCCAAACATGCCAGCTACTGGCGCAGCTTGCAAACTTGCGCTCAGACAAAAGCATTTCTACCAGATTTAAATCTGAAAATGTCAAAGTGTCTACTGCATTTCTCCAAGCATCATTGCAGTATTCTGGTCAGAGCTCTGACTGGACATTGCAAACTCAATTATCACATGGCTACTATTCAACGTGCTGAGTATTATTCGTGTGATTTGTGTGACTGCGATTATGGTACTTCATATCATCTGATATGTAACTGTCCCGCATTGACGCAGCTACGTATCCGGGTTTTTGGTTCTCCATACATGGTTGAGTCTATGTATGCGGAGCTAAAATTGAAGGATATTCTCTCGTTTCTCACCCAATGTGGTAAGGAGCTATAGTCGGAAGGGTTCATCGTTCTTCCTGGAGTGAATGAATCCCTTCTGTATTCACCTTAAATAGGGTTTAGCAGATTGTTTGGCATCCTTTAGGGGTTACCGAATTTACTTCTGCTCGTACGTACGAATCGTTCTGCATTCTTCCGGAAGTGCAGAATGGTGTCGCTTTTGTAAGATCTCTAAATCCTCTCGGGGGTTGGAGGTTTTATTAACAGCAGACTGTTCGGGACCTCGTAGAGGTTCAGAATTTACTTCTGCTTCCACTAAATGTGATCCTCAGCAGATTGTTCAGCATCCCTTAGGGGTGCAGAATTTACTTCTGCTTTTATGTGTTTTTGTGTCGTCAATTTTTCCCATCCTCCTAGTCCAACCCTTACCATTTCCTTTCAATCCTTCCCTCTTATATATCGGGAAAATGATGCTAAAAACAAATTGATGGCAAGGCACAAATCTCCAAATATCAAGGGGAACGTGCCATTTGAGCCAATTTGTTCTGATTCCTGATAAGGCAATTCGCAAACAATGGTATTGAATTCGCTCAAGTTTGATAATATGAGAGTTTGCACCGGAACGAAAGCAAACGCATCCATATTTCATCACGGAAAGTATCGTTGTCTGATACAATTTTATTAGATCTTGCGGAAGCGCACCCCACCAAGATCGTGTTATTGTTCAAAGCAAATCTTTGTTGGCATTTTGTTATCCTCCCCACGTGCATTTGGAATCAAAACACACCCCGAGGTATTTGGAAGTCAAAACCTGTTGGATCAATCTTCCCATCATATGAAGCTGAAGCTGCTCGGGATCTTGCTTTCTTGAAAAGACGACCATCTCTGTTTTCTCCGCAGATAATTCGATACCCAGATGAACAGCCCAAATGGACAAGTTATCTAAAGTATCTTGCAATGGTATTTGCAGATCAATAGCTTTGGGCCCACTAGTTGAAACCACGCCATCATCTGCCAATTGTCTTAGTGTACATGGAGATACTAGACAGCTGTCAATGTCATTCAAATTATAGAGGAGCGGACTGAGGCATGAGCCTTGCGGGAGAGCCATGTGGTTAATTCTGAATGTTGTCAAATGTGAAAAATACATGCATTTATCTGACAAAAGGTTGTGCAAGAAATTATTTATAATCGCTGAAAGTCCATGTTGATGGAGCTTGTCTGAAAGAACATGAATGGAAACTGAATCAAATGCTCCTTTAATGTCTAAAAATACAGATGCCATTTGTTGTTTTTGAGCGAAGGCAATTTGGATGTCACACGAAAGTAATGCATTCCCGGGCTGACGGTTCAATGCATAGGACAATGGTCTTACAAGCCAGTTGTCGTATGTTCGAGCCCCAACCTGGAAGGATTCTTAGTGTCAGTAGGATCCATAGTACTAGATATGCAACGGTTCTCTACACTAAGAATCGGCTGCGAAATCTGTTGAAACAGAAAGGCCAAATTCCACAAAAGAAATGTATTACCAAGTCTTTGCTTTGCTTACGAAAGTAATGCAAGGCAATCATTCGCCCCTTTATTTCTACGGTAGCCAAACTGAGTATCGAACAATTTTCTGATGCAAGACAACATTGGAATGGGTCTATATGAGTTGTGATTGGTTTCCCCGGCTTTTGAATGGCGATAACTTTCACTTGCCTCAAGTCAGGTGGAGCAAAATTTTTCCCAAGAAATTTGTTGAACAACAAACAACAACAAAAGCAAGGTCGAGAAGATTCTTCAACAAGTTGAATTTAATTCTGTCCAACCCAGGAGCGTTATTGTTACAAGACATGAGTGCTATGCAAAAATTCCATCATTGAAAAGGGGCTAGATGATCTGCTATTATTGTAAACGGAACACCACATAATTCCGTGCGAATTGAAATCTCCCAGAATCAATCATGGAGCAGGGGAGCTTCGACCATTTCATTAAGCTGTCGTTGTCCAACTTGAGCTCTTGGAGGAATATATACCGAAACAACGCAAATGTCCTTTTCTTTAATGTTTATTCGACAAGCAACAACTTCTATACTAGAAGTCGAAGGAATGTTCAAGCTATGAAAGGAATAACATTTTTTAATTCCTAAGAGCACTCCGCCAGACGGAGAGTCTCTATCGAGACGAATAATGTTAAAGTCATTAAAATTTAAGGCTATGTTTGATATAAGCCATGTTTCGCACAAAGCAAATACATCACATTTTTGACTATGCAACAAAACTTTAAATGAATCATGTTTTGGCATGATGCTTCGACAATTCCACTGCAGGACAGTGATTGAATCATTTGCGGCGGATGATAAATTATCCATCAAATGATACAAATCCTGTGAGAACTGGCCATTGAGCTGATAACTGTTTCAAAAAGTTCTAGCTATTAGAAGAAATGCCGTTATGATGGTCTATAGAGGTTCAGAAATATTGAATGCTGCGAAAATCCATTCTACAATTTCCTAAAACTTCAGTAATCCTGATGGTGGTTGTGAAACGGAGCCCACTGGATTATTGTCTTTTCTTGTGCTAGTTCCTGGATTGTTTTGTGAATGTGACAAACCAGGAGGCACAGTTTTTGGTTTTAAATTTGTTTTTTTAGATTTAACACGCGGATCAGTTTTTGAAGGTGTACTTTTAGGTGTCTTTTTTTGGTATTTTGTGGTTTGGTAATCTCCTCTTAACAGACCCTTGAGGATTGACAAACGAGATATCTTCACTATTTTCGTCAGAGTCAGATTCCTCTGGCTCCGCAAGATTTGAAAAACAATTTTCGATTTCCAAAGGTGAGACATCAATGATCGTTTTAAGCATTTCTGCATAGTTGGGACCGTGCTTTTAAAGGAAGCTTCATTTTGTCTTTACGCAACTTAAATACAGCGCATACTGAAACTTAAATACAGCGCATACTGGACTCTCCCCACAATAAACACATTTTTCAATATCTTTATCGCAAAAATTATCCAAATGAGATCCTTGACATTTTATACATTTAGATTTATTACTACAATAAGTAGAATTTTTTACAGTTCGTGTAATTCATAACATGCGGTACGAAAAGCCGAACAGGAAGTTGAATTTTATCGATATAGACATGGCTAGGCAACGCACGACGATAAGACTCGATAAGACGATAAGACTCAATACCATCGACAATAGATGCTGAGTACAATTACTTGCATTCGAATATCTTAAAAGCCTGTTTGCACTATACCGGGACGGGACCGTCCGGGACTATCCGGGACGTTTTTTCCTCATCGACGATGACTGAGCTACCGGCGTGTGTATATATTGGAATCCCGGATCCGGGATAAAATCCATTTGGTTGCCGCCGATATTCCTCGTCGAGTTTTTTCCAGCGCTGACGGTGCGAAAAACTCGGCGAGGAATGTCGGCGGCAACCAAATGGATTTTATCCCAGATCCGGGATTCCAATACATACACACGCCGGCAGCTCAGTCATCGCCAACGAGCAAAATAAACGTCTTGGATAGTCCTGGATGGTCCCGATAATATATAATATCATATATAATATCAAAATGAAAATATCAAAATGAAAACTTATGTATAGTAAAATTTCAGTTATAAGAGAAACGAAAAAAGTACAGGTGTGTAATGTCAGAGACATAACTGGATATCGTGAATACGAATAAAACTGGCACTCTTTTTTATACTTCCGAATATCAATTAGTTGATCCATTGTGTTAATTGTGCAAGTTTTGCCCTTTTACATTACTAGAATTTGAAACGATACATCCAAACTACAGTACAGATTAGTTACATCAAACATTCTGCAACACAAATATTACAAAATAACCAGTATAGTCTTTATGATAAAATATTGGTGGTTTTGTACAACGCAAAAGGTCTGCTTTCATTGACGACTGCTCCACCTGACGGTTGAAGTCCAAATGAGAGCACGACCTGAGCGTTTGAGGTTTGGTACCACGCAAAAGGTCTGCTTTCATTGACGACTGCTCCACCTGACGATTGAAGCCCAAATGAAAGCACGACCTAAACGTTTGAGGCTGTATACCACGCAAAAGGTCTGCTTTCAATGACGACTGCTCCACTTGACGGCTGAAGTCCAAATGAGAGCACGACCTAAGCGTTTGAGGCTTTATACCACGCAAAAGGTCTGCTTTCATTGACGACTGCTCCACTTGACGGCTGAAGTCCAAATGAAAGCACGACCTAAGCGTTTGAGGCTTTATACCACGCAAAAGGTCTGCTTACATTGACGACTGCTCCACTTGACGGCTGAAGTCCAAATGAGAGCACGACCTAAGCGTTTGAGGCTTTATACCACGCAAAAGGTCTACTTTCATTGACGACTGCTCCCCCTGACGGCTGAAGTCCAAATGAGAGCACGAACTAAGCGTTTGAGGATTGGTACCACGCAAAAGGTCTGCTTTTATTGACGACTTCTCCACCTGACGATTGAAGTCCAAATGAGAGTTGCGACCTGAGCTTTTGAGGTTTTTAACCACGCAGAAGGTGCACTCTCCGAAGCTGCTAGTCCCACGACGTCTGCTTCCGTCTAATGCACAAGAAGAAATGATCGATTTTTGACCTCGGTTCCCTTTTATACGCAGTCAGTTGAATATATGTGCCGGACTACCTCAAAATCATCGTCCCTGCGCGAAAAAGTCAAACAAAAGTAAAGAGTTTTCCGCGTTGTTTTCAAAGTTTGTTCAAAATATTATCCTCAATTCCTGATCATATTTTTGATGAAATGGTGAAAGAATTATGTTGCTACCGTTAATACAAGTCGAGATATTCACGATTAAGTTCTGCCCATTCTTCCATATGGCTGATTTTGAAAAGGTACTCCATAGTAAAGTAAGTCGTATTCACGACAAAAATTAAATTAAATCTACCTTGTTGCTGTTGTCTTTGTTCCTCTATCGTAAAGAACGAAGTGAAGCTCATCCAACGATTTGGCAGTCTTTTGGTATCGTCTTCTGCTATCTCAGTTGCTATCGTCTCTTTCGATCCTACTCAGCGAACAAATTCTGGTACTTGGTAGATCAGTACTGGGTTGCTTTAGCACCTCTGTGTCTTTGTGCGATGGCTCCTTGTGACTCGTCACTTCTATGTGCTTGCACCTCTGTGTCTCTACACCTCCTACTCCGAGTTGGACTACTTGGAAACCTTAATCCCACCACTCGTGTTTCGGATACGGTTTAGGGTTCTGGGTGGACGAATTACTCCAGTGACGATAAACACAAGTCGGACAACCCTAGGCACGACAAGTGGTCCTCGAAAGAGGTGGCGCTTTAATCATTTGTTCGGATAAGTGGAGCGATTGGATAGACAGATATTAGTAGTATCGTTATGCACGCTATAGCTCCCACGCAATGCGAAAATGAAAGTGTTGATGTAGAATAAACATTTATACTAGTATGGGTGTCATTTCGAAAAAGATTTACTACATATACACATTAATCTGTGTTTTACTTCTGAATAATGCAAGTTAAAATGTTGCAAAAGAAAACAATTTCTTGATATTGATAAAACTCAACATTTGTTTAAAAAGTGTTTTTGTAAATATTTTTCATGTCATTTTGTCATAAATAGGACTTACTTTACTATGTGGATTTTTTTAAAAATTTACCATCTAAGAGAGAAATGAGTCTTTTTGATCGTCAATCTCTTGTTGTATCTAACGTATCAAAACAATTTTTGCATCCATCGAAATATGATCATCAAATCATGACAACATTTTCAGTTGTATGACATCTCAATTCGAAATTAAACATTTCTGAAATGTATCAGTATCAAAGTATCAAAGAGGAAAACTCATGACGCGTGTTTGCCTTTCTCGTATTTTGAAAGCTTATAGATCAGTGATCCGTTGAAGGATAACTATAATCTAAGTACTAATAGAATCATTTTTTTTCGTTTTAAACGTGCGTTGCTACAACACTGATTTGTTTTAATAGTATACTATTGAAAAACTTGTCTGATTTGACTCGTGTCAGCAAAAGCCAATCAGAACGCGTTTTGAGGAAGAGAATAAAATATCAGCTGCTGTGCAACTGTATTGGTATAAAATATGAATATTCCGCTTTTTCCCATCATTTTTTGAGCAGAGATGCGGATTAAGAATTCAAGTACGACTTATTTTTATATTCTCGTAAAAATACGTCGATGATAGTTGTGGGGGATTTCAATATAGATGCCTCAAAACAAGATTATTTTCATTGATTTCATGAACAAGTATACGACGTTGGATATGAAATCTGCTCCTTCACAAGCTACTAACCTTGGAGGCACATGTATTGATCTCGTATTTGCTAAAAATATCAATAAGCGTTTCTCCCAAACTCGTGTGGCTAGGGAGAAGAAGTGAAACCGATGTTACCACGAAGACTAATTGATTGTTTTTCGTTTGTATTTTGTTAGTCCAGTCCGAGTTAATGCGTAAGTATGTACTCTGGTCGCCAACAAGAGATAACATTTAGCTTTCGTATTCTTTCTTTATTTAATAACAGTTTATTTCCCTTGTCAGCTGGCAAAATACATACTTCAGGATTGTCTCGGATTCGACCAAAACACGATCAACGGCACTTTTGTACTTGCGGAACATGAAACTGTGGACCAGTATAATCAGAGTAGGTTCCAATGGTCATAAAACAACGCTACTCAATCTCTAGAATAGTTTTAGCACGCACCTTATAATATCGGAACCGAAAGTCTGACATGGAATTGAATCCTAATTATATCTCCACAAGATAAGTTTATAGATTTGTTTGTGAAAATCGACCTCGACATTTCTGAAAAATTTAAATGAGTTCCGTAATACTTTTATTCATCATTTTGTCCAGTACTTCCCAATCCGGAAACTGGTGACCGGTTTAGTAATTAATAAACGAGATCTACAAACTAGTGAAGTTTATGAACAATTTTGAAGAAAACGGTAGCTCTTTAACTTTGTACACTAAGAGTCTTGTAGTTCCAGAGCCACTAGTCGCATTAAAATAAAATTCAGAAATTGTATATGTCATTTTCAGACCTTCCGCTTGAATCTTAGTTTGTAAAAATTTGATAAACCATCTCTGAGAACAGCTAGTGTATGCAGAACAGTGCTGTAAAACTTCATTCAATTCAATTGAAACTGAATGTGGAACACATTGACGATCTCTCTAATGCAGTAAACTTCACTATCTGACACACACAATGTTTGCTGACGGCCCGAACGGGCAGCACTCAATTCATCACTCGTTTCTCTTCAATCGAGGCTCAGTTTAACCACCGTCAGTTGATCTCTTGAAGTAACAAAATATCTCTTTCAATAGTGTGAGAGCGGCCTTCAAATGAGGTTCATGTAAACATTCGAATTGGTTTAAGATAATAGATGAAAGACAAACCAGATAGCTGAAATATCAATCACAGAATACACATAAATTAATTGTTTCCTCCTTTAGTTTTCATTTTTAATACTTTACTCCATTTATAATTCTATTCGTTCGAATTTGCTTACTATCAAGAGCGAAAGCATTGAAGCAGGTAGACTCCTTGGCACTCGAAACTGAGCAAGCAAAACTTCAAATGACTAGGTACGATTAATCAACTGACGATAAATTCCGGGAGCTTCACTTGAAAATGGCAGCAAAAGTCAAATGAATTAGTAGGGATATGCTGACTGTCTGCGGCCATAAATTTCATTTTCATCTTATATTATTCGATTGAAAATGAAATTTTACCGCACTGATGCAGAATATACTCTATGGATTTTAGAGGTGTCATATTTTTACTAACGATACAATTCATAGCTACTTAACTTGTCAAATGACGCAATATTCCACTCATACAGAATTTTACCGTCTCCGAGTGTATTTTGCAAGCGGCTACCATGTACTGGTAATTTTTATGTATCAATTATTCCTCAAGCAGATATGGGCTCCTGTGGTTCAGTCGATTAACTGGCGTGCTTTGTGATCTAATGTTTCTCGGTTTGGGTCGCGCTGCTGCTATCGATATTATGTTTCATTCGATTTCAACTCTTATTATTTACAAATCACACAATTTCATATGTAATTGAACATAAGTTCGCGTGAAATATGACGCTCCATTTATGTGTATCTCAAACTATGTAAAATCACAAGATTTTTTCGAGCTGTGTACATATTTTAATTTCTTGTTGTACTTATCACCATGTATTGTCCAATAAATCGAGCAGATCGTTTTGATTGTGAATAAATATTTCAGAGATTTTGTTGGTTTTTAAGAAAGGTAACAAATTTGATATTTCCAATTTTTGTAGAATATCCTCATTACGTTCTGTCTCCAAGTTATTCGATATAATTGTTCTCATAACTCATAAGTACAACGACTACAGATTCGAAAATCAACATGGGACTATGCCTAAATGTTCAACATCTATTATCTTTGTATCTAACACATCTTTCATCATCCGATAGACAGATTTCTCAACGGCATTTGATAAAATAAAACATCAAATTACAATTGCAATTGTTCTGATTAAAGATGGACTTGTGTTCCATCACATCAAACGAACTGCTCGTTTTTATTCCATATGGCGAAGGTATCATCGCTTAGGTTAATAGGTAACATTTTTTTTTTTTTTTTTTTAAATAACTATTTATTGGAATATGAGTTAAAATTAAATTATTAAGATTTAAATTGGGTGTTCAGCCACAAGTGGTGACTTTTCAGCCCTGATAATAGGTAACATGTTTACTGCTAGTCAATAACTAGATGCTCATTTATCATATTGCCAAAAAAGTACTTTAAGCTTTCTTGATTATTATATATTTATACTATACGTTTCACTTGATCGAAATGACTATGGATTATATTAACACTTACGATGTCCAATGGGAATTGGAATATTGAATGTGATTACTTTTGAAGGAAGGGTTTATTGGTTTTTATGTGTAAAACGAATACAGTTAACATGTTTTGTTATTGAATTAGTTGAAAAATTAGCTGGTTGATTTTTGCGTATTTGAGCTGAACATTTCAACATTGAATGAAACGTTTTGAATTTTTTCAGTTTATTTTTTAGAGAAACACATCTAAAAAGTCTTGATTTCTAGCGGTGTAGAGCATGTACGCAAGCGCACCAAATTTCATTAAGATGAGAATGAACAATTGAAAGAAAATTTTTCAATCCAGTCATCTTCGCTTATTATATGATACGAATTTGGATGTGATTAGAATAATAAGTCATTGAAATTATGTATAATTTGGGAAAACGTATAGAGAAATTGCGATTTTATAGTTTGTGGCTAACGCAGTGTATTTGGGTTGTATGTTTCGTGAATATTTCCGAAGGTATATAATAATTGAATCGTCACCTATAATATTAGTTTTCAACAATCTGTTTTCGTTTTAGCGTATGGGAATGTTGCTTCGATACCGGGAGAATGTCGAGATGTTAATGGTAAAAAAGTAGAACAAGGTTAGTTAATGCAGATTTGTAAATTCTGAAACATTTCTGCTTTTATTTCGGTACGACGGTATGATCAGTATGCTCCTATTATTGCTATTTTTCTTCAGATGCTCACTACGTTCCCCCTGGAACTGATGCTTGCCGTTTATGCCTATGTGATAATGGCCACCCAAAGGCGTGTAAAGCAGTGTTGTGCACGCCTCCCCACGACTGCAAGTCATTCCAGATTGGTAACTCATGCTGCGAATTTATTTGCTTGGATGACACACTGGGGAACACTTCAGAGAAAAATTATGATTTTGGAATGTGACTGGTAGCAAGTGGAGTAACCGCAACACTTTCCTTAACCTTGTTGTTTTTCCTTATTAATCGAATAAGACAGAGGAAAACGCAAGTCAGAGAAGTACGACAGGCTGTTGATGATCAAAGGAATATAAGAGATAGCGGTTATATCGGTGGTAATATTGGCTATATAGGATCTGGTTCACTAAATATGGATTATCCTTACAATCATGGGCCACATTATCAACTTTGGAAACCACCAGAAAATTATTTCGCCAGAGGAGAAGCACCTCCTCCATACGAGGAAGTAATTGCATTGACTCAAACTGAACCTCTGAACACTTGCACAGTGAGGTAGGTGCATAATACATCCCATGTGTCTAACCAAATGTGTGTCGTTTTCGCTTGACAAAGCTAGATCTGGCCCAAGGTAGTTTCTTCAAACAAAAATGAGGATTTTTATTTGTTTAAAATTTTGCATAACATTTTTCGTAACAAAAGAAACATCAAACTTTTGCCTCTAGCCTAGGTCTAGGTAAAACTTATTTGGAAATTTACAAAGGCATGTATCCAAAAATTGATCGATTGGTTGATTCGATTGATTTGGTGACCACGGCATTGTTTTACGTAACTGTTGGACTATATCAAAGATATCATGTTGTCAAGATATCCACCTATAATAATGGTTCTAAAAAGGCGGGTGGGTAATGTCAGAGACATAACTAAATGTCGTAAATACAAAAAACTGTCACCCTTCCATCACTTTTCCGAATATCAGTTAGTTGATTGATTGTGTGAATTGTGCAAGCTTTTCCCTTTTTCACTACTAGATTTTGAACGATGCACGTACATTAAAGTACCGATTAGTTACATTAAACAGCTACTATTCTACAACTATATATTGCAAACTTGAAACAATTTTTTTTAATTTGCTAATATAGGCTAAGTACGACAAATTTGTAGTTTATTTTTATTGAAGCTATGAAGTTCGAATATATCTGATTCTTCTCGAAATTTCAGTAAAAGACAATTGCAATGGTCTGAAATGTATCGATAATCTTGGGTATGCAAGAGAAATTTTAATAATAATAATAATAATAATAATAATAATAATAATAATAATAATAATAATAATAATAATAATAATAATAATAATAATAATAATAATAATAATAATAATAATAATAATAATAATAATGCAGATTAATCTGTATATATGGATATTTAGGACTAAAAAGACGAGTGCAAGTGCACTTCGAGTACATGTTTGGCTGGATCCATTATTATACGCCAGAGAAATAAATGATTACCCGACAATGAACTGAAATCGTCGTGGCATGAGTGCCTGGAAGGGAGGCTCAATGGGTCGGATATGCCGGTTTTCTGGGATTGTCATAGTATACTTTTGGAGTACTAAATTGAATAAAGACCGAAATCGCTGTGACAGGCACATTAGCATCGCTACCATTGTTAACGTCAACAGTTTAGTGCTCTAATTATTTGCTCATCTACCTTGTTCATCTGATTTGGCATTCTTGAACTGTTATTTGTTCCCAAACCTCAAGACATCTATGAGAAATGTATGTGAGTTTCGTTTTGGAATTTTCGACCGCTATTTCCGGAATCTGATACCGAAACCTGTATAGCAAAAGTTAATTTGTATGGCCAACAACTAATATGACCTACAAAGGCTATAGCAGGATAAGCATGTAAAATCTGCCCCCAAAGGGAATTCATATTGTTATACCACATTCGAAAGGTCATAGACTGTATACAATTTTCTCAAAGTTTCAACCCTTTAACTGCCATATTGACGGAGCTAGGGTGGTTCTATTGATTTTTATTTTATTTGATTTTTGAAGAAACTGCTTCTCCGAAAAATTTGAAAAAAATCAGGCATGTTTAAGGCATTATGGGGATGCTTCACAATTTTTTTCAAAATTTTTGAAGATGTATTTCTTTCATTAAAAAATACTAGAAAATTTTGAAACATATTTTTTCCCTCTTCCAATTTTTGCACCACCCTGGATTTTTTAGTGATAAATAAAGAATTTTTGGACATGTTAAAATGGTATGTTTTCATATTTTTTAAAAATGTGGACGACCAAAATATTTAATTTTTTCTAAAAAATCAATAACAGTCGACCATGCGTTCCCATCAAATTCTGAGAGAAGGAAACGCATGGTGCTTTATCTTAGCAGTTTCTAGTAGTAGTCGACCATGCGTTCCCATAAAGTTCTCTTAAAAGGGAAACGCATGGTGCTTTGTTCTAGTAGTTTATGATGCAACTCAAGCGCAGGGCTTAGAAATCAAACTAACGAAAAGAAGGAAATGAGTATCAACCTTTGCATAATACATACACGATCATAATCCGGGTACAACCTAGAAAGCTAAAAAGCGAGAACTTACTGGTATGTGGTTCATATATGAATGGTAGTAATACATGCACGTCGCGAGTATCACACATATGAAATTCGGTTATGGCAGTCAAGAACTAGAGCGAGTGTCAGTTTTTTACGTGTTGCTGATGAATGTAATGTAATAATAATAAAAGACAAAATGAAAATTTCATTACAGCGTCAAAAGTTATCATAAAGATATGTTATCGAGGGGGTCCCGGGTTGGCGGTTCAATGCATAGGATGCTGGTCTTACAAGTCAGTTGTCGTATGTTCGAGCCCCGACCTGGAATGATTCTTAGTGTCAGTAGGATCCATAGTACTAGCCATGCAATGATTCTGTACACTAAGAATCGGCTGCGAAGTCTGTTGAAACAGAAAGGCCAAATTCCACCAAAGGAATGTAATGCCAGGACTTTGCTTTTTTTATGTTATCGAGGGATGTCTATAGTTTTCTGGAAAAATGTGTGATAAAGATAAAGTTGGAATTTTGTATTTCAAAACGTCAATCGAATATCTTCATGATGGTTTTCATGGTTTGTAGACTGATAGCGCTATATATTTTTATATTTATTCTAAAATTTGAAACAACAACAGATATAAAAAAATAGTGGTGCGTTATTTTTCGTTTTTGAGTTATAACCTCTGTATAATTTCAAGTCAAGCATTTATCGACCATGTCTATTAAAAAACTTGATTCGCTGAATCGATCTCTTTAATTTTTGGGTAGATTGTGTAGAAAGCCCCATATTTTCCAGAAAATATCTGAGAATACATAATTAACTCAGTAAGTGATTTTCACTCTCAGAGGAACGCTTCCAGGTATTTACAGGTTTAATATGGTCAAATATCATTGAGCTGATATGCTGGTGTAAATGAGAAAGATTTGGTCGTATTTTTGTTCAAATTGCGAACGGGAAGTTCTAATAAGATAATATCATCAATCCTTGGATTGGAACGAGAGCAACAAATATCGGAATATAGTAGCTATGAAATAGAAGCGTTTGAGAAGGATGTTCTGCCAAGTAATTTTGGATTTAAAGCTTTATCACGAGATAACCCAATTAAGACACACAGATCACAAAAAAGCTATTCGGGCCCGTAATAAGTCTTATTTTTAAAAGCTTACGACTGGATATTTGGGAATTCAGCGCCGTTGCTGTGAATGCGTTATTGGCAATAGAACTGTTGGTTGCTGTTCACACGAGGCCGCCATTATTCACTACCTTTCCTTATGCTCGGTTTTTATCCAGAATTGTGAGACCGGCGAAAATATTGTCAGAAATGTTTAAATCAGAACAGCTACCAAGTGACGATGATAATTCTATAGAATAAACGAAAAGAATCAGAGAGAAAATGTGTGCATTGAAACAGCAATGTATTTTTATAACATTTTTATCCCATTTCTTATTTAAATGAAAAATACAGTCAATAATTTTCAGAAATTTTTTCGTGACCTTTCTTACATGAAACATCTTAATCATTTCATAAAGATAACTGAAGTTTCAATTTAATAATGGACCCTTTTGAGTCTTAGTTCTGACTCCTACTGCGTCCATTAGTTCATCCAATAGCAAAATTTTATTAAAAATGATGTGCTGATAAAAAAAACTCCAAGTGGGTTATGAAATCAACAACAAAATGTATAAAAATTTCAACTTATTTCAAAAATTTATAGCAGTTCATCGTTTGGTTCAAATAATATAATATTTAAAAATAAAAGGAATATGCTTCACTAAACTCAAATTGTTGTGACTATATAGTATTATATTAGGATAAGAATTCTATGTAAAAGTGATGCTACGGCGAAGAACAACTTATGTAAATTGCCTTAAGAAATAAACGTATTTATGGAAAAACAATTCTAAGAAGTCGATTCCAACCTTCATCAATGGCCACTTCTGTTTGACACCAATATAAAAAAGAAAAATTAAATTCACTGCTGTTTCAACTCGCTATGTATTTAGTGAAACGTACAGAGCTGGCAAAAAGAAAACCGCGTTGTACGAGACCCAACAGTGCAAAACGATTTGACCATTTCATGAAACACTATCGAATCATCGAATTATATACAGTCACTCGCTCTAGTTCTTGATTGCCGTAACCGAACTGCATATGTGTGATACTCGCAACGTTCATATATTACTACCATTCATATATAAACCACATACCAGTAACTTCTTGCTTTGTAGCTTTCTAGGTTGTACCGGAAGTATGATCGTGTATGTATTATGCAAAGGTTGATACTCATTTCCTTCTTTTCGTTAGTTTGATTTCTAAGCCCTGCGCTTGAGTTGCATCATAAACTACTAGAACAAAGCACCATGCGTTTCCCTTTTAAGAGAACTGTATGGGAACGCATGGTCGACTACTACTAGAAACTGCTAAGATAAAGCACCATGCGTTTCCTTCTCTCAGAATTTAATGGGAACGCATGGTCGACTGTTATTGATTTTTTAGAAGAAATTAAATATTTTGGTCGTCCACATTTTTAAAAAATATGAAAACATACCATTTAAACATGTCCAAAAATTCTTTATTTATTACTAAAAAATCCAGGGTGGTGCAAAAATTGGAAGAGGGAAAAAATATGTTTCAAAATTTTCTAGTATTTTTTAATGAAAGTAATACATATTCAAAAATTTTGAAAAAAATTGTAAAGCATCCCCATAATACCTTAAACATACCTGATTTTTTTCAAATTTTTCGGAGGAGCAATTTCTTCAAAAATCAAATAAAATAAAAATCAATAGAACCACCCTAGCTCCGTCAATATGGCAGTTAAAGGGTTGAAACTTTGAGAAAATTGTATACAGTCTATGACCTTTCGAATGTGGTATAACAATATGAATTCCCTTTGGGGGCAGATTTCACATGCTTATCCTGCTATAGCCTTTAGAAGATGTTTTCCGTTCTCCACGAATCGAAGTAAGGGATCTATCTCGGACCACTTCTCACAATTCATCACAAGTCTTGTGGATTGTTGTGCTCTAGAAAGAGACATTTAGAAGGTTTTAAACATGTGGGATTGAAATGGCATGACAGTAAACGTTAAGAAATGTAATACAATAACCTTCTCTCGGTCATAGTCACAAATTTTATTTTAATACCTAATAATGATAGTTCCAGTGTAAAAGTTCAAGGTGTCTGTTAAAAACGCCGGTAAATGACGTACCGGAAATTATCTACTTAAGCAATCTTCAGTAACATTATTTTTTCATTCTGGGACCCTCCAGAAAAGAAATCCTGGGGCCTGCATACTAGTATAAAGATGTGTTCAACATCATCACTTTCGCTTTCGCATTGCCGTTCGTAATTGAATGTGTTAGTGACGGTGCAAATTATTGTAACTTCCATCTTTATGAATCTTTTAGTAGGAAATATTGAAATTCAATTAACTCTTAATGATTACCTGTGGCACTAAAAAGTGTCTTGAATTGTCACAATCAACAAGATCTGCATTTAGATCTGAGATGGTTCTCGTGTGTGTCTTGTTTCGGCAACAGTTGCTCAGTAAATGGTAGGAAAGCGACAAAACTCAACTAGTTCTTTATGATGATCTTTAGCACTGAAAAGTGCTTTGAATGGGCCTTGCTGGACTTGTTGTATGCCTTTTCACTGGTTTTCGGAGCCATCGTGCTGACGGTGTCTCGTGCGTGCAGAGTAGCTGCTTTAACTAAAATGACGCTATTTCTCATTTTTTTGCATAAATATCTGTTTATTAATCTTATATTTTGTGTATTACATCAACATTTTACAGTACAAGTGTTTTGACCCTTCGGCCTTTCATCTTTGTTGTTCATACGATTCGTTATTAATAATAGGTGTTTTAGTTACTCTTGTTTTACATACTAATGTTTAATCATAATATTTATTTTAATTATTAATGAAATATCTACCTACTTATAACTATCCCTAACCTAATACGTACAAATTTTGAATTATTTGTATTTCAGAGATTGAGCACCTCTCTTCAAATTTCGTGCAGTATTGTTCGAATTTTTGTTCTAGTATACCTAGGGAGGCCATCTCATGTACTTCACTAGTCCTTGTCCAAGGGGGTAGATTTAGAATCATCTTTAAGATCTTACTTTGAATGCGCTGAAGCCTAAGTTTGTGTGTTCGTGCACAGCCCCGCCAAACACGGCCTGCGTATTCAATTGCGGGGTAGATGATTTGTTTATAGACAGCCATCTGATTCTTCAGGCACAGTTTAGATGTTCTACAAATCAGCGGATACAGAGACCTAATGAGTATGCTGCATTTTTGAACGATTTTGTCAACATGTGACCTGAATATCAGATGTCTGTCAAAGGTGAGTCCTAGATAGATAACTTCGTCGGACCATTGGATGACCTCATCACCGAATTGTATTCGGCATTCGTCTGATGGAACAAGTTTTGGAGATCTTGAATGTGGAAACAAGATGACATGAGTTTTTGCTGCATTGATCACAATTTTCCAGCTTGTAAAATATTCAGTTAGAGCGTCCAGACCTGTCTGTAGTTTATTCTTCAGAGCATTAATGACACGACCTTTGTAAAGAATGGCAGTATCATCACCAAATTGTGACAGAACACCACCACCCGGAAGAGGTGGGATGTCTGATGTAAAAATGTTGTATAGAATGGGACCTAGGATACTTCCCTGGGGTACACCAGCAGGAATAGTAAATCTTTCTGAAAGTGCATTATTCAGAGAAACCTGGAATGCTCTATCTGCAAGATAATTTTTGATAATTTTAATAAGATACATGGGAAATTGGACACTGATTTGTTTTGCTGAATGACGTTGTTAACCCTTGTGAGTTGGTGGATGGTGGATCTTCCTTTCCGGAACCCAAACGGTTCTTCCAGAAATATATCCTGTTCATCTGCGAAAGCAAGAATTCGCCTTTGTATTGACTTTTCAAACAGCTTGGATAGGGCAGAGAGTAAGCTGATGGACCGATAGCTCTTGGAAAGGGAAGGATCTTTCCCCGGTTTCAAAACTGGGATAACTTTAGCTAACTTCCACTTTGAAGGGAAGTAACCAAGCTCCCAGTACCTGTTAAAAATTTTAGCTAAGAAGACAAATGAGCGAATACTCAAATGTTTCTGCTCAATGTTGAATGTGTTGTCGAAACCGGGGGCCTTCATATTTTTGGATTTTTCCACAATAACCATCAGCTCATTCGCAGTGACTCTACTTTCCTCAGGAACCAAGCTGTCTGATTGGTGAACCTCAGCTACGCTATCAGCAACGGCTCTTTCATTTGGACTAACAATGTTGAGTCCTAAATTGTGAGAACACACAAACTGCTGGCCTTGCGCATTTGCCTTCTCTACTGGTGTGATTAAAGGTATTCCTTCAGCTGCGTCCTGGGGTGACATCAGAGGAGGAATAGGCTTCGGTTTTTTCTTAAGCACCTTCGTTAAGGACCAGAAGGGCTTTGAATGTGGGAGAATTTCTCGAAGCTTATGCTGGAGGTTCCTGTTGCGAAGCTCAGATATCCTTTCCTGGATTGTCCTAGTTAAGTTGTTATAAGAAGTCTTCCTATCTAGGATGCCGGTTCGATGATACTGCGTCCAGTAGATATTTCGATGTCGGATGAGTTTCTTGGTGACACTATCGATTTGAAGAGAGGAACTCGGTATATGTTGTACTGGAACCGTCCTATAACGAGAGACTGTGATTGAATGCTGGAAGGAAGATAGGGCCGCATCGATTTCCATCGGGGAATCTAGTGGCAAATCGATATTAATAAGTTGGTCGGCGATTTGTTGAAATTGGACCCAATCGGTGCGATAATAGTTCCTCCGAGGTTGAATAGGCACTGTTTCTGGTGAAGATCCCAACGTCAATATTTCAGGAAAGTGGACGGAAGATAGCTCGTTGAAGACAACCGGAGAGCTGTCTATGGCGATGTTGCTGATAAATATATCCAAAATGGAATGAACTCCCGATCTGGAAAGTCGCGTTGGTTGATCCGGAGCGAGGATGTTGTATTGTCCAGCTTCGTAATCTTCGGCAAGTACGAATCCGTTTCGATTCTGTCTTTTGTTTCCCCACAGCTCATGCCGTGCGTTCAGGTCCCCAGCAATGATGAATTTGTTCTGTCGTCGAGTGAGCATAGCTAGATCTCGCTTCAATGATACACACGTACCATCTCGAAGATTGGTTTGTTTGGGCAGTACGCTGCAATGATGATGATGGGTCCCATCGTCGTTGTAATCTCAATTCCGATGGCTTCTATGAGTTGCAATTTAAAGGCTGGCAGAAGCCTGTGCTGAATGGATCGTTTAACGGCAATGGCAACTCCCTCTCCTCTGGTAGTTGTGCTGTCGAGCCTGTGAATCCTGTAATTGGAAATAAAAATAGAAATTTCAGGTTTAAGATGAGTTTCAGTTAAAATGGCAATATCGGCATTCTTCTCTTGAAGAAAGTCGGACAATTCAGCAGTTTTGCTCCTGAGTGAGCAAGCATTCCAATTTACTGTAACCAACTCATTATATTGCATATTCGATGATGAATTTGCCTAAGTCATTGATTTGATCTTACCGCGTTCTGAAGTTTCGTAGTTTTGTTGTCATTGTTTCAAAAATGATGATCAGTTGTTCAGCAGAGAATAAATCACCAGAGTCATCCTTTGTTTGTGGTTGATTATTGCCCCATCCAGGAGGGATTTTTGAGGAAGATTGTTTTTGTGATCCAGTGGCTGAATTTTTTGGATTACTGCGAGGAAGTGGCGGCAAATTCGGAATATCCCTCTTCGGTGGGAGCCGTGGGAAATTAATTTCATCCTTCTGTGGAACATTCTTGCGCGTTGATTGTTTACGGGATGCCTGTTGTCGAATTTTTTGTAAACTCAGTACGTTTGGGACACGATTTGCTAGTAGATGGATGGTCGCCATCACAGTTCACACATTTTACAGCGATGTCATCTAGTAGGCAATCGTTGGTATTGTGTGGTTCGGTACATTTCCCGCACCGACTTTTCATGTGGCAATTCCTCGCTCCATGGCCGTAGTTCAAACAGTTCGTGCACTGTGTGACATCCCGATGAACCGGTTTATACTTTTGCCATTCGATGATTATGTGAAATAACGGTTTAATCGTTTTCAGTTGACTCATGGTGATGGAGCCCTTCTCCAGATGAATCAGGTACAGTTGATCTCTAAACTTTTTGTCCGTATTATGTCGTTTCATTTTAAACACCATCATAGGCTTTAGTCCAGCCTCCGACAGTGCCTGCTTTAGTTCGGCTTCCATCATGTCGGGTAGTCCTCGAAGTACAACCTTCATAGGTTTGTTGGCGGCAATATCGTGTGTGAAGTATTCCGCCTTTGTCTGCTTGAGATAACATTCCACTCCTTTGTAGTGGTTCAAAGCCGGAACAGTTATTTTGTAGCCTTCAGTACATAAACGGATTGTTGCCTGTAGTCCTTTGCTGATCAGCGTATTGAAATCCGAGCGTAGAGTTGGTCGGAAGCCCTTTAGGTAGAAAGGCGGCATTTTTTCTTTTTTCTGCAGTTCCTCTTCGACATCAATAGGCAGATCAGCATATTGGTTTTTACTCAGCAAACGATCGTTTACCTGTACATCACTTGGCTTCAGACGCTTAGCATCCTTTGGATCCTTCTCGGATCTATGGCGCGTGTTACCCCACCGAATAAAAAATAGAACAAAATCGAAATTAGTCGTAGTAGGTTATTCGTCTATCCACATCGAGTGTTAGATGACGAATACGCTATTTCTCACATGACATTTCGTTTTATACCTGCTACTGGCAGCGGTGTACGGACAGCCCCTTTGCCAAAATTTCTTTTCCTGTTCGCAGAACGGGAAACAATGAGACGATATAAAAGCGAGAGTTAGTAGAGCGGCAACCAATAATACTGAATTGACTGTCTAGCTGTTAACAGCATCTTGTGGAATTTTTACGCAGAAACACGCACACAGGAGGAATAGTTAAGGACAAGGCAAAGTCCCGCTCAAACCGTGCTGGTCTGCAGTTCCCAGTTGGCAGAATCCACCGTCTGCTCTGGAAGGAAAACTACGCCGAGCGTGTCGGTGCCGGTGCACCGGTCTATCTGGCGGCAGTGATGGAGTACTAGGCTACCGAAGTGTTGGAATTGGACGGTTACGCTGCCCGTGACAACAAGAAAACCATAATCATCCCTCGCCATCTGCAGCTGGCCATCCGTAACGACAAGGAGTTGAACAAAAAACCCGTCCTTTTCAGGACGACCACATCACTGTGATACAGAAATATTTAGGATTGCTTTAAGTTTACCCAATTCTGATACGCCTGGAAAGTAGAATGCGCAAATCAAGTGGAAACCTTTGTTTTGAAAAGTTTAATTTTGAACTATTTGATATAATGTCACGCAACTGAAAATTTTATCTTAAAACTACCAGCAGTAGGATGACGAAATCGATCTTCTTTAAAGGAAAACTGACTCTGCGATCTGTGCGGTTTATGTTTTGTACCACGCAAAAGGTCTGCTCTCATCGCCGATTGCTTCTCCAGATGACCGAAGTCCAAATGAGAGCACAACCTGAGCGTTTCACGCTTTATTCTTGGTTGGTTTGCTCTTACTGATGTTGGTGGGAGAACTTTACATCGACATCCAGTTCCATCTGCAGCACTAGAAGAAATGAACGATTTTTTTCATCATAAATATCTGTTTATTAATCTAATTTTGTCGTGAATACGACTTACTTTACTATGGGGCGCCTTTTCAAAATTTACCCTCTGAGAGAGTGATAAGTTTTTGATCGTGAATATCTCCTGTTGTATCTAATGAATCAACATAATTCTTGCGACATGCCATCGGAAATATGATCACAATTTTATAATAAAATTTTCAGTTCTGTGACATATTCTCAAATAGTTCAAAATTAAACTTTTCTGAAATGTTTGGTATAAACGAGTATCATAGAAGATAATTCGTAAGGCGCGTTTGCCTTTATCGTATTTTGAAAGCTCATAGCTCAGTGATCTGTAGAAGGATTTATATAATCTAACTACCAATAGAATCGAAATTTTTTAACTTGAACGTGTATTGCAACAACATTGAAGTTTTTCAATAGTACACTATTGAAAAACCTGTTTGATTTAACCCATGAAAGCACCAGCCAATCAGAACGCGAGATGTCTGAATCTATACAAGAGCATTCATATAAAAGTTGAGTGGTTCATTTTTCCTACCATTTGCTGAGCAACTGTTCCCGAAACAAGACATACGAGAGCAACATCGAGCACCTGTCGTCTTACTGTCAGCACAATGACACCGAAAATCGGTAGAAAGGCAGCCAAAAAGTCCAGCAAGGCCCATTGCTGAAACAAGACACACACGAGAACCATATCAAATCTCAATATTTCCTACCAAAAGATTCATCAAGATGGAAGCTAAATTAATTTGCAACGTCACCAACACATTCAATTACGAACGGCAATGCGAAAGCGAAAGTGATGATTTTGAACACATCTTTATACTAGTATACAAATATGCCGTGCGAAACAGAGTTGAACAAATTGAACAAATGTTTCCACTTGATTTGCGCATTCTACTTTCCAGGCGTATCAGAACTGGCTAAACTCTAAGACAAGACCTGACATCTGGGGGGCTGCTTTTGTTCCAAAATGGACCAGTTTCTGATTGGCTGATTTTGATGTTGCCACCTGCACATTGTGAAAAGAAAAAACTTTTGCAGGGTACGCGAGCAATGATGCCAAGTATAAAGAAAATCAGAAAACAAATTTATTAAAATGTATAATTGTAGCTCACCAATAAAAATGAAATTTTTCGGAGAATGTTTTAATTTATTTCAATCTCATTGGTGATAAATATTTATAGTGGCAGGACTGTGTAATTAAAATAGGCATCAAGCCGTTTTCTTTTTAGTGAATCAAAGTATAACCAAAATAGATTTGTTAAATTAGTGTAAACTCGAAAGTGTGTTTAGTTTTACGAGAAGAATGAACTGTTGTGTTCCACATTGTAGTCGCATTAAGCATTTCTATCCAAACCTGACTTTTTCCGGTTTCCAAAAGATCCGGTAATACGCCAACAATGGATTCGATTTTGCGTTCAACATGAGATATTTCCTGTTTTGTCATCAAAACTAAATTAAATGTTTTTAGCATTAATATATAATAAAGAAATGCATTTACCAACACATTTTTCATGTTTATTTCAAATCAAAAACCTAAAGTCTAAAAATTTAAATGTAATATTTTTTTCCTAGCATAGTTATTAAAAAAACATCTGTAAATATGGCTACACTGTAGCCGATACGTTGGTATTTATTCCACAGGGCGAAAATGACGAGAAGGATGATTCGGAAGGAAGAATAAGAAACCAGTTGTCAGGTCTTGTCTTAGACTAAACTTAAAGCAATCCTAAATATTTCTTTATCACAGTGATGTGGTCGTCCTGAAAAGGACGGGGATTTCAACTCCTCATCGTTACGGATGGCCAGCTGCAGATGGCGAGGGATAATTTTCGTTTTCTTGTTGTCACAAGCAGCATTACCGGCCAATTCCAACACTTCGGCAGCCAAGTACTCCATCACTGCCGCCAGATAGACCGATGCACCGGCACCGACACGCTCTGCGTAGTTTCCCTTCCGGAGCAGACGATGGATTTTGCCAACTGGGAACTGCATACCAGCACGGTTCGAGCGGGACTTTGCCTTGCCCTTAACTATTCCTCCTGTGTGCGTGTTTCTGCGTAAAAATTCCACAAGATGCTGTTAACAGCTCGACAGCCAATTCAGTATTACTGGCTGCTGCTATACTAACTCTCTCTTTTATATCGTTTCACTGTTTCCCGTTCTGCCTACAGGAAAGGAATTCTAACAAAGGGGACGTCCCTACACCGTTACCAGTAGCAGGTATAAAATGAAATGTGATGTGAGAAATAGCGTCATTCGTCATCTAACACTCGATGTGGATAGACGAATAACCTACTACGACTAATTTAGATTTTGTTTTATTTTCTATTCGCAGTTGTCTACCTACCCAAGCTATGGGTAAAACGCGCCATAGATCCGAGAAGGATCCAAAGGATGCTAAGCGTCTGAAACCAAGTGATATACAGGTAAACGACCGTTTGCTGAGTAAAAACCAATATGCTGATCTGCCAGTTGCTGTCGAAGAGGAACTGCAGAAGAAGGAAAAAATGCCGCTTTTCTACCTTAAGGGCTTCCCACCAACTCTACGCTCGGATTTCAACACACTGATCAGCAAAGGACTACAGGCAACAATCCGTTTATGTACTGAAGGCTACAAAATAACTGTTCCGGCTTTGAACCACTACAAAGCACAGTGGTTTGAATCGTTGATCCGATATACATAGTTCCTTTGGAAAACTCATTCACAAAAATATACCGCGTGATTTCATCACAATAAAAAATATGCAAAGCCTACTACGATAAAAGTTCATTGCAACAACTTTTTTCCCTTAAGAGATAGAAAAACGATGTCTTCTACAAAGTTTTAGAACTTCTAACAAGAAAAAACTTTGCCGAAGAAGCTATAGGTCTAACGCAAAAAGTTTCGGATATATGAAGCATTTTCGTTTGAAACCACTTAAAATCAATTTTTTGTGCATAACTTTTTTCGAAATTATTTTCAGTGTCTACTATGTTCGAGACAATTACTAAAAACGTAAAATTACACAATTTTGTTGAAGACTGTGCACGGATTGGCCTTTTCCCTGAATAGTTATTTAACATTTAAACTTTTATATACACTAACTTTAACTACTAATAGGAAGCAGAGTCGCAGACCAAAAGGCACATACATATACTTTTTGGAAAGCTTAAATCAAGTTATATAAAGTTACGAAATGTGTAGGGTGGCCTTTTTAAATTGTGTGAATGAGGCAACTTATGACAAGGTTATGATTGAATATAATTTCATGATGCATTCTTGTATGCAATTGATCAAACCAAAGAAGCATGTTAACGTTCTCATTAAATTTCGACAAGTTTTACTTATTCTTTTAATAGAATATTCCTTATCCGTTCTTTTGATTGCAATCTAATTCATTCCAAGGATGATATCTTATACCATTGCCAACCAGTACGCCTAAAAACATCGTTTTAATTTAAGTTCTGAGATTAATTTTTATCTGTTGAAATATGTAAGTGTAGTCTGCTTGAAAGGCTAAACCCTTTTTGTAAAATCATGTCATTCTACGAAATACGTACTTATAAATTGAGCCATACACTGAAAAAAATAATTAAATTCACACAATTTCTAAATAAATAGCACTATGGAATAGACTTCAGTTGAATAAAAAACTCGAATCAAAACCATCCTCGATGTAAAACTAAATTGGAATACATTAATCTCAATATGACCGTTCATTTATATTGACGCTTAGTTTTATTTTTACAGTATATTGAAAAATGTGCACGGTGAAGTAACTTTATATTAAATTTCCTGCTCCAAATATGCACTGTTGGTGTTGGTGAGAGCAGCGCTGCATATTATTTTTAAGAACACAAAAGAGTTGGTTGATAATAGAAATGTTGGAGCATTTGGTCGTTGATAATATTACAATAAAATTCGTGAGTGATTCAACGTTACATACAGGCGTACACGGTAAAGTATCAAATCAACTTATGTAAATTATGAGTCTAGACATTTTTTTAAAAAAGAAATGCTGAGTAAAAACCAATATGCTGATCTGCCAGTTGCTGTCGAAGAGGAACTGCAGAAGAAGGAAAAAATGCCGCTTTTCTACCTTAAGGGCTTCCCACCAACTCTACGCTCGGATTTCAACACACTGATCAGCAAAGGACTACAGGCAACAATCCGTTTATGTACTGAAGGCTACAAAATAACTGTTCCGGCTTCGAACCACTACAAAGCACAGTGGTTTGAATCGTTGATCCGATATACATAGTTCCTTTGGAAAACTCATTCACAAAAATATACCGCGTGATTTCATCACAATAAAAAATATGCAAAGCCTACTACGATAAAAGTTCATTGCAACAACTTTTTTCCCTTAAGAGATAGAAAAACGATGTTTTCTACAAAGTTTTAGAACTTCTAACAAGAAAAAACTTTGCCGAAGAAGCTATAGGTCTAACGCAAAAAGTTTCGGATATATGAAGCATTTTCGTTTGAAACCACTTAAAATCAATTTTTTGTGCATAACTTTTTTCGAAATTATTTTCAGTGTCTACTATGTTCGAGACAATTACTAAAAACGTAAAATTACACAATTTTGTTGAAGACTGTGCACGGATTGGCCTTTTCCCTGAATAGTTATTTAACATTTAAACTTTTATATACACTAACTTTAACTACTAATAGGAAGCAGAGTCACAGACCAAAAGGCACATACATATACTTAGGGTGGCCTTTTTAAATTGTGTGAATGAGGCAACTTATGACAAGGTTATGATTGAATATAATTTCATGATGCATTCTTGTATGCAATTGATCAAACTAAAGAAGCATGTTAACGTTCTCATTAAATTTCGACAAGTTTTACTTATTCTTTTAATAGAATATTCCTTATCCGTTCTTTTGATTGCAATCTAATTCATTCCAAGGATGATATCTTATACCATTGCCAACCAGTACGCCTAAAAACATCGTTTTAATTTAAGTTCTGAGATTAATTTTTATCTGTTGAAATATGTAAGTGTAGTCTGCTTGAAAGGCTAAATCCTTTTTGTAAAATCATGTCATTCTACGAAATACGTACTTATAAATTGAGCCATACACTGAAAAAAATAATTAAATTCACTCAATTTCTAAATAAATAGCACTATGGAATAGACTTCAGTTGAATAAAAAACTCGAATCAAAACCATCCTCGATGTAAAACTAAATTGGAATACATTAATCTCAATATGACCGTTCATTTATATTGACGCTTAGTTTTATTTTTACAGTATATTGAAAAATGTGCACGGTGAAGTAACTTTATATTAAATTTCCTGCTCCAAATATGCACTGTTGGTGTTGGTGAGAGCAGCGCTGCATATTATTTTTAAGAACACAAAAGAGTTGGTTGATAATAGAAATGTTGGAGCATTTGGTCGTTGATAATATTACAATAAAATTCGTGAGTGATTCAACGTTACATACAGGCGTACACGGTAAAGTATCAAATCAAATTATGTAAATTATGAGTCTAGACATTTTTTTAAAAAAGAAATGCCTGAACTTGAGTATAAAAACGTACACAGACTAAGAATAAAGAATGAAAACCAACAAAAATAAGTTTGTTTTGTTTTAGAGAATTTGTAACTAATCTGTTGTCTTACTGCAATTCTATTACATTTTCTACTGAAGTCGGTAATATCGGAATTTTATAAGACACCTATCAACATTCACTTTGAAGAGGATTTCCGAAAGACTAATCATAAACTAACTAATCATAATAGTAAGCTATAGTGAAAAGTCTTCTCTTTCATCTGGTGTTAAAACTAATGCTCTATTTTTTATACCTCGTCTGCAATTCTTGCAAAAATTGTTACTTAAAAGTAACTTATCGGTTGATATCACAAAAAATGCGTGATATGAAGATAAACAATTTTATTAATGTACGTTTTTTCCTAAGAAAATGGTCGAAAAAGCTCTCAATATTTTGTTGCCTCATTCACACAAATTAAAAAGGCCACCCTACACACTTCGTAACTTTATATTACTTGATTTGAGCTTTCCAAAAAGTATATGTATGTGCATTTTGGTCTGCGATTCTGCTTCCTATTAGTAGTTAAAGTTAGCGTATACAAAAATTTAAATGTTAAATAACTATTCAGGGAAAAGGCCAATCCGTGCACAGTCTTCAACAAAATTGTGTAATTTTACGTTTTTAGTAATTGTCTCGAACATAGTAGACACTGAAAATAATTGCGAAAAAAGTTATGTACAAAAAATTGATTTTAAGTGGTTTCAAACGAAAATGCTTCATATATCCGAAACTTTTTGCGTTAGACCTATAGCTTTTTCGGCAAAGTTTTTTCTGGTTAGAAGTTCTAAAACTTTGTAGAAGACATCGTTTTTCTATCTCTTAAGAGAAAAAAGTTGTTGAAATGAACTTTTATCGTAGTAGGCTTTGCATATTTTTTATTGTGATGAAATCACGCGGTATATTTTTGTGAATGAGTTCTCCAAAGAAACCATGTATATCGGATCAACGGTTTAACAGCTAGAGAATTAAGTTCACGTTTTTGTCGATTCAAACCACTGTGCAAAGGAGTGGAAGTGTACCTGAAGCAGACAAAAGCAGAATACTTCACACACGATATTGCCGCCAACAAACCTATGAAGGTTGTACTTCGAGGACCACCCGACATGATGGAAGCCGAACTAAAGCAGGCACTATCGGAGGCTGGACTAAAGGCTTTGATGGTGTTTAAAATGAAGCGACATAATACGGACAAAAAGTATCGAGATCAACTCTACTTGGTTCATCTGGAGAAGGGCTCCATCACCATGAGTCAACTGAAAACGATTAAATCGTTATTTCACATAATCATCGAATGGCAAAAGTATAAACCGGTTCATCGGGATGTCACACAGTGCACGAACTGTTTGAACTACGGCCATGGAGCGAGGAATTGCCACATGAAAAGTCGGTGCGGGAAATGTACCGAACCACACAATACCAACGATTGCCTACTAGATGACATCGCTGTAAAATGTGTGAACTGTGATGGCGACCATCCATCTACTAGCAAATCGTGTCCCAAACGTGCTGAGTTCACAGAAACTCGACAACAGGCGTCCCGTAAACAATCAACGCGCAAGAATGTTCCACAGAAAGATGAAATTAATTTCCCACGGCTCCCACCGAAGAGGGATATTCCGAATTTGCCGCCACTTCCTCGCAGTAATCCAAAAAATTCAGCCACTGGATCACAAAAAGAATCTTCCTCAAAAATCCTTCCTGGATGGGGCAATAATCAACCACAAGCAAAGGATGACTCTGGTGATTTATTCTCTGCTGAACAACTGATCGTCTTTTTTGAAACAATGACAACAAAACTACGAAACTGCAGAACGCGGTTAGATCAAATCAATGACTTAGGCAAATTCATCATCGAATTTGCAATATAATGAGTTGGTTATAGTAAATTGGAATGCTTGCTCACTCAGGAGCAAAACTGCTGAATTGTCTGACTTTCTTCAAGAGAAGAATGCCGATATTGCTATTTTAACTGAAACTCATCTTAAACCTGAAATTTCTATTTTTATTTCCAATTACAAGATTCACAGGCTCAACAGGACAACTACCAGAGGAGAGGGAGTTGCCATTGCCAATAAACGATCCATTCAGCATAGGCTTATGTCAGCCTTTAAATTGCAACTAATAGAAGCCATCGGAATTGAGATTACAACGACGATGGGACCCATCATCATCATTGCAGCGTACTGCCCCAAACAAACCAATCTTCGAGATGGTACGTGTGCATCATTGAAGCGAGATCTAGCTATGCTCACTCGACGACAGAACAAATTCATCATTGCTGGGGACCTAAACGCACGGCATGAGCTGTGGGGAAACAAACGACAGAATCGAAACGGATTCGTACTTGCCGAAGATTACGAAGCTGGACAGTACAACATCCTCGCTCCGGATCAACCAACGCGACTTTCCAGATCTGGAGTTCATTCCATTTTGGATATATTCATCAGCAACATCGCCGTAGACAGCTCTCCGATTGTCTTAAACGAGCTATCTTCCGACCACTTTCCTGAAATATTGACGTTGGGATCTTCACAAGAAACAGTGCCTATTCAACCTCGGAGGAACTATTATCGCACCGACTTTGTCCAATTTCAACAAATCGCCGACCAACTCATTAATATCGATTTGCCACTAGATTCCCCGATGGAAATCGATGCGGCCCTATCTTCCTTCCAGCATTCAATCACAGTCGCTCGTGATAGGACGGTTCCAGTACAACATATGCCGAGTTCCTCTCTTCAAATCGACAGTGTCACCAAGAAACTCATCCGACTTCGGAATATCTACCGGAGGCAGTATCAACGAACTGGCATCCTAGATAGAAAGACTTCTTATAACAACTTAACTAGGATAATCCAGGATAGGATATCTGAGCTTCGCAACAGGAACTTCCAGCAAAAGCTTCGAGAAATTCTCCCACATTCAAAGCCCTTCTGGTCCTTAACGAAGGTGCTTAAGAAAAAACCGAAGCCTATTCCTCCTCTGATGTCACCCAAGGACGCAGCTGAAGGAATACCTTTAATCACACCAGTAGATAAGGCAAATGCGCTAGGCCAGCAGTTTGTGTGTTCTCACAATTTAGGACTCAACATTGTTAGTCCACATGAAAGAGCCGTTGCTGATAGCGTAGCTGAGGTTGACCAATCAGACAGCAGAGGAAAAAAGAGTCACTGCGAATGAGCTGATGGCTTTTGTGAAAAAATCCAAAAATATGAAGGCCCCCGGTTTCGATAACACATTCAACATTGAGCAGAAACATTTGAGTATTCGCTCATTTGTCTTCTTAGCTAAAATTTTTAACAGGTACTGGGAGCTTGGCTACTTCCCTTCAAAGTGGAAGTTAGCTAAAGCTATCCCAGTTTTGAAAACGGGGAAAGATCCTTCCTTTTCCAATAGCTATCGGCCCATCAGCTTACTCTCTGCCCTATCCAAGCTGTTTGAAAAGTCAATACAAAGGCAAATTCTTGCTTTCGCAGATAAACAGGATATATTTCTGGAAGAACCGTTTTGGTTCCGGAAAGGAAGATCCACCATCCACCAACTCACAAGGGTTAACAACGTCATCCAGCAAAACAAATCAGTGTCCAAAACGACTGCCATGGCAATATTGGATATTGAAAAGGTATTCGATATTGTGTGGCACGATGGCCTGGTGTTTAAACTGCATCGGTATAATTTTCCCATGTATTTTATTAAAATTATCAAAAATTATCTTGCAGATAGAGCATTCCAGGTTTCTCTGAATAATGCACTTTCAGAAAGATTTACTATTCCTGCTGGTGTACCCCAGGGAAGTATCCTAGGTCCTATTCTATACAACATTTTTACATCAGACATCCCACCTCTTCCGGGTGGTGGTATTCTGTCACAATTTGCTGATGATACTGCCATTCTTTACAAAGGTCGTGTTATTGATGCTCTGAAGAATAAACTACAGACAGGTCTGGACGCTCTAACTGAATGCAGCATACTTATTAGGTCTCTGTATCCGCTGATTTGTAGAACATCTAAACTGTGCCTGAAGAACCAGATGGCTGTCTATAAACAAATCATCTACCCCGCAATTGAATACGCAGTCCCTGTTTGGCGGGGCAGTGCACGAACACACAAACTTAGGCTTCAGCGCAATCAAAGTAAGATCTTAAAGATGATTCTAAATCTACCCCCTTGGACAAGGACTAGTGAAGTACATCAGATGGCCTCCCTGGATATACTAGAACAAAAATTCGAACAATACTGCACGAAATTTGAAGAGAGGTGCTCAATCTCTGAAATACAAATAATTCAAAATTTGTACGTATTAGGTTAGGGATAGTTATAAGTAGGAAGATATTTCATTAATAATTAAAATAAATATTATGATTAAACATTAGTATGTAAAACAAGAGTAACTAAAACACCTATTATTAATAACGAATCGTATGAACAACAAAGGCCGAAGGGTCAAAACACTTGTACTGTAAAATGTTGATGTAATACACAAAATATAAGATTAATAAACAGATATTTATGCAAAAAAAGGCGGGTGGGTAATGTCAGAGACATAACTGGATGTCATGAATACGAAAACAACTGACATGTTCCTTAACACTTCCGAATATCAATTGTATGAATTATGCAAACATTCCCCTTTTTCACATTTTTCGCAAAAACAAAGAAAGCTTAACTTGATCTCGATTACTGTGAATTTCACACAGCGAAAAGTGCACAAATCCAAACAAACTGTTCTTGATTTCCACTAAACTGAGGATAATTACCTGTGTGTGTGTATGCATGTGTGTGTGTATGTGTAAAATAATCTCACTAGATTTTCTCGAAGATGGCTGAACCGATTTAGACAAACTAGAATTCAAATGAAAGGTCTCGTGGTCCCATACGGAATTCCTGAATTTCATCCGGATCCGACTTCCGGTTCCGGAATTATAGGGTAAAGTGTGTTCAATATTGTACACCGTCACTTAAACCGGCGAAGCAAAAAACGTGAAAATTTTTCTAAACTGGTCTCAAAACTACACAAATCGATAGTCATTATCAGTAGGCAACTAAACAAACCGATTCCGGCTATCCTGGTTCCCGGTATCCGGTTCCGAAAGTACCAGAAATAGTGGTCATATATACCAAAATGGATCTCACTCACTTTTCTCAGCGATGGTTTGACCGATTTCCACAAACTCAGATTCAAATGAAAGGTCTCCCGGTCCCATACGTAAATCCTGAATTTCATTCGGATCCGACTTCCGGTTCCGGGATTATAGGGTAAAGTGTGTTTATTATTGTACACCGTCACTTAAACCGGCGAAGCAAATAACGTGAAAATTTTTCTAAACTGGTCTCAAAACTACACAAATCGATAGTTATTATCAGTAGGCCACTAAACAAACCGATTCCGGCTATCCTGATTCCCGGTATCCGGTCCCGGAAGTACCAGAAATAGTGGTCATATATACCAAAATAGATCTCACTCACTTTTCTCAGCGATGGTTTGACCGATTTCCACAAACTTAGATTCAAATGAAAGGTCTCCCGGTCCCATACGGAATTCCTGAATTTCATCCGGATCCGACTTCCGGTTCCAGAATTATAGGGTAAAGTGTGTTTATTATTGTACACCGTCACTTAAACCGGCGAAACAAAAAACGAAAAAAAATTTCTAAACTGGTTTCAAAACTACACAAATCGATAGTCATTATCAGTAGGCAACTAAATAAACCGATTACGGCTATCCTGGTTCCCGGTATCCGGTTCCGAAAGTACCAGAAATAGTGGTTATATATACCAAAATGGTTCTCACTCACTTTTCTCAGCGATGGTTTGACCGATTTCCACAAACTAAGATTCAAATGAAAAGTCTCCCGGTCTCATACGGAATTCCTGAATTTCATCCGGATCCGACTTCCGGTTCCGGAATTATAGGGTAAAGTGTGTTCAATATTGTACACCGTCACTTAAACCGGCGAAGCAAAAATCGTGAAAATTTTTCTAAACTGGTCTCAAAACTACACAAATCGATAGTCATTATCAGTAGGCAACTAAACAAACCGATTCCGGCTATCCTGGTTCCCGGTATTCGGTTCCGGAAGTACCAGAAATAGTGATCATATATACCAAAATGGATCTCACTCACTTTTCTCAGCGATGGTTTGACCGATTTCCACAAACTCAGATTCAAATGAAAGGTCTCCCGGTCCCATACGGAATTCCTGAATTTCATTCGGATCCGACTTCTGGTTCCGGAATTATAGGGTAAAGTGTGGTTATTATTGTACACCGTCACTTAAACCGGTGAAGCAAATAACGTGAAAATTTTTCTAAACTGGTCTCAAAACTACACAAATCGATAGTCATTATCAGTAGGCAACTAAACAAACCGATTCCGGCTATCCTGGTTCCCAGTATTCGGTTCCGGAAGTACCAGAAATAGCAGTCATATATACCAAAATGGATCTCACTCACTTTTCTCAGCCATGGTTTGACCGATTTCCACAAACTTAGATTCAAATGAAGGTCTCCCGGTCCCATACGGAATTCCTGAATTTCATTCGGATCCGACTTCCGGTTCCGGAATTAAAGAGTAAAGTGTGTTTATTATTGTACACCGTCACTTAAACCGGCGAAGCAAATAACGTGAAAATTTTTCTAAACTGGTCTTAAAACTACACAAATCGATAGTCATTATCAGTAGGCAACTAAACAAACCGATTCCGGCTATCCTGGTTCCCGGTATCCGGTTCCGGAAGTACCAGAAATAGTGGTCATATATACCAAAATGGATTTCACTTACTTTTCTCAGCGATGGTTTGACCGATTTCCACAAACTTAGATTCAAATGAAAGGTCTCTCGGTCCCATACGGAATTCCTGAATTTCATCCGGATCCGACTTCCGGTTCCGGAATTATAGGGTAAAGTGTGTTTAATATTGTACACCGTCACTTAAACCGGCGAAGCAAAATAACGTGAAATTTTTTCTAAACTGGTTTCAAAACTACACAAATTAATAGTCATTATCAGTAGGCAACTAAACAAATCGATTCCGGCTATCCTGGTCCCCGGTATCCGGTTCCGGAAGTACCAGAAATAGTGGTCGTATATACCAAAATGGATCTCACTCACTTTTCTCATCCATGGTTTGACCGATTTCCACAAACTTAGATTCAAATGAAAGGTCTCCCGGTCCCATACGGAATTCCTGAATTTCATCCGGATCCGACTTCCGAATCCAGAGTTATAGGGTGCGTACTAGAAGAGTTTGTGTGTCATGTTAGTTGGTGGCGTACGAACCGACTTCGATTATACCGGTTCTCGGGTTCCGATGCCGGAAGTGCATATAATAGTGAACCCAATTCGTTCTCTTAAGGATGGCTTACGCAATCAAAGCACTGTTTTATTCTGTATGTTATGCATAAACAATCACTTGGTTTCTTTCAAAAATCGAAGAGAAAATTTTTGAATAGAATACCACAATATTATATGTACATGAGAAAGGCATCATTACACCACTAGGTGGATTAAAACAGGTTTATTTTGTCATACGTTAAACCTAAGTATTTTGCTTGATCAGACCATGTCAATTCCAAGCCATTCAATTTGAGAATGTGATTATTCTTTGGTTTAAGAAAAGAAGCTCTTGGTTTATGAGGAAAGATAATTGCGTTTTTGCTGCATTTGGTTTAATTTTCCATTTTGACAAATAATCACTGAAAATATTTAAACTTATTTGTAGGCGACTGCAGATCACTCTTAGATTTCTACCTGTGGCTAACAGACTTGTGTTGTCACAGAATTTCTGACAACCAACGGGTAGATTTGGAAGATCAGAAGTGAAAATATTATACAAGATTGGAGCTACACTCGAACCCTGCGGAACACCTGCTCGTACGGGTAGCAATTCAGATTTACAATTCTGATAGCTAACCTGAAGAGTACGATCAGTTAAATTTTGAATCATTTTGATCAAATAAATAGGAAACTGGAAAACAGACATTTTTGGTAATGAGCCTTTGTGCCAAACACTGTCGAATGCTTTTTCTATGTCTAGAAGAGCAACTCCAGTGGATAACCCAGAAGATTTATTTGCTTTTATCATGTTCGTTACTCTGACAAGTTGATGAGTAGTTGAATGTTCATGGCGAAATCCAAACTGCTCTGGTAGAAAATTGAATTCTCATTTATATGAGACATCATTCTCAACAAGATAATTTTTTCAAAAAGTTTACTGGTAGAAGAAAGTAAGCTAATTGGTCGATAACTTGATGTTTCTGCTGGGTTTTTATCAGGTTTGAGGATAGGAATTACTTTTGCGTTTTTCCATCTTTTTGGGAAGTAAGCTAATGAAAAACACTTGTTGAAAATTTTAACAAGGAGTCTCAAGGCAACATCGAGAAGATTTTTAATAAGAAAATTAAAAATTCCATCATCACCAGGAGCCTTCATGTTTTTAAGTTTCCTAATAATTGATTTAATTTCATCAAAATTCGTCTCAATAATGTCATCTTGTGATGACACTTGGGTTGAAATATGATCATATTTCAGTGAGACTTCATTTTCAATAGGACTCACAACGTTCAAATTAAAATTGTGTACACTCTCGAACTGCTGAGCAAGTTTTTGAGCTTTTTCGCCATTCGTAAGAAGTATTTGATTTCCTTCCTTGAGAGCAGGAATTGGTTTCTGAGGTTTCTTAAGAACCTTAGAAAGTTTCCAGAAAGGTTTAGAATATGGTTTAATTTGTTCAACTTCTTTAGCGAAATTTTCATTTCGCAAAAGAGTAAATCTATGTTTAATTTCTTTTTGTAAATCCTTAACTATGTTTTTCATAGCAGGATCACGAGAACGTTGATATTGTCGTCGACGAACATTCTTCAATCGAAAGAGCAATTGAAGATTGTCATCGATGATAGGAGAATTTAATTTAGTTTGAGCTATGGGAACTGAAAGATTTTTAGCTTCGATAATATAATGATTTAAATTATCAATTTCTGTGTCGATGTCCGCTGAATGTCTAAAATAGTTTCATGATCCACATGATTTTCAATGTGAGATCTGTAATCCAACCAATTAGCTCTATGATAGTTAAATATAGAACTAATTGGATTAATTATAGCTTCGTTGGAAAGTCTGAATGTTACTGGAAGATGATCTGAGTCAAAGTCAGCATGTGTAATCGGTTCAATACAAATGTGACTTTGATCTGTTAGAACCAGATCAATTGTAGGCGGGTTTTTCACGGAAGAGAAACAAGCTGGATTACTGAGATGAAGAACTGCGAAGTAACCAGCTGAGAGTTGATTATGAAGTATTTTACCATTACTGTTATTTTGCCTACAATTCCACTGGACATGCTTAGCATTTAAGTCCCCTATTACGAAAAATTTCGGTCGCTATCTTGTGAGTTTTTGCAAATCGCCTCTAAAGAAATTTAATTGTTCGCCGGTGCATTGGAATGGCAAATATGCTCCAGCGATGAAATAAATTCCATGAACTCCGATTCCCAAGCTTTCAATAACTTTAGTATTGAAAGAAGGTAAAATTCGATGTTTAATTTGCCGTTGGACAAAAATGGCAACTCCACCACCCATTCCAGTAAACCTGTCAAATCGATGAACCACATAATGTGGATTACTTTTCAATTTGACATTTGGTTTAAGAAAAGTTTCTGTCACAATGGCAATATGGATTTTGTGAACTTTGAGAAAATTATCAAATTCATCTTCACTCGATTTCAAAGATCGAGCATTCCAATTTAAAATAATTATTTAACATCGCTGTTAAATTTTAAATTCATTATAATATTATTTGCAAATTGCCATCCGATTTGAAATGCTTCAAAAAGTGATGAAGTCGAATATATTCGTATGATCATTTGAAAAAGTTGATTTTGTAGGTAGATCATTTTATTTTCAGTTATATCGCCTAAATCAACTTCATTTAAAGAAGCAAATGGCATTGAAGGAATATTTGTAGGAAGACTGCCATTTGAAGAAGAAGATTTGGCCGATCTACCTATTACAAATTGTTTTTTTTAGAAGATGAACTGCAAGGCGGTCCTGTGTTTTGATTATTTACATTAGAAGAATTGAGTGGTAGATTTCTACCTGTTATACTAGCATAACAGACATTGGAAGAATATGATGACGAGGTCGATCTACCTGTCAATAAATTGTTTTCGTTAGAAGAGGAATTGGCAGGCGTACTTGTTTTTTGTTTTGAATTCGAAGAAATAAGTGCCTTAGAAGAATTAGGCGTGGCATTTGTAACGGTTTTTTGATTTTCAGGTATGTTCTGTACATTTAAGGTCGTTGATTTGACTTGTTGTCTAAGCGAACGAGCGCTTAAAATTTATTCCCTGACAGGACATTTCAAATAATTGGATTTGTGATTTTCATCGCAATTTGAACATGAAAATTTATCAGTGGTTTCATTCATTGGACGAACGTCTTTCGAATGCGATTTACCACAATTCAAACACCGTATATCAATATGACAATTTTTGGTTCCATGGCCGAAGCCTTGGCAACGACGACATTGCGTTAAGTTTGCAATACGATTATGCCGTTTATAATGTTCCCAATTAATTTTAATGTGGGAAATATAACGTACTTTTTCCAAAGTTTTCAAATTGTTTACATCAATTCGATTGAGGTGTATTAACTAAAGTTCATGGGAAATTCCAGAGCGTGGTTTAGAAGTACCATTCGCTCTTTTTTTCATAAGTATTACTTGGGAAGGGGCAAAACCAAACAATTCCTTTAGTTCGTTTTTAATTTCATCGGTACTTTGATCATTTGATAAGCCTTTCAAGACAGCCTTGAAGGGTCTGTCTGATTTTATATCATATGAATAAAATTTATGAAGTATCTCGGTCAAATATCGAATAAGACGTTCGTAATCTTCCAATCCATCAACCAAGACTCGACATTCTCCTCTTCGTCCGATTTGAAATGAGACTTTTACTTCCGGGAGAAAAGTAGAAAGCTCAGTACGGAATGCTTTGAAGTAGGAAATCATCACCGTCACTGGTGGCATAGATTGATGTTTCTTCCCAGAACGACAAGCCTCCATTTTGGGAATTTTTGAAGAATTTTTTTCTATGTCGCTACAATCGGATTCAGGAAGAATCTCGTAAATATTGCTAGACGGCATAGAATCAATGGAAGGGAAATTCGTCAGTTGATTTTTATTTTTACTTTCAGATTCTATATAATCGTGAATGTTATTAGAAAAATGTTGAATAACTGATTGTGATTTATCCCGTATTGAATTATTTTTAGCCTTAGGCTTGGTGCCTTTCCGGTTGGACGCAGGCATTTTTGAAATGAATGGAATTTTGAATAATAGTTCTTTGAATGTCTAGACTTAAAAAGGCTGATTAATTTCTAACTCTAATATCACTCTTTGTATCACTTAGTCACTCTAATATCACTCTTTATATCACTTAGTCACTCTAATATTACTCTTTGTATAGCCTTGAGAAAGACTGACTAATTTTTAGTCTTTAAAAAGACTGTTAGTGATTCAGGTAGCCTTGAAAAAAAAACTGAAGCCTTGAATCAATGAAACTCTAGGTAGCCAGAAAAAATTCCCAGGAGCCAAGAGCTATACGCGTGCGGTGCGAACGACTGTTCAACACCGACTGAGCAAGTGCTGATATAATTATGGCCTTTTTAGTAGTTACTGTAGCAAAACTTTCTAACAAGTATCAAAAAGAGAAATAGCTTAGATACTATATGTTGATCGGGATATCAACCCAATGTTTACTTGAAATTTCAGTATTAAATTCATGCTAGTCACACCGATCGAAATCGTGAAGTGTGTCTCCCTCGACATCCATATGCGAGGAAAGTACGACTTCTATTTTTAATAAGAAAAAAGGATGATGGTGATTCAATTTCAACTGAGATGTACAGAGGGTACGAAAAGTTCACTAACACTGGCAAAACTAACAAATGCTAGGTCAACCAGTTTACCATTCTGATTTGTCAAAAAATTTATCTGTTGCAAACCAGAGGCGATCATCATCAATCTAAAATTTTCATGTTCTGAAGCTACATTGCTATGTAGTAGGTAACTGACTTCATCATCATAGTCACCCAAAACTATAACCTAATAATGACCAGCAAATTTTCTTGTTAGCTCATTCAAACAAACTGTATGCTGCTCTTAAAGAGATATGAGTGAAAATTCCTGAAGTGACCCTCTCATTTTTCGTGGCATAGCCTATTTTTTCATCCTTAAACATATTCGTTAATAATTTCGTCGAATCGAGATACATGATGCCACCCCTGGTCCGGAACCGTTGATTGCACCAGCGTTACCCTCGTCAATCTCCAACACCGCCAAGTTGGCCGTTGATCGTCTAAATAACCCGCTGTTCGTTATTATCATAGCTTGCTGTACTCTTCCGTCGCTCGGTAGGAATAACTCGTCGATGATTCCGCGTATCCATGTCTTGCGGCGTTCTCCTTGTACAACGTACACAACGTCTTCTTTCTGCAATTGCTTAGATTCTCCCAACCATTTGTTTAGTTGATTAACGCTGGGAATATATTCTCGTATCCAACGCTTCCACATATCATTAGCTTGTTGTTGAGAACGTTTATATGCATTTCTTAGTACTTGGCCTACATATGTCCGTGATAGCACTGCTCTTTAACAGCACGATAGGGAAACGTAAGTCTAGTAGCAAAATCCTCGCATTTGCACTACGTCCTTCTAATCGTAGGATTACCGACATATCCAGGAGAAGCTCACTTGATTTCTCCAAGGGGAGGCACTAACTGCTGGGTAGCTGCTGATTTCTTCGGAGTGTTTTGACTTCGTCATCGTAGGCTTCACTTTGGGCTATTTTGAACAACATTTCCTCTGCCTTTTGATACTCTGATTGACGCAACCAAACTTTCACACTGGAGATATTTGCCTTGATTAGATTAATCTGAACTGCAGTTGGCTTGAGAACCTCAATCGGGAGACCGCAGATTTTCTTTCGACAATTAGAAACAAATCTGAACACGCATGCTACGGTCCGCACAACTACGTTCCTTTTTGACACTCCACCTATATCAATAAATTTCTCGGTCAAAACGATATGTTGGAAAACATGTATATCTCTCAACTCGGTTGACGTATTTGCTGGTGAAAGTGCTTGTTGTGGCCATGCTTCGGGGGCTAGATGAAGAAAATATTGCCCATTGAACCACGAGCTTCCCGGCTCTATTATCGGTGCACGTCCCCACTTCGTCAAACAATCAGCTACATTTAATTTCGATGACAGCCATCATTTAATTTCGATGACAGTCTGTTAAACTTGACAAGATCAGAGATTCTTCGATAAGAAAAGCGACAAATTATCTATATTTCCGCTGGTACGATCGGATCCACGAAAGAACTGTTTGAGAATCGCTTCAGATAAAAATTTGATGTACTTCTAGCGAATGACTTTGTCGAATAACTTTCGTCATCCATGGCGCTAAAACCACGGCCTGCAACTCTAATCGTGGTATCGTTAGTTGTTTCAAAGGAGCAACTTTAGAGCGAGCCATTACTAAAGCGCATTTCACTTCTTGGTCGACGACTATCCGAAAGTATCCACCACAACCGTAGGCATTTTCTCCTGCATCGCAGAAAACGTGTAATTGTATCTGACCGAATTTTTTTGAATGAACATTAGCGAAGTATGACCTTGGAACTTGAACTCGTTCCATGTCATAGAGCATCATTGTCCATTTTGCATAAAACATTGAGCGGTGCTAAAGACATGACCGAACTAAGAACGTTCCTTTTGTCGTGAATACGACTTACTTTACTATAGGGCGCCTTTTCAAAATTTACCCTGTACAGGAATGGGCAGAACTATATCGCGAATATTTCTTGATGTATTTAACCCAGCAACATAATTTTTTCTACAAGCTATCGAAAATATGATCAGGAATTTGTAATAAAATTTTCAACAGAGTGAGAAAATCATAAATAATTGAAAAACAAAGTTTTCGAAAACTTTTGCAAATAATGAGGAAAATTCATCATTACTTGCTTGCCTTTTTCGCATCCGGACGACGGTTTTGAGGTAGTCAGGCACATATAAGTTTCGATTATTTACTGGACTAGTAAAACAGTAAAACGCAGAGATCTAACTCACTGCATAAAATGTCTACACTTCGGGCATGGTGCTCGATATTGCCACATGATTAGCCGTTGCAACCGTTGCGGACCTCTGTGCAAACATTGCTGGGCCCCACGAAGCAACCGAACGAGCTTGCTCGAAACGTGCTGAGTTTCTGAAAATAAGGAAACAAGCTACACCTCAGCGACAATCATCGAAGAAGAAGGTTCCACCTGTACCGCCATTGGACCCAGTGAATTTCCTCATGCTAAATAATCTACTGGATCCAATCCTCCCGCCACCTGGTTTCAAAACTACTGATGATGGCCCAACTGAAAACTGTACTCCCCTATTTACTTCTGTGGAGTTGATGAAAATTGTCGTCGACATGAGCTCTGCGCTCCGTGGTTGCAAGACGAAAATGGAGCAGATTCAAGTGTTCGGTTCGTTTATTATCCAATACGGTGTGTAAAACATTAGAAGTGATGAATTGGAATGCCTGCTCAGTGCGTCCAAAGCAAGTTGAACTATCGGAATTCGAAAGAACACAGCACGTCGATGTGTGTGTTTTCACGGAAACACATTTGTCACCGAAGATGTCCTTCTTAATACCGAACTACGTCATCATTCGCCTGGATCGAACCCACTCTAGGGGCGGTGGTGTTGCGATTGCAGTCAGAAGCGGTGTGAAGTTTGCTGTACTTCCGAGCTTTGGTACGAAATTCATCGAGTCACTAGGATCGGAAGGATAAAATTCATCGCAGCATACTGCCCTAGACAGTGCTCACCGAACCAAGGAACTCAATCACAACTAATAAATGATCTGCAGAAGCTGACAAGAGGACGAAATAAATTCATCATCGCCGGTGATATCAATGCCAGACATCAAGCCTGGGGAAATTCCAGAAATAATCGGAATGGAGCAGTACTGAACGACGACCTTCGAAACGGCTACTACACTATCCTGAGTCCGGATAGTTCAACGTATGTTGCCAGATCAGGGACCTGCTCCATCATCGACCTATTTATCACCAATCTACGATCGCCATCCAGAATCAGCAGAGGACATCGACAGACAACTAAATGAAGTTGAACGTGCCATCACCAGAGCTCGTGAACTAAACATAAAAGAAATACCAATATTCCGTAAATCTATCACCATTGACTCTACTACTAAAACATTAATTAGGTTAAGAAATATTTATCGAAGGCAGTACCAGAGAACTGGACTCAGGGAAAAGAAAATTTCAGCTAATAATCTAACTAATATCATTAGGCAAAAATGAACGATTTAAAAAACAGGGAATTCTTACACCATATCAGTAATCTAGATAATTATTCTAAGCCTTTTTGGAAATTGTTCAAATTTAAAAACAAGCCGAAACCGATACCACCTCTTCGTCTAGTGGACTGTTTGCTCATAACACCGGCTGAAAAAACTACTGCTTTGGGTCAACATATTGTTAGTTCCCACCGTCTCGGTCAAGACATGGTCAGTCCTTATGAAATTACTGTTTCAGCCACTGTCGAAACTGTTGATATAATGCCTTCTTTATTTGCTGCTAATCACAGAATCACAGAAGAGGAATTGAAAAAATCCATCAAAAGGTAAAAAAATATGAAAGCTCCGGGTGCTGACTCTATTTTGAACATAGAGCTCACACACCTTAGCGTTAGATTTTACCAACATCTTGCATCTGTTCTCAACCAATGTTTGGTTCTTAGCTACTTCCACTCTAGTTGAAAAGTGGCCAATGTGATCCCAATAAAAAAGCCTGGAAAGGATCCCACCTGTCCGAAGAGCTATCGTCCGATCAGTCTCTTATCTTCACTGTCCAAAATGTTCGAAAAAGCAATTCTGTCCCGTTTGTTAGAGTTTGCAGATACCAATAACACTTTTTCCTGAGTGTTCCTCATTTGGGTTTAGAAGAGGCCGTTCTACTATTCAGAGTCAGAGTCAGTAACACTCTCTCAAGAAATAAAGCTGTTTCAATAAAAACATCTGACATGATTTTGTTAGACGTTGAAAAAGCGTTTGACAATGTCTGTCACGATGGCCTAATTCATAAAATGCATCATCTCAACTTCCCAACCTATATAGTCAAAATAGTAAAAAACTATCTGTCAAACAGAAGTTTCGAAGTCTTTGTTAACAACTTATCATCAGATAAATTTCATGTTCCCGCTGGTGTTCCTCAAGGTAGTATCCTTGACCCAATATTATTCAATATTTTCACGTCAGATATTCCGGCACTTCCGGGTGATGGCGTACTCTCACTGTTTGCCGATGACACCTCCGTCATCTACAATGACCGCGTAATTCGTTCATTAGTAAACAAAATGCCGAGAGTAGTGGTTGATTATTTCAGCAATTGGAAAATATGCATCAATGGAACTAAAACTCAAGCTGTCATATTCCCCATTGTTTGTAGATTATTTTAAGTGTATCATGATTGACGATGGTTTAGGATCGTCCGATCAATGAAAACCGGATATTGAGAACCTCGATTTTACCGAGTCATAACTTTGTTGTTAGTAAACCGATTTTCGAAATTTGTTCACCATTGGAAAGGTACTATTTCCAGAAATAGAATGCACTGAAAAAACCCGAAAAATAGGGTTGTCTACCCAAAGTTATAATGAGAACTGTAGATAGATGACATCAGAAAAGGTAAGACTTTTTAAAATGTTCGTTAATATCTCTGAATTCAATGCGATGACCTATATATTTTTACTCATCATTCGATTGCTAGTGATACCAGCTACAATTTGGCCTAACTACCATTCCTGCATTTTTAAAAGAAAACCTTAACAAATCGATGAATTTATAAATATATATATGAATTTTTCATTTTTTTCACATGTTTGTATATAACTCAAAAATTAAAACGATGACATGTACATTTTTCTGCTCCAAAATACTGGAATCATTACCAGAAACAATGTATTGATGAACAAAATTATATATCCGTTCAAAGCATCTCAAGAAATTTGGTACAAATACAGAGAACTTCTATTATTGGGAAAATTTTGCCAAACAAAATCAAATCAAAACTTTTAAATTTTATAATATATATTTTTTTATTATTTTAGTTGGAAATTTATTATAAACAAAATTTACAAAGATTTTTTTATTTTTTTTTATATTTTGTTCAAACATTTTTTAATTGCAAAATACTCTATCACCTAAGGCATTTATTAGCTATATATGAATTAAGGTATTTTTTTCTTCTAGAGTGTTAAAACTAATTCAGGTGCATATTCGGGAAGATGAAGTTCACTCACGTTGGTTGTTACTCTATTTGATAATGCTATTATAGAGATTATCTGACTTTAAAAGCAATCGTTTGAATACCTGCTTCAGATTCACTAAACGATTGAATTTTCCTATACTTGTGATTAATTTCGACTTTCTTGCGCTTCCTCGCCGAACGTCGAGATCAAGAGTCATCTCGATTTTTTTTTTTGAAAAATTTCGACTCTTGGGCTTTGAATTTAAGGATTTCCGATATCGAACGTCGAGTCCTGGTGTTATCTCGACGTTTCAGACAGTTCTAAGATATTTGACATAAAAAATAAATTTCCGAATTCGGTGATTTTTTTTCAAGATCTTAACGTTTCAGTCAATGTTAAGATATTTGGAATTGACAAAAAATTGTGTGGTGATTTTTCAAAATGGAAAATCATCAAACTTCCATCAATATCTTTTCGTTTCGTCTTAAACTCGTCAGTGCATAGCAGTTTATGTTGAACTGTCATGCCATCTGTAGTTCAACATAAACCGCCGAGGTTAAAATGAAACGTGAACATAATGAAATTGGTTATGCTACACTCAAAATAATAATCATGTTATAGTTACGTGAAAAGTTATGTGAATATTTTCCACCCTACTTTTCACGTAGGTTTCAAAAGACTGGCATTTAAAAGCTGTTTAGTGCATAATCCAGTAAAAGTTACGTGTTTCATAGGTAAAATGTAATGTACTGCTCATTTCACATTTATCTATCAGTTCATATCAAATTTAGATATAAAAGAAACACTATTTCATATATTGGTTGAAGAAAAAAGGGAAATTTCAGATTTTTATATAAATCTAAAGAATGCAAAATGACATGCAAAACAAAACATTTATTTTAGAAAATCAGCATGGAATTTTAAATAAAAAATGAAAAGCAACTAATAACGTCGTGGGATCTCGAATCGACAAGCCTCCAGAAATCGTTGTGTTGTCACTGCCATCCAACTGAAGCCGAAGTCGAGATCCGAGAACTTCCACAACACTACCGATGCAGGTTGAGATCCCATTACATGGGTCCAGTGTCTCTAGCTTCATACCGATTTTGAACTCGTTTTTCGGTGGACCAACGGCCTGTTTGAAGCATTCGGCAGGAGCGGGCACACTTCCGGACTCACGCAGGCACTCGATCCAATCGAACACATGGAAACTTTCATACTGGAATCAACCGATCGATGTAGTAAAAAATTGTAATTAAATAACATTTCTCGCAAATATTTGCACTACTCACACTTTGAGGGCCACTGTTCGCCATTTTCAAAATCGAGTTTTTCACACTGGAAATTCACGTAGATTGTTTGACGTTTGGTCAATTCACGTAAACCTTATGTGATGACTCTATTCATTTTAGAGGATGTTCGTATAACATTCATTTTCGTCACGTAAAATATTCAATTTGACATTTGAAACCAGTTTACGTGATTTTTCAAGTGAATCGAACGTGAATTTTTATTTGAGTGTAGGGCATAAAAAAGGTTAATTCCTAAATAACTTCCAATGACGACCGACACCACTCACCCATCTACCGTTTTACGAAATTAAAGATGTTTCCAAAATATTGGCACCCTAGTGTTTCATTACAATGGTAGTAGTAATGATAAAAATCCAATCACAAAAAGTATTTTATGTTTTTGGTTAAAAAGTATTACCCTATATAGTATGAATTTCATATACAATATATGTTACAGATTGGTTGGTTGATTCCAGTTTCATAAGTACCTGGGACAGTGGAACTCACTTCACTGAGAAAGATGGCCTAACCGATCTGAGAACTGTAGGTTACACTAATTCATGCTCTAGCTTTCATGTTTTTCAAAAATCAAACAAAATTGTTTGAAGAATACCTTTTATATATGAGAATAAGAAAGATAAGTGGATAAAAACAGGTTTTACTTAATTTCGTGAGATTTTTTGTGCTAAATACGTAATTCTGACTTTTCTGAATTGGTAAACAAGTATATGATAGATTTTCGAGTGGAATTTACTAATAGAAAATTCAAACAATTTTCGAATTCTATACATTCCGAAAAGTTTATGAAATTTAAGTTTTAATATTCTACCGATTATAATAGATGTTGTTTAGGACAGCGGAAAATTTAAGATATATGATTTTGTTCTTAATTGCTTGTAAAACAAAAATCGAGCAATACATTTTTTTCAAATTGCAGTTGGTTTTTATGCCATGAGTTAGTATATGAAATTCATATATATTTACGTTTTATTTCTTATTGTACAAAGCCATTGAAATTATTTAAAATTTTTGTGTTGTAACAAAATATATTTTATTAGTAAAATTCAAATTCTACGTCGCTATGATACAGATGAAATCAACACGGATTGCCATATATTTACTTTGATTTTCAGAAACGTTGAAACGTGATATATGTGAATCGGAAATTTTGATATTTTCGATCTTCTACCGATTTTTTTGAGATTTTACGGAAAACCTAAAACAAAATAAGAATTTTAGTAGTCATCAATTGCGCTAGGGTTGTGCATAAAAATTCTTTAGATCTTTTGTCCAATACAAAAATATAATTATTTTTTGAGTTTATGTATATTTACCGAAATTTGACGATTGATTTTTTGGCTAAAAACAAGACTTTAATCATGCCCCAACCTTCTTATTCACCAGATATAGCTCCGTGTGATTTTTTCCTGTTCCCAAAGTTGAAGAGACCCATGAAAGGACAGCGTTTTTCATTGATTGAAGAGATAAAGGCAGAATCGCTGAGAGTGCTACAGAGCATTACAAAAAGTGACTATCAGGGGTGTTTCGAAGACTGGAAAAAACGCTGGCATAAGTGTATTATATCTAGGGGGGATTACTTTGAAGGGGACCATATAGATGTAGACGAATAAATAAATATTTTTATAGAAAAATGAGAATTCCGGGTACTTTTTGAACAGATCTCGTATAACATAACAGAAGATAATATATGAAATAATATGCTATGATACAATGTATAACAGTTGATGTCGCAGTGTAAGTTATGCTCTTCTTTCGTCGCAGTACTGCAGGAAATATAATATTTCATTTCAAATAATAATAATAATAATGACTATAATAATAACAACAACAATATATAATACAATGTAATATAATTCAATTCAATATATATCAAATAATGCAACAAACAACAGAACCACATGTTGCAATATACTATGATAAATATTGCACTTTAGGATGTGCTTCAAACTACAAGCCTTTTCGCACCCTCTCATTCTGATACTGACGCAGAAAGCGATAGCACCCAGTCGACGCCGTTCTATTGACCAAATGTCATCATAGACGCTCGGGGAGGCATGAGATAGGAACTTGTGAGAACTTAGTTATCCCACCATTTGACGACCTGTCTCAAAACAAACAAGCTGTTTGTATGCAAATAGTTTATTCAGTTATTAAGTATGCAGTTCCAGTTTGAGAAAATTGCTCAAAATGTCATAAAAATTAGCTTCAAGTCGTTAAAAATAAATTTTTAAAAAGATTTTGAATCTACTTCTATAGACTAGAACTGTACATACAATTGCTGAACAAGAGACAATCGAGCTGAAATTTGTAAACACACAATAAGTTCAAAACTAAATGTTCAACTTCTAAACATGCCATTATAAGAGCGCTTCACAACTAGAGTTAGGTTAGTTTAGGTTTAGGTTTAGTTTAGGTTAAGTAGATAAAAATATACAATTTCAAGGATATAATTCCAAACATGAAATAAAAGTCACTAACAATTTAGAACTGAAAAAATAAGAAATAAAAATTAAAACATAGACTGAGCAGATAATACCATAGACATAAAGTTATAAAGTGTATCACTAAAATATTGTAGTCACTGTAAATAAATGTTAACAAAAAATGGATAATAAATAAAATATTTAACGTAAAAAAAGGCGGCTGGGTAATGTAAGAGACACGCTTCCATCTCTTTTCTGAATATCAGTTAGTTGATTGATTGTGTGAATTGTGCAAGCTTTCCCCTTTTTTCACTACTAGAGTTTGAAGCGATGTATGTTACGTACATTAAAGTACAGATTAGTTACATTAAACAGCTACTATTCTACAACTATATATTCCAAACTTGAAAAAAAAAAAATAATAATAATAATAATAATAATAACAATAATAATAATAATATTAATACAGATTAATCTGTATATATAGGGCATTCCACGCAAAATCATCCACCCAACTTTTTTTCTCCGAACTATTTTTTTCGGTAAGGAACTCGAAAATATTCGACACGCACGGAGAACCCTTCGATCATAAAATTGCGATATCGCAGTTTTTGATTTTTGCGATAGTTGATTTAACTAATTTCTTTTTGATTCAACCAAAATGGTTTTTGATTTGCATATATTCAAGTAGTTGAAAAATATGTTGTTTTGAATGCTGTCAAATGCCGGAGACAGTTGAAAGCAAAACAATAATTGCAATGCAAAATCAACAACTTTTTTAGTTGAAATCTGTTCGCGTCGCTTCAAAATGTCAATGAAAACAACATCGATGGTTAAAGCGTTTGGTGAAATTGTGTTCATTCGATTTGAGAATTTTATGATAACAAGTGTTTATCTAACAGCGGTGTTGTGATAAAGTTAACCTTGTTTAGGACAAAAAATTTTGATGACAAATTAGAAAATGTTAATGAATGATCATCTCGTAATCTTTCAGGTATGCGCAAAAATTTTATGCTTCAAATTCGATCATTGATTTACTTCCAGCAGACTGTTTTACTTCCAACTGTTTGTTACCGATGATGATGTTCATGCATTAGCAATAAAACGCTTTTTGACATGAATTTAATTTATAAAAGTAACAGGAGCGAAGGGTTTCAAACGCACAGAACGCGCTACGATTGAATGGCGCGTTTGAATTGCCGTCGCAAAATTCCAATCCCCGCGGTTGATACACACAAGCTCATATAAATTGACTAAAATTATCAGTGCATAACTTTAGTTCAATCGTTTGAAGGCATCATTTTAGGTGAATTTAATAATTTCGCTAATTTACTCGCCCCTCCGGGCACTTTTGCTAATTAAAAACGTTTTTCTACATCAATCATTTCCGATCGAATCAGAAGTATTTTTTTAGAATTTAGATCTTTACTGATCTCAAAACAAACAAACAAATAAAACCGATTTATTTTTCAACTAACAGAATTTTGTTTTAATAACAACACCAGTTATTTCAACTAAAATATTTGTTGAAATTGCAAGGTATGTGTCCTCACTAATTGACAGCATTTTTTTTTTCAAACAGTTAAATTAGTTGTTTCAACCATCGTTTCTGCTAATCGAAAAACAAAAATGACAGTTTAGTTAAAACAACAATCGATTAGTTGTACCAAATTTTAACCAATCGAATTCAGAAAATCAACTAATATTCTGGTTGAAATGGGATCGCGGGTGGTTCCGTGTGGCTTCATTTTAGTAGCTGAATGTATTGTGTTATTGTAAATGTCGGTTAAAAGATTCATTACTTCAATAATTGATTTGTTTGGAAATTTATGCTTTAATGTTCGATATAACTCAATTATTGTAGAATGAAATCTCTCGATTATTCCGTTTGATTGAGAGTTACTGGCATGGTGGATGGAAATGCCAAGGTCATTCAGAAACTCTGTAAAGTCTATGGTCTGCCAAATATTCTGATATGTTCATCAAGTGCTCTTTTTGAGTCAACTATTGTTCTAGTTTCTAAAGGAATTATGTTAGCGAATTTTGAGAAGGAGTCCACTGTCGTCAACCACTTTAGTCCTTTCATGAAAAAAAAACATCTATGTGAACTCGTTCGAAGGGTTTCTCCCCGAAAATGCTTTTCTGTATTAATTGTGGCGGGTTTCTATCGTATTTGCTTTTATTGCAAACGCCGCAACTATCTATTACGGCTCTATCCTTTCGATCGAGTTGGGGAAAGTAATACCTTTGTAGGATTTGGGCTTTGTTTTCTTTTATGCCCCGATGTGCGTATTCGTGTGTAACTCTTACTAGTTTATCCTGCTCTGCTTCCAGCCTGACGTCCTCCAGTAAAATTTCTGAAATGAGAACTTTGTAGATGTGATTAGATTCGAAATGTTTTTTGTAAGTTTTCTGAACCAGTAGTCTCAATCCTATGGGTACGCGTAAGCAATTTATTCCTCTGGGGTTGAGATATCTTTTGAATTTTTGTACTATATCTATTTCGGTGTAATTTTGTTTGAGGATTGTAATACGTCGACGATTTGGAAATATTTGTTCTGACATTTTGGAATCAATGTTTGAAATTTTCAAGATGAGTTGCGTCTTGAATGTGTTAATTGGTTTTTCTGTACACCAAATGTAGTAATCATCACTAGAGTCGGCGGAATGTATGGTTGTTGATTCGCTCTCCGTTTCTTCATTACTGGTCTCGTGTTGTGGCTTCGCGTTAATCTCGTTTGACTTTATTCTTGAAAGTGCATCCACAACGACATTGTTTCTGCCTGGTTTATAAATTAACTCGTAGTCGTATCCTTCAAGTTCTAGTTCACCTCTGAAAATGCGTTTGTTCATGTTTGAAAGAGAGTAGGTTAGCGGTTGGTGATCTGTTATTAGTTTGAATTTCCTTCCCCAGAGATAGTGTTCGAAATGTTTAACGACCCAATACATTGCCATGAACTCTTTTTCAGTTGTTGAATAGTTTTCTTCTGACCTGTTTAGAGTTCTTGACGCATAAGCTACTGGACGATCTTTTCCGATAGGTCCTTGAGAAAGTACGGCTCCGATCGCAAAGTCACTAGCGTCAGTAGTTTTAAATTCTTTAGAGAAGTCCGGATGAATCAACACTGGGTCCCTCATTAAGATTTGCTTACATTTTTACAAGCAGAGTTCTGTTTCTGGCCCAATGATAAAATCCTGGTCTTTACGTAGTAAGGCAGTAAGCGGTTTTACCAGTTTAGCAAAGTCTTTAATAAATCTCCTATAATATCCCAAAATTCCGAGAAATTGTCTCACTTCTTTTTCTGTTTTCGGTGACCAATTTTTAATTGTCTCGATTTTGTCCTGATTCGGTCTTACGCCGTCTTCCGAAACTGTATGTCCTAGAAATTGAACCTCTTTGCGGAAAAAATCGCATTTATCAAGCTGTATTTTTAGATTAGCATCTTTTAATTTTCTCAAAATTTTGTTCAGGTAGATTTTTTGTTGTTCTAGAGAGGGTGAAAATACGATGATGTCGTCCATATATATCAGACAACATTCACCAATTTTTTCTCTCAATATGCAGTCCATTACGCGTTGAAAAGTCGCAGGGGCGTTTTTCAACCCGAATGGCATACGAGTAAACTCGTATTAACCAGAGTTTACTGAAAATGCTGTTTTCTCAATGTCTTCGTCATCGAGCTGAATTTGGTGGAAGCCAAATGCGAGATCTATAGTAGAAAAATAATTTGTTCTTCCCAGCTTATTTAATATATCGGTAATCTCCGGTATAGGATATCCTAAAGAGTCCTGAAGAGTCTGCTTTCTTGGGTACTACCCAAACTGGTGACGTATATGGAGAGATAGATTCTCTTACAATACCGTCTTTCAAAAGTTTATCTACTTGATGTCTCACTATCTCTTCAAAAGCTTTGGGGTATCTGTAGAATTTGGTGTGGATCGGTATGTTGTCGGTAGTTCTAATTTTGTGTTTTATTTTGTGGGTAAAAGTGAGGTTGTCGTCGTTGCAGTACAAAACTTCCTTGTTTTTATCAATTGCTTCTTTCAGAGCAATCTTTTCTTTTTCGTTAAGGTGTTCGTCCTTTATTTCGTACTTGGTCGTCGTATGTTTTAGGGGGATTTTCTCAATTTCGTAATAGTCCTTCCCTAGTTCGAGCTCATTAGAATTTATTTCGACAGATTTTTCGTCGGTGTTTTTCCGAATTGCCAAAATTGCCTTTCCGTTCATTTCTTCGTAGGGTCCTGGTAGTATTAAAAAATGTTTGAGAACGATTTCCTGATCGATTATGAATGAACCATTTTGTCTCACGGGTATCTGGATGAATTGGAATTTGTGTTCAGTTAAGTTCAATTTTTGTTCCCCTGGGAACATTTTTTTCATTTTAATTAATTTCTTTCCTATTTTCAAGGTATTGGTGGATGTATTAAGTGTCGCTTTGATTTCGCGTAGAGACTCGTAACCAATGAGGCCATCAAAAAATTTATGGAAGTTGAAAACGTAAAATTTTAATTTTTTTCTGATTTGGAAAATATCTATTGAGGCTGATTTGTTAATCTTATATTCGCCCTTGATATTTGTTACTGTAGAAGGTGGTTCATCTTTACAATCTTCAATATTGACGTGAGCCGGAGAGATATAGTTTTTGTTCGCTCCTGTGTCGACTAAAAACTTTAACTCTCCTTTAGAGGTCATGATTGAAATATATGGTATGAAGCTATTCTGGCTCATCATTTGTTTTGATTTTTTTCTTGGGCAAGCTGAAAATTTATTTCTTCTGAAATTAAATATTCGTCGTCTTCGGAATCGAGCGTAGTGTCTCTTATGTTTTTGTTCTGGCATTCTTGTTCTGGTTCGTCATCGGAGTCGAGTTCCGTGTCTATTTGTTTTTGTCCGTGGTTGTTAGTATGCATTTTGGAAACATGAGTCCGCATAGATATGTCCTCGTCATTTTGTGAACGGTTTTTAAATTTACCTGATGGGGTCTTATCGTGCTGACGTGGGTTAGAATTCCCTGCATTTAGTTTTGTGTAATTATTTTGTCCACTATTCTGTTGAGTGGAATAAGGTGTCGGATTATGTGCTTTTTTGTCGAGTCTAAAACTATAAGCCGCATTAGAGTACTGTTGCGTAATTTCGAAAGCATGTTCTAATGTTTCAGGTCTGCAACTTCTCACGTGCATTTATATTTCTTCGTTCAACCCGTCAATGAACCGTGTCAGTGTTATGAGGTTTATGAAAGAATTGATGGCTTTTGTGGATGATTTGTAGTCGTCCATATTGGCGGCTGCTGATTTAATAGCAGTATCTTTTGCTCGGATTTTATTATAGTATTCAGACAAATTTTTCTTGCCCTGCTTGACATAAACGAGTGACTGGATATAACTTGTTAAATCGTGACGGTCACAGAACGCAGTGAGCAGTGCTTCTTTAATTTCCTCCCACGTTGTGGGGTTACCGGAAGCTATCAAGATTGCTCTTACTTCTCCCGTGATTTTATTTTTTACACTACGGACTATTTGTCCATAACATATATCATTTTTGTATTGTTCGAAAAGTTGTAGCGTTTGTTCGGTGTCTTGCACCCTGGCTAAGACTTCTTTCTTATTACCGCTAAAATTTGGAATATTCCTGATCGGGTCAGGTGTAGTGTAGCTAAAGAATGGGTCATTCTCTTTGCTTTTTAAAGAACTTATCGTTTGGATTAGTTGAGCTTGGTTTTCGGTCAGTCGCTTGACTTGTTCGACCAGCTCTTGCGTGTCAATTGGTTCCACCATAATTCTATTTGCGTCGAACCTTGCACTAGTTTTTGGAATTTTTAATTTTAATGTTTGAATATCACGGTCTTTAATTCCCAGTGATATGTTCTGTAGTTTATTTTGTGAATTTTAAACTTCTAGTCACACGGAGTTCAGCTACTAATGATATACCCTCACTATTTGCCTACTACCTCGTTTCTAGTTTTTACTGTTTTTAAGCCACTCTTAGGCACTCGTTTTCACTTCTTAATAATAATAATAATAAGGTGAAGGTTACTTACAAGATGATTCTTTTCATCGTGGAGTCTGCTCTTTGAGTGTGTAGCGATTATGGAATGGTTCCAGGTGGCGGGTTCGATCCTTTCCGATATCTCAAATTCCGGATGTCCTCTCCGAAATATCTATCGCTGGAATGTCGGTGTCCTCCGTGTTCTCCGTTGGACGTCGAATTGTACCACTTTTTTCACGATAAAAGATGTTCTTGAATATTCACTTCATTACCGCCTTTTGTTTCTTTTTTTACCACTTGGCTCACTTACTGCGCCAATTATGCTGTGTACTATCGCGGTTTGAATAAAAAAAACTTTATTTCACTTAATTTTCGGTTACATGGATTCGCTTACATATCTCACTCAAGACTGACTAAAACTTCCTATCGCTAAACCTTTTGTTAATTTGGATTTGTCAATTCAGCAAAGTTCGATATCGTCGATCGGCCACGTTGTCTTCGATGTCGTGTGGTTTGCGGCTGGAACGGTTGCTATGTCGGGTTTACTTCGTGTCAGCATTTTCCTTGCTGCGTTGGTCGGCGGACTCTCGGCTGTCGCTATGTTGAACTATGGGTTCTTCACTATTGGCGTTGCTGTTCCGGATCCGGTATTTCGTAACACATATATATATATATATATATATATATATATATATATATATATATATATATATATATATATATATATATATATATATATATATATATATATATATATATATATATATATATATATATATATATATATATATATATAATAATGGCATGTTCAGAAGTTGAACATTTAGTTTTGAATTTACTGTGTGTGTTTTCAAATTTCTGCTCGTTTGTTTCTTGTTCAGCAATTGTATATACATAAGAAGCTCTAGTCTATGGAGGTAGATTCAGAATTATTTTTTAAAATGTTTTGAACGACTTGGAGCTTATTTTTATGACATTTTGCGCAACTTTGCAAAACTGGAACTGCATACTCAATGACTGGATAAACTATTTGCCTATAAACAGCTAGTTTGTTTCGAGTTGATAATTTAGATTTTCTGTTAATCAATGGGTAGAAAAATCTCAATAAAATGTTGCATTTTAACACTATTTTCTCCACATGTGACCTAAAGAGAAACTTGCTATCCATGGTCAGTCCTAGATAAACTGCCTTATTCAACCAATCTATATTAGAGCCATTAATTTTAATTTTGTTATTCTCAGGTGGGCAAAGTCGGGCAGATTTAGAGTGGGGGAATATGACAGCTTGAGATTTAGTTCCATTGATGCATATTTTCCAACTGCTAAAATAATCAACCAGTACATCCATTCCTATCTGCATTTTGTTTACTAATGAACGAATTACGCGGTCTTTGTAGATGACGGAGGTGTCATCGGCAAACAGTGAGAGTACTATTTCTGTGCGTTTCGCTTTCGGCTCGTCAGTGCTTAAAGCAGTTCAAATTTAACTGCCATCTCGTGCCTAGCAGTTCAACTTAAACCGCTAAGCAGATGCAAAGTTTGCACTACT